>NW_024080734.1:445899-1030094 GCF_003009895.1 Hyaena hyaena | reverse complement strand
ATGGATGGACCTTGAGGGTGTTATGCTGAGCGAAATAAGTCAGGCAGAGAAGGACAAATATCATATGTTTGCACGTATAGGAGGATTAGGAGGAACTTGACGGAGGAACAAGGGGGAGAAGAAGGGCGGAAATGGTGGGGGAAAAGGAGAGAGGCAAACCATGAGAGACTCTTGAATGCTGACAAAAACTGAGGACTGATGGATGTGGGGGGAGGGGGGATGGGCATGGAGGAGGGCACTTTGGGGATGAGCACTGAGTGTTATGTGGAAACTAATTTGACAATAAGCTATTTGTAAAAAAAATAAAATAAAATAAAATAAAATAAAATAAAATAAGCACACCCCCAGGCCCTCTGTACCCCTTAGCCTGCCTAATTTTCCTTCAGGGTACTTGTATCTCTGAACTGACATGTTTATTTCTGTATTGGGTATCTCTCCCACACCAGTATGTCAGCTCCGTGAGGACAGAGATGTCATTTGATTCTCTGCTGTAGCCCTAGCACCAAACAGGGCCTGATACAGAGTAGGTGCTCAATAAATACGTGAATTAATTAATTTGAGACTCTGAATACCTGATTAAATTGAGCAATAACAAATAGTGCTTATTGGTACTTTTCAGGTGTTAGGAATCGTGCTAACGCTAACATGAAAGTATTATCTCATTTTATTGAAAAGGTAAACACCATTATTATTTTAATGTTTACTTTTAAGAGAGAGAGAAAGACAGAGAGAGAGAGAGAGCAGGGGAGGTGCAGAGAGACAAAGATACAGAAGGAGGCTCCAGGCTCTGAGCCGTCAGCCCAGAGCCTGATGCAGGGCTTGAACCCACGAACCATGAGATCATGACCTGAGCCAAAGTCAGATGCTTAACTGACTAAGCCACCAAAGCACCCCTAGGTAAACACCATTATTATACCCATTTTATCAGATGAGGAAACAGGGTCAGAGGAGAAGCCACATGCCCAAAGCCATCAGCAAGAAGCAGAGGAGCATGAAGAACCCTGGTCAGACTCCCAAGCCTGGATGCTGAGCCTCTGCACAGTACACCCCTTCTCCCCTTGGGCTGAACTTGGCGTTCAACCTGTGGCCATTTGCAGTCAGACTGAGTCACAGGAAACAGCCTAGACATGTGAACAGGGAACAATCTGCTCTGTAAAGGTACCAGGTTCCCTTGGTGGGGTCTTGTACTTCCTTCCCCAGGGGAGCTGTGCAGAGCAGCCGCAGTCCAGGGAGCTAAAGGATTTGGGGAGGAAGCTGGGAGCTCTCCCTGGGTCCTGCCTTTCCCCTGACTCCACCTTGTTAAATGACAGGGCATGCCCACAGGCACCAAGGAGTGACAAGCACAGCCAGAAGCTGATGCTTGCTTTTTAAAATCATGCAAGACTGCAAAATCATGCATATAATCCAGCAGGGAAATAGAAGTTCCTTTGAGGATAATGCTGGGCAGCCCCAGGAGTGGGTTTATTAAATGTGCGGGACAGAAAGAAGAGTGCTAGCTCGGCCTCCAGGTAGCTGGTGTCAAGTCTCACCGGATCTGCCATCCTCTAGCTGTGTCACTTTCCCTCTCTTTCTCTGCTGTTCGTTCGTTCATTCATTCATTCATTCATTCATTCATTCATTCATGGCCTCTGCTATACCAAGCACTGAGCCTAGTGATGGCAAGCACAGGGCCTGCCTAAAGTAGATAGCCCCTGTGAGGTTGAATAATGGCCCCCGAAGGATGCCCATGCCCTAATCCCTGGAGCCTATACACATGTTACTTCACATGGTAAAAGGGACTTTGCAAATGTAACTAAATCAAGGACATCTGAGATGGAGAAATTATCTGGAATCATCCAGGTGGGCCCACTGTAATTGCAAGGGTCCTTATTGGATGGAGGCTAGTGGATGAGAGGCGAGAGAGGTGGTGTGAAGACAGAAGCAGAGCTTGAAGGTGGAGGAAGGAGCCACAAGACAAGGTGTGCAGGTGGCATCCAGAAGCTGGAAAAGGGAAGGGGACACATTCTTTCCAAGGAACACAGCTGTACAACCCCTTGATTTTAGCCCCTAAGGACCTACTGCTGATTTCTGACCTCTGGAACTATAAACTAATACATTGGTGTTGTTTTAGCTACTAAATCTATGCTACTTTGCTACAGCAGTGATAAGAAATGAATATCCCTCACCCACACCACATTGTTCTGTATCATGAAAGTTGTTGGCTTTCTTCAGAACATTTACCTCTACTTGCAGTGATAAACCGGTAGCTCGTCTGTCCCTTAAGGCCCACATACAAAGCAGTACACTACCCCGCTCTCAAGGGGAGAGCTAGTCCGTGGGTGGGGAGTCCAGAAATGTACTGGCGAGAATAACAGCAACGCCTGCTATAAATTGAATGTGTGCTAGGCCAGGAACTGTGCTAAGCACTTTACGAGCATGGCTTCATTTACTCCTGCCAACAGCCTTATAGAAAATGAGGGACAGAGGCCCAGACTAGAAGCGATGAAGTAACTTCTCCTGGTCACATAGACTGATAATAAATTAAAGCACAACTGTCTTAACTGTCTGGTTCCAAAGTTCACTCAATTTCTCTTGTGACAAACGACTGCCCTGTGATTTCTAAGGTCCATTAGGATGTTTAAATCTCCACCTGGTCTCCTCCCCCCCACCATCATTAGTATAAGTATCATCACTATTTTAATCGCTCCATCTTACTACAGCACCTAACATATGCATGGTACTGTGAAGGTCACAGAGAAGTAAACTTTATTACTATTATTACTGTTGTTGTTGTTGTTGTTGCCAGTGCTGACACTGTTTGCCGGGCAGCTACGATATACCAGGGACTGATTCAAACACCTTGATACATGATCAGCTTTCATTCTTGTGGTCACCCCATGGCATATGTATTAATTATTCCCATTTTACACATGAGGGCACTGAGACTCAGGGAGGTTGGCCAGCCTGCCCGGCATGAGGGAGAAAGCTGGAACTTGAAAGCATATTCATTCAACATCAAAGCCTGTGCAATCAACCACTACATTTTCCAGCTTCCCTACCTGCGGGGTCAAGGCTGTGTACTTGTGAGGTGCCATAGGAGGCATGCAGACACACCAGCTCCTCCCAGGCAGGATTCAGGAGGGCCAGGGTGTAGGGATGGAGAGCTCTCTGAAGTGTGACCAGAGTGGGAGACAGCTCTGCCCCAGAGAGGTGTGAAGGTGGCCCTGCAAGTGGGCTCCATGTGAACATCTGCTATGAGCCACCCAGAGAATAGCCCCATGTAATGTGGGGGGAATTTTCCCCATGAATGCATTCAGCTCTAATTTTCTCCGTTCACTATGCCATTATGAGCCGAGCTCCAGATGCCACCGGGTGCACTGATTGCTCTGGTAATAATGCAGCCACCGGGATGAGACGTGGGAGCCAATATGCTCCCACAGGTAGTGTGGGTCTGGAAATGGGCAGGCACTTGCAGGTGCAGCTGAACATCTTTACGCAAGGGGGATGGGGAGTCACAGGGCCGAGCGGCTGGGGAGATGTCGTGAAATCAGTCCTTGTTAAGGCCTTGTGGAGAAGCTGGGTATCAGGATGTCACCCCACAGGGGGTAAAATGGTGGACCATGCAGGAGAAAGCCCACAGGAAGTCCTGTGGATTCATGCTTTCAAGGCCCAGCTCATCCTCTAAGTTACTGGTGACCTTGGACAAAACATGTCCCTTCTTGGCCTCAGATTTTCCCTCTGGAAAGTGAGGGAGCTGTTGGATTAGAAACTCTCTAAATTCACTTCCACTAGTGAACATTTTATCACTTAATGAAGTCAGAGGCATATGGTTAAGAGAGTAAGATTTGAACTTAGAATTTATTTATTACTTTTTTAGATTTTACTTTTATTTTTTTAAAGTTTATAGGGGCATCTGGGTGGCTCAGTCAGTCAAGCGTCCAACTTCGGCTCAGGTCATGATCTCACAGTTCGTGGGTTCGAGCCCTGCGTTGGGCTCTGTGCTGACAGCCAGCTCAGAGCCTGGAGACTGCTTCAGATTCTGTGTCTCCCTCTCTCTCTCTGACCATCCCCTGCTCATGGTCTCTCTCTCTCTCTCTCTCAAAAATAAATAAAACATTAAAAACATTAAAAAATAAAGTTTATATATTTATTTTGAGAAAGAGAGAGAGAAAGCATGGGTGGAAGAGGGGCAGACAGAGAGGGAGAGAGACAGAGAGAATCCCAAGCAGGCGCAGCACTGTCAACACAGAGCCTGATGCGGGGCTCGAACTCATGAACTGTGAGATCCTGACCTGAGCTGAAATCAAGAGTCAATGCTTAACTGACTGAGCCACCCAGGCACCCCTTAAATTTTATTTTTAAAAATGATTTCTGTTTCTGCATTTGCCACTTCTTAGCCGTGTGACTTTTGCCTTTCTGAATCTCAGTTTTCTCACCCATAAAATGCAGAGATTCCTACCTCTTAGGGCTGCTAGGAGTGAAAGAGAATACTGTCTGTCCAGGGTGACCCCTGGCTGGACACTGAGAGCACTCATAAATGGGGGCCACCGTGATGCCGGCCATGGCCCCACAGGCCCCTCTCCATTCTGGACTGCTAGTTCCTTGTCTTTGGGAGAATGGAGGAGTCTTAGACTCTGGGACACTGCACAGGGGAATGTGGAGCAAGGGAAAGAAAGCACCTGGAGTCCTCTATTACCACTGATTGGAGCTGAAAATAAAACTGAAATTCAGCTAGAAGGAAGGAGCATGTGAGTCACCGGGGAAAAGAGCCCTCTGCCAGCCACTGGGTCCCATGAGCTGTCCTTCCACATCGTCTAGTCCTTGTCACTGTGACCTTCCTCTCCCGTGGGCTGGTCACCTCCCCCACACCTCACGCTGATTACAATGCTCTCCAAGCTGCTCTTTCAGTCCCCCTCAACTCCTTGCTACCAGATCCTGGTGTTCAGTGGGGGTTTTCTTTTCTTACATTTCTCCCCTGGGTCCAAACCTTTCGCGACTCACAGGCTCTGAGATCGACATTCCAAGCTTTGCTCAGGTCCCAGTCTCCATTGCTGTTCTTACTCTGACCACCCAGGCTGGCCTCTGAAGACCAGGAGCAGCCTGTCCCACTTCCTACCTCAATCCCCTTCTCTAAACCTGGCATTAATGAAGCTGTCCATGCATCCATTAATTTATCTAGCCAACAGGTAAGCATGAGAATTTCTAAGCAGCACAGAGTCTCAGGAGCACTGCACTGGTGGCCCAGGGGCGGCCCGTGGCCAGTCCAACGGCCATGGCAGACATTCCTAATGGGTCTTGGCACCTTTGAACTCACCAAGTTCAGATTCAGCCTCAGAATTCTCAAAACAATGCCTCCGCCAGCCTCAACTCATCAACTGAGTTGGAAAAAAAAAATCCATATTCCATCTTTAGGGAGTGCAGTCAGACCGATGGGGAGCCAGGCTCAGCCCCATGCTACCACTTAGCGGGCATGACCTCAGGCAAGCCACCATCCCTTCTGAGGATCCTTACCCACACTTTTAATTAAGGCCAAGTATTTGGACCTCACAGGGCTACTCGAGGCTTGGAGCTCATGCACACTGCAGGGTGGTATTTCAGGGTTTTCTGGCTACCTCTCTCCCATTTGCTCAGCAGCATTCATTGCCTCAGCGGTGGGGAGATGCAATGGGAAAGCCAAGAGAAGATTTTCAGTTCATGGAGACTCAAGAGCCTAAGCCCTCCATGATCAGCTTGTGCCCCAGAAAATATGTTTCAAAGAGCAGAGGAAGAGGCAGGCTATTCTGCCTAGGCCAGGGCAAGGAGGGGAGAGAAGAAGGCGCTAAGGGCACTAAGATATTGGCGGTCACTGAGAAGGGAGGGCAGTCAAGTGAACCCCTAAATAAGTTTGGAGAGGAGGATAAAACCAAAAACCATGGTGGGCACCAGGGTCTCTCCGTACAGCAGGGCGTGAGGGCAGCGGGGACATCTAGGAAGATGTCCCAGCATGGCCATGGGCCCAGAATGGCGAGTGGTTCCTCAGGACTGCTGGGAGGTGGCCCAGGGAGCCGGTGGCTCTGATGAGGTCTCGGGTGGGACCGGGGGGAGGCAGTGGGGACTGCCCAGGATGGGATGGGGATGAGGGGGCCTCTGCATTTGCTGAGGCAGATGAGGACAACGGAGAGAAAGCTGGGTGTCCCCAGCCTCCACTGACCCTTCCTGCCTCACGCTGACATGAAGTGGCTGGCAGAGAAACTGGGAGGGACCTGCAAGGGCAAGGGACTGTGGTCCTCCTACCCAAAAGGCTGGGGGCTCAAGATGGACATGAAACTCAGCGATAGAAAAACAAATTTACATTTCTCTTTCCCCTGATTGTGAGGACCGCAATTTATCACCACATACATCTATACAAAGTACCTGGTAGTTATTAGTGTAGCAAGTTTCAGCCATTTCACTGCTAATTATTACTGTTAAATGGAAGTATCATAAGTGTCATTGTTATGAAGATTAAGTGGAATAATGTTATATAAGCCATCTGACACATAGTACCACTAAGTACTGAGTACTGACACTCAGTAAGTATTAGCTTCCTTATTTTCTCTTCCCCATTTGCAGAGCTAAAACCCACAGATTCTGAGAACCTTCATTTCTATCATGAAGGTAACTTCTCAGGGGCTGTAAGACTTATGATCTGACTAGCTGCTAGCTCTGTTTTCAAGTATATTTGATTCCGTTCATTAAAAAAAAATGCCATGCACTTTGATAAATTTGGGAATAAAAAGTTTGGGAGGTAGATTGCTCCCCTATAATTCAAGGAAATGTGTAATCTTTCAACATCAAGCCCGCAATAAACATCACGTCCTTTGTCTCTAGCTCTTTCCCCAACATTTAGGACCACGGTGTGGACTCTGAGGGTCCCCATCAAGGAGAACTGGAGGGTCAAAGGTGCTATGGAGGTAAGAACTTTTCTGTTCTCCCTTCTCCCACCCCGGCTCTCCCCTTCTCCATCAGCTGGAAAGCTGGTCCTCGGATCTCTTTGGGAACAAGGGACTCCAAAAATCTGCTCCAGACCAAGAGCCTGAAGTTGGTGACCTGTGTTTGCTGGCAATCTGTTTTTGGGGTGGCCATTGCTACAAACCTTTTAACAACACAGAGAGATGCTGACACACAGAGAAGAGAGTAGATGCAATATCATAAGGGTAGCAAGTACTAAGAGGATGCTTAGCAATTGCTGAGCGTTACATTGAGCAAATGCTGAGCATTTATTGTGCTGAGTACTTAACTTGCATTTTTCTCAATTTCTTGTGGCAACCTTGTGAGGAAGGATTCAGCCCTCATTTTACAAACTAGCAAGAAGATCTCGAAGAAGTACCAGCTTATGACCACCCAGCAAGTGTAAAGGGCACGCCCAGCCATGTGCCACCTAGAGCAAAACACCTGGGTAAAAGTGAACTAGAAATTGTCAATCCAAACCATCTCTGGGTCACCTGTCATCTGCTCTCCATTGTCAAGGTTTAAGCCTACTGTGCATCTTTTTCATTCCTTAGGTAGGTTTAATCATCATACACAAAGATCCTTGATTCATTTTCATAAAGTGGGTAAGGCCTTATCCCACCTCGTAATCCCTTCTACAATATTCATATCACTTCCAGAGAGCTCAGTGTGCATATCCAGAAAATCAACACGATGGACCAGCTCAAGGATGCCAAGTCCTTGGCACACAGGTTGTCACTTCTCCACCTGTGCCCAAGGCAGCCATCACAAATGATTTACAGATCTAATTTCCACTGAACCCAGATGTGACCCCAGATTCCTTCTGAAACAGCTCTTCAGGAGACCATGCTGGGTTCATTAAAAGCTGGCAAAGGACATGAATGCTATGTGCCACCTCTGCTTGAGACGACTGTGAAGTATCCTTCATGCTATGACATGACACAAGACCACAGGGTGTGGGAAGTGAACTGGCAGTGAGCTCAGGATCTGGGAGCCCGAGTCGAGCCCGACTCAGCTACTCGCCAGCTTTGTGACCTGCGACAAGTTTGTCCCCATCTTCAGGCCTCAGTTCCTTCATCAGTATCATTTGGGTCTGTGGTCCCATCTAGTTCCAACGACTTGTGATTCACGACAGATCACCTGGTGGGGATCAGAGGGGTAGTGGTCCCCTAGAAGGTGCATCCTAGGCCAACGAGACATCACCTGGACTTGTTAAGAAGGTGTCTGTGCTGGGTGTTTGAATGACAACATAAAATGGTGTTTGAGATGGGAAGCCATGAATCACAACAGAATCACATTTAT
Source organism: Hyaena hyaena (assembly GCF_003009895.1). NCBI lineage: Eukaryota > Metazoa > Chordata > Mammalia > Carnivora > Hyaenidae > Hyaena > Hyaena hyaena. Next base: position 1,021,844 of record NW_024080734.1, on the reverse strand, counting down.
TTAGGATCATGAGTGCCTCAAAAACTATCCGGGTCATGTGTATCTGACATTTAAGACCCCTTTATACCAAGCCCACTGAGATGTTGCTAAGTATGCTTGCATGCCTCCCATGACAGGGCGATTAGCGCAACCCTTTCTTTGGACACTTCTGAGTATTTGAAAGCTTTCCCTGACTTGCTGCGATTACTTTACCTCACTGAACATTACAACTCTTGGGCTCATACAGGGCCATCTAATCCTTTTTCCTCTTCTGGCCTTTGAAGTTGGTTTTCATGCCTTGCACCTCTTTATTCCTATTATCCCTGCCATGAGACTACCTTACCTTCATGCGAAAGCATCCTCAAGCCCTGTCACCATTCCTTACATGACGTGGTTCAGAGAATCCATGCCCTGGATACACCCAGGGCTGTCTATGCAGTATCCAACTTGAACACAGACATGCGGGCATGGTCTGCTCAATGCAACATGAAAAGGTAGGTAGTGAGGAGGCTGAGATCCTTGGTCTTAGGGTCAAAACACTTGGGTGTGCACCTCTACTCTGTGTGACCTTGCATAAAGGACTTGTCAGAACCTCAACTGTTATCAGGAACCGACAATAATAACAGTACTTGCCTCATGGGGTTAATACAAGGATTGCGTTGAGTAACACATGCAAAATACACACAGGAAGTGCTCAGTTAATACTAGCTATTACCACCCCATTGTTCTACAGGTGGTATTTCTGTTGACATAAACTAAAGAAGTAACTTTATCGCAGTGTTTCCAAGAAAGTACCGAGCCCTGGGAGCAATCTGGCCATTTTGACATGGGCATGGTCCAGTGCATGGTGGTGGGGGGTTCTGGAGGAAGTTAGCACACCCAAGCAGTTAATGGTATGGGGACCAGGGGCCAACTCTCCTTAAAGACACAGAAAATCAAATTTAGAGCAGAGAAGGTTGTTAAATCCGGGCCTGGCAGAAAGCTTATCTATGAACTTGCAAGAAACTCATGAGTTTCTTTTTTTTTTTTTTTTTTTCTTTCCTGATTAAGGCTGTTCATTTCAGGTGTTTAAGAGCTGGATCAGGGCAAAGTATGTGAGCTGGTAATGAGCTTTCAGAACACTTCTCCCCACTCAGGCTGGGATCAGAGGAGATGTACCGGGGCTGTCACAGAAAGGCAGAGAATACTTGCTTTGATTCCTTGTGAGCTGCTCTAAGTCCTGGCCAGCAGGTCTTCCCGCCTCCAAGCTAGGAGCCAAATCCGGCTCTGAGCAGGGGATGAGGAGCCTTAGAATCCCAGGAAACCTCTCCAGGCTGTTTGAAGAACCTCTGACTTCTCTTTGAAATGCCAGAGGATCCAGCAGAGCTCAGTGGGTGCAGAATCAGGAAATGCCATTAACTCCTGGCTTTCCTGGCTCAGGCAGCCACACAGCATAACAGTGAAGGGAAGTGCATGCTAAAAATGCCAAGGTGTGCTTTGTGACCTTGGCCACTGGTGGGGTCAAGGCTAGCTTCTGCTTCACCCTGAAGATAAATAGGCAAGGCAAATTTTCTGGCCTGCCTGTAGCAATCTTTGGTGAATTTACCACCATTAATTCTCGAAGTATGGTTCATAGACCTCCTTCCTCAAAATTACTTGGGAGTGATTTTTTTAAATGCAGATTCCAGGTCTTCCTCAGGCCTGGGGGTGAGGTATGGAATGTTATATACTCAACCAGCTCAATATATGTTTCTCATGCTCATTACAGTTTCAGAGTCGCTGCATCGAGGACTAGTTCTTAAATACTCAGCACATCTGAATCTGCTGTAGCTTTCAGAGTAGAAGGCTGTACACAGGGAGGTAGTGAATATGATGGAAAGAGAATAGAGTTTGGAGAGAATAGTCCCAGATAGTTGTATGCTCCTGAGTTCTGGGGTGGTTTGTTATACAGCACGATAGTGACAATTGCTGACTGCTACACTGACTCCAGCCATTTTCAAATTAGCTCACTAGGCTGTAGTCACAGCTGCCTCTCTGTTCCTCAAACATAACAAGCTGATTCTCATCTCAGGGCTTTGCTGTTGCTGGTCCTGGTCACGACTATCCCTTTCTCAATATTCACATTTTAGCGCAAACAGCCTCTCCTCACAGAGATTCTCCTTGACTGGTCTAAGTAGACCTCTTCCCTCCTCAATCCCCTTTATCTCTTCCATGGCATTTATTACTTTTTGAAATTTGTTTGTTGTCCATCTCTTCTGCTTTTTTAAAAAAAATATGTTTATTTATTTTTGAGAGAGAGAGAGAGAGAGAAAGAGAGAGAGAGAGAGAACAAGTGAACAAGTGGGGGAGGGGCAGAGAGAGAGGGAGACACAGAATCTGAGGCAGGCTCCAGGCTCTGAGCTGTCAGCACAGAGCCCGATGCAGAGCTGGAACCCACAAACTGTGAGATCATGACCTGAGCCAAAATCAGACGCTTAACTGACTGAGCCACCCAGGCACCCAATTTTCTTCTACTTTAAGATACCTTATCAGTTATGTTCACTGCTTGGTCCTCACTGCCTAGAACATAGCCTGGCATACAGCAGGCATTCAACAAACATCTGGCGAATGAGTAAATGCACCACTTTTCCCAGTGCCACGTGTCCGAGGTAACCAGAACTAGCTCTGGGATGTTTCTTTCAATGTCCTCTCATCTGTCGCACTGATGGACCTCTGTCTAGCTTTCTGCCATTCTTAGCCCACCTCCCTCAGTATTCACTGCTGTCTATAAGATTCCTCTAGTTTTCTTTCCTCCCTTCTCCTTCTCTGAGTTCTATGGAGCTGGGAACCTTTTTGTCCCTCAGTGGGTCCCCCAGTGTGTGGAGCTGTTCCTGCCTAGAACATAGTGGGCACTCAAGACACACTTGCTGGGGTGCTTGGGTGGCTTAGTTGGTTAAGCATCCAATTTTGGCTCAGGTCATAATCTCGCGGTTTGTGGGTTCAAGCCCCGCCCATGCTGGGCTCTGTGCTGACAGTTCAGATCCTCGATCCTGCTTCAGATTCTGTGTCACTCTCTCTGTCCCTTCTCCACTCACATTCTGTCCCTCTCTCAAAAATAAATAAATAAACATGTTTTTAAAAACATACCAAAAAACCCACTTGCTGACTGAGTGAATAAATAATACAATACACACTTTATGCTAACAATTCCACAACTAGCAATCTACCCAAAGAGATAATCAAACCCATACAGAATTGTTCACTGAAACATTTTTTAGGATAGCAAAAAACTATAAACAATGTGAAGTTTATTCAGAAGGGACTGACTAAATAAGTTGTGATATAGAATAATATGGGATTTGCAGCTAGTATAAATGAAGCCCTTGATTTCTGTCCATTTAGGTGTCTGCCAGCTCTTTTTTGCTGTTGTAAGAAACACTGCATTGGACATTCTTGTTCTCAAATACATTTGTTCATCTCTGATGTCCTTGGGATAGATCTCTAGAATTTAAATGATTGGGTCATTTGGAATGAACTCTTTTTAAAAAGTCCTAACAAATACACCATGCTGTCCCCCAAAATTAACCAACAAAATTAGTTAGAGCACCTGAGAGAATGCTGTTTTTTTTTATTCTTTTAACCCTTTTAAATCAAATGAAAACAGTATTGGCTCAGCACATAATTAACAAGCAAGACATTCTCTATGAAAAGATTCAGTTAGAATGAAGACAAAGGCATCATATGAGCTCTGACATTCACATGCAACAGACACATAAATGGATTTCTCATAGGCTCCAGCTTTTGACTCAATGTATCCAGGCAACAGAAGTCTGGATTTAATAACAGATGTTCGCTGCATAGCAATCACCATATAATGCCAGGGTAGACTAAAACAGCATTTTATCAACCAATAAATGTGCTGTTTGCTTTATTTTACCATGTTGTTCTTCAGTTGCCTTCAAAACCGAGAGGACAGATTGAGTCACTCGGCATCTGCTGGGAGCAATATGCTTGGCTTCATTTAAAATGAAAAATCAGGTCTGTGTTTACATTTTTCACCAAAGCTTGGGATCTGATGTGCTAACACTCCCAACTGGGCTAGCCGGAAGGGCTTTCAGGAAAATCTCAGGGGAAACGGGACCAAAGTGGGGAGTCAGCCACCCTTCTGGGAAAGACATATGGTGGCCCATCCACTTCAATCAGCCCCACCAGAGGGAGGTCCAGATTTCCCCCACCTATAGACCAGTGTTGGCAAAAGGACCCCTGCTGGGCTCCTTCCCACAGCCAGCAGCTTTGACAACAAGAGTCTACTTTCAAAAGGCCAGTCACCCTGCAGCGTTTGAATAACAATCTATATGTAACCTGTACATTTACAGAATAAACACATATAATTTCCGGAGGGAAAATGCTTCCAAGGTGGTAGCAAGGAAGCATGCCATTCGAGCCTGTGCCCGGTTGATGAGATGAAGCTGGGGAAGAGAGAACAAAGCTAACATTTATTAGGCAAGGTGCTATGTGCCAAGTACCAGGTTAACTTTTTACATATTATCTTATTTAATGATCAGCGCGTTACCGTGAGGTAGTACTATTTGTCCTCACTTTAGGGGAGGAGACAGAAGCTTGAGGAGTTAACGTCACTGGCCCAAGCAGCTAAGGCATGATGTAGAATGGTGGCAGGCTGTGGTTAAATGACTCTGGGTGACTTCTGAGGCTAGATCATAAAAGGCAATACAGCTTCTACCTCTGTTGCCAGAACACGTGTTTGTGAAGCCTGTAGATGGTTCCTGAAGCAGCCTGGCTGCCCTGAAGCTACCATCTACTGTGAGGTCCAGACTAGAAGCCTATGGAGGAGCTTACGTAGAGAAGAAACAAGCCCCCTGCCGGTGACCCTCAATCAACAGCCAGCACAGAGTTATCAGCCACATGAGTGAGCCAGCTTGGTAGTGGATCCTTCAGACCCCAATTGAATTATCCCAGCTCACTGCACATGGAACAGAGACAAACTATCCCTACCAAGGCCTGCACAAATTACAGACTTCTGAATAAATAAGTGATTTTTATTGTTTTAAGGTATTACGTTTGGAATGATTTGTTACACAGTAATAGCCAACTGATACACTGGGGAGCTCAGATGATGATTTAAAGACTCCATGTACTCTCTAATCTTCAGTGCCAGGGTAAAGCTTTTCAGCAAGAAAAAAAGATGTGTTCTATGTACCAGTTGTAATAAAGTGAATTGTTAAGAAGAAAGACCACTTGTTGTTAGCTGTCTCTCTCACTTCATTGTCCAATCCCACACATATGTGTCTAAATGTATATTGAGAATAACTGCAGGCTCTCTTTGTCTAAAAAGGGAAAGGATGAAGGGAAAGTGGGCTGAGTGGGTGTAAAGGAAGCAGGTGGAAGGACTAAGTAAGAGTAAACTTTGAGCCACTCTGGGTAGCAGAGCCTAAGGGACAGACAGTGGGAATCAGCACACACAAATACAGGGTAGATGGGGCGCGTGCGTGGCTCAGTCAGTTGAGCCTCTGACTTCAGCTCAGGTCATGATCTCACGGTTCATGGGTTTGAGCCCGGCGCTGGGCTCTGTGCTGACAGCTCAGAGACTGGAACCTGCTTGGGATTCTGTCTCTCTCTCTCTCTGACCCTGCCCTGCTCATGTTCTGTCTCTTTCTCTTCAAAAACAAACGTTACAAAATTTAAAAAAAAAATAATAATAAACAAATACAGGGTAGACACAGGAACAATATTAAAAACTATTTAACCACCACCCTGAATGAGAACCTAGTTCCAGCTTAATCTTAGGGTTCTCATTTGATAATCCCCTCTCCCTTCAGACTGACATGGAAACCTCCTCAAATATCTAAGACAGAACTTTCTAGAGGGTGGCACGTGGCAATTTAGAACAGATTACACTGATTTAGAGATACAATGTAATTGATACTTCTTGCAGCAACTTTTTCCTGCTTAAACTTGAGTAACATATGCCCTGTTAAAGGGGAAAATTTTTAATGTGTTGATTTAAATTATTTTTATCATAATGTTACTTAATATAGACACACATAAAGCTAGGTATAAAATCCTTATGCTTATAGCCCTTATTGAGCTATAAAATGGAAACAAATTTCCAAATTAAACACAAATAAGACTGCAAAACCAAAGTGAATTGCTGCTTGCAGTGTGATTGTGGTGAGGAGTTGACATTTTCTTACATTTGGCTTCAGCCTGCCTCTCCCTTATTCTATGATGGCTCTCACAGCGTCTCTCTCCTGGAACTGCTGGAAAACTGTTTTTGTTCACAGACAGGTGCTTCAGGTACCTAAATTCTTCTCTTATTTCCTTTTCCTTATTCTCTGATGACAGTAAAAATAAAAGCATACAGACAAAACCCCCAAATAAATAGGGTACCCAACTCGGCTGGAAGCAAATGTAAATATGGACTGTATAACCACATTGCGTAGATGGAAAGTTGGCAAACTTGTTCCGTCAAGGGCCAAAGACTTAGGATTTTCTGCTTTGCGAGCTGTGTGGTGTGTCCCAATGACTCAATCCTCCTGCCTTATTGCAAAAACAGCCATAGATAACTTGCAAGCAAATGAGTGCTGCTGTGTCTCAATAAAACTTTACTTACAGACATTGAAAATTGGAATTTCGTACAATTTTCAAATATCATGAAATATTCTTCTTTTGATCTTCTCCCCAGTGACTGAAAACGGGAAACAGCATTCTTAGCTCGCAGGGTCTACAGAAACAAGTCGGGCGTTGATTTGTCCCGCAGGCTGCGTAGTGTGTGGATGCCAGGCAGAGACTGCTACAAGGTGGCCATGACAGGTAATCGAGAATATTAAAGTGACGTTCAGATTATTCTTCTTTAAGTGCAAGCATTTAAATAAAAACCAGTTCCCTTGGAAAATTCACAGACCTGGGGACTATTTCCGAGATTTGGGTTTGAGAGGCACCATCCTGGAGCATCCACAGAAGGCAAGGTCCAGGCATGTTCAGCAGAAATGCAAGAGCTGGTGCAGTAAATCTCCTCAGTCCTCCACAGTAAATCTCCCTCCTCACCCCCCAGCATAGGTGACATTTCAGGGGCACAACGAAACTCCCAGCAGCACCCTAACCACCCCCGGAAACACTGAAGTAATTAGAGTTTCTGCAAAAAACCGGTTCCTTTCCAGTCGGCTTGGAAATGAGTATGTGGTCGGTGCTGCCACTGGACGTACGAAAACAATGGCTGAGCTGAGGCAGGAGCCGTGAACACGGAGCTGTTGGCCTCTATTCTACCGCTTGTTAGTTGGGTGCCCTTGGGCTTAACCTCTCTTTGCCTCATTTATTTTGTGTGTAAAATACTCATGCTGCTGCCCAGGCTCCTCATCCTCCCCCTCCCCAGATACATGGTGAGGTGTTATGAAGCTTAAATAAGAAAGGAAGTGTGGTGTGCCTGGCACAGTACCTGTAATACAGTAAGCATTCCACAGACAGTGGCCATTGATTGTCGCGGTAATGCCTGTTGTCCCATAGTTATTTGAGCTCCCTTGAGTCCATTGGTAAATGGGGGTGTGCGGTAGGCTCAGTCTCAGGGGTTAAATGAGGCAACATAAAGCGCGGGGCACCACACATGTGCCTCAAGCAATCATCGGCCCCTCCCCGGGACTTGCATTTATTCCAGAGGCCGAGGCTCGAAATGAACACTTCTGTTCCAGTCAATAACATTGTACAACTTGTAGTGAAAACACAGGTGATTAATCACTGAAACCGGAAGCACTTGATCCTATAGCAGAGAGGAAGTGGGAACAATGTGAGTGATTTCAGCGCTCCTCATACGCCTTGATCTTTGTAAGCGCTGCCCGGTTGGGTTATAAATATTTTTCCTTTGGTGTTGGGGTTTCTGAAGCTTCAAGAAAGCACTGCAAACATAAGAAGGGAGTGTTTTGGTGTGCACGACCCTAGGCATTGATTGGATTTGGGTGTTGGGGTCCCACTTGAGTCCATCTGCAAGGAGATTTCCTCTACTCAGCAAGAAAACGTAGGCAGGAGTTGCAATCTAAGAACCCAAACCTCTCAGCAGATGTTTTATTTAGCTTGTTTATTTTGTTTTTGCTTGTGCGTATGCGTGTGTGTATGTAATTGAGACAGCTCTTAAAAATTGGGATATTATACATGCGGTCTATTTCTAGCTTTGTTTGAAAAGGCAGGAGATGTGGTCACATTCCCCGGGGCAACCACAGACTGGGAGTGAGAAGCAGCTGTCCCTTTAGAGGGGACCTGTGTGCTTCCGCTCACCACAGCGTCCCCCAACTTCCAGTCATCTTTCCGACAAGTAGACTGCCTGGGTCGTCATTTATTACTGTGCATGGGGTGCTATTTGTCTTATAGTAGAGACATAGTTCTCGGTATTCACATCTCTATTAAATGTGGGGAAATGAAGGATAGATCAAGAGGGATGCATTTTTCAAGGGGGATGATGGAATACATATTTTCTTGTGATATTGAAGAATATTCCTTTGGATTTTGTATGCAAGTGGCCCACTGTTCACTGGCATGCCTCCTCTGGCCCAGAGCTGCAGATTCTGCCTCATTCCCTAAACCTCCAGAAATCTTACCTTTGAGCCCAGTCTCATAATTTCTATAACTCACTCAGCTAATGTCTACCGAGCCCCTGCTCTGCGCAGGCCACATGCTTGGTCCTGGACGACAGCGGTGAATCAGGCAGACGCACCTTCTGTCCCTTTGTAGCCTGGCCAGCCAAAGGAACCCCAACAACGCGAACAGGCCACCCCAACAAAGAGCTGGCTGCTACAACGGGAGGAAAGCTATAGCCATACCCATTGCGGGGAGAACACCTAATTAGGAGTCAGCAATCTTTCCAGGAAGAACCGACGTTTCAGCTGAGACCTGGAAGGTGAGACAGAGCAAGCTGGTCCAGGCCTGGGGAAAGCAAGTACAAAGGCAGGAAGGTGTGTGAGAACTGCAGGGAGGTGGATCTTGCTGGAGTGTGCAGCACGGAGGTGACCGTGACCGGGTCGGGGTATTCTCCAGAAATGAGTCTGGTGAGGTGAGCGACCCCTGGGAGGTGATGCACAGGCTGCTGGAAAGTGTTAGTGGTTTCCCTGGGGGTGGGGGGAGGGAGGGAAGTGTGAAAAGCATGGATAAATCCAGTAGCCAGAGGAGAGCAGGAGTCAGTCAGAGCCCATAAAATAACCCTGCAGGGGAGGAGAGGGAGGCGAGCAGACTGGGCAGACAGTGCGGGCTGGTAAAGGGAGGCAGGGCATCTAGGGCAGCACCAGGTCCCTGCACAGAGGGGTGATTGAGGCACAGAGAACATAGTGCAATCTTCGGACCTGGCCAGGTATAGCCGTGCCACTTTCTGAAGGGCCTTGCATTTTGTAGCCTCAGTTTCTTTACTTACAAACTGGGATAATGGTAGATACCGCCCCGACTGCTGTGAGGGTTAAATGGCACTAAAAGTACCCAGCACTTAAGGGAAACGTAGTAAAGGGAAGCTGATTTTTCAATTGATTTTGTTTGGTGTGCATTTTAAAACCTGATGCCTAACGTGGGATAACTTAGCTTTCCTTCCTCTCACGAGGCATCTCCTGCTCGGTGCCCCCACCTGCGAGGAGCCCTCCCCAGTGCCTGCCATCTGTCGCTGGTGTTCCAGTGTTGACCTGGAGCCTGGCACAGGGCTGCAAGGATAATTACCACTTCTGAATTGATTCCTTCGAGCCCTTTTGAGCAGGCTGAAAAATGCTGTGATTAAAATGATTAAAAACCTGCCTCCTATTTCACAGCTTTTAATATTTGATAAGATTTTGGAGAGAGGAATAAGAGCAAGGCATGAGATCTGGCAGTTTACAATCCCAGCTTCCAGCCCCCTCAGGAAGCTATTGGGGCACTGAAAAGGGGAGAGAGAGAATGACAGCCAGAGAGAGAGGGAGACAGAGAGACAGAGAATGAGTGGATATGAGGAAGGGGATAAGCTGGTATGTATTCTCCAAGGAGGAAAAGCATAGAAGGAAAAGGAGATGGGATTCTCATTCTTCCAGGTTGTTCATGGTCTTGAATGCCAGTAATAATGGACATTATTATCATGAAAATAATGATAAGAAGAAGACTATAGCAGCTACCACCTGTCAGGTATATATGCAAAGCCACAGGGAATTCCAAATATACGTCCTTAAATTTTCCCAACCATTGTCTAAGGGAATTATTTTTTTCCTAATTGTATATATAGAGAACAGAGGCTCAGAGAGATGAAGTGACTTTTCTGGTATCACTCAGCCAGTTACTTGAAGAGCTGAAATCCACAATGGGTCAGCTGGACCCCATACTCCACCACATACAGCATTGTAGGACATAAAGCAGAAATGAGAAAATGCTGCAGAAAGTAGGGGACTTTTGATTCCTTTCTGTCCCCATCTGTGACACTTATCTTTGGAGAGAACAGCTCCCGTGGTCAGATATCAAATGCCTGTTTTACTCGTTCTGTGGCAGCAGCTCATTCTAAGCCTCTCTTCATGTTAATTTCCTTCCTTTCATTGATTCTTGATGACTGTGCTGGAGTGTAAGTTCACTGAGGACAGCTTCTCTGTCTTGATTAAAATAAAAAGCCTAGCAAAGCTGACCCTGGGCTTGAGGCTTCCCAAAGCGAAGTCTGGGAAGACGCAGAATGTCTGCCAAGAGTGTAATGAAGAGTTCAGGGTTAGAAAACCCAGTCATGAAAGTCCCTCTCCTGCTGTGCACGGGGGCCAGATTTCGGGGAGCTCAATCAACTGGGTCAGAATGGGCTCCTTAGAGAGAGCCAGAGAAGTTGATTTGTTCTCTCAATTTTGGGAATGTGCCGGCTTACCCCGAAAGAGCTCTATCTCTATCTTTCTGAGGTCACCCCAGGCTGCAGAGAGGCCATGACTGTCGGTGGAAGGGTCACAGGGTTGCAGCAATTGGCTGCTTTCCACCTTGAGAGGGAAGTGATACACTGGAGCCAATTTGTGAGGTGGGGGGCGGGGGGTGTCATTCAATAGTGCACAGAGTCTAAAAACCATCCTGATCTAGAGAAGGAGGCTGAGTAGATTAGCCATGGAGAATTCCAAATGGGATCCAACATGGCAGAGGAAATAAACAAGTCTGGGTAGTTTCAGAGAAAGAGCCAAAACCAGGACAATATCAACTCAATACAGGTAGGAATTTTCTATCCAGCTACAGTGGTCTGTGAAAGCAGTCACGTACCTCTGGAGTGATGAGCTGGTCACCACCAGAAGTGTGTGAGCTAAGGCCACTTATTGGAGATGTTGTAGGGGGTACTTAAGCCTAAGAAGGGCATTTATGAACTTTAAGATCCCTTTTAAACCTCAGGAGTGTAGTAAACCCAGAACATAAATCGATCTCTGTTCCTCCTCATAATTTCAGCATTCAGCACATGTTTGAGACATACCAACTGCTGGGAAACGTTTGCTGAGTGAATCAATGATTCTCTGCAACAGATATGCACCAAAGTGTTCAGAAACACCAAAATCATGTTTCAATGATCCAACTGGATCCGATGATCCAACACGATCCAATGATTGTGTTCTAGAAACATGGAATAGTGTTCCAATGATAAAAGCCACAAAGTTCAGGTAATCTATAATGGCAACCTCCTTTACTGCTCCCATTTTATAGATGAAGGAACTGAGGTTCAGAGAGAGGAAGTAACCTTCCAGAGGTTACACGTGTAGAAGGTGGCAGAGCACGGATCTGGACCTACCCGGGTCTGACTTCATAGCCCATGCTCTCCACACCAGGGCCGCTCTGACCCTGGAAGCAAACCTCAAGTAAGGCCCAGGCAGCTCTTCAGTGAGACTCTGCCTGGGGCCTGCAGTAAGGAGTGTTTCTATGGCCAGAACAGGAGGTGTGGAACAAGCAGCTGCCTCTACACTCAGTTTTTCTGGATGGTTTGCATATTCCTGCCTAGAAATTCTTGGTCAGGGTTTTGCTCTCCGAGAGAACTCACCTTCTGGTGTTGGTGGCCTTCCTCCTTCTCAGGGCTCTCCCTTCTACCCCTTCTTTAAGCCACTGCAGGCCGCCTGCAACCAGCAACCCGCCCTTGACTTTTAGGGTCCAGGATGGAGTTTTAGGTCTCACGGTCCATTGGTGGCTCCTGGCAGTAAAGCACTCAGGCCTCTTGGCTTTATTCAAACTTTTGTCCACAATGCCATTGCCTTGACCCACAGCCAGCACGCTCACTTCCCATTCAGACTTGGACCAGAACGGCTCCTTGTCAACAGCCTTTCTTCCTGGCTCTCGCCTCAACTGCCCTTCCTCATTGCTTCTTGATCTTTGCTTCTTTGATGATTAGATCCCGACCTTCTGTCTGGGGTCAGAAATTCCTTTACACCTTCTGACTTCTTGCCTGACCTCCTTCCTGTATGATCTCCTAATCTGATCACTTAACCTCCCTGTGTCCTCTTAACTCAATCTCTAGTCTGACCTCTTTTCCTCCTGACTTCCCATCTGACGTTTGGTCTGGCCTCTAACTCTCTTACCTCATATATCCCGCTTCTTACCCATTGTTTAGACCAAGGTTTCCCTACTTTGGGCTTTCAGAACTGGGTCATTCTTTGTGGTAGAAGGAGGTCCTGTGCATTGTAGAATATTTAGCAGCACATGTGGTCTGACTCTACTCTCTAAATACCAGTAGCAGCCTCACCCTAGTTGTGATAGTCAAACACGCTTCCAGATAGTCTCCAACAAGTTCGGGGGTAAAATCCCTCATGTTGAGAACCAGTGCCTCTCACCTGAGTGCCTGACCCTACACTTTAAGCACTGACCTGTATTTTATTGTCTGCAACAATTGGGACTGATGCATCTCTGTGTCCAGCTCTTCTAGGTGACAAGTATTCCCCGTGTCCCAGCTACAAACCCCCTGCCGTCTAGAATCAGGTTATTCTTCTGAATATCCAGCCGTTGTCACAGATTTTGTGTTCTCCATACTCCATGCCATAGCTTCCTGCTTCCTGATTCTTTGTGCTTGTTTTTCTCCTTCTCCTGGTTTATGATTTTGCATTTTAATAACCGGTTCTATTTCTCAGGTGCTTTGGGTAGGTCATTAATTTCATGGTGCTCCACTCTTGTTAACAGCATTGCCTCTGACAATCAGGGACCCGTTTAACTTCCATTTTCACTCTCCTCTGCCTTGTCTTTTTGCTTCAATCCAAGCCTTCTTCATGGGTGCAGCTTCCGGGAGAGAAATCAACAGTGGTCCATGCACCACCAGTGGATCAACAGTGGTCTCTGAACCATTGCAGATCTGTTTCCCAAGGGGAGTGAGGCAGCATGATGTTAGGGGGAAAGCAAGGATATTGAAAACATACAGTTCCATCCCTGTCCTGGTCCCTCCAGTCTTTGTATGACTTTGGGCCAGTCACCAAATCTCTTGGAGGCTCAGTTTAATGCAATCCTTCCCCTTTCTTTGAGAAGCTTAAATGGAAATACATAATAGCACAGATAGCTCAGAATTAGAAGACAAGTCTCCTCCCATAATTGTTCTCTTTCAGAATCCATACTGATACACATACTATTGCTGATGTATGTTCTGTACTTGCCTCATTTTTGTCATCTTCTTACATAGTAGGCATCTTAACACTGTACTGTGTCTCATGGAGATAAGACACTTGGATTTAAATACATTATCTAATTACTCCTCCCAGCAATCCTGGAAGACAAGAATATTTCTTCCCATTTTGTAGATGAAGAATTTGAGGTCACTAGGTCTCACAGGGAGAAAGTGGCAGGGCCAGGATTATCATCTTAATTCTCCCTACTTAAACATGTGCTTTGGAACAAATAGCATATTACTTCTCACATAAAACAGATATGCACCAAAGAGTTCAGAAACACCAGAATCATGTTCCAAATTAATGGGTTTGAATGAGATAATATATGTAAAGTGCCTAACAGTGCCTGGAACACAATACTTAACAAATATCAATTCTTTTCCTTGCCTATTTGGGAGGGGGGTAATAAATGGAAACTGAGTTTTTCAAAGACAGCAGAAGACCTTTGTAAGTTCTTCCCCCTCCCCAGCCACACTCTCCACTGAGCTCCGGGTTCTTTTAGGCAGAGGAGGTATGTGTCCCTCAGCTTCCTGCAGCACCTCGGAGAAGGTTTAATAAATAGTTATTGATTTGACCATTGATTAAAGCATCACTGGGGGTGCCAAGTCACCTCTGTGGTGGCTCTGTGGGGGGCAGAGGGGCTAGTGTGCTGGTCCATGGCTGCTCTTAGACAAGGGCGTTTGCATAACTGGAACGTGCTGTCCCCATCTTTAATAAAGATCCGAGCGTCACTAATTGGCAGGCAGAGGCTGTGTTCTCTCCATGGGATTCAGAAGGGAGCAGAATGTGCCCTGAATGTTAATTTTCCCTGCAGCCTGCACTTGAAGGTGGGGGATGAGCAGGGGAGAGGAAGAACGGCCGAGGGGCACAATGTGCTCTACATACGGAGCTCCTGTCTGGTGGCCATTTCATTAAAATGTCCTTAAGTAAAATTAAAAGGACACAGAATTTGGAGCCAGGTAACTTGGTTTAAATTTCTGAATGTATTTCTTACAAGCTAAGTCAGAAACAAATCTCTCTTGGCCTCAGTTTCTGTATCTGTCAAATGAAAATAAAATGATAATAAGTGTAACCAGAAAAACATCTATTGAATGAATGAAAACTGATAGATTTTGCAAAGGGATGAGGCATTAGCAATAAAAACGGTCTATTCTGAAAGAGTGTAAGCAAGAAAAAAGTCTCACAAAAATAAAAATATAAACAATGGCAAACCGCATGCAGGCTTCCGGGTGAGGCTGGACAAGAGTCTGTTGCATCCCTTGGTAAAGAGCAACACCATGTCCTAGCCTGGTGGTGCCTGGATTGACCAATTACGGGAGGTGCTTTTAAAGATATAGACTCAGAGTCTGTATCTCTGAAGAGACAGCTGTTCAATAAGCAAGGGAGGGCAGGAAGAATCCAGGAATCTGAATTTTTAAAGAAAAATTTTAGTGTTTTTATTTATTTCTGACAGACAGAGAGAGACAGCGTGAGCAGGGGAGGGTCAGAGAGAGAGAAAGACACAGAATCTGAAACAGGCTCCAGGCTCTGAGCTGGCTGTCAGCATGGACCCTGATGCAGGGCTCAAACCCATGAACCGTGAGATCATGACCTGAGCAGAAGTCGGACACTTAACAGACTGAACCACCTAGGCACCCCCAGGAATCTGAATTTTTATCTGTGCTTCCTGCAATTCACCCTGTAGGAAATGCTTATTCAGCACCATAGTCAACACCACCTCAAGGCACTTTCTCTGCTACCAAATCAGACCAAATGGAAAGATACAAGAAAGATGCTGTTCAATTAAGTGTTGTTCTCAATTTACCCTCCAGGGCCTTTAGGGACATTTAAGAACATCTGAGCAGGTGTAAGATTATCAGATAATAAAAAAAAGTATGCAGCTATGATTTTTAAACACCCAGAACACAGGCATAGTTTTTAATATACGAATAGCATTGACGACTGTGTTAATATACACTGTGCCTTATCAAACATGTGTAACTATAGCAATTAAAAGTGAGGAAATATAAAACTATCAATAGAAGGGCAATGGTTTCTTTCTGTATCTGTGATAACCATTTGTGCACCCCTGCGGTATGGGCTTCTCATTTTAATAATGACCGTTGTTGAAGATTCAGCAGACTTTAATGTGCATCTGATCCTTGATGTGTTCACTGTGTGCTATGACAGCAATAAAGTAAGGAAGACGCAGGGCAGTTGGGGACTGTGCACGTGTGTGTGTGTGTAAGAACAGTGTTTGGAGGCAGGGATGTATTGAGATGGGAATCTTCCTAAATATGTCCCAAATCATAAAATCTCTCCTTCTAAATTGTGCGCACATGCCTTTGCATTCCTCCACAGGTAAAGTACAGGAAAGAAGGAGACTAAGGAAGACTTTAACTGTTATCACTTATCCCAACTACTTAGAGTAGATCCCCTGCCTTGGAAATCTCAGGCCAGAGTGTGAGGTGCCTGGGGAAGAACAGAAGAGGAAGCTCAGTACATGGGCAGGTGGTGTCAGGGCTATAAAAATTGAATGCAGGACCGTGAGCCTGTGTCCAGCAGGCTCTGAGTACCACTCCATGCAGTTCCATCAATAGCAGCCACTGGGATGCAATTCTAGTAAACTGAGCAACTGATTGATCCATAGTCAGAACACTCACTAGACTCATGCCTTCCCCCGCTGTGCCTGCATGGTTGGGCAGTATAAACTGTGCCCCAGCCAAGGTGGAGAGCAGCAGCACCTGCTAAATCCACAGGCAAGATAGTCACTTGCACCCAGGGAGGGGCTTCTGACCAAGAGTGGGGGTGAGTAAATGACAGATTGGTGAGTGGAACACAGGGAAGCTGTGGGCTTCTTAGGCTCTCCTAGCAAGTCTCTAGCATGTCCCCAGATTGGAAGGGATATTATGACGGAACCGCACCTGAGTGTGGAGGGGTGTGGGCAGGGTGAGAAATGCCTCTGGAAACCAAACCAAAAGTCTAAAAATTTGGAGTCCTGGGCTCCCCTTCCAGAGTGGAGGAGAAGATGGACACCGCCTTGGGTCCAGAGACTGCAGGAAGCCACAGCACTAGACCTGGTCCCGTGTGTTATTCCAGGGCCTGAACCCCATTCTGGGCAGATGTCCCATTTGCTATGTTTTGTTCTCTACCTGCAGCATAGGGCCCTGGGCTCAGGAAGACATATTCCTCCATACTACAATCCCAGGAAAGTTTAAACGCAAATTTGCTCCTGTTGAAAGGACTCTTGAGAACATGGAGCATGCGGCTCAGGGGCTGAGAGACGGCCTGTAAGGGATGAGGGAGTGAGGTACCTATAGGATGCTAGGCTTTAAAAAGGCTTCTTGAGAAATAAATGTACTTGCAGGGACCCGCTGGACTTTGGAACTGGACAAGGTAGGGGGAGCCGGAGAAGACATTCACCAAATGTTTATCAAGTGTCTGTTACATGTCAAGCATGCTCCCCACCACTGGGAATATAGTAGTGAATAAGACAGATGAGGTCTCTGCTCTCATAGGGCCCACGTGCTGGTGGCAGAACCCCAAACAGTCGTGTGGTCCCTGTGTGGTCCCTGGACACAGATTTTACAGTGAAGCTGTTATGTCCATGTCACTGAGCATTTATTCCTTGTCACTAAGTACTCCTAGGCTCACCCCTAGCTGCACACACTAGTGTTGGGCCCTCTGCCTAGAATTCCCTCTGCCTCTGATCTGCCTTGCAAATGCATGTTTGTTCTTTCCATCTGGCTTTATTTGAGTTCCCCCAGGGAGTTCCCCCTGTCATCCTTGCTGGGCCAGCTGCCTGCGCATCCATCTATCTCAGCATTTGCCTTTCCTATTTGTCTTTGAAAACATAATGCACTCCTTGGGGCCAGGTCTGAGTCCTAATCATTTAGTAGCCTGGGTTCCTAGGGTAAGGCATCCCACCCAGCGGGAACTCAATAAATAAGCACTGCATTGAGCTGAGTAGACTATTCTAGTGTACCCACTGCATGCCAGACACTGTGCATGATGGGAGATGGATCAGACATGGGCCCCTGCTTCAAGAAGCTCCTAGGCTAGTGAAGGGCCATCGCAGAGACTTTGCACCTATAAGGTAAGTGCAAGATGGGCTTCGGGTGATGCTCTGAAGGGGGCAGGGGTAAGAGCGGAAGAAGGCAAATGCTTCCTCTGATCTTGCATCCCGCAAGTCCCCTTCATACACCTGCTGCAGTCCACCTGGTGCCTGGCCTGCTCCTGGCGTGGCACCATCCCCCTCCCTGCCTCTCTTCATGAGGTCCTCCAAGCCTGCATGAGCTCACAGCCGCCTCAGCCCATTCGGAGTCTTCCCGTCCCTACTGTCACGGTCACTGTGGCCGCTGTGTCATCCGAATGCCCATGGCCCTCAGTGGGGCTGGCGGTGCAGGCAGGAGGGCAACGCTCATCTGAGGATCTAGGGGCCAGCCAAGCAGAACAGGGACTTTTTAATTGACATTTAAATGTCAATGCACCACATTAAATGTTATGGGTGTTTCATTGCAGCCTGAAAGGAGCATAAACACATCTCCAGCTCCTTAATCACTGCCCACATTAATTACAGATGCCCTTTGGTAAGTGGAAACAAACCACTGCAGATGCCACACTCCAGCCAGGAGGCTGGGCGCCTGCGTGCTGGACATCGGGCATGTCTGCATTGTAGAGGGTGCTCGGCCTGGCCACCGGGCCATAGAGGGGATCTCTTCCAATGAGGAAGACGGACAGTTGGAGACAGAAATAGAGAGAGACCAGCAGAGAGGGAGAAGCAGGGGAGAAGGAGAGGGAGGGATGGGGAGGAAGAGAGAGAGATGAAGTAGGTGGAGAGAGAGAGGCAGAGTGGAGACCACTGAGAGAAAGAGCACCAGGGACCTAGGGAAACAGGGTGAAGGCAAGAGACAGTTGAGACAGAAAGAGTTAGGCAAAGACAGAGCAAGGCACATGGAGACAGAAAAAAGACACAAACATACACAGAGAGGGACAGAGAGAAACGAACAGAATGAAGAGAAAGAGACAATGTCTAAGAAGCATTAGTCTCTAAATGAAATGCTTCTTGCTAGACAGTCCTGAAAACTCTGGAAATCTCTGAGACACACACAAGCTGCCCACCTCCTGCTCCCAAGACTGGATCATCCTGATCCCTGGGGGTAAGGAGGTGGGGAGACGAAACTACTATCTAGCGTGAGGTGCTCCTGTCAGGGAGGAGGCCTGTAACTCACAACGCTGCCTGTGTGCCAGGGAGGTCCCACTCTCCTTATGAGGCCCAAGGTCACAAGGTGGGATGCCTAGGTCATCGGCAGCGTCCAAGGCTTTGGCACAAGCCGGTGTACCTGTCCAGACATTCTGGTTCTCTCTTTTGATTAGATCTGAAGCCTGATTCAATGCTTTTCTGCTTTCAGCCAAGATCCAGGCTGGGGTAACAGGTACCGGGGCACAACCAGCCCACTGGGTCCAGTCATTGAGGAGAGAACAGAGAATTCTCATAAGAAGCTTCCTGCTGGGGGCCCAGAGGCTGAGAGGTGGAACTGGAGAATGGGTGATGGGGTGGCTCACTGAGCTCTGCCTGCCCCCTAGAGGGCTGACCACCCTAAAGGACTTCCCTCTTCCTCATAGTTCCCTGGCTGTTGCTCAGTGCTCACTCCACAGAAAGAGTTCAGGAAACTTTTAGAATGTGTTTTATACGGACCACCAACGTTATTTATCAACTGTAAATTTCGTCTCATAAATTTTTTTTTGCAAAGCAGTTGATTTACACAAAGTGAATATATGTATCATATGTCTATGTTGCCAAGCGTACCATTGAACATCATCTATGAATTACCTCTATCCACAGCTTTGGAAGCAGAACAGTGACAAAGTAGCTGACTGTCCCCTGGGAGATACTGATTTATAAGCAGTAGGGAACAGGCAGTGTGAGAAGATGTCCAGAGGGGCTAGAATGGCAGTGAAGACACTATCTAGGGCTCAGGATGAGATGCCTAAAACTTTGAGGGCTTGCTTAGTTGCGGGCATCTGTCCTTGCTGAAGTGGTTTTATGCAGACCACAGATACACCTGTTTAAAAGCTTCACCACTGTCAGGCCACTAAGTTTGGTTATGCAGGGGTAAGAGGCCTGGGGACCCTTCTTTGAAGTTCTTTAGCCTAGAGGGAAGGACTGACAGTAGAAGGGGGATGGGTCTGAAAGACCCCAAAGTAAGACTTAGCCTGGAGAAGACAGAGTTTAAAAGAGGAGGGGATTTTGGGATTGGACTTTGAAGGATGAATAGGAGTCTGACCACCGGCCAAGGAGAGCTTAGGGCCATCCTAAGCAGCAGACAGATAAGGTGTGAAGTAATGAAGTTTGAGGAACTATGACCTGCACTTCCTATGCTAAGTACTGGGAAGGAAGCCAAATATACATACTATGTGTTCCTGTATGGTAGGTTTGACAAATATGCACATAACTGTGGCTATATTGTGATAGCTTAAATCAGAATGATAGAAACAATGCTCTGGGACTATAGAATTTTGAAAATAACGCATTTAGCTTTACCTCTATCAAATCTGTAGAGGAGTTAATGTGGTCAAAAAGATGAATTAATTCTATCTAGAATGATGGTGGCTGCTGCCTTGAGGAATGATATTTAAGCTGGGATTGGGAAGACGATTCTCAAGAGCAGATCAGACAAGGTGCCAAATAAAGGTACGAGGTAGCCCAGGGTAGATCTGCACTAGGAAATATCCAGAGTCAAAGCCTGTCTGAAATGAAGGGCAGGATCATTATCTTTTTTAATCCTTGTATTTTACAGGCAGAGAAACTGAGGCTCTGGGAGGAGATAAGACTTGTTTAAGGCCACACAGCTTATTAGGGGCTAACATGATACAGCCTCATATGTCGATCTGCAATTTATGGGTTGGATTTATAAGCACTTTGTTTTATTTTATTAGATTTGTGTGTCACAGCTGATACCCTTAAGGATTTCTGTTTGTGCTTTTCCAGCTCATTAAAACATAATAATAGACTTGGGGATCATTAAGGTTTCCCTGAATCAGCACTCAGCTGCCTCTTTCTGGAAAATGCACAGGTGGGCTAGAGGGTGGCCCCAGGGTGGTTCCCAGCTGGTCCCAGGGGCTGCATAAGCTGCTGCATGGGCAGCTTCTCTGACAGCACAGTCAAGGTCACACTGAGAGGCCTCCGGAGACCTTGGGAGGAGGCGCTCTGTCCACTCCCCACCTGTTCCCACCTTTTCCTGCAGGTGAGCTCTGTGCCGAGGGATACAGAGGAAAGGGAGTTTCTCTGGGGCCCCAGCCAGCCTTCTGATTTAGATGGCAAGAGCAGTCTGAATAACGAGCATCTTTGACCGTAGTTGTTTACGTCCAAGTTCATGGTCACAACCACCTGGGATATGATGCAGCCATTTTATAAAAGCCCAGGGAAGAGAGGAGGCTTGGCTAAGGCACACGACCAGGGAGGAGCAGAAATGAGACTAGTTGGCCAAGTCCATGTAACTTTAAGTACAGTGATCTTTCCTAAGTCAGAATGTCTATAATATGGTAGTACACAAGAGATAGCATCGATACTGAGTGTGGAAAGATGAAGAGTAGCCGTTATAAAGATTAACAAGTATTTAAGGCATCAATATGTTAGATGCCATTCCAAGTACTTTCTTTACCGCTCTCCTCTCACTTAACCTTCCTAACGACTTTATGTTAGAAAATCCAGACAAAGCCCAAATTTCTCCCTGTGACTGCCGAGCCCCGTATGATGTGATCCCTGGTTATTCAATTTTATTTGTCCATTTTTTCTCCCTCATCCAGTCCAACTACTCTTCCCTCCTTCTTATCCCGCAAACATGCTTCTACCTCAGGGCCTTTGGACGAGCTGCTCCCTCTGCCTGGAAATGCTGTTTTTTTTCTAATGGCTATATGGCCCAGACATCACATTCACAAAAAGTTCTTCCCTGATCCCCACCAGCACTATTTCACAATCCTGGAATTGTTTGTCCCTAAGAGAACAAGGGCCACATTGGTCATTGTCGAGCATCTAACCTCATGCACAAAGTTGGGCACACAAGAGGGGCAACAAGTAAATGCTTGTTGCATGAGCTGCATGAACTATGCTAGGGGGAGGCAAGAGAGGAAGAGGTACGGGAAAGAAGGCATGAATGAGGTACCAGAACCACCCACCTGTTGCCACTCCTCCTGGCCACACCTCTTCAAGATGCCTTCACAGAATGGACATATCTTCGGGAGAGAAAACTGTTGACTGAAGTTTATCTGTATTCATTCCAGAAAATACTTGCCATGCCCTAATAGTGGCTAATAACAGCACTTAATGTGTGCCATGTCTTTTCAATGCAAAAGTTCGCTTTGTCTTTCTTTTTAAAATTTTTTAATGTTTATTTACATTTGAAAGAGAGAGACAGACAGAGTGCAAGCAGGGCCGGGGCAGAGACAGATAGAGAAAGAATCTGAAGAAGGGTCTAGGCTCTGAGCTGTCATCCCAGAGCCTGATGTGGGACTTGAATTCATGAGGCATGATATCATGACCTGAGCCGAAATTGGACACTTAATCGACTGAGTTATGCAGGTGCCTATCCCTCCCCCACATTTTTAAAAATTTGACTTGTCTTTTTGACCATCCCACAAAGTGGATACCTGTGGAATCCTATTTTGCAGCTCAAGAGAGAGGCCCAAGGGTGCTGAGATACTTGGCCAAAGTCACATAGCTAGCAAGGAGACTGCACACTAGAGCTGGAATTGGAACTTCGGCAGCCTGGGCTCTGAAGTCTATGCACTTAACCTCTACACTCCACTGCCTCTCAAGGAGGCAGAGGGACCTGTTCAAGGTCACTCAGCTAGTATACGGAAACCCTGGGGTGTAAACCCAGCTCTGTCCAGCGCCTGAAGCCGGACGACCTAGGATGTTTTTTAATAGGCAACCTCAGTAATTGGGATCCGCAATTGCAAATCAGCAAGAACTCCCCTCTATGGAGGCTGGAGTAAGATAAAGGTCTAGAAACATTCTGCTGCATTGAGCAGGGGTGTCCCCCATGCATCTTTGCTAATCACAGCTCAGATTCTGGTGCAAATGCCCAGGACCTCTCAAAAAATGAGTCATTCGCAGATGGGTCTGAATGGAGACAATCAGAAAAGATCCTTCAGTCGGCCAGCGCCAGGCAGCTGTCTCAAGCCTGCTTCCGGGCCCATCTGCCACACACCCTGTCTCTCCCCTCACACCCTCTGTCCCTCTTCCCCACCGACACCAGCCCTCGGGAGAAGGCTCAATCTGTAGGAAGCAGGCCCCAGATCAGCTAGAGGAAGGGAAGTGCAGACAGCGCCTAAAGGTGCTGCTGAGGGTGGGGCCACCAGGCAGTGAAGCCAGGGCCTGGACGGCACAGGCCTCCTGAGATTGGCCGCTCAGAGGCCTTCCTCCCCATGACCACCTCTCACACCACTCCTTGAAGCTCCTCCAAGAAAAGCTCTGGGGGTTGGGAGTCCCTGGAATATAACCAGTATGGAAAGGGGTTTATAACACCGTGGTTCAGACAAGCTGTCAGGCCTACCTAAGCTTCACCCCTCATCTGCTGTTTGACCTGGGGGAAGCAGTTTGATGAGCCTCATTTGCTGGTCCGTCAAATGGGGATAAGGGCATTTGCTTCGTAGGGCCTTGTGAATTGAGTGTACTGATGTACTTCACATACCTAATGCTGTGCCCCGTAAATATTTTGTGTTCACGAACAGTCAACTTGTTGCTATGGTCATTGCTGGGATGGGTCAAAGGTTCCTAGCAGGCTAGTCTACACTGGCCCAGCCTTGCCTGGCATTGGGACAGGAGGCCAGGTCACAGGGCACCTGGAAGGCAGGCTGAGTTTGGGTAGTGTTTCCAAACCAGTCGCCTTTCCTCAGGAACATCCTTCCCCTGCCTTGTCTTCCTGGTCCCCTGAATTGTCATTACGACACAGTCTCAGTAACTTGATTCTATACAGTTCCTAGGTCCTTCTCAATTTTCCTCAGACTTTCAAAGACGCCATCCAAGTTCCTTTCATGAGAACTCTGAGCCCCCGTTTGCCAGATGAGTTCAACCTCTTGGGCAGCATGCCTCAGGAGGAAGCATTTGCTCCTGACTTGGCTAGAACGTTCCAGCAGCTACCCAATAGTCATTTGGGGCAGAACCTGGCAGTGGGGGTGGGAGGGATGGGTGGCACCCTGGGACACAATGCCATAAAGTAGAAAGAGCAGAGGCAGTGAGGTCAGCTGACCCTTGGTTAGAGTCCAGAGGCCACTGTAGCCAACTTTGTGACTCTTCCTCTCAGAGCCTCAGTTTCCCCATATTTAGTATGGGACGCTAATGCTGGCCTAGCAGCAGACAGGTACATAGTAAGTACTCCATACATGTTGGCTCCTGGAAGGGTAACTCTGTCCTTTGGAGGCCATGGTCCTCAACTCAGTTCTTCTGCCTTAAATGGCCTTACTTGGGAGCAGTTTCCCTAGTGCTTGAAGCAGGTGCTCTGAAGTCCCCCCTCCCCCCTCCCCACTCCACTGCTGCCGATAATCAGGCTGAGTGGCATGTCTGCATTAACCTGAATCATGGCTGAGCTCAGTCTCAGCCTAATTGGTGAACCTAGGCATGCAGGTTGTTTATTGGTGGCGCAGTGGAGCAGTCTGAGTACTCTTGTTCCAAGATGATGGGGCTGGGAAGGAAAGCGATTCTGCCTCCGCCTGCCAGCAACGAGGGATAATTACAGCGCTTGTCAAAATAAGATGTGGAGATAGAGCCCATTGCCCGCCAGCCAGCTTCTCAAATCCCCTGGGAATCCCTGGTTTAATTAAATACCTGCAAATGCACAGCGCTGGGTGTCGACAACACACCTGGATTAAAAGTCCACCCCAAATGGAGCCAGGATGAGCACACTGCTCCCCCACCCTTCCCTGCACAGGCTCTGGGTGGTGCAGAGGAAGTGGGTGGGGGAAGATAAAGAGAAGAGAAAAACACAGGAAGGAAACAGACAGACAGAGTCAAGGAAGCTCTGGCTGCAGCTGAAGAGATTAAATGGAACATGAAAAGAATTTCCCAACTGGGAAGAGTGCCTGCAAGAAATTTTCTCTCTTGATTAAGAAAATAAAACTCACATCTTTGAGTCTGGCCATGGGTGGTGAATCTCCACGTGGGAAGGGTTGCTGGGCTGTCAAGCCCTGAACCTGGCCTCTAAGATACTACAGCTTTCTGACATTCATTCTCTCATGAAGCCGACTTTCACCGTCCTGCTTGGCCCCCTTCTCCCACCTTGGCCCAGTTTTGTACACAGGATCCATCCTGTAATCTCACTGCAGAATGGCCAAGCTTGGCTACAATGTTAGATAAGATAAAACTAAAATCCTGGGAGGACAACCGGAAAATAAACACTGATCGAATCTCGAATCTGGCTAAGCCAGCATGCAAAACGCAACTCCCTCTCAGTGGCTCCCGGGACCTTCTCATCTTTGCTCACCAACCAGAGTCCATTCTGGCCCACCTCCTGCTGATTCTGGCCTGGGGGTCTCAAATCAGTGGTCCAAGGGCTTGATCAGACTAGTCCTTACATATATGTTCTTTGATGCTGCCTTTTAAAGGTCAGTTCGCTTTGTATGACACCTGTATGTTCAGGTTCTCATGAAAAAACCTTATTCTCATGAAAAAACCTGATTCTCCTGAAAACCTGGCCATACTGGGCCACATTCCCACAGGCCTGAACAATCAGCTGGAGCCGAGGAGCACCTGCTCCTTTTATTTATTTTTATTTGTTTTAATTTTATTTAAATCCAAGTTAGCTGACATACACTGTAATGATGCTTCCAGGAGAATTTAGTGATATTCATCACTTCCATATAGCACCCAGTGCTCATCCCAACAAGTGTCCTCCTTAATGTCCATCGCCCATTTAGCCCATCCTCCCTGTGTCCAATGATTCATGCACTCATCCACTGGTCAAGTGTTACTGAGCACTTCCTCCTTTCTAGGTACTGTGGGAAGTTTGGGGATAGAAGGGTAAACCACACAGACATCTTAGATCTACCTTCTCACTCAGGCTTCTTGTCCAAGGCCTTCCCCTTACTTAGGAGTAGGAACTGGGAGCAACCTCCCCTTCCAGACAGGCCAGCCTGCTATGAGGTGTCCTTTCCTGCACAAATCCCAGGATGGTATGTGAGCCACCAAACAACTCTGCAGCACCATCACACGTATAAGACCTGTGTTAGCCTGCTGGGGGCAGGGGGCGGTAGGGGAAGATCTTTCTATTGTTCTTGCTCCTGGACAGTAGAGGCAAGGTGGCATCATGTAGGGTGAAAAAGAATGTGGATTCTGGGACCTACTGCCTGGGTTTAAAGCCTGACTCAGTCAGTGCTCCCTTAGACAAGTTAGCCTCTCTGGGTCTCAGTTTTCCTCACCTTGCAAATGGGGATAATGATAGTGGTTATGAGAATTAATATTTGTCAAGTGATAAGAATGGACCAAGAGTTCTATTTAAGGAGATGATTAATAACTAATGAGAACCACAGATACGCACAGGTTCTGAGATAAGAGTGCGATCACGTGATTTCCAGGCATCCTTCCCTGTTCAGGATTTCAAGATTCATCTGCAAAACAGAGGTGTTCCTCACGGGGCTGTCGTGGGTGTCATCCAGAAAGTGACTATGGTGCTGTACCCAGTGTCTGGGCCGCAGGAGGTGCTTGTTGGGGTTGTTTCCTCCTTCCTCCCTCCCTCAGGCACACGGCTGACTGCTTGATGCTGGTGTGTAGCCTCAGCACACCCTTGGGAGGAGTTCCCGGCACAGAGCTGGGGATGATGTCATTCGCTGCGAGCCTCCAGGGCTGCCAGGCTTTCCAAGGAAGGGAGGGTGGTGCTGGCCCCTGCTCCACATCAGCACCAGCCTTGGCCTGGACAGCTCCCGACGGCCTCGGGTGCACATGACCCTCTGCGGTTCCTCTCCACTCCTAACCTTTGACAAGCATCAATGGAAGCTCGTCATTCCTGCTTAAAGCCTGCAGGAGGCCTCTCCTTGCACTTAGAATAAAACTGCACCTCCCCACCTCTTTACCTGCATGGCTTGGCTCTTGTTCACCTCTTCACTGCTTCTTCAACCACCCTCCCCCTCATTTACTGGGGCCCAGCCATGGCTGCCTTTCTTCTCTTCTTTCTGCCTGCCTTCTTCCCCCAGATGTTTACATATCTGGCCCCTTCCTGTTACTGAGGCCTGAGCACGAATGCCACCTCTTCAAGGAGTTCTCCAGGATCTCCACATTTAAAGCAGCTCTACCTGCATTACCCCTCTCATGTCCCCTGTTTGTTTCCTTTGTGGCCCTTATCATTGCCCCCAGTTATCTTACTGGTTTGTTTCCTTAATTGCTGTCGGCCTCTACCCCAATTTATAGAGCAACAGATCATAAATCCCATGAAAACAAGGACTCGGTTCTGCTCTTTTGTGTTCGGCTCTATATCCCGCCCCCAGCAGGGAGCCCAGGACACAGCAGACTCAATAAATACTTGTGGAGTCAAGTGGGAATGAATGGGTTCATTCCTTTCAGAGGCCAAGAGACGTGCCCTGGTCCCTCCCAGGGCCTGATGCTGCACTGAGACCTCCTGTGACAAATGGTTCTAATTTTAATAACTTCCTAAAGGCTGGGAGAATGCAGTGTCCTTGATCTATAGAATGGAGGGCCAGTTCTCCCTCCAGCCCATCCCCGACTACACCATGGACACACACACACACAACCACCCACACACATGCCTAACAACACGGCTCTGGTGAAGGCCACACAGATAAGTGCAAAGAGCATGTGGGAGGCTATGCAAAGGCACACAATAACCCATTCTAGACTGGAGATGAGTCAAAGCCCCAGCTCTGACTGTTGAGCTGGACCCCGAAGGATGAGCATATGTTTTGTTAAAAGAAAAGACAAGTAAGGGGAGGAGGATGAGAAAAGCAAACAAGTGTTAACATACGTGGTATGCCTGTGGTACAGTGGGTTGAGTGTGGCTGAGCAGGGATACATGTGAGAGGGGAAGGGATAAGGCTAGAAGGGACACTGTGCAGCATCTGGAATCCCTGATAAAACACCCGGGCACCTTCAGTACAGGCCCTGGGGAAACCTTGGAGGCTGCCTGGCAAGGGGTTGTCACGGTCAGAATTAAGCTTCAGGACAATTACACTAGGGCGGAGTCAGGCATGAATCGGAAGACTGGAAGTTAGAGGCAGGGAAGTAAGAAAAGGTGGCTGTTGAGAAAAGACCAATGCCTGTTCCAAGGTAATGGAGTTGCAGAGAGAAATGAGAGGGTGTATTTAAGAGCTATTTAAGAGCAGACTCGGGGCGCCTGGGTGGCTTAGTCGGTTGAGCGTCCGACTTTCGCTTAGGTCATGATCTCGCGGTTCGTGGGTTCGGGCCCCGCGTCGGGCTCTGTGCTGACTCCTAGCTCAGAGCCTGGAGACTGTTTCACAGTCTGTGTCTCCCTCTCTCTCTGACCCTCCCCTGTTCACGCTGTCTCTCTCTCTCTCCTAGAAATAAATAAAAATTTAAAAAAAATAATAAAAAAAGAAGCAGACTCACAGAGGCACTGGGTGGCTCCATCGGTTGAGCATGTGACTCTTGATTTCGGCTCAGGTCATGATCTCCCTGTTCATGATATGGAGCTGTGCTGTCAGTGCAGAGCCTGCTTGGACTTCTCTCTCTCTCTGCCTCTTTCTCTTTCTCTCCATCTCTCTCTGTCTCCCTCTCTCTTTCAAAATAAATAAATAAGTAAAAAGGAGTAGACTCACAATTCAGTTCTTGGTGACCAACTGAACACAGTATTATGTGAAAGGATGAAGTTAAAGGTTACTACTGCTGTCATCACCATCATCACCATCATTGTCGCCCCCACCATCACCACCATCATCTTCATCATCACCATCATTGTCATCTTCACTTCTTCACTATCACTGCCATCATTATCATCATCTTCACCAACACCATCATCACCATCAATGACATCTTCATCATTCCAGCTTCCATTTACTTAACTTGAACTCTGAATCAGACACTGTTACAAAGCTTATTTTGGGAAGACTCCTCAGATGCACTGGGATTCTATAAGCCTTAGAAAACACTTACTCAGCTTACTTGTCTTCCCTGAACCTCCTTTCCTGGATAAATGCTTTCTTCTCTTCCAGAACCAAGTGTGTTTGTGCTTACTGTTCCTTAGAGTTCCTGTGAGTGATACAATTCTTTCAGTAAGTTCTCGAGCTTCTAGTC
Source organism: Hyaena hyaena (assembly GCF_003009895.1). Taxonomy (NCBI): domain Eukaryota; kingdom Metazoa; phylum Chordata; class Mammalia; order Carnivora; family Hyaenidae; genus Hyaena; species Hyaena hyaena. The sequence goes on along the minus strand of NW_024080734.1, from coordinate 993,077 downwards.
TAGACTCAATCCAACTGCCCAGCTAACTGCCCAGATCATGGGGCCTGTTCCATGGCTATGGTCCAATAGCTTAAGGAACAACTGGGTTCTAACCACTTGATATTTCTTTCTTAAGGCTCCCCATGACAATTTAACGCTCTTATAAACTCTACAAAAAGGAAACCATGTCTGTTTTATTCACTGATGTATACCGATAGTGATAGGTATAGTGGGCATTTAACACATATTTGTTGAATAAATGTTATTTATGTCTCTACAACCCACTTTTCAGTGTTCATTGATGGCATACATATTTTTGTGACAGAGGTGAATTCTATCCAAAAAATGAAAGATCACTGTTCCAAGGTCCTTGTATGTTTGTGGTCCAATATTTTCAAATATGATGAAAACATCAAATCAAGCAGGCTTTTCAAGTGTAGGACTTCTCAAAGTTTTTAATATTCTAGTGCATGTTATGAATCTCCAAGTGAAGTTTCAAGTATGTGACATTTCTTAAGCTGATTTAAACACAGAGGCCTGGGGTGCCTGGGTGGCTCAGTCGGTAAGCGTCCAGCTTCAGCTTAAGTCATGATCTCATGGTTCATGGGTTCGAGCCCCGCATCAGGCTCTGTGCTGACAGCTAGCTCAGAGCCTGGAGCCTGTTTCAGATTCTGTATCTCCTTCTCTCTTTGAACCTCCCCTGCTCAAGCTGTCTCTCTCTCTCCCACCCAGAAATAATTTTTTTAAAAAATTTAAAAAAATAAATAAACACAGAGACTCTTTAGGAGGTTTAATGATTCCAGGAACATACATTCAGAGATGTTAGAGTTATGTTCAGTGCTCAGTGATTTCAGCTGCAGTAGACCAACTGTCATTATCCCAGGTTTCCTCATTTATACTGTCAACATAGATAAGAGACAGAAAATCTAATTTGTCAATTAGTTGCATGAATTTCAGTTCCTTAAATCAGAGCAGGTTTGCTTAGCCAAGAACATTATCATGGTCTAAGGTTGGGACTAAATTATTTTCACTTAAAAATTTAGAACCCAGGGCCATCTATGTTGAGGGTATTATGTTAAGTGAAGTAAATCAGAGAAAAACAAATATAAGATAATCTCACTTCTCTGTGGAATCTAAAAAACAAGACAAACAAACTCCTGGACACAGAGAAGAGTGGTGGTTGCCAGGGAGGAGGGGTTGGGTGAAGTGGGGAAGGGTGTCGAGAGGCACAGGCCTCCAGCTGTGAAATGAATAGTTCATAGGGATGACTTGTACAGCGTGGTGACTATAGTCAGTGGTAATGCAGTGCATATTTGAAGGTTGCTGGGAGAGTGATTCTTCAAAGTTTTCATCGCAAGAAGAAAGTTCTTTTTTACATATTTTTATAGAGACCAGACTTATGATGTTGATCATCTATAGTATATACAGGTGTCAAATCATTACATGGTACACTTGAAATTAATATAATGCTGTATATCAATTATACATTTAATTAATTAATTAATTTTTAAGAAGTACCCAAGAATTCCAGATTTGAAACTGTGGATGAAAGTCCAGATTAACCAAGGCTGACATAAGGCATATACTTTTTATTTTTTAAGCGCAGGTGAGATTTCTTTTCACTACAGTGAATACGGCTTCTGACCACAAGATAACTGTCTCTGTCAGACTTGGAGTGGAGAGAAGGGCTTACCTTGGGCAGTGCAGAAGGCAAGCAGGGACCCTATCCCTCACACTTGACCATGAGCACTGCCCAGCTTCTCCAGCCTATCTACGCTAGAGATCCCAGCAATAGGATTCTCTCATCTAAAAAGGGACAGGAAAGTTTAGCTTGGAGCACCTCTGAAAGCAGGTCTAGTGCATTTAAATGATGAGCTGTAAGAGTTATGTACTCATGGGCCACTCCCAACTCCTGAGGTTAACTGCCACCTTGCTTGGAAACCAGGAGGTAAACTTAGCAGGGTCCACATAAAACTTGAACCTCAAAGGACTAGACCTTTATTATAAAGCTATAGTGGTCTAATGGGAATGAGAAATTGTATCTTTAACATAAAAATGAATAAGAAATGAACTGACCCAGAAAATCTGCCTGTCCTGACGTTGATGTTGGGGTTAGGTGGGGGAAGGAATTGGGACTCATTTTTCTGGGAATTTGTAACCATAAGCTAGCCCTCACTTGGGTTTGTGGTCTGAAAAATCTCAAGTAGAAAATTTTATTTAAAATGATTGTGGAGGGGCGCCTGGGTGGCTTAGTCGGTTAAGCGTCCGACTTTCGCTTAGGTCATGATCTCGCGGTTAGTGGGTTCGAGCCCCGCGTCAGGCTCTGTGCTGACTGCCAGCTCAGAGCCTGGAACCTGTTTCAGAGTCTGTATCTCCCTCTCTCTTTGACCCTCCCCTGCTCAAGCTGTCTCTCTCTCTCCCACCCAGAAATAAATTTTTTAAAAAATTTAAAAAAATAAATAAACACAGAGGCTCTTTAGGAGGTTTAATGATTCCAGGAACAGACATTCAGAGATGTTAGAGTTATGTTCAGTGCTCAGTGATTTCAGCTGCAGTAGACCAACTGTCATTATCCCAGGTTTCCTCATTTATACTGTCAACATAGATAAGAGACAGAAAATCTAATTTGTCAATTAGTTGCATGAATTTCAGTTCCTTAAATCAGAGCAGGTTTGCTTAGCCAAGAACATTATCATGGTCTAAGGTTGGGACTAAATTATTTTCACTTAAAAATTTAGAACCCAGGGCCATCTATGTTGAGGGTATTATGTTAAGTGAAGTAAATCAGAGAAAAACAAATATAAGATAATCTCACTTCTCTGTGGAATCTAAAAAACAAGACAAACAAACTCCTGGACACAGAGAAGAGTGGTGGTTGCCAGGGAGGAGGGGTTGGGTGAAGTGGGGAAGGGTGTCGAGAGGCACAGGCCTCCAGCTGTGAAATGAATAGTTCATAGGGATGACTTGTACAGCGTGGTGACTATAGTCAGTGGTAATGCAGTGCATATTTGAAGGTTGCTGGGAGAGTGATTCTTCAAAGTTTTCATCGCAAGAAGAAAGTTCTTTTTTACATATTTTTATAGAGACCAGACTTATGATGTTGATCATCTATAGTATATACAGGTGTCAAATCATTACATGGTACACTTGAAATTAATATAATGCTGTATATCAATTATACATTTAATTAATTAATTAATTTTTAAGAAGTACCCAAGAATTCCAGATTTGAAACTGTGGATGAAAGTCCAGATTAACCAAGGCTGACATAAGGCATATACTTTTTATTTTTTAAGCGCAGGTGAGATTTCTTTTCACTACAGTGAATACGGCTTCTGACCACAAGATAACTGTCTCTGTCAGACTTGGAGTGGAGAGAAGGGCTTACCTTGGGCAGTGCAGAAGGCAAGCAGGGACCCTATCCCTCACACTTGACCATGAGCACTGCCCAGCTTCTCCAGCCTATCTACGCTAGAGATCCCAGCAATAGGATTCTCTCATCTAAAAAGGGACAGGAAAGTTTAGCTTGGAGCACCTCTGAAAGCAGGTCTAGTGCATTTAAATGATGAGCTGTAAGAGTTATGTACTCATGGGCCACTCCCAACTCCTGAGGTTAACTGCCACCTTGCTTGGAAACCAGGAGGTAAACTTAGCAGGGTCCACATAAAACTTGAACCTCAAAGGACTAGACCTTTATTATAAAGCTATAGTGGTCTAATGGGAATGAGAAATTGTATCTTTAACATAAAAATGAATAAGAAATGAACTGACCCAGAAAATCTGCCTGTCCTGACGTTGATGTTGGGGTTAGGTGGGGGAAGGAATTGGGACTCATTTTTCTGGGAATTTGTAACCATAAGCTAGCCCTCACTTGGGTTTGTGGTCTGAAAAATCTCAAGTAGAAAATTTTATTTAAAATGATTGTGGAGGGGCGCCTGGGTGGCTTAGTCGGTTAAGCGTCCGACTTTCGCTTAGGTCATGATCTCGCGGTTAGTGGGTTCGAGCCCCGCGTCAGGCTCTGTGCTGACTGCCAGCTCAGAGCCTGGAACCTGTTTCAGAGTCTGTATCTCCCTCTCTCTCTGACCCTCCCCTGCTCACGCTGTCTTTCTCTCTCTCCTAGAAATAAATAAAAAAATATAAAAAAATAAATAAAATAAAATAAAATAAAATAAATTAAAATAAAATGATTGTGGAGTGGCAGTTTTCACAGGTAAGTGGAAGAAGCATATAGTCCTTACTGGAGAAGTGAATATTTAACTTAGTCCTCAAATACTTCTCAAAGGTAAGGTTCCAAGGAAGATTTACCCTCAAACATTACAAAACATACAAGGAAACAGGGCACTATGAGAGACAGCCAGCAGGAATGATGGATAGCAAAATCAGACCTGCAAAGCTTCAGATATCAGGATTTCTCTTAGAATATAAGATGACAATGTTTGTATGTTTAAATAAATTAAAGAGAGATGGGAAAATATAAGCAAGTAACAAGATACTATAAAAATGTCTTACCAGATTTGAAAAAGAATCATATAGAACACAGAAATGAAAAGCACCTTAGTTAAAATTTTTAAAAGTCTCAATGAATGGATACGTATAGGTTAAAGGACAAAGTGGACCTAATTAAAGACAGAATTAGTAAACAGATAAATACAGATGAAAATTTTCTAGAATGTAGGCTAGAAAAAGACAAAGATGGAAAAATGAAATATGATTAAAAGATATGGAGGATAGTGGGAAGACCTAACTCAGGGCTACTGCTTATGATCACGGAGATAGGATACAGCAAAGTTCTGGAAGGTGTAGGTTATATCACAATAGATGACAGGGAAATAATAAAAGTAGTCAAAGAGAAAAGTCAGATCATCGACAAACAGCAATAAGGTAGCAGCTGCCTTCTCGACAATATCAATGGAAGCCAGTATGTAATGCAATGATATTTTCAGCATGTCAGGAGAAAGTAATTTACCACCTGCAAACATATACCCAAGAGAGATTATATTTCAAGAATGAGAGCAAACTAAAGACATTTTTGGATAAAAACAGTGTTTATCACCAACATATCCTTACCAAAGGAAATTCTAAAAGACATAGCTTAGTCAGAAGGAAAGCTAACCCAGATAGAAGATCTCAGATTTACGAAGGAATATTAAGCAAACATGTGATTAATATGAAGGTAAACCTAAACTAATATTTGTATAAAATTAATAATAATGTTTAATTTTGGGTTGAAAATAATAATAATACTATTTTCAGGTAAGATATAGTAGATCATGGCAAAGAACTTCCCCAGTGTAACAACTACCAAAAAAAAAAAAAAAAAGCTGCAAAAACAAAAGTTTTGAACATATCAAAGAGTATGGAAACAAAGATTAAATAGGCCAAAACTGCAGAAAGGGAACAGCCCTTCCTAGATAAGCTGATAACTATGACAGCTTCCTTCCCTGGGCACATTTGTGATCCTGGACATGGGTTGAGGCCTGCCTCGCCCCAAGCAGAGGTAGTCTACTGACAGAAGTGGCCACTAGCAGAGCTTTGGACAGTTGTGCAGAACTGGCATGATGGACTGAACACTAGAGGAGCCAGAAATATAAGGGCAATTTTCCCCTAGAACATCGCGAAATGCTGAAGGAGCATGGCAAGCAGGAAAGATGAGGTGGAAGGTTGGAATAAAATCTCATAATCTCATGATACTTAAGAGACAGAGTTCCACTAGGGAGAGAGAGCCTGACATAAATGTCTGACCATTTTGCCCCTTTTAAAGATGAGAGGACAGAGACCACCTAGCCTCTCATTCAATAGCACAGGAAGGCAACACTGAAGGAGCAGGGACAAGCTCGAGATGATAGATTCAATGTGCTATGAACTGAAACTCATCCATGATACACCTCAATTCCTGAGTGGACTGAGGCAATTAGCCTTTCATCCTGTCCCTCTGATAGATGAAAAGGGAAATCTCTCTGGTAGCATGTATCTGCTAAAGCTAACACAGTACTTTACTACACAATGCCCAGCAAACAGTCAGAAGTATGAGGACTGTGAAGAGGCAGGAAGGGTAAGAAAAAAGGAAGCAAACGACAAAAACAGATCCACAGAAGATCCAGATGTTGTGGTCATGAGCCAACGATGTTAACTGTGATTGGTCTGTTAAAGAAAACAGAGGAAATTAAGGACAAAATGGATGAAAATATGTAGCCTTCCAAAGTCTGCTACCTTTGAAGAGTTACTTGGAATCAATAAAAAAAAAGTACCAACTACTGGATGGATTTAACAGCAGCTCAGACATAATAGACTGTAACATCAGATAAAAGCTAAACTAAAATCAGAGGGAAAAAGTAACATTAAAAAAACAACAGAGTATAAGTATGACGTATGTCACCATGGAAGGTCTAACATACACTTAATCAGAGTCCCAAAATCAAGGGGAGAAATTGGGCAGAAGCAATATTTGGAAAGATAAGAGTCAAGAGCTTCCAAAACTGATAAAAGACAATTCAAGAAACCCAGTGAAATCCCAAAAAGAATAAATACAAAGAAAATCACACCTACACACTTTACAGTCAAACTGTTGAAAACCAAAGACAAAGAGAAATTCTCAAGAGTAGTCACAGTGGAAAATAAAGGACAAATTATATTCAAAGAAACATTAATAAGTCTATTACCTGACTTTTCAACAAAAGCAAATGAACTCTAGAAAATGTCTTTAAAATGCTGTAATAAAAAATAACAAAACTGTCACTCTCATATTTTATACATAGCAAAAAATAAATCCTGCAGAAAATAAAACAAAATAGAGACATTTTTGGACAAATGGAAACTAAAAATCATCAAAAACTTAAAGCCATCAGACTAGCACAAGATGATATACTAAATGTTTATCAGTTCTTCAGACTGAAGTAAAATTATTTCAGCCAGAAACACAAAATTATAAGAGGAATAGAGAAAGTACGAAGGAAATAATCTGAGTAAACAAGCAACAATAGTGACTCTTTAAAATAGAAGTATTAAGTTGCCTCATTAGCGCAGTAGGTAGCACGTCAGTCTCATAAAATGACAGTATTAAATATGTCTTGTGGGATTTAAAACATGTAGATGTCAAATGTTTAACAGCAATAGCACAAAAGGCAAACAGAAATCAGTGGAGTTCATTTGTTACAAAGTTCCTGTGTTGTTCAGGAAGCAGGAAAAGTCCAAACTTAAAAATAAACTAGGATGGCTAAGCCTTATACAGGCTAAAGAAGTATATTGAAATTTGTGGGATCATCACTGAAAAATGATTCTGAAATATGAAGCAAAAAGACAATATAAGAAAAACCTAGAATAATTAGAAATATTTGCTTAATTTGCAAAAAAGATAGTAAAGAAAAAATAAACAAAGAAATGACAAATAGAATATAGCAAAGTGGCAGAATTAAATCCAACTGTCATACTAATTGAAAATTAGTACATTAAATATAAAAGTGTTAAAAAAATAACACAATAAAACTAAAATAATGAACCATGGCATTGAAGTTGGGAAGAAGGTAATCAGAGTCCAAACATTGTAAAGCTATCATTATTCAAAAGAAGGGTAAAGATATTAGTGAGATTAGACTTTGTTAAGTGTGCATGTTAAAATATCTAGGATACATATTTAAAAAGAATCAACCCAGTAACCTCTGTATTCTGAATTCCTTTAGAAATTCTTATCAGTTACTTTGAATTTGACAATTAAATAATTATTCAAGTCTGTACAGTTACAAGGATTGGTAGAGAAATAAGTCTTCCTAACACGAAAATATTTACCAATGAGCTGGCTACTTAAGTATTTAGTTTATGCTCAAGTATTAGTCCCCATTCACACTATTTTCTCACCTTATTCATCTCACCTATGCCTTTGTTGGTTTTATTCAGCTTGTTGGCTGTTGTAAATGCCTGGAAATGCAATGGAAATTCAAAGGAAATTGATGAAAAGACAAATGCAAATCTTGAAACAGATCAGAATTTCATGAAATTAGCAAAAGTGCTGTTGGAAAACTGCTCCACTGACATTTAAACTACAATGAAGAAGTGGCAGAGTTAAACTAGTTAAGAATTGAAGAAGAGAAAATCGACAAAGATGCCAGGTGTTTCAAAGGAGAATAATTTTATCATGTAATGACTAGAAGATGCCCTTGGGAAACTGACAAACCTCTGAAATATTGGCTCAAAACGAGCCAATCTTTATAATGAGCCACTCCATATAATCGTGCTGGGAGAGTCAAACACAAAATAAAGAATGTTACATTGCACTAAGATATAACTCCATCTAAAAAATTTCACCCTCCTTCAAAAGAAACCCTAATCAACGCTTGATAATTCCTCTTTTTCATTGAAAAAATGAGCTCATTTGACATTAGAACCTACATTTTGTTAAGAGAAGATAAAAAAAAAAAAAGAAATGTTTTCCTGCTTTCAGCTTCAGTTTCTCAAGGTATGACCCCATTCAAACTTCTTTTTCCCTCAGCATTTACAGTGAATACTTGTTATTTTGAGAAGCTTCTTTCTGAGTGGTATTTCACTGGTACCAATTTTTCTCAGAAAAATGAGGACTGCCTGCGTCTTCTTTCTTTCACCCAATCAGCCTCTTTCTGTGTATATAGGTATGTGCATCTTATTTTCTTTTCCATGCAAGACTGAGTCTTGACACTTTCTGGGTTTTGACAGTTACCATGAACCAGGCACTTGGCTGAGTGCATATCTATGAGACATTTAGGCTTAGAAGCTGAGGTCTACAGAGTTTATGTGATGAACTTGCCTAGTGCCACACAGGGAGTTGATGAGTCAGCCCCAGATCAAACTTTTGATTTGGAGGCTACACTTTCCTATTCATCTTCCTCTCTTCAGGGGCCATTACAGAGTCTGCCACATAGTCGGTGCTTAGTGCTTAGTAACTGTTGGCAGGTCCACACTGTAGCTTAACGAAGGTCTTCACGTCAGTGTGATACAGCCCAATAACTATGATTACCATTGTTTGACTTTTGTGTGCATGGCTAGAAGCCCAGGTGCTATAAATCTGTAGGTGGGGCTGCTTCTTTAGAAAAAGAATTTCCAGCAGATCATCTTTTTCCTGTCTTACCTTATAGACGTCACTGGGATGGGAACAAGCAGGTCCTGAGCTTCTACACGTGCCAGGCAATCAGTGTCTGAAGTGTTTCAAATCTCTTATCTGCATCTCCTAAGAGCTGTGCAGTAGGTTTTATAATCTCTTTATTGTAGATGCACAAACTGGACCTCAGAGAGGTGAAGGCACTAGTTAAGGCTGCAGAGCCCACAGGATTCAAGATGACTGACTGCAAGCCTCTTCCCTCCTTCTTCATGACACTACTTTATTATTATGGTTTGGATCATCTAAACTGGGTCAGAAAGTGCTTGGTGGTTCCGTCCCTGCTGAGAAGGGCTTCCAAGTACTCATTCATCTGGGGGCAGGTTTCAGGAAGAGAGCTTGCTGGTGACAAGTATTGACTCATCTCGCCCTAGCTGCTGGGGCACGGCTGAGAGTCATTCACGCAGCCGAGGAAGGTGAATCCGTCCCAGTGGGGTGCGTGGAGCTGGTAGCACTTGCCCTCGCGGACTGGCTAAAAGCTTGTTCTGAGTTCAGACAGAAGCCTCACAGTTGGGGGACTTGAGGGACAGCATAGCAGGTGGAAAAAGTTCAGGGAGAGAACTGATCTATCCAAGAGAGATGCCTCAGGCTGGCACTAGGGAGAGAGGCCATGGGGACTTGTGGGACATCAGGTCGCTGGCAGCATAGACACATGTAGCGGTAAAGGGGTCTCAGAGGTCATCCTTTCATCACCTACCACCTTCAGCCCATTTTATAGACAGGGAAAACGGTCCAGAGAGGGGAAGGGACTTGTCCCAAGCCACATAGCCAATGGACATCAAGCCCATTATTTTGATAGTGTGATTCCATTTATTTAAACTTCAAATTAAACGCAATATTTTAAAACGTATTGCTTAGGGATAGGTCCATTAATGGTAAATTTAAGAAGAAAAACAAAGAGAAAGGTAGATGCGAAAGGGACTGGAAGGAGGGTTGGTACTTCCAAGGTACCAGAATATTCTGTTTTCAGCAAGGGGCAGCGTACACAGTGTATGTTGTTGTTGATGCTGTCCAAGCCCATGTTTCATAGTTGGAGAAACGAGTTGAGGAAAGAAGTTGCTTGCCTACAGTCACCCTATGAGATCATCTAGCCCCACAGCCCCATTCTAGAGACGGGACCACTGAGGCGGAGATGACACACTTCAGGCCCAACCCGGAAAGGCACAGTGAGCGGCGTCAGATCTGCCAACTTCTGCACACCTTTCAGTGCAGCCACACAGACCTCGCCAGCGACAGCGAGAAGTGCTTGGGGTCCTTAAGCCACTACACACTTCAGCTGTGCTGCCCACCCATCCAGCTTGGCCTTTCTGGGCCACATCTTCTGCCGCTGAAGGAAGGTCATGAACAAACAGCTGCTCTCGTGTAACCCTCAGGGTGGACACGGGAGCCAGGCACCCCCTCAGTGTTTCTGATTGATCAGCGGCCGCAGGGCCCTGCTGGGGGTGGGTCACCATCAATATCTTAATACCGAGGAGGGGGCCGCTCGACTGTCTCAAGCTCCAGTCAGTGCTGGCTAAGGGAAGGGCCAGTCCATCACATGGGCCTCGCGCATGTCCCACCTATTATCTGAGAAGCACGTGGGAGCCCACGTAGCTGTGGTTAAGTTATAGTCCCCGCCACAGGAGAGCAGTGCCAGGCAACAGGACATGGGAACAATAGCTCACTGTGGGGATCCTGTGTGAGAAATGTGGATTCATTTCCTAGGTGCCAAAGCCAGGGCCAGAAGTCTCTCTGCGCTCCAGCAGCCTCCTCACTAGGCCTCAATACACCTTTTGAGACTTGCAGGTAGAGGGAGGGTTGGCTCTGGGACAGGGGCTCCATCGACCAAGCGCAGCTGGTCTCCCTGCAGGGCATGGGCTGTGGGAGCCGTGCCCCAGGAAAGCTTCTTGGGCTGATCTCCATGCCTAGAAATCTTGGCTGTCTCCCATTTGAGTTTCCGCAGCATGCAGTGAGGAGAGACCTACCTGGGATCTAGAAGGGAAGCAGTGTGCCCCGGAGCCTCAGCTGACACAGGAAGAAGTCAGGCTCTGAGTGCGGAAGTGAACAGGTGAGAGGCACACAGCCAAGCTGGCGGGGCCCCTGAGGCCAGGACACAGCAGGAGGGACGACTCCCTTGTTATGACTATTATTTTAAACATCTCTTATTTCAGTGTGACCGTGAGTCCCTGGGGTGGATAAATTTTTATTCACCCTGAGTTCTTCATAAGCAAGGTACTTACTCAAGGAGCCCTGAGAGTGGAGAGAGCTGGGGTCGGAAGATACACTTAAACTTGGCGCTGCATGCTTGGCATGTGCTCCCTTAAAGACAACTAGCTTGGCACCTATGCTGAGCCAGGTCCTGTTGCAGGTGACCCAGCCCCTGCCTGAAGTCTAGCGGGGGTGACAGGCGCCAGACGAGCAAGCAAACAGATTCCCAGGATACGTTCAGGCTGGGATAAGTCTACTGGGAAAATAAAACGGAGATGAGATGAGACACCCTGGAAGCAGGGGCGACTTCAGCTACAGTGGTCACAAATATGAGGCAGGGGCATTTGTAGTGAAGCCTGAATGCTGAGAAGGAGCTGCCAGTACGGGAAGGTCCAGCAGCCGAAAGCAGGAATGAGCCTGTTTGCAAAAGCACAAGGAATCCACAGCGAGCATGGAAGAGGAGTTGAGGGAGGTTGCGGGGTCAGGACGGGCTGTCCTGAGAGCTGTAGTCAGGAGTATGGATTCTACCCGGGTGCCAAAGGAAACCCCCGGAAGGTTTATTCCAGGGAGTGACAGCCTGACATGTGAACTGACTTGTTAAGAGGCAAGTTTGGTAGCAGGGAGACCAATATGGAAGTGACCGCAGAGACTGCAAATTGTGTGATGATGTTTAAGGCTAGGAGAATGGATGAAACCAAGGGGTGAATAGGGGGCCAGCCCGGAGCCCTGGGGGCAGCCATGGTTTAGCAGGGAGCTGTGGAGGAGAAGCCGATGGGGAGGGCTGAGAAGGCGTGGCCAGAAACGGATTCACTGAATGGTATTGGTTAATTGAATGAATGCGTGAGGGGACATGGCCAGGTCTCTGCCTTAGAGGAACATACAGTGAAGGGCCCCTAGGAAGGACGATGCCACCAGCTGGAGCTGAGAGCATGGAGCACTGAGCACCCTTGCTCATCAAGATCATCCCCATGGGCTGAGCACTTTTGAGGGCAGGACATATCTCTTGGGCCCAGGACATGGCTTGGTGTGAAGGGGGCTCTTGGAATGAGGACTGGAGGACACAACCATGCACGCCATGGGATATGAGAAGTGCTCAGGGCCATCTATCCTAAAATAGTACCCCTCTCCCCCACTCCCTCGACTCCCCTCACACCCCGTGGCAAGACGGTCTGAAACTCCTGCATTAAACCCACTCCAGGCCCGAGTCTTGCTCTGAGTGAAGCCTTGTCTCTAATTAGATTCTACAGCCCAGAGGGGATGCATGTTTTCTCCCACTTCCCTCAGCTCCATGCAGGGGAGGGGAGGAGCAGAAGGGAACAGGGGCTCGAAGGCAGGCTGGGAAGGAGGAGGAAGGGAGGTGAGAGTGAAAGGGGGGCCCCCACCCCCTGAAGCCCAGGCATGGCAACCTGCTGGGGTGTTGAGAATAGGAGCTGCCAAGGCTGTGAGGCAGGGGCTGGCCTCAGGAGACCCTACTGCAAAAGGATTTTGTATTAATAATAATAATAGCAAATAGTTTACTGTCTGTCGTGTGTCTGCCTTATCAGGTCATGTGGGGCTGCTCAAATCACCCTGTTAAAAAAATATATTTTTTAAAATGTTTTATTTATTTCTAGGAGAGAGAGAGAGAGAGACAGCGTGAGCAGGGGAGGGTCAGAGAGAGAGGGAGTCACAGACTGAAACAGGCTCCAGGTTCCGAGCTGGCAGTCAGCACAGAGCCCGACGCGGGGCTCGAACCCACGAACCGCGAGATCATGACCTAAGCGAAAGTCGGACGCTTAACCGACTAAGCCACCCAGGCGCCCCTAAAAAAATATTTTTTAATGTTTATATATCATGAGACAGAGAGAGACACAGAGACACAGGGCATGAGCAGGGGAGGGGCAGAGAGGGAGGGAGACACAGAATCCAAAGAAGGCTCCAGGCTCTGAGCTGTCAGCACAAAGCCTGACGCGGGGTTCGAACTCATAAACCAAGAGATCATGACCTGAGCTGAAGTCAGACACTTAACTGGCTGAGCCACCCAGGCGCCCCAGATCACCCCTGTTTAATTATTAGCCCGGATTCCAGGCCGGCACGTTCCTCAGAGTGGGATGGGGATGACATGTCTACTGAGAACACGCCTTGGACATTTGAGCCACATGCACCAGTCGCTTCTCTGCCCATACCAGGGAGGGAATGCAGGAGAGTCCTCAGGGCTCCAGACCTAGACGTGGCTGAAAGCAGTCCTTGGTGCCTCCATTTCCCCATATGCTGGATGGAAAGAGCCCACAGTAGTTTCTGCCCAAGGCTAGCGGGCTAGTTGAAAGGTTAGGTGAGATTTCACTTGTAAACGGCTTGGCACAGAGCTAAACTCAGCTTGTGTTAATTATTCTTGCTTTAAATTCCTGAGAGGAAATAGTGCTACGTCTGTGGCTAGGGGGACAGCTGCTTCAGGGTCCCAGCAGGACACAATGGCCCTCTCAAATTAGGCGACGTGAAGACAGTATAACAGAGGGATTATTTACGGCACTACAGCCCGGGTGTGGGAAAGTGAATGCACAGCGCAGCACCCGATGCTAGGGACAGTGGGAGCCTTTCACACCCGATCCAAATAGTGGAGGGTGGCTGTGAGCACCCAGGGGCGGAAAGACCTGTGTGGGGAGGGCTGCCTGGGCGAGACGCAGCCTTCTTTTGAGAGCCTAGGCAGCCCACTACGACCCTACAGGGAAGAAGCCTGTGAGGAGATACCTTGATATCATTCTCCCTCTGCCCTCAGATTCCTGTTGGTGCTTCCATTTAGAACAGTCCTGAGCCAGAGGCAGGGGCCTCACTGGGAGGATCCCTCCAGGTTGTCCACCCCAGCCCACAGGGAGGAGGTAGAAACAGAGACGATCAAGTACGAGGGTTTGTGCAAGAAGAAAGGGCAGAAAGCAGACACTTGCTCGTGCCCATGTTACAGATGGGGAAATTGAGGCTCAGAAGGGTGACTTCACTTGCCCAAAATTATAGAATTTGGACCACCTGACTCCCAAGTCCGTGTCCTTTTTAAAATTTTTTTAAATCTTTATTTATTTTTGAGAGAGAGAGAGAGAGAGGCAGAGAGAGAGGGGGACACAGATACAAAGCAGGCTCCAGGCTCTGGACCACCAGCACAGAGCCCAATGTGGGACTTGAACTCACAAACTGCGAGATCACGACCTGAGCCGAAGTTGAATGCTCAACCAACTGAGCCACCCAGGCGCCCGCTAAGTCCATGTTCTTAACCATTATCTCGCATGGCTCCACTCATCAGTACTCTGAGTTGGGTGTTATTTTCCTCAACTACAGTTAAGGGGACACATGCTCAGACCGGTAAAGTGAGCAGTCTAAGATCACACAGCAGAATCGAGATGGTAGAAACCAGGCCTAGGGGTTCCAATGCTCGGTTGCTTCCATCACTCAGCACAATCCCACCTTAGCAGGAGCAGAGAAGCTTCTGGAAGGTGTTTAGATATGAGCTGCTACCTCTCTGAGCCACCACCCAAGTGAGGTGACCTTTGCCAAAGAATAGCTGTGAGGGTGGGAATCCAGGTGGAGTGGGTTGTTCCCCCTTCTCACTTCGATAAGCCCCATTCTGGTGAAGCTGTGAGGCATAATCTCTCCTCAGCACTGATTTTTCCAGAGCAGGGCTTCATAGTTTGACTCTCTTCTCCTTAATCCATCTTGCCTAATACCCCAGAGACATTTCCTACTATCCTGCCCCCCTTCTTTCCTGTCCTCTCCCTTCCCTTCCCCAACCCCTGTCTCCAGCAGCTCTCCAGGCTTCTGAATGGGTTTCTTTTGACTCTGTTCTCTGCACTAGACAGATAATTCATAAGGCTGTTTGCCAAGGTCATTTTTAACTCCAGTGCACTGCAGGTGAGGGAAGGAGGGAGAGTTAAATCACAGAGAGCCAGCCCAAGGCAGCTCCCCTCTCCCTAAGTTCTCAGCAGGTGTGTGGAGGGGGAGGAGACATTCTGGTCCTTCCCCCACCCCCCCCCACCCCCCATCCTCCCATCCAGCTTCACAGTTGGGACTAGGTTGGCAGCAGGGAAATGTTTGCCTTCCATTATTTCATCCTTGGGGAGGGTGCAGTGAGAAAAGAAGGGTCAGAGGAGAGGGTCATATTGATGATAGTAGAGAAAAGATTCTGGCCACAGTCTAGACAGTACATGGTCAGCTCTTGGGACAAAGTGAGAGAAGGCTTTGGCTATTTTCTAAACTGAAGGTCTGGCTCTATGTTTAAAAATATGCCCATTCTGCTGACAGGAAAGCTGAGTCCCAGGGAAAGTAAGGTGGTACCCATGGACAGGCAGTAGTGATTTGGTGGAAAGAGACGGCAAACTACATCTGCCCTGGGCCAGTGAGAGGAGCTCTCGGCTCAGGACCAGGACTTCTCGGTTTGGATCTAGACCCTGCTCTGACGTGCTGGGTGAGCCTGGGCAAGCCACTGCCACTCTCTGGGTTTCAGAGTTTGACGGTTTTATTTTTTTTACTAGGCACCGTGTATGAGGCATTGGGATACTGCAAAGAACAAACAAACTCTTCCTTTTATGGAGTTTATATTCCAAAAGACAGTCTCATCTGGGCCCTCAGTCGGCATCATTTCTAATCCCTGGCACCACACATCAAAAATAGGTGTGATTAAAGCCGTTTCACAGGTGATGAGCACGAGCTCCATCTCTGCCCTGATGGGACCAGAGGAGGCGATTCTCTAGAGAATCCGTTCTCACCTGACATTCTGGCAGAGAGAGGCAGATGGTGCAGGTGATCTGCAGCTCTCAGAGACCTGAAATTTTATTTATTTGGTCTAGACATGGAATGATGAGATTTTTTTAAATTCAAAAGTAGATTTACTTTCTTAATTATGTTTGCATTAGACTTACAATGATATTAATTTCCACTCCATGAATGCACATGGGAGGCAAGTGTTTATTTAGGGAAAGGCCTCTACATGTGTGAAAGGCGAGGGATGGGGCTGGTGGCCTGCGATTTCTGAACTTCCTGCAGATTTCCAGAGGGTGATCATTCACATGGTAGAATAACAGGGGTTGGCGAGGGGTGAGGTGGTTCCAGAGTTACAAAGAGTTGGGGATTAAATAGGAGGGATCCTCTGAAAGCATTTACTGCCATCTTTCCTCGGGTCCTTTATCAACATGAGCTGGCTGTTCGTTCATTATGCACCTACTAGATGCTGCTGAGGAAGCAAAGTATGTGCAAAACCAGGACCATGTTGCTATGGTCTGAATGTTTATGTCTCCCCCAAATTCATATGTTGAAATCTAATCGCCAATGGTATTAGGGGGTGGGGCCTTTGGGAGGTGCTTGGGTCATGAGGGTGGGGAGCCTCCTGAATGGGATTAGCACCCTGATAAAAGAGGCCCCAGGGAGCTTCTCACCCCTTCCACTCTGTGAGGATACAGAGAGCAGGTGGCCTTCTAAGAACTAGGAAGTGGGCTCTCTCCACATGGCGGAGCTTTGATCTTAGACTTCGCAGCTTTCAGAAATGAATGTGAGAAACGAATGTTGTTTACAAGCCACCCAAGCTATAACATTTTGTTACAGCAGCCAGAACAGACCAAGACACCTGCCTTCTGGCTTCTTCTATCCCACAAAAGCTGTTGGCCTTTCCTTGTGGCCTCTCGCTCAGAGTAAGTGTTAAAGAAAGCTCATGCCTTCCCTTCTCGTCCTTCATCCATGGACACTGAGCTGTGAGGCCAGAGGTCAAAGCTAGGGAGTGGGGGACACGGCATCACCTCCCAAAGTCACCAGGGGCAGGAGCTAAGCTAGTCTGGACCCTCTGAGACAGAGGCTGGCAGGTACCGCTGCTCCCAGTCCCCCTCCAGGTTGCTGGGGTGGCCCTGAACTACGGGCCTCACAGCCCCTGCAGCCCTCATTGGCTGAGTCAGCCACCATAAGGTCTGCAGCCATAGGGACGATTTAGCAGCTAATGAGAAATGGAAACTTTGGGAACAAATAAATGAAGCAGCTACTGCTATGGAGGAAACACATTCATCAGACTCTCTCCGAGAAACCGAGGCAGGCAGCACAAGCCTCTGCACACAGGAGGAGGCTTCTGCTTCTAAGCAATGTCCCGGCCCCACTCCCAACAGACCCCGTGAACTACCCCTACAGGCTCATGCCTCCTGGGCCTCAGCCCCGGGCCAGGCAGCCAGTCTTGCCTGGAGCTGGTATGGAGCAGAGACTGCCTGGAGGCTGGGGCTGGACGCATTCTGGGGCCACACCAAACCAACCGCCAAACAACCGCCCAGATAACATTAGAGGGCCTGACCCCATCGCACACCTGGTCAAGTCCATCACCTTCCTGCCCCACTCCCTGCCAGAACTAACATTTATTTACTGTTTACCGGAGACAATGGGCGTGCCCAGGTTGTAGATCAGGAGACTGGTATTCGGAGAGGGGCTATGACTTCCCAAGGGGTGCGATTTA
Source organism: Hyaena hyaena (assembly GCF_003009895.1). Lineage (NCBI taxonomy): Eukaryota > Metazoa > Chordata > Mammalia > Carnivora > Hyaenidae > Hyaena > Hyaena hyaena. The sequence continues at coordinate 975,342 of NW_024080734.1, read as the reverse complement.
AGAGATGAAATTTAAACTTCGTGCACACAAGTCATAGCATGCGAAGTCTGAGCTCGTTTGAGCAAACTTCAGCCCGAGTCACTTAGGCCCACAGCGGCCCTTGGCTAAAGAGCCCATTACCCACATTGTGAAGATGACCAAAATGAGGCCTAGAGGTGTGGAGCCGCTGATCTGATGCCACATCACCGGGAAGTTACTGAGCAGAGCTCCATCTGCTGGGCCCTCCCATGTCCCAGCACTGTGCCATGTGCCGGGCAGACGAGGCAGCAGAGCCCAGTGGGCAAGGCTCCGGACGCTTAGACCATCAGCTGGGCCTTGGACTATGGCAGCGTGGCCTCGGGCTCTGGCAGCGTGGCCTCGGGCAAGCTAGCCAACCCTGTCTGCAATAGTTTGTTTCCTGGGGTGAAGGATGAGGACAAACACAGTGCTTGCTGCATGGGATTGTGAGATAGCATGAGGAGAGCAGTGCCTTGCTCACCAGAAATGCCCCATAAATGTGGGCTCAAATGAATTCTTCCCACACAGCACCTAGTTTCAAAATGTAGAGATGAGGGAGCTGTCTCCTTTCCCCTCTCTGAGCCCTATGATCCATGTGTTACCCTTTCTTTGTATTCCCAACACCCAGAGACCCTTCCCCAATTTGGGGTGCAGGCAGTGTTTCACACTGACCACTTCTGGAAAGCAGATGACAAAGAAGGCACTGCTTGACTTCTGAGCCTCTAAACAGACTCTGGCAACTCTGAGCAAGGACCTATAGACATGAGAGAAAAGCTTTTTGATTTCTTGGGCTCTCTGAATTCCAGAAGCCCAGAGCTTTGAAGGATGCATGCAACGTGGAAGACCGCATGCCTGGTCAGAGAAACCTGCACCCCACCTTTCCCTGCCCTGCCCTGTACATAAAATGTCCCTGGACTAAGGTGAGGAGGACGGGGAGAATCAAAAGGGAATGAGGGTGAGGCATTTATTGGTGGTCTTCTGAAAGGAGACTGTCACACTGCCTTCTAACCCAGTCCCCTGGGCAGGGGGAGGCAGACACTCCCTACATAGCTGAAAGGGAGCAGAGGGTAGCCTGGCAGCTTTGTGACCCAGGATTTAGGCACCAAGATGGCTTTCCAGGGTGTCCAGGGCAGTGGGTCTGAGGTGGTGTCAGAGGACCTCATTCCACAAAGTCCAGTATCTGTTTGTGCCCAAGGGGGCAGGAGGAATGAACTGGACTCAAGAGGCCTTGAAGTTCAGATGAGGAGACTACCCCAGAGATCAGCACCGACCTGTGATCTGAGGCAAGATGGGTCAAGGACATCTGGGTAGATGCCAACGTGGACAGAAGACAGAGGACCAAATGCCCTCCACCCTGCTCCGTACGTTGGCACCCCTGTACGAGATGGAAACTGCCAGACATGGGAATGCAACTCCAGAAAAGAGGGTAGGAAACCTGAGTTGATTAAGATTTTGTGTCTTTCCCTTGCCAGAGTGGGAGCTTGAAGTTGAAGTATGTTGGGTTCCTGAACAATAAAAGAAACAATAGTTCTTACAGGCCCAAGTCTGTGGTCTGAGTTTGCTGCAGGCTCTCAGCCAAGAAAAAGTCTTAAAAAATGAAGCACTGATCTCCAGGATATAGGTCAGCCTAAGGACTTAAAAAAAGAAGGGTCTTGGAAGGCTACCTGGAGGAGGTGACTCAGGAACTGGGGTCTGAAGGTCATGGAGGATAAGGTTGGTAGTGATGAGGGTATCCCAGGCTTGGGAACTGCCTATAGAAAGGTTCTGTAGTTTTCTCTGGATAATTAAGAATGGCCTAAAATCAGATCTCAATGGAAAATAGTATGAGTTTTGTTTGGAAAGAGATAAGGTCAGGACTTGGATGATTGTAAATGGCAAAGATTTCAGTGAAAATTTCAGAGGCCATGCTGGCTGTTTCAAGGACCTGCTTCCCATGGGCAGGGAGCTAGAGTGCCTCACACACAGCTGGCACACTGTTGGCACTCTCTGGGGTGAGTTAGAGGCAAAAATAGCATGCCAAATTCCTATCATACTGCCCCGTGGGGCGAAGGAACCAATCCTGTTTATTCAACAAAGCAAATTACTAAGACGTCCTCGTTAGAAGCAAGAGAGATGTAACAAAGCATGCTAGTTATGAGATTTGAAGCTCTCAGTACCTTAGGACTGATATTACCAAAGATTGGAAAAATTGTTAATAGTGGACTTGCCAGGAAAGGATTTGAGCTCACTATTTCATGAAACTCTAGTCAGCACTTTATGGAACGTGTAACATTTTGCCTGAGGCCTAAGGGTCATAGGAACCTCACCACCTTACTAGTCGTCCTTAGACTACCAGCATCAGCAAAACCTGGGTTGCGGGGAAAGCTGGAAATGTAGGATCCCAGGTCCCAGTCCTAACCTCTTGACTCAGAATTTATAACAGATCCCCAAATGATCTGTGTGCACGAAAGTTTGAAAGTGCTGACGTAGAAGCCAAAGCTAAAGGCTTCCAAAGACCCACTGATGTAACAATTCCCCTCTCTGATTCTCTGTTTGCTGCCACATCCTCACCTCTTCATTGGACAGTCCAGAGCTCACGCTGCCTTCCCACAGGACCATGTATGAGGATGGGTCAGGGCTCTGGGTGGCAAACTATGGTATCCCCTCCAGTTGGTTTATCCAGGGAAGGAATTTATTAAAAGATATTTGGTAATTCAGAGAATCTCCAAGAGGGTCCAGGTGTTAGATGTGGAGGCCACTCTACTTGGAGTAAGATTCAAGTTCTATCATAGAGGCCTTTCCAGGAAAGACCCCATGTGCTATCCCTACTGCTTAACATAGGTGCCATGGACACAATAGAAGGAGACTCCAGAACTTTCCTACCATGACATCCAGAGAGCTGTTGGGCTCTGCTGCCACCTTCACCACCAATGGATTCCATACTTGATCCATTCCCTCAGACATACCTCTACCAAATAAAGCCTCACCTGGATCGCTGTGCTGTCTTAGCCTTAGATGCAAGGGTGGTAGGGAGTCTGAATGTGAGTTCCCACCTTAGGGAGGGGGAGTTTCTGATGTTGGGAATTCTCCAAACATAGAAAAAATGTTCAATAGATCATGGAAAGCCACAGACTGCCCAGCTTAGGTGCCAGTCTTGTGGGTAGCTCCCTGGGTAGGTGAGGCAAGGAGTGAGAGGGAGTAGGGCAGCCCCATCCTTGTCCTTGAAATCCAGCTCCATGATATGCTAGACTTTGGGCAGATCATCTCACCTCCTTGAGTTCAAGTTTCCTCATCTATAAAATGAGATGAGAGCATCATTAGGAGGATTAAAAGGAGCAGTTCATAAAGCCCCTAAGATAGTACCCAACACACTGGCGGCCATTAACATAATACTCAATAGCTTTGAGGTCATCACCAACATTTTACTCCCATCCTGAAGTCCCAGCAACCTGCTGTGCTAGACACTTGATGAACATTTTAGGTGCTAGGCACTGCATGGAGGAGCTGGAGTAGTAGATGATAGATAGTCTCTGACCATCTAGGAGAAACAACAGCCCTCCCCCACCAGTTCTGCAATGAGATGAGCTGGCGACCATGGTGGTGCAGAAAAGAAGATCTCCTGGTGTTAATCCTGGAGGAAACTATTCAGAGGAGAGAGCGTTCAAGGACAAATTTTGCAAGTGAGCAACGAGTGGAAAGAAGGGTACCTGAAGTCCATAGACCAACAAGAACAAAAGCACAGAAGGGTGGAGTCGGGAGGCACCTTTTGGGGAAGAGTATATGACTAAGAGTCTACACTCTGATGTCAGACTGTTTCATGTGGGTTCAAATCCAAACTCTGCCATGTGTAAGCTCTAACTCTGGGCCACTCTGTTCCTCTATACTGTAAGTCTATAGCTTGTCATCTATCAAATGGGAATATTGGTAACAGAACCAATCTTAGAGGTCCACAAGAAGAGGCATGTTCAAGGGCAAGCACAGCACCTAACACAAAGCAGGTGCCCCACGCAGAGAAGAAAGAATGATATGATTATTCAGACTGGAGGGGAGGGTGTGCAGGGCCTCTGCATGAGGTGAGGTTTTACTGAAACCTTACATCCTTTTACAAGGCAGTGACATCTGTTATGCTGGCCCAGCAACCATTCCTCTTCTAGGAAGAGCTCCTTGGTTTTCCTACTCTCCTCCAAATACAGTCTGTTTGGCTGTTGAGGCAGAATTCTCCTTGTCCCAGATGCTGGCCAATCAGGGCATAGCACATGATCAATCTAGGCCAATGAGAGCCAGCCCTGAGACTTTTCGGGACTGCTGAGAAGAGGCTTTCCCATGGAGGTTGCTGACCTGGCAAGGTATAAATCTGGGGCTGCTGGTGGCTACAGTTGTCACCCCAAGGTTAGAGCTCTCCTGAGAACAAAGTCCAACAAGCAGAGAGCAGACCTGAGAGAAATGGAAATCAACAGATTCTTTCTGACATTTTCTCTGAGCATCTGGATGCAGGTGTGACTGCAGTTAACTCTATCCTGGCCTTCCTATTACATGAACCAGCAAATCCTCTTTTCTTCCTCCACAGTAAGAGCTGGCTCTCTGCTCTTTAAAACCGAAAAGGTCGTGGCTAACACAGATGGAACGCTCACTCACCCTTCATCCCACAAAGGGTCCGCAAGCCCATCTTTGAGGCTAACGACCATCTCCTCTTTAATTAGACTGTCAGCTCTGATGAATAGTTGAAGAAGCCCACTGGGCTCGAATCTCAAATTCAGAGCATTACCCTATCTGGAATGACATTCCCACTTGCATTTAGAGACAGTATTAGTACAAATCCCTGAGAAAAGTCTCCTCCTTCCCAAATGAAAAATTGCCTAAAGTGCTTCTAGACCCTTGGATTTCTCTGACTGGGTGTCAGTGATCCTGTGACACCTTTAGGTCCCAGAATGGGTCCCATATTTCTTGCCTAGAGCAGAGAGTATGGAGTGGGAGGTAATGGGCCCTATTTACTCTGACATCCCACAAAGCCCTCACCTATCTAAGTAAGCCTGGGATTCGTCCCATATCAGCTACATCGTGTTCTGGGGCATTTGTCTCCAATCATCTTCCAGACACCTTATAAGGATGAACTAAGTTTTCTGGAGCTCCTGCTGTGTCCCAGGCACTAGGCACAACACTTCTCATTTACTGCTTATGCCAGCTGTGCACAGTGGCCCATTACAGACAAGGAAGGCTGCCTTGCTAGCAAATATCACAGCGAAATGAAGTCTGGCCACCGATTCTTTGCACAAGTCCACATGGTGTTGAGAGGGTCTAACTAAGGCCTTCAAAACAGCTCTCCAGATACCCAGAGCCCATTCACCTACAGCTCAGTCCTGCAAAAAGGGCCTGCTGACTGGATCAGGATGAGGTGGTGGGAATGGGGGGTGGAGGGGGTGGGGAGGAGAGGGAAGGGGCCCAGGAAGCTGTAGCAGCCTCAGGCTCCAGAACAGCAGGGATGCCAAGACAGAGCAGCTTGGCAGCTTGGGCGGTACTGGCTGCTGAGATGCCACTTTCCTCCAGGGCAGGCCGCAGGCAGAAATCATCAGCTCCTACTCTGGTCAATCCTTGGCTCCAAGGAAAGCTCCAGAGGCCTCTCCAAATCTTCCAGCTCTCAAATACCACTGCAGCCTCCCATCTCCCCCATACATGCAGCGAAGGAGAACTATAAAGAAAATGGCCCCTTCAGAACGGCTGTGTTTCTATAAATACAGAGCAATATTGTTTTTGAAACTATTGAAATAAAACTCTGACTCCAAATCAATGCTGTGTAACATCACATAACATCATTAGTCTCAGAACAAAGGTGTGTTGTTGCTGTTTTCATTTAAGTACTTGGGCTATCACTGAGAGCTCAAGGGCAGATGTAGGAAAATGCCATTGTTTTGAGATGTGTGTGCCGGGTGTGTGTGTGTGTGTGTGTGTGTGTGTGTGTGCACGCACACGTGCGTGCATAAGCACATGTGCAGAGTTCTAAGCTCACTGACCCTCCCACACTTCCAGGCCTCCAAGGAGCATCATCCAAGTTTGTACCTTTGCAAAGTAATCAATGGACACCTGCCACGCTGTCTTCCAATCATTCGTGAATATTCTAAAAGGCCAATGTCAAAGTCCTCTGCTTGGTTTTGCCACAGCTCTGAGCTGCTGACCTCAGCACTGGGTCTTTATAACACTCAGAGCCCCATGTAATGGGAGAGCTACCTTAGGCTGTAGGAGATAAAAGGACTGCTCTGAAGTTCTACAGAAGCCATAGGATCAGGCTCAGAATTCTCGCCTTGAACTTCCTGTTTCTCCTGGGTCAGCACCCCACCTCAGTCTAATTCAGCTCTGCAAACATTCATTCCTTCAGTTGTCTCAAGCCTTTTGTGTAATGAGGCAGAATGCTGGCAAATAAGTAAGTCAATATATAGCTTTATTTAACTCTTGCCATATGTCAGGCACTGTAAATGGTAGGCTTGCTCTCTGACCTTCAAGTTTCATGGCCTGGAGCTCCGTGCTGGGCTCCTGCAAGCAGCAGTGTCTTGAAGCATAGAGAAGGGTCACCTAGCCAGTCTTGGGATGGAGGAGAGACAAGGAATGGCTTCCTAGGGGAGGCGATACCTGTGCTAAGTCCCAGTGGACGCAGAGTGGCCCATCAGATGAAGGTGTGAAGTGCAGGTGCGAGATGCTCTGCAGGCTGGGCAGAGATGCTCCAAACACGGGGGGCAGGGTGGATGTGGCCGCTGGTGTCTCGGTTTCCCGCCCCCCCCAAATGTTACGACCTGCATTCCATTGGTGACTCCCCAGTTCCAGCAAATCTTCAAGGCCCAGAAGGACTGATCTCCAATTAAAAAGAGGCACAATCTGGTGCAGCGCAGATCTGATACGCTGCAGGATGAACAAACCTCTCCAGCAACAGCTCCCACACGTCTCGGAAAGAGCAGCAAAGGCCAGGATTTGAAACTCTACGGGCCTGGGTTCGAATCCCCCCAAGCATGTGCCTTGACTTCATGGGTCTCTCCTTCCTCATCAGCAGAAATGGGCTCCCGTGGCAGCTTCCTGTGGAAGTACTCTGAGCGTGTACTACTGGCCAGCCACTGTTCTAAGCTCCGCGGACTTGGCTCTCACTTCAGAGTCACAACATACAAACTGGCTTTCATGAGTAAGGAAGCCAAGTCCCTGGGAAGGTGATGTGAGCCTGGCAAGCTCAGACAGCTGGAGGGTGCAGGAACCGGTTTTGAACACAGCCATAGACGAGAGTGCCTAGCGATCCCGGGCACAGAGTGGGAGCCTCAAACTTGGCAGGGCTGGGCCAGGGCCTGGCACCTGGGAGAGACTCCAATGTGATGGTAAGGCGGAATTGCGCCGAGTGCATGTGGCCCCAGGAGAGCAGCCTGCTGGCTCCTGCCTTCTCAGCAGCCCCGTTGCCCTGGGGACTCTGACGCAGAGCCCTGGGCAGAGAACAGGCTTCTGGGCACGGGACACAGGGTAGGAGGCGCTGTCTGCATGCCCTGAATTAACACCCTCACCCCTTGCTGAGGGGGCCAGCAGGGAGACTGCTACTTGAATTACTTCCTTAGGCCAGAGGGACCCTGGGGAGTCAAGCGGCTCCTCCATCCCACTCCAGGGGACACTTTCAGGGCACCCCTGCCTCTCTCAGCTGTCTGAGAAAGGGGCTGGCTTTTCACCACATTCTGCTGTCATTGCAAAACTGCAGTCTGAGTCAGAGACCCACGTGGCAGGAAAGGTCAAGGCTTCCCAATTAACTCGAGGAAAAACTGCCAATCTGCAAAGATCTATGTAGGAGAGGACTCCTTCCTGTGCATTCCAAGGAAGAAATACTCAGTGATCATGTGCAGGAATGGATGCCCTCCAGATACTGAGCACTGTTTACTCCCAGTGCTACTCCCACTATCAGGTGTGTGTGGAGTGTTTGCTAAGTGTGAGGCATGACCTAGGGGCTTTTACACAGGTAATGTCCTTTATTCCCACAAAACCCTATGAAGCAGGTGTTATTATGAGCCCCCAATTTTTTTGTGTGCTTTAACGATTTAAATGATTTTTTTACAAATAGTTTATTGTCAAATTAGTTTCCACATAACACCCAGTGCTCATCCCCACTAGTGCCCTCCTCCATGCCCTTCCCCCCTCCCCCCTACATCCATCAGTTCTCAGTTTTTGTCTGCATTCAAGAGTCTCTCATGGTTTGCCTCTCTCCCTTTCCCCCACCATTTCCCCCCTTCTTCTCCCCCTTGTTCCTCACTTAAGTTCCTCCTAATCCTCCTATATGTGCAAACATATGATATTTGTCCTTCTCTGCCTGACTTATTTCAGTCAGCATAACACCTATGAGCCCCCATGTTACAGAAGAACAAACTGAAGCTTTGAGGGGTTAAGTCACTTGTCTGAGGTCACCCAACTGGTAAGTACTAGAGTCAGGGTTAGGACCCAGGTACCTGGCAGAGTCCAAGCCCAGCCCCTCTGGGACAGGCCCTTCAGACACCAGAGACAGGGACCTCCCCAGGGACAGGGAACTGTTCACCTAGACTGCTCCCAAGCCCACGCTGGCCTGGCTCTCCAGGCATGGGTTCTTCCCACTGATCCTGGGCACACAATGGGGTCCAGAAGGTGGGGGCACTTTACAGGGAGCCCAGGGCCTCATGGGGACTAAAACGTCCCAGGTAGAGTTCCTCAGACCCTGGATGGAAACACACCCTAAATGCACCTTCGATCTGATGTCCCCTTATTTAACTCTGAATAAATGTCCAAGTTGTACATTTTCCCTCCCCTTCTTTAACTGACTTGCCAGAGGCAGGGATTTTGTAGGGGAGGAATCCTTCTCACAACTCAGAGAACATGAGCATCCAGAGGGAGCTATCTAGCTTCACGCTAGGTGGGCAGAGAGCTCCAGCCTGGGGTTCAGGAGTCAGGCTCCAAGGGTGGCCAGGATGAAGCCCTACCCCTCTCCGAACCTCAGATTCCTTCTCTGTACAATGAACAGGTGAACTCGCTGGAATCTTTTTTCTTTCTGGATTTGACATTTTGTGAGCATCCACCTTGGGACATGCAACAAACACTTGATAAAATAGTCACTGTGCGCTAATTATGTTCTGAGTGCCTCACACGAATTATTTCACTGAATTCTCCCAACAACCCCATGGAATAGGTTCTGTTGTTACTATCACTGCTGTGTTATAAATGGGAAGAAAGAAGAGCAGAGGTGTCCAGTCATTTGTCCAAAGTCACACAGCTAGCAGGTGATGGAGCCAAGATTCAAACCCAGGCAGGCCGGCTCCAGAGCCTGGAACGTTCATCCTTACGGTCTCCCCTTCCACACGTATTTTCAGGCATGACAAAGCCACGTTTGAGGAGCCAGAAGACGTGCACAGTGGCATCCAGTAGGGCTGGTTATCATGAGAGTGGTAGTAGATGCAGTGTGGGAATAAGGCCAGATTGGGAAGGGCCTTGGGCAGCCCGAAGGGTTAAAGTTGATGCTGAGGATGATGGGAAGCCACCGGAGGCAGTAAGAATGGACAGATGCAACCAAATTTACACTGAAAGAGACAGATCTGGGGGCAGTGGGAGGATGGTCTCAAAGGGGTGAGGGTGGAGGTAAGGAGGCCAGTGGAAGCCACTGCAAGAAAGCTGGAGATGACCAGGGAGCCTGGCCCCGGGCCATGCAAGTGGGGTGAGAGGAGAGGCAGAATGAATTGATGTGACATGGCCTCACATGACATAAGGACAGTGGAGGGGGAGGAGATGAGGATTCAGGTTTCTACCTGGGGTCTCGTCTGGGACAGTGAGGTGCTGCTGGCTGAAAGGAGAATACTGGTGGAGGGTCAGCCTGGGGTACAGGGAGCAGAGCTTAGGCTGGGGTGTGATGAGGTGCTTCTGAAGGAGATACCCAGCATGCATTTGGGGACATGCAGCTAAAGCTCAGAGGGTGACGTGGGGGCCGGGGAGCTTGGCGCCATCAGCATGCAGGTGTCAGCGGGAGGGGACGGGCTCTCCCAGGCAGGCGAGGCCTGGAGGGAGTGCACAAGGGGGCTCGGGTTAGAACCCCTGCCTTGAAGAGGGTGGGCAGAAGAAGACAGAACTTCTCAGCTTCCTCCCTCTCTCGGCTTTACGCTTGCCAAGCCCTGGTCCTGCCAGGTAGGATTCTGTGGAAGCCGAATGGCTCCCCTCTTTTCTTTCAGACTCAGCTCTGAGACGCAGTAAGCGGCTGCAGTCCCAGAACCCTGCCTCTCTGCTCTGGCACCAGCCCAGAATTCTCCAGCAGGCTCTGAATCGTGTAATTATCCATGCAATAATTATGCCTGGCAGAAGCTGCAGCTTTGCTGGGGGAGGGCTTCCCAGAGCATCACCTAACAGCCGGATCACCGTCGGTCTGCTCTGAGGACACCCCCCACAGCCCAAGCAAGCCCTGCCCACATCGCAGCCGGTCCCTGGCCCGAGGGAGCGGAGCATCCCGGGCAGGAGCAGGTGGGCACCTGTTAAGTCTGTCTCCCCAGGAAACCTGTCATCCCCGTTCGGTCTGGCTTCCTGGATGAACACAGCCCCCTCTCAGACTGCTCCCACCCAGCGAGCTTCCGTCTCCCACGGCCCTGTTTATGACCCAGAGGGAAAAAAATCTATCAACTCGGAGCAAGCCGCTAATCAGTTTACTTGGTTGCCTCAGGTCTTCCAATGTAATTATAATTCCTACTAAGGCACTGGTGAGTGTCAGACTCATTTCAACAACTGCTGCAGACACAATAATCAAAGCGCCAGGATTCCTTTGTTCCAAATCCTGTACAGACGAGGCTCACAAGGTATGCTTCGGAGGGAAAACTAAGCACGGGGTTGTTTTTTCTCACCTCCCCTCCTTCCTGCTTCCTTCCTTCCAGAGATCAGGGAGAAGCTGCTGGAATGTCCCGCATGCTGCTGGAGACAGACCCAGACCCACAGGGCTGTGAACGCAGCTCCCACATCCTCACGGACGAGCCACAGATGCTTCATGATGAGGCAGGGGAGGCTGCTGGCTGCTTCCCAGACGCCTCGCAAGGTGGCATTTACCTTGGCACGTGCCCCAGCCTCTGGCCCCTAGCCTTGGAGGTTTGGAAACCTGATTTTGCTGGCACTCCCAGAAGGGACTCATCTGTCAGGAGAACACGCTCATTAACCCAGATCATGAGACCAAAATATAAACCACACTGAGAGACGGAACTGCCGTGCAAAACAGGGCTGCTGAAGCTGTCATGAGCAGCGCTGTCTCTTCTTTCCCCGAAGACAGGGCTGCCTGGGGAGGCGCGTTGTAATAACGCTTCCCAGGGAACCCAGAATTGGCCAGGGCATTACAGGACCACTGGATGCCTCGGGCTCCAACTGCTGCATCCTCTCCCCGGGAAGGACACAGCTGACACCATGATCACACAGGCATGTGTCTGGTCAGGGCAGGACTTCCCCCAGACAGGTTCAGTGTGAACCTTGCCAACTGATCTCTGGTTCTTGAGCTGCCCTCCTCTATGCCCGAGGTGACCCAACAGCATCTGAACCCAGGCTCCTTCCCCAGGCAGGACCCACCCTGCTGACTTGGCGCCCACCCTGCTGTCTGTGGCAGGCCTGGCTACGCTCTTGACATGACTTCCAGCTCATGCTTCCCCAAGGGTATGGAGTTGTGACTGGGTCAGCCGAAGGCCATGTGCACCAATGGGGTTGTGGAAGTTCTCCCCAGGGAAGTCTGAGCACAGTGATGTCTGTCACTGCCAGGTCACCATCGTTAAGAAGCTGTGTGCCATCTGTAGTTCCTTCACCTAAAGGTAAAGGAGGCCCAAGGACTGGTGGAGTGACAAGATGCGAGGAGGCTGGGTCCTTGAGCGACCACACAGAAGCAAGCTATTACCCACCAGGAACAGCCCCACTGAAGAGTGAAGAGTGATGAGTAAAATTCTATGCAGTTACCCATTGAAATATTGGGGTCTATCTGTTAGAACAGCCCCATTATCCTAATCAATAAGTTGTTCTCTTCTCAGCCTACTTCCCTGAGACCAGTCACCCAATGGAGTGTGAAACCTCTGGAGACTTCAAACTCCTATTCAGTTGCCATCTCTCTCCTCACTCCTAAAGGTGGTTGGTGGTGGGTTCTGCCCATTGATTTTGCTTTCCCAACTTCTAACTGATTCCCAGCCACCTCCTTCCCAGATACGAGCTGACCTTTCTTGCAGATGTCAAGCCACAGGCATGACATAGCAAGGAGAATTCTAAAATCACAGAGATACATACAAATAAACCAACGGCAAATGACTGGGATGTTCTTTCAGCCTGGAAGCACAGTTCAAACACACACACACACACACACACACACACACACATTCACACACACACGAACTCACAAAAACAGACTGGAGCCAGACAGCCTGGGCTATAGAGAGGGAGAAGCATCAACACACCTGTATCCCTAGGGTAAATTCCTAGCAGTGCTAGTGCTTGGTCCTAGGGGAGTTCTATTTTTAATTTTTTAAGGAAGCTCCACACTGTTTTCCAGAGCAGCCGCACCCATTTGCATTCCCACCAACAGTGCAAGAGGGTTCCCATTTTTCCACATCCTCACCAGCGTCTGTAGTCTCCTGATTTGTTCATTTTAGCCACTCTGACTGCCGTGAGGTCGTATCTCAGTGTGGCTTTGATTTATATTTCCCTGATGATGAATGACAATGAGCATCTTTTCATGTGTCTATTGGTCTTTGGAAAAGTGTCTATTCATGTCTTTTGTCCATTTCTTCACTGGATTATTTATTTTTGGGGGGTGTGTTGAGTTTGGTTAGTTCCTTTATAGATTTTGAATACTAGCCCTTTATCCGGTATGTCGTTTGCAAATATCTTTCCCCATTCCATCAGTTGTGTTTTAGTTTTGTTGATTGTTTCCTTTGTGGTGCAGAGCTTTTTATCTAGATGAGGTCCCTATAGTTCATTTTTTTTCCCTTTTAATTCCTTTGCCTTTGGAGATGTGTCAAGTAAGAAATTTATAGCAGCGCTTTCAGCAATAGCCAAATTATGGAGAGTCTAAATGTCCATCACCTGATGGACGGATAAAGAAGATGTGGTTTATGCATACAATGGAATACTACTTGGCGATGAGAAGGAATGAAATCATGCCTTTGCAGCAATGTGGATGGAACTGAAAGGTATTATGCTGAGGGACATAAGTCAGTCAGAGGACAGATATCATATGTTTTCCCTCATATGTGGATCTTGAGAAGCTTGACAGAGGACCATGGGGGAGGGGAAAGGGAAAAAATAGTTATAAACAGAGAGGGAGGGAGGCAAACCACAAGAGAATCTTAGGTGCAGAGAACAAACTGAGGGGGAATGGAGGGGTGGGGGAGAGGGGAAAGTGGGTGATGGGCATTGAGGAGGGCATTTGTTGGGATGAGCACTGGGTGTTGTATGTAAGCTAATTTGACAATAAGTTATATTCATAAATAAATAAATATTATTTGGGGGAAAAAGAGAGGGAAAAGCAAATATGAACTTTATCAGAACTGGGATGCAAATAGATTTCAGCTATCTCCTATGCCAACTGTAATCAATTGACAGTGGCTGCCTGGAGTGCTCTGTTAAGAAGGATTCTGAGGTCACATTGTAGCTCTGAAAGAAAGAGTACTATGATGGATGATCAGCATGCGCCATTGGAAATGGACAAGGAGTGACAGCACATGCCAGGAATTGTCACACTTGTTCAAAGGACTAGAATGTGGTCGCAGAGGGGCTTAGAGTCATCAAGGCTATAGCCCGAGACTCACTGGGCCAAACCATAAAACTCTTGTTAACCCTCAAATGAGTGCCTACCTTAGAGCAGGTATTTCATATACACTTTTCTAATTAATTGTCACAGGAGAGAGGTGACCGAAGGGGAGAGCTATTAGCCCTATTTTTACAGATGAAGGCCCTGAGGCTCAGAGAGAGTAGGTGAATTACCCAAGATCACAAAGCTCGAGAAAGGCAGAGCCGAGTTCCAGACCAGGGCTGCCTAGCTTCTAAGTCTCACCATTATGTGGGGGCATCTCTGAATTAAGGGGTTGTCTGGATGAGAGGAGCAATGTATGTCAGTCTTGGTCTGGCTGCTGCCCGCTGACCTATTAAGGCAAGGTGGGGGTGGGGGGAAAGTGTTTGTCTTCCAGGCACCTCACATGGAAGTCGTTTAAAGACCAAATTGGTTTGGGGTTTGAGCTTCCTACAGCCTTTCCCTGCCTCTTGAGTTCGTTTATTGTTCCTCCAAAGTTCTGGAAGAATGCCAAGAAAGGCAGGCAGAGAAGGAGAAGGCCTGGGACATTCTGGCGCTGTCAGTTCCAATGATGTGTGAGCCACCAGGGTGAGACAGTGGGGCTGGCAGTCAGGGGAACTGGGAATGAGTCCCTTGTGTGGATGCAAGCTGGCTGTGCAGCTGTGAAGCCTCAAATCCCCAAATGTCAAATGGAGCTATCCCAGGTAGTAGGTGTAGCGTCTCTAAGCAACAGCACTACAGAGAGTAAGGGGCAGACAGGTCTGGGTTCAATACTGTCCCTACACTTACCAGCTAGTTGACCTCAGGTAAGTCACTTCTCCACTCTGAGAGAGGAGCGGTTTCATCACCTCTAAAATGCATACAATAACAGTATCTATCTCATAAGATTGCGTGACGATTAAATGAGATGATTTAGGGATGTGCCTGGCATGATGTCTCACATCCATATACAGTAGCGTGCTTTCCTTCCACGCACAAATGCACACACACCAAGCACCCTTTAAAGAGCTCTTCCCATTCGACAAAGAGTCAGTGAGTGGGATTACAAGTCGTAGGGGGGCGGATGGGAAGCAGCCTGTCTCAGTTTCCACCCTTTGTGGATTACACATGGTGCTTTGTCACTTAGACCAAACTCAGCCTAGGATCTGTCCATCCCTCCGTGTTCTCACGCACCCTGTGTCTTTGTGTGAGTTCTCCTTTCTACCTGGATTCCTTTCCACGTGTTTAACAATAGTAACAATCAGGACAGTAAAAATGACAACACCAGTGAATCCTCTATCAACCGCTTGCTATGGGCATGGAACCTGCTACCCACACTCTACGTGTTTACATTTTCACCACACTCTTGTTACCCCTCTTCCTTCCTTCCTTCACTCCCTACCTGACTTTGTTCCAGGGTTTGGGGCAACAATAAGTCAACTCCAGAGACAGATAAAGGCTGCAGGCAGCTCTAATCCCAAAAGCACTTCGGTCTTTCCATTACCTCCAGTCCTGAACTGCCTGGAAAACAAATTCCCACCCTTGCTCCATTTATACTTTATTTCCCATATTCTTCCCAAGGAGCAGATGTGGTCGGTATTATTAACCTCACCGGACACACAAAGAAACCATGGTTCACCTCGTAACTTACCTAGGGTCACACGGCCAGTGAGAAGCAAGTCTGAGATTTAAATCTAAGAGTATTGGGTCTCCAACTCTTATTCCTTGTTCAACAGAACAGCACCCTAACCCAGTGGCCTCCTCGTCTTTCTTAACAACCCCCCCAACAACGTATGACCTATTCAGGGGACCCTGCCGGCTCAGAGTTCCCAGGCCAGGGTGTCCAAGATGAATCCAAGCCAGTTCCATCCAAAAGAGATATGCAAAGTCTATGGTCTATCATCATTCACCACTTTATATGTTAATCTCTCCACTAATGATAGAAATAATAAATGCTACCATTGATTGAGGAGGGCACTTGTTGGGATGAGCACTGGGTGTTGTATGTAAGCCAATTTGACAATAAATTATATTAAAAAAGAGAAAGGGATGATAGAAATATGCCCTTCTTCAGTTAGACCTGTGCCCATTTGAACAGAGGGAAAAAAAAGAATGACTACCATTCATTGAGTCCTTACTACATGTCACATACCTAAAAGCCACAAGAACACTACAATGTCGACATGTGATTATTCCTTTTTTCGAAGGAATTGAAGGGTAGGAGGGTAGAAGATGGGCTATGGAGATACTGGATTTGAAACTACTTCTGTAGTCCCTCCCAGCATTAGAGGAGGGACTTGCTGCCAAGAAGAATGTCTCCAGGGACAAGACATGCCTCTCATTCCTGATGCATCAGCAAAGGTGCTGAGGAGAGAGGCATGGACACTCCAGAATTAGCTGGTGGCACCTGCCATTTTCTCCACTCTTCCTTGCACTCAGTCAGTGCAGAATCAGGGCAGAAACTGATCAGGCCAGGATGACATCCAGGAGGCTCCCAGGGAGTCTTCCCAGCCTGTTTGCATAGAAGGGCGGCTCCATCGCTGACGCTGGTCATGGTATGAGTGCAGGTGCATTCTGATGGGACGGGGGGGGGAGGGTAACTGATGACCTTGCGTATCATTGGAGGTGGGACATTTGAACCTGATGGGTTCACCCAAGAGTATAACCTGTGTCCTCATGCATGTTTACTCTTTCATTCCACAAGTATTTATGGAAGACTGACTCCGCAGCAGGCATGGCACTTTGCTATGGCCTGGGAATGCAAGTGTCAAGAAGGTGGCTTGTATGCAAATGATTCCAAAAGTGGTACCACGGATAAATCTAGAGGCATGAACTAAGGTGTGTCTTATTCTTTCCTACCGTTGACAAATATATCTAGGGGAACTCAAATTCTCAAGGCTAGAGAGCCTTCTGTACAGACTCGTCAAAGAAGGCAGACTGAACAACGAGAAAGACGGCCTCCAATCCACCGGTGCCACTGTCACCTCCACCACTATTACTACCACCATCGTCCCACCAACAATACTCCACTAGTTCACCACCACCGTCAGCACCAACCTCACCCTGCTGTTATCACCACCATTACTAATACCACCTCTCATCAGACCACCAGCGTCGCGCTCGCATCACTGTTGTCCCCACCTTAATCATCACAATTGCCGCTAACATGATCATGCTCCAGCGACACCATGGCCTACCGTCACCACCATTACTACTTTCATACAACTATTATCACGGTCACCAATGTCTCTGGCGTCACCAACATTATCCCTATTATAACCATCACCACCACTAACACCATCTGCTGTCACCTATCACTGTGGTAGCTGCTACCACCAACACCACCATCGCTGTCACATGCATCATCATTACCACCATCATCAAAAGTATTACTGCTCCTGTGATCACTATCATCATCTACATATTAATACTCTTTTATGCACTGCCATTTATGCACTGCCTTCTCGTTTATAAACACTTGCATTACATGATCTCGTTTAATCCCCATGACAATTAACAGACGAAGAAACTGACATACAGAGAGGGGTCAAACAATGTGCTTCAACCACACAGCTTGTAAAGGGTAAGCTAGAACTGGCCTTTAGTTCTGTTTCACTCAACATGCCATACCTTTTCTATCAACTCTAGCTGTTATGAAATAACCACCAATGCTCTATTTTATTTTATTTATTTATTTATTCATTTTACCAAACCACTGTCTTTGATGGTTCGGATCCTGTGAATATGCTGTGAATATGCTAGGGGAGCCTCAAAGCTGTGCCCAGGCTTCTTTGCTACATTAATCCCAATTAGGGAACCCCAAGTCCTCATGCAGCTCAGTGTAATGTCAATTCAAGCCACCAGGTACCATCATGTGCCCAGAACTGTATTGGACTCTTTGGAGAAGCTCAGAAGGGCAGGGAGGAAGGTTCCAGACTTTGAGGAAAGCGAACTCTTACTGAAGGGCCAGGGCACATTTGCAGGGAGTGATTATAGAGCAATTCAAGGCAATCAATTGCTAAATCATGCAGGACAAACAGTGAGTGCATTGGGCGGGGGAGGAGAAAGCAGCTGTGGGCTGAAGTGATCACTGGGAGACTTCTGGGAAGACAGGGTGAGGATAAGAGGGGACACTCCTGGTCCCCAATTACTTTGTGCTTTCCTCATCCTTCCTCTCCGCTACCTTTCAGCACTTTCCTCCTGACCTTCCTGAATGCGGACACCTGACTCTGGTCTCTGCCTCCACTCTGTTCCCTCACATTTCTTTTTCTTTTTTTTTTTTTTTGAATGTTTTTTAACATTTTATTTTTGAGAGAGGGCTGGGGAGGAGGGGAGAGAGAGAGAGGGAAATACAGAATCTGAAGCAGGCTCCAGGCTCTGAGCTGTCCTCACAGAGCTTGATGCGGGGCTCAAACTCACAAACTGTGAGATCATGACCTGAGGCGAAGTCGGATGCTTATCCAACTGAGCCAGCCAGGTGCCCCGACTTATCTCATATTTCTAATGACAACCTTTCTATTGACTTCCTCCAAGTCACGAAAATACAGATCATCACTGCCATTTTTATTCATCTCTTTTCTTCTCATCTACGTCAATGACATTACCCATACTATTCCTTCTACCTAGAACTCTACTAACCTACATTCCTGCACGGGCCAAGCCCTTGCTCTTTAATCAATCTCAAATGCCACCTTTTTCAGGCATCCTCTGATTTGTCAGCCCTGTGCCTCTGGTAGAGATGTTCTCTCCCTCCTGAACCCCCACACCCCACAGTGTAACACAACCTGCACTTTGGTTTAGGTAGATGCTCAGATACAGTCTAGCCTGGTGACTAAGTGTACAGATGTCGGAGTCAAACCAGCTGGGTTCAAATCCTGGCTTGGCCACTTCCGAGAGGCGAGACACTGGGCATTTCCTTACACTCTCTGTTCTTTCGCTTCCTTATCTGTAATGAGTCCACTGATCATGCTGACTTCCTGGTGCTGTAAGGACGAAATAAAACCGAGCCACTCAAGTGTCTGGCATGCAGTTGGAGCTCTATAGATTTGTTGTTAATATTATTATTAGGGTCACCAGAGTGAAGCACCTTGAGGGCAAAGATAGTATCCTCCATAACTAATCTCCTGGCAGTTTCTTTCCTCAGGGGGCAACCTGACTTAGCTTCTAGAAAGGCTGTAGGATGTGGACCAATGCACAGAGTGGCTGCTCCGCAAGGTCGGGACGATCCAGGGATGGCGGGCTAGTGGCACAAGATGAGGGCAGATGTCACAGGCCATGGGGAGTGAAGGGTACCCCTGAAAGGGTCAGGACAGGATTCGATACTCAACCTTTACTCCCAGGCCTTCCCGCCCCTCCTTATAACACACCCTGGGATGTTTCTGCAGTTGGAGTCTGTCGGAGTTGGTGAGAATCCTGGCCCTTGCACCAGCCATGTGGGGGGTGCTTGGCCAAATCACTTCCTCCAAAGCCTCAGTTTCCTTATCTACAAAATGGGGGGTCAAATACTACCTTTCATAGTATGAGATTTCAAGTGTTATATGAGGTAATCATAGTATTGCATTATTGTAAGGATTAAATTAGTTTCATGTATCAAAAGCACTTAGAAAGGTACTTGGCAAAAAGTGCTATATACGTGTCATTTTATTTTACTACCCTTTTTCATCTTACTATAAGAGCTTTAAATTATATTTGTGTTCTTGTTGTGTCAACAACTTGCATGGTGCCCGGCACATAGGAGGTCCTCGATACAGATCAGGTTTCTTTTTCTTTCCCCTGCCTGGTTCCAACTCCGATGCAGAAATACCCAATAGGCACATTCAAGAGATGCCTAAAGCACCAAAAATTCTGAAAAAACATGTTTTGAAAATGTATTACCTACTTTTTTTCAAATCGTCAAAGTAGTCATCATGGGGAAAAAAAAGTCCACATTTCATTCCACATCCTTAGACTTAGTTTCCCGTTTCAGTTGTGAAGTGTCTAAGTAGCAGTTGGTAGGGTCAAGGGGTGCGGACAGGGGAGAGAGGGTGGGAGTGTGGCGGATATAATCATTTTAGATGTAGGACTTTAGGGCTTGGAGTCCTAATCTAGCTTAGTGCTAGCAGGTGCAAGGGAGAAAGGAAAGGAAGTGAGCCCCCTCCCGTCCCTGCTAGGCGAGCAGGGAAGCCTCTGGAAGAGACCCCTGCTGAGTGTGCGGTTTGGCCATCTGGGAGAGCGGCACATGGGTGAGTGCCAGGGATGGAGGGAACATGCAGCCTCAGCCCCACACGGAAGCCAGTGCACTGGCTTCCCCGCAGCAGCTGGGTGCTGCGTGGCCTCCAGAAGCCTCCCTCAGCTGCCAGCCCTCCTCTCTCTTAGGGCCCAGGGCCTACATAGATGAGGAGCTGCCAGGGCCAAAGGGGGAGGCTGGTGGCTGCCATGTTTGGTCCCCAGGGGCTCAGGAGCTAGCTACGGTTGTTCAAGCCCTTCATGGGCATCAGAGGCCTACTTGTCCTCAGGATGGAGGAGGAGATCATGTGGTGGGTGCCTTTGTCTCAGACACGCTTCAAATCCTTGCTCTCTAGTCACTAGACAATCAGAGAAGCTCCATGAACCTCAGTTTCCAGATTTGCAGAGGGAGACGATCAACACAACCACCACAGAGCTACTGTAAAAGTGAAAGGAGACTGGGTATGCAGAGGGGTCGGGGACATGCGGGCCCTTAAAAAAATCAACCAATGCTGCCCTGTCCTTCCAATTTCTACCCCAAACAAGCCTATTGACCCTGGATGAGCCCTGCTTAACCATCGAGGGCAGGAAGCTTTCTACAATAGCCAGGATGATGCCTTGCTTGTTTCCCAGCAGAAAGGTCCTACTATGCCCCATGGAAAAGGCATTTACCTTCCATGCTTCGGGCTCTTCCTTTGTCTGTTAGACTTCCAGTACCTCTCTCCTACTTGGCTTCAAATGCCACACAAAGGCTTTGTAAGGAGAGCAGGCTGCCAGCCTGCCCTGCGATTCTGAATGTTCTCCGTGAAATCCCTCGTGGAGAGAGGTCTTTGGTCCTGCACCCTGTCCTGGCCCATGTCTTAGATGCAACCGGCGGAAGACTCAGGATGGCTCCTTGTCATACCGTCCAGTAGCACAGAATTTGGAGGCACAGCTAAGGCGAGGGCTGGCAGAATCAAGACTCAGGATCTCACTTGGCTGGAATAACATTTCAAATTAGTAAATTAAAACTTAATGGGCATACGTCGCCTGGCACTTCAGTTTTATGAAAGAAAGAAAGAAAGAAAGAAAGAAAGAAAGAAAGAAAGAAAGAAAGAAAGGAAAGAAAGAAAGAAAGAAAGAAAGAAAGAAAGAAAGAAAGAAAGAAAGAAAGAAAGAAAGAAAGAAAGAAAGAAAGGTAAGCTCAATGCAAACAATGTGAATCCGGGGAGATCTGACTTCATAGCAATTTATGTGAAGTGAAGCAGGGCTGGGGAGGCCTGGAGTTCAGGTCCCAGATTGGACACTCAAGCTGTGTGACTGTGGGCAAACCACTCGACTCTACTCTGTTTTGTTATCTTAAATGAGACTTGAACCAGAAGGCTCCAAAGGCCCCTTTCAGCTTGATACGTCAACTTACATATATATATATAAACACATGTATATGTACTATAATCCGTGCTCTAGGTCGTGGGCACACAGGCCACCTGGAGATCTTAGCAAACTGCAGGTTCTGATCCAGAAGCTGGGACTGCATTTCTAACAAGCTCCCAGGTAGTATCAAGGCTGCCGGTGTGAGGACCATGCCGCGCTCCAGACAGTCGTAACTCACTGCTGCTTCCTTCTTGCTACCTTTTGACCACTGGGTCTTAAATGCTTTCTTGCATTTAATCCTCAGAACAACCCTGGAGGGAATTGCTATCCATATACCAATTGTCTAGATGTAGAAATGAAGGTTCATAGAGTTGAGGGGCCTGTCTGAGGTCGCATTGCTAAGAATCTGCAGGGCCAGACTTTGTACCAGTTTATGCATATGCCCGTAACCACCACACTGCATGCGTATGTGTGATACAGATTTAGGACAACATGTGGCCAGAAAGGAACTAGTGAGAGAGCAGAAAGCAAACACATGAGCGAGGTCCCGTGTTTGTTTCCTCTGCAATGATGACCACTCATCAACTGACTGACCCCTCTCTGCCTCTCTGGACTATGTGAAAACACTGACAGATTCTGGTCCCTGATTTGGAAGGTTTGAAAATCTAACATAGTTGGAGACTGAAGTGCTCCATTCTTCACTGACAGGCACTGATGGTTGCAACAAAGGGGAAAGAATTTAGTTCACATAAATGATTAGAGCAGAGGAGCGATGTTTCATCCTATTAATGAATTTGCTAATTGGCCTTATGCCCCCAATCATTTCATATTTAGGCTTTTGCAGTGTCAGATTAAATAGAAACGGATCCAGGGGTGGTTTGAGATGAGGCTAAAAGCATTTTGCTCAGGGCCTGCAGATGACTCGGAGGTTCGGCAGTTCAGGGTGGCTAATGAGGGCTATCCCTGAATGTCTTCTCTCCAACCTCCACATTCCCCACTGGAGCTGTTCTTTCTTGAGGCAAGGCCAGCAGGGGAGGGGGATGCTGTGGTGCCTACGAGCTCACTCACCGGGCACTGCTATTCGCGGGCTCTGTGACCCTGGGTGAGGAACTTCACTTCTTAGAACCTCAGTGCCTCTGGGGCGCCTGGGTGGCTTATTGGTTAAGCATCCGAAAAAGAACCTCAGTGCGTCATCTGCAAAATGGGGACTGGAATAGGGTCTGCCCTCCAGGGCTGGGAAGAGGTTAACAAAATAACAAGAGAAAAGGGCAGAGCAAGGTGCTTGGCAAAGAACAGCGGTCAGCATCAGCTATTATTAAGAACAGAGGTCAACATCAGCTATTATTATTATTATTATTATTATTATCATTAACCCCTGCAGATGATCCACATTTTCTTATCTCACCGCTGGGAATTTCTTTTATCATTTAAAGTTGCCAGCTTCCCTTAGGACTTACCAGAAAAACTGCTCAGGATTCTAGTGGCCAGGGTTGTGATGGCTCTGGGCCCCAGAGGGATAGAATCAGAGGCCACAGTTCGGAGGGACAGAGATCACCAAAGACTGCGCAGTCATAGTGCAGGTGAAGCAACAGAAGAGGAAAGGACCTGCTCTGAGATGGATAAAGGCAGCAGCATAGCCGGTACAACCCCAGTTGCTATAATCATCTCATCTTATGTGAAGCACTATGCTCACTACCTCCTTGACCCCATACACAGCCCCGTAAGGTAGACACTGCCATTGTCCCCATTTTACAGAGGAGGAAACGGAGGCTCAGAAAGACTCAGCTAAGGTCTCACAGAGCCAGAGTTTAAACTCCAGTCTTACTTTCACTCAGGGGTCCTGACCATTCTGCAGTCTTGTTCCTAGCCCCCCGATTTGAGTGGAGTGCAGTTCCCATTCCCTTCTGCTGCCCCAGCGAGGATTCCTACCTGGACTGGAATTAATAAGGATTAATCCAAAGTTCTGCTCCCATGGCTGGGAAGCCAGCGATATCCCAGCAGCTTTCAGCTACTCCCCAAAGGTGACCCATTTAAAATACTCCCTAGAGGGGGCGCCTGGGTGGCTTAGTCGGTTAAGCGTCCGACTTTCGCTTAGGTCATGATCTCGCGGTTTGTGGGTTCGAGCCCCGCGTCGGGCTCCGTGCTGACTGCCAGCTCGGAGCCTGGAGCCTGTTTCAGAGTCTGTATCTCCCTCTCTCTCTGACCCTCCCCTGCTCACGCTGTCTCTCTCTCTCTCCTAGAAATAAATAAAAATATTTTAAAAAAACTTATTAAAAAAATAAAATAAAATAAAATACTCCCTAGAGGGAGGGGAAGCATTTAAACGTAAGTCAAGTTTGTCCGAAGGTCCCAAGGCTCTCAGTCACCGTCTCTCTCTCCCTCCCATCCACCTTCCCTCCTTCCCTTCCTCCCTCTCTCCCCCTCCCTATCTTCCTCTCTCTCCTAAACACTGCTCATTCCCTGCCTGATGAATGGGAACATCAACTCCAGGGCCATCATGCAGAACTTTGCAGCACTCCTCCCCATGAGCAGACCTGGATTTCTCATCTGTGTTGCCGCATTCTTGTACTACTTGGGGCCATCAAGAACACACACCCTGCTCCATCCGTCCTTACCTCCACACAGCCAACATCCGTCAGGTCTGGACCCAACATCAGGCCTGACGGAAGCCCTAGAATAAGGATCATTCCTTTAGAACTAGCCAGAGAGATAAATGTACAAATCCATAATCACATAATGTTCGTAACTGTACCACGGGGAAGCAGCAACAGCTGCAGAGGTAACAGGGGAGAGAGATGTGCTCTGCCTGCAGGAGCCTGCAAGAGGGTGATATTGAACGAGGTCTTGAAGGATGTGTAGGAGTTCGCCAGGTGAATGGGGAGGTGGAGGTGAAGGGTGAGTAGAAGCCAGAGTGAACCTTGGGCAGAGATAATATCAGGGAAGCGATGCAAAAGGATACTTAAGGGGTTGCTTAGCGAACCAATAAACGTGCAGACAAATCTGTAGGTTCTTGATCTCACCCAGACAAGGTAAAAGTGAACCCAAGATATAAGACAGGCCATTCTGGATCAGTTCTTGCTTTAGTTTTTTTGTTTGTTTGTTTTTAATCAACCAACAAAAGAGCAAAAGCTTAGAGATACTTTCCCATCTTCTCACCTTTCCCCCAAACACTACATACCTATTGATATCCAAAAAACTACCAGGGCTCTTCTTGACTCAGTTTATAACTTAGAAGCACATGCTGTGTTTATTATGAATTATCTGTACCATGGCCTCCTGTTCCACTGGCTTTTTCCAATTTTCACGGCAGACAGCTTAGATCCAGGGTTGGGGTAGCATGACAATCAGTGGTCTTCATCAAAAGACAGTCTTTCACCATAGCCTTCCTAGGACGTCATTACTCATTCACTAATTTATGGATACATTCATTCATGCACGCACTCATATCTTCAATCATTCCTTCTGGCATTCGTTTGACACTTCATTTGCTTCCTTTCATTCATGTATTTACTTATTCTTCCATGCACTCAATCACTCATTCTTTCACTCACGTGTTAACACATGCACTCACTGTTCATTTTCACATTTATGAAACATTCGTTGAGCAAAGCCCTTCTAAGTATACAAAGAGGTCCAGACTGTGTCCCTCGCCAGGGACAAACCTCCTCATTTTAGGCAGTAGGCCCGTACTTCTATCTTTCAATCTTTCCATTTTCCCTCTTTCTGTTCCCCTTGATCTCCACTGAGTTTCTTCTGGGATTGAGGGCCTAGAACTGTGCCTGGCGCTGGGTGTGGGCTCCTCAAACTTTTGTGACTATCAGTAGTTGGGGAGTAGAACACTGTTCTCAGCATCTCCCTGCTAAATGGTAAACAGATTCAGTACATTTCATGGACAAAGCCAATTCAAAGCTAGCAGACCAGATAAGAGAATTCATTCGAGGCAAAGGGCTGGTAACTGAAATTCCAGCGGGAAGCTTACTTTTCCTGCAGGGTCTACAATTCTAGAAAATAACAGAGAGCGGCCAACCATTCCATTATTTGTAATTCCCTCCAGAAAAGATTTATTGAGTACCTACTCTGTGCAGGAAACCAAGCTGAGGACTTTGAGGAATGATTCAGGCATGCTCCCTGCAAGAAGTTGCCACTCCGGAGTCGGGGGTGGGCGGGTGGAGTTAACACCTCCCTCCAGTGCCTACTTGAATGCATGACTCAAGAGTCAGGAAAATGTATACCTTAAAATATTTGGGAATGTAGATGGGAGAAATCACTGCCTCTCGGGGCCCAGAGAAGCCTTCTTGACTGTGGAAATGGGTGAGTGAGGTCCTGGGAGATGGGCAGAATGATAATTATTGGACTAGGAGATAGGGGAAGGGTAACACAGAGTTAAAAGGGTGGACAAAATGCAGAGGTAGGGAAGACCCAGCACAAACGCCTCTGTGAATTAATATGCCTCTCTTAGACACAAGGAAACTGCCATCTCCAAGGTGAAATGATTTGCCAAAGGTCCCCTGATACAAGAGCCGTGTGACAGCAGGGTTCTGACCTCTCTACGCCTCGCTGCCTCTCCTTGGTCCCCCAGATCTTCTGGGTTGAGCACACTGCATAACTAAACCACTACAAGCCCAACTTCATCAGGAACCCTCTGGTTCCACAAATTCTCCAAGGTGTTCACTGATCTAGGAATCGGGGCACCAATCCCATATTTGTCTCTAACGTGGCATGGGGCCTTCGAAGAAGCATCTAATAGCTGTGGGCTTTAGGTTGCTCATCTATTCAATGGGCACTCTGCAGATCCCAAGCTCAGCCCTTCCTCAGGGTTCTGAATGCTTCCTTTTGGTGGTGTAGGGCTGATAATCCTTTTGCTTATAGGCCTATCTCCACTGGGATGGCCTTGGCCTAGTGATGTTCTGCCTAAATTCTCTTGCCCCCCCACCCACCCCCAAGGCACCGCAGCTGTGCCTGCATCATCCTTCTCTGGTCACCCATACCCCAGCCCTTCGCACTTACTTGTTAAAGCCCAGAGCAGTGTCCTTGGAGTAAGCACATGAAAACTCTCGGAGCCAGAGATGTGTGGCTAGGACTGGGGTGCAGAGGCCGAATCCCCAAAAGCAGAGCGGCCTTTCCTCATTCTTAATTAAAGATAAACAGGGGCGCCTGGGTGGCTTAGTCGGTTAAGCGTCCGACTTTCGCTTAGGTCATGATCTCGCGGTTCGTGGATTCGAGCCCCGCGTCGGGCTCTGTGCTGACTGCCAGCTCAGAGCCTGGAGCCAATTTCAGAGTCTGTATCTCCCTCTCTCTCTGACCCTCCCCTGCTCATGCTATCTCTCTCTCTCTCCTAGAAATAAATAAAAATATTTAAAAAAAAAAAAAAGATAAACAAAGATCCCAAACAGAGAAAGAAAGTGAATTTGAATGATTCTATACAGTGACCCAGCTCTTAAACTAAGTCAGATTGCTGCTGCCTTCAGGAAGCCCTCCCTGAACATCCAGCTCAGGCTCGGTGTAGCTCTCTCAGCACTAGTCACATGGGCTTTTGCCCTACTTAAAAAAATGTATATGTGCTGCGAAATTATACTTCGGAAACGTGCGGGGATTTGTTCAGCAAGCTACACTGTTGTCAGGACCAGCCACGGAGCAGAGGTCAGTGGGGGCTGCAGCAAGAGGACCGACCTCTGTGTATCTAGGGTTTTGGGTCCTAGTTGTCTGGACAGCGCTGGAAGAGGGCTCCGGAAACGAGGCGGCAGGACTCCCAGAGCACTGCCTACTTCCAGGATGGCCTTACTCTAGGCACTTGGAAGCCACAAACAGTTTACAGCCATAAATTGAACAGCAGCTAAAATTTGCTGACCACTCGCTACACAGCAGAGCTGGTGCTGAG
The DNA here is from genome assembly GCF_003009895.1 of Hyaena hyaena. Classification (NCBI taxonomy): domain Eukaryota; kingdom Metazoa; phylum Chordata; class Mammalia; order Carnivora; family Hyaenidae; genus Hyaena; species Hyaena hyaena. The sequence goes on along the minus strand of NW_024080734.1, from coordinate 948,190 downwards.
GATTTGACTTGCATTATCCCTGAAATCCACACAACACACCAGCTATTTTAAACTGGCATCCACTACTACTGTCTGTTTCACAGTGGAGGAAAACAAGGCTCGTGAGCTGTAGGCCTGGGTTTGAATCCAGCAGGGAGCTCACTTCCTGAATTGAAAATCTCCACCAGCCTCTTCTTACTGCTTCTAATTAGATCTGAGCCTCATGTCTCCGTGATCATAGCAGCAGTTTCAGCAGAAGTGTCCGCAATCAAAATCTTCAAGTTTGCGAGCAGGATGGAACCTGAGGAGAAACTGAGGCCCCAAGGTGGGGGAAGGGACCTGGCCAGGAAGTGACCCCTGACCACTAGCCTCCCCAGCCAGTTTCTAAGTCACTTCCCTCCACAGGAAAGGTCTTCCGATTTTTAGCATTCCACAGAGGAAGATGGAAAGATAAGATCTGTTCGGGGGCAAAAAATCCGGGAGAAACACACACAGCTGGAGCACTGGACAATCTAGCCAACATGGAGAAAACTCTGTGCACAAGGGGCTGACCACTCAGGGCTGGGGCGGCTTGCCCAACAGCCTTGACCTGCTGTGAGCTTCAAACTGGTGTTGCTGTGACAGTTAAATAAGAAGGTGCAGAAGAAGCACCCAGAACTATGCCAGGCACACAGTAAGGGCTCACCAAATGCTGGTGGCCCCTCTTCTCTTTCTTAGGAACCTGGGAGACAGCAAACAGCTCTGGCTTCTGGGACTCCTGTGGGAATTCACTGGGGTGACCTAGAATTTTGTACCAGAGAAGGGAATGGTAGACAGCAATGATTGAGCTCTTAATCTTTGCCAGACCCTGTGCAAGGAGTTTCATATCCATCCTTCATTTTTTTTTTTTTCCACATCCTTACAACAGTCTCCCTTGGGTCCCTGGTGGCTCAGCCAACACTGGATATGAAGCAGGGTCCTCCCTCCCTGTACTTTCCACACACCCAGTTTCCTACCTGAAGGTAGTATTCTCACCCATTTTATGGATGAGAAAACTGAGGCTGAGAGAGGTGAGGCTGGCCTGAGATCTCAGAAAGAGGCAGTGATGAAGCTGGGATCAACACCCAGACCCCACTGGACTCCAGAGCTCAAGATCTTTCTGTGACACCTAGCTGCCTCCCAGAATTGCCACGAGCATTGAAAATATTTTAAAACAAACCTCTGAGTTTCTTGTATTACATTCCCCTGGCCTCTGGGACCTCACAGTGCTCAGATAGATGATGGGGGTCTGGTGCTGAAGTATGTTCCCACACAAGTAGTATCTGAGGATCTGTGCGCAACAGGTCTCTGAATGTCAAGGTCCTGGACCAAGGCTTGCAGACCTGCCCTGCCCAGGACTGGTAAAAAGGCAGCCAGACCCTTCCCTGCCAAAAGGATGTGTAACTCCTGTGGTCTCAGACTGGTGTTCTAAGATGTGAACACCAATCCAGCTTCATCACCTAAGATCTACCTCCCAGGACCTCATTCCTCTGTGCTCAGCCAGCCCAGTGTCTCTGGGAGCTAGGCCAGATGCCTGCACCCCTTGAGGACAGGTTACTCAGGGAGAACTCTGAGAGGCAGGGGAGACCAATCACGTCCCAAGAGCAAACCACTGAGCACCTTGAGGTCCAGTCTTACCTTAATACAGGTCTAACCACTAACCAGCATTAAGGATTGGGAGCTGTAATCCCTGCTCATAGCCAGAACCTGCGCTCCACTGGTAGAACTTGAAGGTTTCAGGTTTCTTAAAACCCTTCTACCACTCACAGCAGGATTGGAGCATTAAAGGAAAGAAAATAAAACCCATCATTCTCTTTTTTCCTGACTGCATGCTACCTCTTCATTCCAACAACCAACTTTCTAACTGCTGGATAGGAGGCCTGCATAGCCCCCACTCCCACCCCCTGCCCCATGGCCCAACATATGTTTGCCCCAACTTAACGTGGACCCATTTGACCCCCCGACCCACCGGCTGGTGAGATTGGTCATGTCTCGGCTGGGGAAAGTCAGCTATGGAACAGGGTCCAGGAAGGAGGGATTGCAGGGTATCACACCTCCTAATCCCTGACATAAACTCAGGGCTCCACCACACCTTGACGGCGCCTTGAGCCCCCCTAGGGGCTCCCAAAGCGTGGCAGCACCCTTGTGTGACACCCGGGCTCCTAGTGACTCCCCCAGCCGTGGGGACATGAGCCCTGGGAGTCTGACCACCTGGCAGCAGCTGATTCCTTTCGGCTTGCAGAGGTTTACTGGGATGGGCAGACAGAGAGCAGAGCACTGTCTCCCAGGTCTGCACGAGCACTACCACCGGGAGGAGTGTGTGAGTGTGTGAGCACCCTCGCTGGGTGCCCACAGTTGCACAATCGCCAGCAGTCATGAGAACGGGAAGAGCTTCCCAACAATCCAACCAGACAACCCAGTCCCCCCACCTGTGAATCTGACTCTTCCTTCTGTTCCTAGAGATTGCCAGGAGGAGTGTCCTGGCAGCCGGCGCCCTAGAGGGTATCTCCCCTGTCCCCGGGGCCAGCGCCCACTCTGGCTCCCTCTGCGTGTTCGCGATATTCACACCAAACCTCCCGTCAGGCTTCTTACTCCTTCGGATACAACAACCGGCCCTCGCTCCTCATGGAGAGGAGGGTCCAGGCCAAGCGAGGCAGGTGGCACACCCCAGCTCCGCACCGAGCACCCCCAAACCCAGCCAGGGGAACAAAAGGAAGAAGGAGGTGGCTTACCTTTAGAAGGTCGCCTTTGTTTGGTTTGCAGAGACGAGAAGGTGCCCATGACGGCCCCCATGGCAGCGAAGACTTGTGTGCGACTTGGGACCCCTTGCCCGGCCCCTCCCCTCCGCTGCAAAGAAATCAGTGTGGCTCCTCTACTCCGAATTGGAGGAGGAAAAAAAAAGAGAGAAGAAGAAAAGCACCCGGCAGCAGCTCGCCTGCAGCTTGGTATTCAGCGAGCGTGGGGCTGGGGCGCGGGGAGCCTTTTCTCTCCCTCTTCAGCCCCGCACATGCACTGACTCACAGGGCCAGCCGCTCCCCGCGAGCCCCCGGAACCGGGCCCGGCCGCTCCGCGCGCCGCGGGCCGAGGACGCTGCCCCGCTGCCTGCTCGGGGCCGGACACGGGGCGGCGCGCCCGGCGGCCGAGGCTCCCGAGCCAGCGGCGCGTGCGGTGCGGGAGCCAGCCGCGCTCGCCCGCCCCTGCTGCCGCGCGCTGCGCTCCCCTCCCGGCGCTCGGGCTGGCTCTCGGGGGCAGGGTACCAATCATGAATGAACAGAGCCGGGGACGGCGCGGAGCGGAGCTGCGCGCCCGCCCGCCCGCCTGCCCGCGCTCCGGGGCGAGTCCGAGGCGCGCGGAGTGGCCCGCGGGTAACCCCCGGAGGGGCGGGGCGGGGGGTCGGGCCCGCGGGGGGCGCGCGCTGCCGCACCGCTGCCCGCCGCCCTGCGCGCCCGCACCTGCGGGGCGGTGCGCGCTCCGGGGCTGCGCCCCTGGGCGCACAGACCGACGGAGGCACTTAGCTGATGGGTGGGGTTCGGGGGGCAGCCGCAGATTGCTCCCCAGGAGAACGTGTGTGCGCGCGCGCGTGTGTGTCCCTGCGTGTCATCCGCTATTTCATTTGACTTCAAGGGAAATCTTATTTAACCCACTGCCTGAATTCGCGGGGTGGGAAGAAAAGTCTGCCCCACCCGGGGAGAGAAGACAAACATGCATCCAATTGGGTTGTCATGGGAGGAAGGGACCCTCCTGCTCCTCGCCAGGGCCACCTTCTACTGATGGAAAATTGGGGAGGCCAGAGGGGCCCCGGTGGGCCCTGCTTTCTCTTTTTTGTTTCTCTCCTCTCTCTGTTCCTCCTTCATCCTTCTACCTCCCTCTATGCCACCCCCCCCCGCCCCAATTTTTTCGCCATCAGCTACGGGCAGGCTGTGAGTTAGTGCTGTGGGGGTAATGGCCGAATTTAAGAAACATCTCCCTGCTGTGAGTTTTCCCGCCAGACCACACACAACGCCAAGGGCTATCTCAGTGCCTCATGCGAAATGGCCAAGTCTGGGTTCTCTCCTATGGGTTCTCCTCAGCTCTCTGTGGTGCTGAAATGCAAAGTGGGCTCCCCGGAGAGGAGTTCCCCCTCTATCCAAGGAGGAGCCGCCTGTTCCCACACACACTATGCTTGCAGATCACAGGGGCCCCGAGCACACGGCCTCATGAAAACACACATACTTACCAGAAACTATGGGCACGATCCCACAAGTCCACACACACTGCTGTGTTGTACACACAGGTACACTCACCCATAATACGCTCACAGGTGCATCTGCAGGACCCCACACACAGACACAGAGGCACAAAGATGTGTACACAGCAATGCAAAATGGCATCACGGTTACCCACACTTATGCAAATGTGCATAATAGTTGCACAGGCATGTAGTCAGACCTCAAGGAGACAGGGCCCCTCAGGAGCTGTTCCCTGTCATTCCAGCCCATGAGCTGCCCCTTCGGGGACAAAAGTGGCTTGAGTCTTGGCCAGGGACCTTGAGTAATTTTCTTTACCTATTCAGCACTTAATGCTTTCTCAGATCCAAATCCATGTCCTATTTTGTGCAACAGGGAAGGTGTACTTAGTAACATCTGTCCCTTTCATTTGCATTCCCCTTTGCTATGTATAACCCACACCACCCCGTGCCCCGTGACTTAGACAGCTCATGTCTAATCATTACTGTAGCGAGAAACTGAGGTTTACCGAGAGTAATAATTTGTCTGAAGTGACTTAGCCAGAATACGGGATGAGAACTTGGAGTCCAGGTCTCTGTCACCACCTCCTGTTGGCCGGTGGGGACACTGGAGACCCCTGAGCTGGGGAGATCTCCTCTGGGTCCCACCAGATTCAAAACTTCTGCTCGTGTAACTGCCAGGGCTTATCTGTCTGTGTCCATGAGGGCCAGAGTCCTGGCTGATGAACAGAACTGGTAGAGGCTGGCCCCCGGCTTCCTCCCTGTGCTTCCTGCTGGAGAAGAAGGGTTGGGGTGGGGCTAAAGCCGCTGGTCGGGAGAAGACCCACCAGGATGGCCAAGACTCAAGGAACAGAGGGGGAATCTCTGCCGGGGAAAGGGCCATGCAGCCTCCTAGTGTCACTGGACCCCCAGGCTTCTGCTTATCTCCACGCTGCCTGCAGACGAGGACCAGCACTTGAGAGTTTACAGAAGGCAAGGATGCTGTTCTTGCATTTCCTGTTCTTCCCCATGACCGTATGAAGAAGCAAAGTACAGACAAATTGCTCCATTTTACAGATCAGAGATAGTAAAGTACCTGTGGAGGAGTTTATGCCTTGCTGCCTCTGAGCAGTGAGAATAAAGTCAAGTCACCAAGATAAAGTCTGAACTGCAGAGCATGCATTATGAGGCCGTTTGGTGACCTGACTTCATCTCCCAATCCCCTTGCTCTCTGGTGCTCCCTGTGGGGCTCCAGCCACTCAGAACCTCACTGGTATCCCCTAGGGTTGGGCTTCAGGGCCTTTGCATGTGCTGTTCCTTCCACCTAGGATGTCCCTCACTCTTTTCACCCCTCACATCCTGGAACATCTAATTCAAGTATCATTTGCTCCAGGAATACCTTCCTGGCCTTGAACTGGTGCTTGCCTCAGGCATTCCTGCAGCACTTCGGCCTTTTTGCCCATCAGAAAACTCATTTCCCTGGTTCCCGTTATGCTTTTCCTGTCTGGGTCTCCCTCTGCACAGAGAGTACCTTAAGAGCAGGGACCACTACTGATTTGGTTCCACACTGTCTACTTAACCCCTCATTTCTAGCAATCTGTGCTGAGTGAATGAATACATGAATGAGTGAATGAACGAACGAACTAATTTTCTTTGCTCAGTGACCCAATTATTAAGTAAAAACTGGCGATTACCAGATCATCTTAGTTCTTCAAGAAGCACACTCTTCTAAGTAAAGATTCATTTATTCAACAAATACTTATTCATTCATATATCAACCACGTACCAGATATTTACACGCACAGTAGCTCACTTATTCCTGACGATGCCCTGAGTGGGAGCATTATCTATAGGTAAACGGGCACATACATGCACTGTAGGATGTGGTGGATACTGCCTGGGGAGGGCTCACAAAGAATGCATCTACGCTAAGGGTGAGGGAGGGGAGAGTGAAGACAGCAGACCTGCTCCCGCCTCTTGGAGACTTGCCGCAGAGAGCAGAGAACCGCATGGGCAGTTTCTTTTGCTGTCCCCAACATGTACTCACTGAGGCCATCTTGCCTGCCCTGTCCAGCTGGGGCTCCCCTGGCTGTGGTCCTTCTACTCTTGAAGGCGAGCTGATTCGTGCCCCATGTCCAGCTCTGACCCCTCCCTCATCCACACTCTGAATGTCTGTATCTCCTCAAAATGCCTATGTCAAAGCCCTAACCCCGAGGGTAGCCGTGTTTGGAATTGGGGCCTATAAAAATGTAATTAAGGCTAAATGAGGTCACAAGGGTGGGGTCTTGGTCCTATGGGTTTAGTGTCCATAATGTCTTATAAGAACAGACATCGGAGAGTGCCCCCAACCCCTGCACACATGACTAAGGAAAGGCCTTGTGAGCCCATTGGGAGCAGAAGGCAGCCATCTGTAACCCAAGGGGAGAGCTCTCACCAGACACCCACCCTGCTGGCACCTTGATCCTGGACTTCCAGTCTCTAGAACTGTGAAAAAATACATTTCTGTTGTTTAAGCTTCCCAGTCTGTGGCATTGTGTAATAGCAGCCCGCGCTGAGTAATACACACCCACGGCGCCTGCCCATGCCCTCAGAAAGCTCTGGAGGCAAGGCCTTCCCTTCCCTCTGACATAAGCACCCATGTAGGACTCCTTGGGGTACTCCTGGAAGGCTGTTCAGGGAGGAAGGGATGAAATGGTCAGAGACATGCAGGGATCCTGTTGAAAGCACGCCCATGCTTGTCTGTGTAACATACAAGGCATGTTTGTTCCCTCCCCCTTTCTGTCACTTGCTCACTCACCCTTGTTTCTTTCCATTCCTGCCGCCAAGGAAATTCACAGAGTTCCCACCACAGGCAGAAGCAGTAGTGTCAGATTAAGAGCATGGATCTGGCGGTGTTGCTAGATCTGGGTTCAAGTCCTGATTTTGCTGCCTTTGAACTATGTGAACTGCAGCCTGATGAGTACTTTCTCTGCACCCTACTTTCCTCACCTTCCATGGATTACAATAGTGCCTACCTCGTAGTGCTGCTGTGAGGGCGTGGAGCTGATGTGAGGCCCTTAGTAGGTGCCCGGCACACAGTGTGGCCAGTTACTGGGGGGGCAGACTGCCACTATCACTATTGCTGTGGGCCAGGTATCCTGCTGGGTAAGAGTGGTATATAAATGAGTCAGTCACAGCCCTTCCCCTTGGCTTCCCTCTTTGCTCTTCATCTGTTTCATAGGAAGTCTATTCTCAGGGTCCCCATCTGGTATTAAAAGACTCAGATTAGTTAAGGAAGGGAATGTGGTTGGCACCTGATTATGTGCAATTCAGCACTATGCTAGCTGCTGTCTTGTACCATTTCCCAAATGTTCTGCATGCATAAGTCTGGCCTCCTCAAATAGATCCTGAGTTTTTAGAAAGCAAAGCAGGCACCCCTCTCCCCTGTCCCCATCATCCACCATGGCTCCAGCTGCCCCAAGACATCCTAAGTGCTCTGCAAACACTCACACTGAGATCATCAGGGTAGGGGAAAGGGCACCATTATTTAGCCCTGAGGTCAAGTCCTACTTCTCTTACCAAATGTACCTCTTGGCCTGGGCTACTTCTCTCTGAAACACGAACGAGATCCTTTCAAGTGTTGGTGTGAGGATTGGGCCAGATAATGTAAAGGCAAAATACTTTGTTCTTCTGCAAAGCATTCTGCAAATGTCCTTTATTATTATTTGCTCTGGGCCTTATTTAGTTATTCATTCATTCAACAAATATTTATTAAGCACGGTCTACCTGCTAAGGCATCATTCTAAATATAGGGACCAATAATGAACAAAAAGAGACAGAAATCCCTGCTTTCAGGGAGCTAGCAGGCTAGGAGTGACAGCTATCAGATTCTCTTAACATTACAAACTGTGACCAGATTGGCAGGGAAGTAGGGACCCATGAGTTTGGGATGAGGTGGGGTGGGGGATGCTCAAAGCCAGTAGGATAAACCTTTTGCAAACTACAAAGTTATGTCACAACTGAGTATAGAAACCCAGCAGGCAGGGAGTTAGATATAGCTTTCAGGTCAAGGAGATTCAGTTGCAAATACTGTGTTTGTTTTGTGAACTCGAGCAAGTTATTTGACCTGTGAGAGTTTCCATTTCTGCGATCTGCAAGCAGAATAATTTAGCCAGCCTCAGTTGCAGGGTGGGGCTGAAAGTGATCATGATTACAAAAGTGCCCTTCACCCACCTGGTCTCTCACCCAGAACACAGTCCTGGCTCAGAAAATGCTAACTCCATTCCTCAGTTACCCCCTCTAGTCTTCTTTGTAAGCAACTCTTCACCCCCTTCCCAGGAGGAAGAAAAGATCTTGGAATAGGACTTAGGCTGAGGAATTGTCTCTCTGGACCCACATCCTTAATGCATCAAGAATGGCCTTATCTGTCAAGGTTGATTGTGACCTTTCAGGGAGCAGGACTGATGCTCGGAAGCCAGGTCACAGGCTCTGTCTCTGAAGCTCTGATGGCTGCACTGCCCCAAGGTTTCCCCCTTCATGCTCTGGTGCTGGAACAGTCTCCACCTGGGGCTGAAAGTTCAGATAGAGTGCAGCCACCCACGCAGCCCAGACACTGGCAGCAAAGCACTTCCAAGTTACCCAGATCCAACGAGGGGGGAGGACGTTACAGAGCATCTTGGCTTTCGTTATCTGAAGCAACATACATGATGTGACTTGAGAAGTCATGGGGGCCAGCCCCAGGCCTAGCAGAAAGTAAGTACTTTGTGAAATTGATCAGATGGCTTTCTGGGGGTGGAGAAGGGCTGGGTAGAAGGAGGAAGGGTGGTAGACTCAAATATGTTCAAGTAAACATTTAAATACCCAATGAAACCTGTGAACCTTCTCCCCCAAAACAGCCATGCATGGGTGCACACACACTCACACCTTGCATAAAATTTTATGGCATTTACAACTCTCCCACATGAAGCGCTCCCTGGACACCTACTTAAGAAACTCCGTACTACAGGGGGAAAGATTCTAATAAGGGATTTCATACAGTCATTTCTTAGCTGTCTGACTTTAATATCTCTGAGCCTTAGTGTCACCATCCGTAAAATGGGTGTAAATAATCGTGCCTATTTCTTAGGGTTGTTGTAAGGATTATATGGGAAGCAGCATTCCAGTGCTCTAGTGTAAAGCCTGGCAAGACTTAGCGAGAGGTGCTGGTCATTGTTAACATTCTCACTAAACTGCACTCACTCACTCACTCACTCATTCGTCCAGTCACAAGTTAGTGAATGCCTCCTGTTCCATCTCACCCTGAGATGGTCTCTGGAGCTGCAGAAGCGGATGCTCACGTGCTTGGGAGACTCATCGTTGAAGGGGGCAAAGGGCAGGTAAGCGACTCACAATAACACCCCAGACTCACTGAGAACGAGTGGGAATGACTTCGCTAGCACTGCTGCTGAGAGAAACAGCCCCTGACTCTGGCCAGGACGGCTCCCACCCAAAGTCCTGGGAGAAGCGAATGTTTGGACTCAGCAAGGTCAGGGACCTGGGTCAGGCTAGGAGGGCAAAGGTCAAGGTGGAAGCAAGGTGGAGAAAGAGACAGGGCTGGGGCTAGTGGAGGGGAGAGTCAGGGCTGGACTGACACGGGGTGGAGGTGGCCCTGGACACTTGCTGCAGTGGTGTGACCCTGAAATGGCTGGGGCAATGAGGACAGAAATCAGGGGCAGAATTCCTAAAGTGTGTGCACAATATGGCTCCATAATCTCCCTGGGTAAATGTGCATGAGGTTGTCCTCTTCACTCCCCTCCTTTATGCTCCTTAGATGATATAATTGTTACCTTAGAAATGGTAGCTGCTGTCTATGGAGTTTTTACCATGTGCCAGTTTGTTCCTGGTCCCATTATGCACTTCAGTAAGGTAGGTATCCTCATTATCCCACATTTTATATAGGATGTAACCAAAGCACAGAGAGGTTTAAGTGACCTGGCCAAAGTCACACAGCAAGAAGTGGTCGAGCTGGCTTTGAACTTGGATGGTCTGACTCCAGATTCCACGTTCCCTTTTCCTGGCTCCAAGCCCTCCTGCTCTACTGTAACTTATTTTTTCTCTGGGAGGCAGTGATTCACTGGGGACTCACAGGTATGGTCTAGCTTCTCAGAGCCAAGGGACAAATGCAGAGGGGTCGTCCCCTGGGTCCTGGCCCTCTGGCTGGTGGTTGCTGCTTGGTCCATACCCTTACTGCCTGGAGGCAGCAGCCATACCCACCTGCCCGTGGGAATGCAGAAAGCACCCAGGGCCTTCTTTCCCTCTGTGGCTTCCACAGGCTGAAGCCCCCAGAGGAAATGAGCAGGGGAGGAGGGAAGAAACAGCAGCCGAGTTTCTGCGTGATGATTAGTAATAATGCTGGCGATGAGTGCCTCTGGCCCTACACGGCCCACTGAACCTGTCAGCGCGGGCTCCCAGCTTCCCAGCGAGGTGGCTGCTGCCGCAGTTGGAGCCTGAGGAAGAAAAAAAAAATAAACAAACCCAGGAGCAGGGAGGGAGGGGAGAAGGGAGAAAAGTCTTGGTCGCCTTCATGCTGAGGGCTGACTCTAGGACAGCAATAAGGCAGCATAAAACCACAAGATAACATGGAAGTTTCTTCTGTTGTTTCCTGTGACCACACACCCTGCCCCACACTTGAGACCGTGGCACTCACTGCCTAGGGCAACGTGACACAGAAATAATGGGGCCACCTTCTTGGATTTTGCTTCCAAAGGCTCTGGTCTGATCAAAGGCCTAGGAGAAGGTGGGCTTGGAGCCTGGGTTTGTCCTTGACCCGCCTCAGGCAGAGTCCCATTCACATTCAGCTCTGAAGCCCCAGACTCCGGTGGGGTCTGGGGGCCAGGCAGACCCCGCCCCCTTCCCAAGTGGAGTCTGGGAAAGTGGACATGACCTCACGTGACCCTCCCAGCCCCGGCAGCCCTCTGTGGGGCATAGACAGTGCCCACTCCTCTAGTCCATGTGTCTTTGCGGGGTTGACTTGTCTCTCCTAGCTGAATCCGGCAGGGAGAGGAATCTCTCCTCCGCGCTCAAAGGGGCATGGTGGACCCAGAGAGCTGGCAAACCTTAGCTGTTGGCCAGGGACCCCAGCTATCACCTGGATGGCAGAGGGGCCACAGAATGCTCAGGAACCAGGCCATGTCAGAGGCCGCCTGCCGGGAGGGGCTGCAGAGCAGAGGCCGAGCCTGCCCTGTCCCTCAATGCCTCAGAAGCCCCCAGAAGAACATTTGGGCACTGCTAAGGAGCTAGGGGTGTTGTGAGTTTCTTGAGATTTCATCATTGTCCCCCAGAAGAGTGGGAATTTGGAACAAAAATTAAGTTCAGCACTTTAAGACATAGGCTAAGTAGCAATGGAGGCACCCCAGGGGAAGTTGCCTGAAATCCTTAGCTACCCATAAAACCGTGCCCACTGTCCCTCTGTCTCTGCTCTCTCCTCTGTTTTACGCATTAGCAAACTGAGGGTCAGAGAGCTGAAGTGGTGTGCCTGTGGCCACACAACTGGAGACAGATAGAAGGTCAGGGTTTGATCCCAGTTCTGTCTGTCTTCGAAGCCCGTGCTATTAGCAGCACAGTGAAGGAAAGGAAGGGGAGGGGAGCAGAGGAGGGGAGAGAAAGAAGTGAGGGGAAACAGAGCAGTGGCAGGAAGAACAGGAGGGGTGAGGGTGTGCTCTCCACCCACGGTCTCCCAATGATGCCCCAGGTTGGAGGGGAGGGGCTGCGAGGAGCCTTTGTCTTGGCTTAGAGGACCAGAATGGATCTTGGGTCACGTGCCCAGAAGCAGGCACCCAGGTGTCCTGACTTGCACCTGGCAGGGTGGAGGAAAGGGCGATGCAGCACCCCCAGAAGCAGGAACACCATCCCTTCCCCTGAGCACCCCTTCTTGAGACGCCAGGCTGCCCTCATCCTCCACCCCCTCTGTATAGAGGCTCCCTTGCTGGGAGGCCACAATGCATTGCCTTCACCACAGTGGCACTTTAAGATGACTTCTGTGTCTGCTGTTCCTTCTTGCCCTGGCTGGCCCCTAGTGAGCGAGGAGATCGGGAGCTCTAGCAGGTGCTTGGGGGAGCTAATTGACAGTCCAGGGCTCTCTTTCTCGAGCTGGCATTTGCATGCTGCATTAGTATTCGTGCCCACAGCTCGGGCTGTTCTGGATGGAAGATGCTATGCAGATGAGCATCGAGCCTGATGCGTGAGGGGGGCCTGATGCGGTTTGCTAGGAATCAAGGCTGCCGAGTAAGAGGAGGCTGAGGGAGGCTGCCAAAGAGACCAGGGCTCCTCTCCTGGATCCCACACTGCCAGTTCCTGGAATCTGCCATCTATGATATAGGAGCTCCCAGCCAGTCCCTGCAATGATTCGCCAGCACCACTGAGCCCCTTCTCTGCCCCACATGCTGGGGCAGTAGCAGAGCTGCAGAGAGAGGTGAGATGGGTTCGGGCCTGGCCCTTAGGAAGCTCCTGTCTTGTGGGGACAGACTAGCATATAAACCACTTGAGGACTAGGGGATGGGCCTATAGCAATCAGCGGAGAGGCCACACCAGCTCTGAGAAGAGAGGTCTAACCCAACCTGCAGGAAGAAGACCAGGGGGCCAGGGCAGTGAGGCAAGTCTTTTCAAAACAGGAGAAGCTGGCGCAGGGTCTTAAAAGACAAACACGAATGTAGCAGCCACACATCGCTGTGAACACATCACTTGGTTCCAGGACCGCCCCCTAAGCAGCTCCCTAGGAGCTGCAGTTTGTTTTGCTCCCACGGGGGTGTCTCAGTGGCTTGGGCAGCAAAGCACCACCGGTCCCATTTATGGGGACCTAGAGTTGGATGGACTTTGGGGAAAGCTGGTCCAGGCACCATGTGACGGATAAACTTATGACGGACGATTAAAGTGAGCAACCGAGTCATCCAGAAACATCTCCAGGGATGGGAGCTTCCTGGCTTGTGTATGTAACCTGCTTCGGGGTTTTATCGTGCCCAGAGCCAGGAAGTGCCTTCTAATGTCTCACCAGTCTGCTAAACCGAAGGGCACTTACTCTTTATATTCCAGAAAGCAGGGGACGGAATGCCTTTGTGCAAACTACCAGAGCCACACAAAGCTCTGACCACCCAAAGCCAAGCGCTCAGGTGGGAGGGGAAGCTCAGGTAGGTGGGAGGTACAGCTATTTTCTATGGTGGAAACTGAATGGCTGCGGTAGGGAGTGGCGAAGAGACTTGGCCTGCATCCCAGGCTCTACTTCTGAATGTCAGAGACTCTGATTCTCCCCAGAGCAGTACCCTCTTTCAGAGTTATATTACTCAAAGCTGCCACTTTACAGATGGCCATGGGAGGGAAGGAGATTTGCTCAGGGAAATGTAGGGTGAGAACAGTAGAATTGGGACTAGAACTCAGGGCTCTGGAAAGGGTCTTGCATAGTTTAAAGGACCTAAAGGTGTCCTCAGAACCAGATCCAAATTTGCTCTTGGCTTTCTACAAGGCATGACATTATGGGCACATGAAGTGTGCCCAAAATGGACCTCCTCCTCTTTACTGAAGTTCCCTCAAGATGAAGTGATATCAAATAAAGTTTGTAGTACAAATCTCTGGAGGCAGTTGGAATTCAGACTAAAGTTTAAATGACTGATATTATACTGTAAGCAATCAGGAAGGTTAGCAATGAAGACGAAGTAAGGGCGCTGGAGATCTGAACTGTATGGGGAGGCGTGTGGGACCAGAAGTCTGGGCCCGTAGTAATCAGGGAGGTGGTGTGTACGTGTTTAAATAACAGTATGAGTCCTGGCGGAGAACCTCTGCGTTAGGTAACTTTTTTTTTTTTTTTTTTAACTACTGCTCAAATGCGGTCTTGTGTGACGTATCCAGCCATCTACCATCAATAAATATTCAGTACCCGTCCGCAATACCTGCCCCTATTGCACGTATGAGGTTATGCCAGTGACTAGGTTGGACATTTTTCCTGCTCTCTGCAGCTTCCATTCTGATAGACACAGCGAACAGCAAATGAGCAAACAAATAAGGTCATGTCTGCTGGTGGCAGGCACTGTAAGGACACCGGGGGGAGGTTCCTGTGGGAGAGATGAAGGGGTCATCCTGAGACAGACTGCCTCACTGAGAAAAGGGATTGATTCTGAAATGTGATTGACAGGCAAGAGTTACTCACGTTGAGGATTTAGGGTGAGAGGACTTGAGGGGGAGGCCCGAGGCTCCGCAGAGGGAGTTTGCTGCACGGGCTGGAAGCACAGAGACAAGGGCGATGGGGCTGGGCTGTGGTTGGGCCGTGCAGAACCTTGGAGAAGGTTCCAGGGAGGCTGCTTACCCAGGGACTGCTGTCCTTGGCACAGTTTGGATTTATGCTAAGAGCAAGGAGAGGCCATAGCAGAATACTTTTTCACTTTTTATTTTGAAAGAGTTATAGACACACAAGAAATGGAAAAAAACAGTGCAAAAAGGTCCCCATCCCTTTCATCTGGTGTCCCCCCAGGGTTAGCTTCTTACATAACTGTGGTATAGCAGCAGCATCCATAGACCTTGTTCAGGTTGCCCAGGGTTGCACGAGCTCCTCTGTGTGTGTGTGTTCCGTGCCATTCTATCCCAAGTGTAGACTGCTGTAACTACCACCACGGTCAGGGTACCAAACTGTTCTATCTCCACAGAACAGCTCCCTTGTGCTCCCCCTTTACCGCCGCCCCATCCCCCTGCACCCCATTGCCGTGCAAGAATTGGAATCAGTTTACACCACCGTCTGAGAGCCGATCATTAACTCTTGAAGAAGTTTTGCTAGCTGGTCATGAAACACAGCCATTATTAAAAATGGCATTTTAAAATTGCATAATTAAATAAATTTTATGAAATAAAAGGTAAAAAAAAAAAAAGAATTTGAAGCAGGGGAGCGGGGGAGGGAAACTCTAGAGCTGTCAGCTGGGGCAGGGACAGAGCCTATGCATCTTAAGAGGCCCCAGAGGCTTCTCAACGAAGCAGGCTTGCTGTGAATACGGGTTGTTTTGGCTGGCTTCCCTTTGCAGTTGAAGAGCCAGAACAGAAAGACTAAGCAACGCAAACAGAGTCACACAGTGCAACTCATGGCTCACTGGCTGTCTACTTAGATGATTCTGGCAGCTCTCTGCCGAGCTTGGTGTGTTGGTTACTAGGGAACTGTGGGTTGTGGAGAAGAGAGGCCCGGCCCGAGGCCCCCACTCCAAGGCCTCGTCCCTCAGTGTCCTGCACCTACTCAAGAGGGGAGGGTGAAATGCTCCATCACCCACCTCAAACAGTCCCAGTGAGGGACTGCTTAGAAGATACATGCAAAGTGCCAAGCAGGGGGGAAAATCCTTTCTGCTGTCAACATGCCAACACTGACCCTAAAGTGTTTGAGAGAAATGGCTGCCCTTCCTCGCCCTCCCCTCCAGTTTCAGTGGGGCGGGGGGAGAGGGTTCCCCGGGGAGATTGGTGAACAGCCCTCAGGTCCTGTGGCTCAGCCCCTTCCTCCAGACGCCCGGCTTGCAAGTCTCAGCTCACGTGCCCCGCACCTGGCAGATAGCCCAGGCCACCTGCACCTGCAGGAGCCCCCCAGTTCTCCTGTTGCTCGGGGTGGGACCCGTGGGAGGCCAAGTTCACTTCCTGAGGCTGCAAGTTCTGCCCCACCCTCCATTGTGGCTCCCAGTAGTAGCAGGGGGAGCCTTCACCGCCTCTGAGCTCCCCACATCTCGGTCTCAAGTGGTCCTGGGGAAAGAGGGGGATTGGTGGTGCCTCTAAACTCCAAAGCCCGCAAGCCACTCGGGACCCCTAGGTGGCTCAGTCAGTTAAGTGTCTGACTCTTGATCTCGGCCCAGGTCTTGATCTCAGGGTCATGAATTCAGCCCTGCATTGGGCTCTGCCCTGGGCATGAAGTCTACTTTAAACAAAACAAAAACAAAAACGAAAAAGGAGCAAGACTCTGTACATAGAATCGCTGCTCCAGAAAACACCACTCCCTCATTTGGAATGGGCCGCTCCAAACGGCCCAGGGATGCGGTGGGGGTGGAGGGGGGAGGACAGGGGTGGCTCTGGGGCCTTCACAGGGCTCTGAGGCAGAGTAGAGGGGTCAGCCCCTCCCCCCATCACCACGCCCCCATTCAGCCCTGGCCTCCTTCGGTCCCTGCCCAGAGGCGTGCAATCCCCACTCCCTGTAGCATGGCTTCTCCTTTCTCCAGGGGAAGTTCCTGCACTTTCTGGCAGCCATCCTCCATCTTCCAGGGCAAGTGCTGAGGTAACAGATGGGGTCCTGCTCTCCCCCCTCCTTTAATGCCAGTAGCTCCCAAGCTGCTCAATCACCATTAGGGGCCACGGGGTCACCCTCCCCGCCAGGCCGGCCTCCTGCCCTCAGGCCTTGGAGGGAGCAGCCGCATCCTTCCTCTCTCCGACACTAATGAAATCTTCTTTCTGCTCAGTGCCCTGGCTGGACTCAGGGTCAGTATTCTTACGCATTCAGCTCTGCCCTGTGCTCTGGCTTGGTAATGACACCCCACAGCTCATTACAGACAGGCCGCGGCAGCACGCCGCGCAGGCTTCTCTGCACCATCGCCGCTTGGAGACTTAAAATGACCCCCCTGGGCTGCAGGGACTGGTGATCCAGGTCTCGCCTGGCATCTGCTCACACCAATGCCCTTTCCATCACACACCCTGAGGAGGCCCTTCCCAGGCCTCCGTTCAATTCACCATTCATTCTATTCCTCACTCCAGACTTTGCTCATGCCCCCCTCCCCTTCTAGGGAGCCCTCCCTGATTTACTATACCATCTCCTTCTACATTCAGAAACCTTTGATTCTCTCAGGGACTGCTTGCTTCTCTGATTGCCAAACACCAGTCATGGGCCTTGGTTCCCTATTGTTTTGTGTAAAATAAATGGGGAGTGGATGAACGCATGAATGGATGAATGAGGACATGCTTGTACATCTACCCTCCTCCTTTGACACTTAGCCATATGTTATTTGATTTTGTTTTTTAACTGCCTCACAGAGAATGATGAAGGAAAACCCTTGGAGGAAGTGACCTTTTCTGAAATGCAATTTCTTCATCACCCAGGCACATTCAGTAAACCTCCTACTTTGCACCAGGCATGAGGCCTAGAGAAACTAGTAAGCTCGTCTCCTCTCTTGAGAAGTTCTGTCTAATGTCATAGCTTCTGACTCCAGGGGACCCTTCTGAAAATCTGATGCTTCTATAAACAAACCCCCATCTCAGAAACACACACAAACACACCCACACCCACAGCTATACACACCCAACAATGGGTAAATGTGGGGTCTATTTCAAAACCTCCCGAAATAAACAGGCACAGCTTAGGAATCCATGGTGTGGTGAGAAAGAGAAACAAGTTAATATCTTTTGTTCAGGGCGCTGCCAGGAGGCACAGAGAGCGTACAGTGGCCATCACAGAAGATGGGATGGTTAACTCACTCCCAGTGGGATGGAATGTCTCATGGGGGCCGGAGTCAAGGCTGGGTTTTGAGCAATGAGTAGAAATTTGCAGGGCAGGCAAACGGAGTGGGGGAGGGGGTGTGTGTGAATAAGCATGTGCAAAATACAGAAGGTTTCCAGCAGCTGGGGGAAGGGGGATGGAAGGTGAAGGAAGGGTCGGGATTGTTCTCTGAATGATAACATGGTCTGTGATTAGATGGCAGTGATGGTTTCATGGCTCTGTGAACTTGATTGGACAGTCGTACATCTTAGATGGGTTGATTTTATGGTATGTGAATTACAATGGTCCCTGGCTAGGCCACAGTACCTAGGTGCTTCATCAAACACCAGTCTGGGTGCTGCTGTGAAGGCATTTTTAGATGAAATCAACATTTAATTCGGTAGACTTTGAGTGAAGCCAATTAACTTCCATAATGCAGGTGGGCCTCATCTAACCAGGTGAAGGCCTTAAAAGAGACCGAGGTTGCCCTGGGGAGGAGAGAATTCTGTCTCCAGACTTGAGATGCAACATCAACCCTTCCTTGGGTGTCCAGCTGCTGGCCTTCCCTTCATATTTCTGGCTTGCCAGCCTCCAAAGTGACTCAATTCCTTGAAATAAATCTCTACGTGGACTCATATTTATTACACATATGATATACTGTGATACATAATAATGAATATATTAATACTATTGGTCCTGTTTCTCTTGAGAACCCTGGCTAATAAGTGAATTCTGCAATTTTAAAATGCTCACTGTGGGGGAAGGGCTGGCTTGATATATAGTGGTGCAGCCATAGAAAACCAGTGGGCAGGCATGATCCAGGGCGGCACACATTGGGTACAGCAGGCATAGGTAGGAAGAAGCTGGTTGGGCAGGTTAGGAGGCCCAACCATAAGCAGCCTTGGTGACCGCACTATGGCTCTCTATTGGCTGTAGGCTAGTGATATATTAGAGTTCTTTTTGGTTGCAAGCAACAGTAACAGACTCTAGCCAGCTTCAGCCAAAGGAAGGAATTATGAGAAGAGTATGAGGACTCACACACACAGAAGACGCTTAACAACTAATCTGGCAGGAACTGCCAGGAGCTGCCAGGACCCGCCAGGACCCAGCCAGTTTCAGAAGTTTCGGCACCAGGAGCTCGTGAGTAGGGTGTCCTCAGGGTGAATCCACTGCGCTACTTTTTGTTCTAGGTTACTCTGCACACTTTCAGAAAGGGAAATTTAGTGACCACTCTCGAGTCCGTACGGCCAACCCTTAAACTGGGAGGGAGAGGCAAGACCTCTCCTTTGACCTTCCTGCCAGTTGGGTGGTAACCGGGATGCATCGGCAGAAATGCATGGTGAGGACAGCGCTGGGGTCCCCACCCAGCCAGTGGGCACGAGCTGCAGCCTGATGTTCTGAATCGAGCTCCCGGGTCTGCACTACAGCAATGACGCAGCCCCACACCCGGCTGGGTCAGGGCCACAGCGCACCTGTTGCCAGGGAGCAGAGCTATTTAGTGGGAAGACGGGAGCTGGACAGGCCTTGCCGCTTCTAGCTGTGTGGACTTGCTCATGTCACTTAATCTCTCTGAACCTCAACATAGTCACCTGTTTGGGTCAGGCCCACACCTTCTTAGGAAGGGTACGTGAGAAGACAACTGGGACAAAGCCTGGCCCAGGGTCTGATCATTCCAAGGGCTCTGTTCTTCCTTCCAGGAAGGTCTCCAGTCTTGACAGTGATGCCAAGTCTAGAAGAATGACACAGGGGACTTGTCCAGTCAGTTCTCAGTTAAACTGAGACCAATGGGGATCTTGGGCTGGGCCTGGGGCCTATGAAGTGGGTCCTGGCGCCGGGCTCAGCCATTCTCTCCTGGGCTCCTTGCTTTCTCTCCCTTCATGTGCCAGGCCCAGTGGCAGCCTAGAGGCTGCCTACCTTCCTCTGAGACTGTGTCCTCAACAGCTCCCCGTCCCCAGCCCCTTCAGGAAGGGAACAGAGGCTCAGCCCCTGAGAGGCGGAGGGTGGGTCCTATGGAGACTCAGACCTGCCCCGGCTCCTCTGCAGATTCCCGGAGGTGGTTCCCAGAATAGTCCCTGCAAATCCGCATGACCCTGGAGGTGGGGCGTGTGAGTGTGTGTGTGTGGGGGGAGGGCATGGGGATCAGCCACCTTATCTGTCCAGACCCTGGGCCCAGAGCTGGGCTCTCTGGGCTTGAGTGTGGGATATGGGGGAAGAGGTAGTGAGGGAGCGAACATTGCCACGAGCTAGGAGGAAGATGGGATTCTGCTCTAAACCCAAGGCCAGAGACCCCGCCCAGGCCAAGAGTTCCGAGGGGAGTGAAGCATCAGCTCTCACTCCCACTCCCACTAGCTATGGTTGGAAAAGGGGTCGGGACTTGCAAATGAGGAATGATAGGGAGGAAGCAGGAAAGGGAGCCAGAGCCAGAGAGATGGAATGAAGGACAGAGAGACAGAGGGAGAGGGAAACAGCGAGGAGACAGAGAGAGAGAGAATGAGTGCTCTGGCCTTGGAGGGAGAGGTGGGGCTGAGCAAGGCTCCGCGACCCGGGGTCATGCCAGCCTCTCCAAGACTTGCGTGTGGCGGAGGGCTGTGCTGATGGGGAGTCACCAGCCAGGGCTCAAGGAGGGGCCACATGCCTGGTTAGCTTGTTAGCTTGTGTTCGCTCTCTGATATACGACATGCTCTAAATGACCTATTAAAGCAGAGTGAATCCTACAAATGCTTCCACCCACCGCCACCCCCTGGGGAAACGTACTATATTTGTGAGGTGACTCATCTTTGCTGCCACAACCCCTGGGGATCTGATGCAGAATGCTTGTCAGGAGTTCACCTTGAAAAGGCTACAGGGACAGCAGGGATGGCCCTAGAGGGGGGTGAGTGTTTGTGGAAGAGAGATTCAGATGAGTGAGTTTGTCAATCCCATCGGGGTCTGTGTTCATCTGAATGACTGGCAGGGCAGGGCAGAATATTGCAGGTTTGTCTGGGGATGGCTTGACGTGACTGCTCTCCTGCTGCCCCTATTAGGCTAAATCCCACTGCGGGACCAGAGAACTTGTAAGGACTTCCTGTTTCTCTTGGATGCAAAGTGATGAGGTGGAAAATGGCTTCTCTCCCTTCTGGTTGCAGGTCAGCCCCCATTTCATGCTCTTAGAACCACCTACCTCAATCTCATTGCATTTCCCAGAGGCATAATATTACACTTTCTGATGAGGTGTTTTCAATGTCATTACCGCCTGCCATGCCCACTAGACTGAAATGGGAGAGCAGATATGGGCTTGGCTCAGGATCGTGTCCTCAGCATCATGGCCCCCTCTCGAGAAACATTTACAGAATGAATGAACATTAATGCACCTATTTGGGAATCTAGCAATGCCGAGATTGTATACGACAGAGGTATCTTTTATAATCCTTTTGCAAGCAAGGAGAATGAAGCTCAGAGACATGTGGTTACCGACCTGAGGGGACAAAGCTAGGAAGAGGAAGAATGGGGATTTATCCCAGGACCGTCCAATTCCGGAAGCATCCTAACCCTCACTCCGGAACCTTGCAGCCCCATGCAAATCACCATTGACAGATCTTTTCCCGAGTTTTGCAGGGATTTGTGCTTTCCCATTGCATGCTAACTCCAAGAACAACTCCGATGTCTTTAACGAAAGAGAAGCCAGAGGGACCATAGCATACAAGAGAGGCAGTGTTAAAATGGAGAGGCTTGTTCAGCCCATTTTAAGGGGACTCCGGAGCTTACCTTAGGCAGATCTGACTAATATTCCAGTGATGGGCACAAGAGAGCACAAAAGTTGCATTTCCTCCTGGAGTGGCTTTTGGCTTTCATCCTTTTAGTCAAAAGGTCCCCAGCCTTGGGTCACCCTAGGTTATTACCCCCACAACGCAGCCGGGTCCCACCTCACGCTCACCTGTAAATTGACAGGGGGTGAGGGAGGATGGCACAGGTAAATGTAGCTCTAAATAAACACCCGTCTCAAAAGCCTGCAAATGAACATTCTCACGGTCCAGATTTTCAGGCACAAAACCCACTTGTGACCCCATTCATCCTTGGAAACAAGATTGAATAAAGCTTGAAGAAAGGCTCTTTCTCCCATCTGATATTTTCAATTTAGAATTTAGGCTTAAGTCTTCCAGGGGTCACATGGAGTCTAGTCATTGCTTACTTGAAATACTGTTAAGACTAAATAAAACCTTTCAGGACAAAGAGACTGGGACAGCAGTCACAAAATGCTTCTCCTGATAAGTATCCCAAATATATGGCTGTTATTATAATTTTGGAGTTAATAAATTGCTTTCTCCTTCACCTTCTCCTCCTTCTCTCTCTCTCTCTCTCTCTCTCTCTCTCTCTCTGACACCCTTGGCCGTGGACATTGCTTGACTCCTATAGCATATTAGATAAAATTTTCCATAATTCTGCCAGGAGGCTGTGGACTTTAAACTATAAATGCTCAAGCTCCAGCAAGACAAATTCCATCAGAATCTCTGGGGGATAGGGCTTTTGGCAGGAGGCATGGTTCCTCAAAACACCAACATCACATATGCCCAGTTCTGAGCTCTGCCATTAATCAGCTGTGAGTCCTTGAGAAATGACTCCAGTTACCTGATTCTTGGTTTCTTCAAAGGTAAAACGAAACAAATAATTGTACACATTTCATGGGACTATTAGGAGGATTTTATGGTATAATAACTGTAAAGAGCCTCATGCTGTGCTTGACACACAGTAGAGATTCAAGTTGGCCCTTGTTGTAATTATTGTTGTTGTTCCTGCTAATAATTACTGACTAATTCTTGGCTAAAAGTCGACGCTTCCTTGGCCTCTGGGGAAAGGACGTAAACTGGACCCGAAATGTCCAGAGTGATAGAAGGTCTATGGAGCAAAGTCAGAGGAAGATCAATGGCGTCACACAGGGCGTATCTTGTGCCATCAACATGGTAGATCTCTTCCCAGAGTGGATTCCAAGCATACTGTGTCTTTTCCTGCTGACAACTCTTTTAAAAGCATTAACATCCTCTATATTCCCCATTGGCCTAACACACCACTGCTGGAGGGCATGTCAATGCATCACGCTTAGTGGAAGGTATAGATTGCACAGCACCCTGTCACCCCGGCCAACATTCTGTTAGCCATGTCGGAGGGGGCAAAATGCTTTAGCGGTGGATAAGAGACCGAGATTCAGAAATTCACTTTACCATACCCATAAACAAAGAATAAGACTTAGAAAGAAGGACTCGGAAGCAAGCAATGGCAATTGCACTTCACACAGGACCATAGGGGCCACTCAGAAAAAAACCCAGCATGGATTAGACCTTTTGCTATGAAATAAACTATAAATAGCCACCATTATGGAAGGTGGGTGTGGGGTTATTCTCAACGTTTCTTTCTGTCATGATAATAAATTCCAAATAAATAAGCCCATTTATTTATTTTAGAGTTTATTTAGTTTTTTGTTTATTTATTTATATATTGAGAGAGAGAGAGCATGTGAGTGCAAGAGGGGCAGAGAGAGAGGAAGAAAGAATCCCAAGCAGACTCCACACTGTCAGTGCAGAGCCCAATGTGGGGCTCAATCTCACGAACCTGGAGATTATAACCTAAGCCTAAATCAAAAGTCGGGTGCTTAACCGACAAAGCCACCCAGGTGTCCCAATAAGCCAGCCCCTTTAGTTATGGTGAGATGTACACCCTTCACTAGAGAGGACTCTACCTTACTTCTACATTCTTTAATCACCTGATGACAGATTAGTGAAAAATATTAAACATTTAATTAATTAATTAATTAATGTCTTTATTTTATCTTGAGAGACAGAGACAGAGAGTAAGTGGGGGAGGGGCAGAGAGAGAGGGAGACACAGGATCTTTTCTTTTTTAATTTTTTTTAATGTTTTATTTATTTCTGGGAGAGAGAGAGAGAGACAGCGTGAGCAGGGGAGGTTCAGAGACAGAAGGAGATACAGAATCTGAAGCAGGCTCCAGGCTCCAAGCTAGCTGTCAGGCTCTGAACTAGCTGTCAGTACAGAGCCCGACGCGGGGCTTGAACCCACGAACCATGAGATCATGACCTGAGCCGAAGTCGGACACTTAACCGACTGAGCCACCCAGGCACCCCAATATTAAACATTTTATATATATTTATTTTATAAATGTAAAACAAAAGACAAGTGAGGTACAGTTCACAGCTTGGATGAGAGGTTAAACTGGCATGTCACTTAGAAAATAGATTGGTAACTTTTACATCAAACAACATACCTGAGCAATGCTGCAGTTAGATTGGAAACACTAACGTGAACTCCTCAACTTGAAACATTTCCCATCTCTGTCAAAAGTGACCACAGCAGCAGCAGCATTTATATCCAACCGCCAACTCTCATGTGCCCCCTAATGCTCAGATTTTGTCTCTAATATCTTCCAACACTGAGAGAAACAGGGCTCTTTGGAAGGTGGCTTTAGGTAGGAAGGAAGTTCCTTTTTGCAGAGAAAGCAAAATGTCACAGGATTAGTTCTAAAGGACAAAAAGAGCTAGATTAGAGACTGCCATTCGTCAGGCTCTGACAATTTGAGTAGTGAATGAGATTGATAACTATAATTTATTTAAGCACATGGAATCTGTGAAGGGCCATAAGTTCCTAATGAAGCTCCAAGGAGGAAAAGTTGATATAAATTGTACAAAAAATGGTGAACATGATCCAGTTTCATTTTATATTAAAAAGCTGCCTATGTGAGTGATCTTATTTCTTCTATTGAGTACATATTGGTTTATGAAGTACATAGGTACTTTTTTCTATCCTTGCAAGGAAGAAAGAGTGGCTTTTGAATACATTTAATAGTCATGGAGAAAAGATAGAAATTAGTAGTCGTGCATAATAACAGGAGGGAAACAGATGTGGTAGGAGACGCTGAGTTGCCTAAATGTCTTAATGAAGATGGCAAACTTCTGGTTTTTGATCCCTGGGTTTGTGGGAGAAGAAACATTCCTTTGACAAACACTTCTGGTCACAGAAAAGAAGATCTACATGAAAGGTGTGGACTTTCACATTCTTAGTGAGGCCATTTTTAATAATGTGTTAATAGTAAGCATAATAATGTTGGAAGATCCTTTATTGGGGTCCCAAATAGGGGAACCAGTAACCCCCAAACTGCTGGCCTCAGAGAACAATATTTTTCTTTTGGTTCTGGAAGAAATCTCTAATCCTAGCAGAAAATAAATTGTGTTTGCTCTAATTCTAGAAGCTATCATATTCATTCTAAGAAACTATCTCTGAGAAAGAAAGGGCAAGTATAAAAATAATGAAAAAAATCAATATACGTCCATACTCTTTATTCTTTGTAACCAGTTTGAGAGTAACAGTAAGCATATATTTTTCAGTTATGGTGATGTTCTGTGTACATTTTGGCGGACTTTTTAGGCGTTTGAAGCATTTAGGAGGGTCTGACACGTAAATTTATGCTTTTAATGGAAAATTTTGGAAAATGTGGGTAAATAATGTTTTAACCAATGTTTATAAGCTTGAGAAATTCAAATTGCTTCAATTTTTAATAAGTTTTGATTCATCAATTAGGCAAATGAGAGTTTGAATGTCAAGGAAAAATTGTTTAATAGATTCATGAAATTAGGAAGTTGAATATAAAACAAAGTACAAATAGGTGTACGTGTTGCTCGCTCCTGATGACGGATGTCCCACAGGCATAGAGAAACTATCAGCCAAAATTCCAGAGCCCTGAGTGGGCCAAAAAAAGAGGCGTTATCTTCACGGAACTATAGTAAGACAGGAAAGAACTGAAGATGACCTTTGCCCTGGGGTATGCCACGCTGTGCCTGAATTTTCACGTGGAGATTCCTAAGGAGATTCCTCAAAGTGGAGCGATCTTCAAGTCTCAAAGAAATTGGTCAACTGGAGCTTTTCCAGATCCTATGCAGCAGGTGCAAGGGGTCTTTAGGGCAGGCATCCTGACCTCTCACCCAATTGTCTTCAGCCCCTCCCCTGAGGTTGCTACTATTATGATGGTGATACTATACTAGATATATATTACAATATATATATTATTATCTGCTATTATTATTGTCATTGTTATTTTATTTAGAAAAGCAGTATTTTATCATGGAAAAAACAATAGGCCATTGCTTCTTCAGTACCTCCAGCTGGTGACTTCTTCAAAATGCCCCCAAGGCCACAAGCCCTAGTTTTCTAAGCAACCACTGGAGAGGAGCCCTCTTTGAAGGCCTGCCCCTGGACCACGCAATATGGATTCCTCTGGTTTGATGTTTCCTTGACAGGTAACTTGCAATCCCACTCTGCCACCTCGAAGGTCGTGCATGAAGCTCAGATCCACAGTGCTGTTTCATTTGTAGGAAGTGTTCAGCTGTCTGTGTCATTTTTTTTCACCCTACGCGCCTTGAAAATCCCGCTGAACCATAATCTTGAAAGCTAACACCTCACAAGAACCTTTTCTTTTTTTGCTTTAGAGCTTACAAGTGTGTCCTATTTAAAAGGAGCTCAAGATGCCAAACTTCTCACCTAGAAACTTGGACATGCAGAGAATTGTTCTGACGATGGGGAACTGGGCTTGATAGGGAGATGGTTCTCCTGGGAAAGTGAGCATGGAGTCTCACGTTCTTGCATAAACCCTCGGGCATGGGCTGCATTTGGAGTTTCAGGGTCATGTCATGAATGCCCAGGAGGTAAGATATCCTTGTAGGAACAGCAGAGGAAGCATCCCAGAGGCCTGAGGGATCCGTGGCCTCATCGGGACCTACATCGGCAGCAGGTGCCCTCCTAGGACCTGAAGGCCGGGAAAGCTTTTCCTCCTACCTGGATTGCTGTTGCTCCTTCTCGTCCACTGAAAAAGCCAAATTAAAGGAGCTCCTATCCTTTGCCTGTGTCTGTGACAGCTTTCTGACCATCACACCACCAAACTTTAGCACAGTTATGTAATAACCAAGCACGGAACACAAAAGATATCAACCGAACGTGACTACCAGAAAGTCTATTTGGATCAAGCCCCAGTTGTTACTTCTGGGCGTTCCATCATTCTCTTCTAGGTGCATCTTGAGCAGCTCCCCTGACTGGCCCTCTGCATTGAAGTATGTAGATTTCCTGGATTCGACCTGTTACTCCGAGCCTGCAGGAAGCACTAAGATCCAAGATCCAGCTCAAAGACGCTTCTTCTCTGAAGCTCTCCCTTCCCCCTCCTACCACAAATTGATTTGTTCCCATCCTCCTTGAGGGCACGAGTATCGGGGGTTTTGTCATACTCGATGGCAAATGTTAATTGACACAGCTCTGAAGATGCGAACTCTGGGCGCAGGGCCCTGTTGAATTCATGTCTGTCTCATCAGTGGCCTGCAAGAGGGCGCACAGCAGCATTCAAGCACACGTATTCAATGCATGAACAGTGACAACAGTCACAAATGACTCTAAACCAGGCTCCTAGGTAAACAGTTCAGAGCCAACCCAAGAAATAAACAGGTGGTTGCCTTAGACTTGTAAAAAGAAATATTTACTTTCTGATAGGTATAAAATCCCAGAGGGAAATTATAGGTCCAAGTAACATATAGGAAAGGTCCTCGTCTGTGGGCCCAAGGGAGGGCCATTTATAGTAAAATATTTTGCATTTCAAAGCTGTCTTTGTGCTTCGTAATTTATGTTGAGCATTACTGGCAGGACGTGGTCAGAATATTTTCATCCTTCTTGAATCTGAGGAATTTGAGGCTGTTTGCTACACAGTAGAGAGGGACGTGTCAGCTTGTGAGATAACAATGCCTTTCTCTGAGAACAGCTCTCCAAAGCAGAAGTCAGCAGAAAAACAGGTCATGCTATTTACCAAAACTTTCTTTAAAATCAAAGTTTCAGGCTATTAACCATTTCAGTGAGTCATACCTCTGTCCCAAGACTAATTTAGAAACAAGCCACTATGTGAAAGGTCAAAAGTCAAGACAAATGACAACATATCTATTTTCAAAGGCTAAACCAGAAACTTTTCGTTTCAGTCTGTCACCAACAGTATGCTTTTAGCTGGTCAGCCATGAAAAGGGGAATGAAGGACCCAGACTGGAGCCGAGACAAGTCTGCCATCTCAGGTGGGACACTGAGGCACTGGAGTCAAGCTGTGGAGAAACAGAATGTGTTGGCTTCTGCAGGAAGCGGGGCCAGGGGTGGGGGGTGGGGAGTTCTGTGTGTTGACATTTCATCATCCCCTGCTGTAATTAATTGGAGAATGAGCACCTAATAATCTGGAACTGCAAATTAGAAACAAATTTAATCCCAAGCCAATCCAATAATCATGAGATCGTCTCCCTGACCCCGACAGCATGGGCCATAGTCACCCCTAAGCCCATCGTTAGAGAGGGGATACTGGGTCATTCAGGATTTCACCTTGAACTGATTGGAGGGTCAGCTTCCCTGGATCTGTGAACAAGATTGGGCCTGTTAGCAAGAAAGTAAAGGGGAAAGAGGGGAGGGAATGCAAGTGCAGCAGATGACCAATGTCTGCTCCAGCATTCTTTAAGGGCCCTGGAAACTGCAGATCAAAACTTCCCAAAGGGGCCCTTACCCCAGTTGTGTTAGGAGTTGTATCCAGCACAGAAAGATATTTTGAGAGTTCTTGTAACTCTGTGCCTTTCTCTTTTTGTTTTGTTATTTTTATCCCCTCTGTTTCCTTGTTTTACTGGAAGAGAGAATCCTTAACTTAGAACAACCTAAGAAAAGCTGCCTGCTTGCTCCTGGGACAGCAGCGTGGGAGATCACATCCCTGGGTCTGAGGTGGGAGCCAGGAAGGCTCCTCCCCCCAGAGCCCCACCCCTTCCAAGGGCCAAGTGAGCAGACCAGGTAAGGATGGCAGACTCAAGTGCACCGCACGCAGTAGGTGCTCAGAGTGAGGCTGGAATGAATGTGCGGAGGTGGATACGATACAGATGGAAGCGGAGCGGCAGAGGAGAAAGGCTTTGAGGCTGGGAAGAGCTGGTTTGACTCCCAGCATTGCTATTAACTTGGCTGTGTGACCTGGGACAGGTCACTTAGGCTCTCTGGGCCTGTTTCTTCATCAGCAGAATGGAAATAGTGGCAGTGACTCCAGAGGAGTCTTGTGAGAATCAGAAGTCGTTGAATGTACAGCTGTGGCAGGACGGGACCTGGTACTTAATAAGGACTCAATAAATGGAAGCTGATTCTGCTCCTTCTGGACCCATGCATGGTGACTATTTTCAAAATTAATATGCCATGTCCCAGCCCTGTGTGATCTATACCAACACCACCTGTCTCCTTGCTCACCTCCTAACGTGGGGTGGGGGCAGAGAACCAGCACAATCTCCAGGACCATGTTGCTATGGTGGGGTTTGCGGATGAGATGGCAAGAATGGAATCTGTCTCATTTGTAAGCACGACAGGTGTGCCCACAGCCTCTGTATCAAGCTCCCCAGGACCCTGGTGCTCAACTAACCTCTGCATTTCCCTCAGCTTTAGGGTGAGGTCAGCCTGATTAGAAAAGTTCCTGGCCTCTCCCTTGATTCCTCCCAAGGCATTGACCTCAAATCTGGCTTCATCATCAACTAGCTCTATAACTTTGGGGATATTGCCTTTGCCTCAGTTTTCTCATCTGTAAAATAGGGATACTACTATTCCCAACCTTGTAATACTAGTAACAGCTAGGGCTGTTGTGAGAATTTGTGAGCTGGTACACGTAAAGTCCTTAGCACAGGGCCTGGAATAGACAACTCCCTCAATAAATGTCAACTGTGTCTGTGACTGTAGATGATTGGAAATTCCACCCCGTCCCTCATCCAGGTGAGCTGATTCATAGGCCAGTGGGGCAAGTGCCACCATGTCCAGCTCCCACACCTGCAGTTTGCCTCCCCTGGCCTGCTGGAGCGGCCTCTCATTCTAGGATCTTGCTTCTGACTCTCACAATGGCTTTGTCAGGTTTGGACCCAAACTATTCATTTTGCAGATGAGTACACTGAGGCCCAGGGAATACCCAGGGACCTGTAGATCCAGGTATTCCCCACATTTGGAAATTTTGTGTTCTGTTACTTCACTTTTACAGAAGACCTACCTTAGTACCTATTTCCCTAACTGAAAGGAATCTAAAGAATATTTTTTGCTTTTGCAAACAAAGGTGAAAGCGAAAATAGCCTGCAGGGTTGGTTTTGCAGAGAGGCGCACGGCACATACCGAGAACAGCGCGGGCTCCTTCCCCAGGAGCCGTACTCAGCGTCTCAGCATCGAGCTGCCGTGGCTTTGAATTCTGTCTGTGAGCATCTGTGCTTTATGTCAATTTATTTTGTGCATCTGTTAGCAAGATGTGGCCTAGGATATTGAAAAAGCCTGAGAGAGGTGACTTCTTGGGGTCTGGGAATGCTCAAAATTTCTTCCCCGTAAGTAATTGCTTCTTCACTTGATGCCGTTTGGCCTGGGGAAAAGTTTCACAGAAGCTCTCTATTTTCAAATGGTGGGGAGACCCGTACTTCCCCGGAGATCTGCCTGGCGGTCTGTGGCAGAGGCAGGACTTAGTCCCAGGTGTCCTGGCTCCATGCAGGGTGCTCTCTGCCCTATGCCTCCAGTATGAGGAGTGAAGGCTGGGGGCCGGCGGAGAAAGGTCAGGGACTTGCCTGCTCACCTCTGCTCCTGCAGGGCCGGACAGGGCTCCGACACCGCCTTCCCTGCGGCTTCCACTCCTTCCACCTGGATGCCAGGAGGCCTCTAACAGAGAAGTGAAAAATGAGCCACGAAATGTATTATGACTTGTGAGGCTGTCTTAATAATTAAGTTTTATTAAAACGAACACCGAGAAATTTCCTGACACGGCTTGCCTGGCAGAGCTCATCAAAAGGTGATAAATGGGTTCTGGGGAAAGAGAGATGTAGAAGGGGGGAGAAGGGACCCAGGGAGGGCCTTGGGGCAGAGCAGCTGGAGAAAGGAGGCCTGAGCACCCTGCCCCCAGCAGCGCACAGGGCCGGGACTCCTGTCCGGGCCGGGGGACTTGCAGTGTGGCATGATAGGTGCAGCTTCTTTGTTAGAACGGACTTCAGAGCCCAGCCGGGCTGCTGCTAAGCTGTGACAACTTGCCTCTCTGAGCCTCCCTCTCTCCCTGAGCTTTAAAAGAGGGATGAGAATTTCCTTTGTCTGAAGAAGAGAGAGCAGCCATCCATTGCAGGAAAGTTGGCCACGGTTTCCACACATGGTTACCAAGCTATTCCCCAAACCAACGGTGGCTTCTTCCAGGAAAGGCCCTGGGACTGGCAGATGAGGTTCCTTAGAGCAATTCTCTTCTACAAGAATTGTGTGTTGCTTTTGTACAGGAAACCAATGGATAACCACCCCACACGCGTCCTCGAGCGCTGGGCTGAGGGTCAGGGCAAGGTGGGGGGCCCAAGTCGATCCAGACCCGGGTCCTGCCCAGGTCTGTCCTCTCACCGTGGTCTGGGGAGACAGGCGTGAGGCAAGAAGGGATGTTACTCATGGCATGCGTGGGCATGCGTGGGCTGGCATGAGGCGAACCCAGGCCAGCAGGTGGGAGAGGAGCCTCAGGAGAGGCTTACTGGACAAGAGGACACCTTAGCTGAGTTTTGAAGATCTGCACTGTTTAGTACAAGAAAGGAGGAAGTGGGGGAGGGAGGGACCCAAGGGAGAGCCCAGAGGCATGAACAGGTGCTAGGAATTCAAAGACTTGCAGCTCCTTCTGTAAGGATGGAGTAGAATCTCTGATGGGCTCTTCAGTTTCCTCACAATGGTATCAATTCTAGCATCTGCTGATAGCTCTGCCCTCAGTCAATAGCCCAGAGTAATGGCATTCTGGACCTCACCAGAAAATAGAGTCTTGGACCTCTGTTATCCCCATCTCTTATTAAGAAAGAAGGAGAAAAGCTTGTGGAAGGAATTGTTATTTATGGAGGATTGAGTGAAGGGCATTCATGCCCTGAGAGAGTCTAGGGTTTATCCTTGAATCAAGTCAGGTCATCAGAAAACTCGTACCCAAGGAAAGCAAGATCACTGGGTCCAAATGGAAAGGCCAGAAATAAGCCCTAAGGCCAATGGGAATTCAGGGCCAGATAAAGGTAGCTTTGCAATTCAGAGAGGAAAAGATGGCTCAGCCAGGAGGAGGGAGGAGGGTTGACTAGGCTTTGAGAATAAAACAAAGCTGAAGTCCCCTGCCACACACTGATCAAATATTTCCATGCAAAAAAGAAAAGAGAATACAAAATGTAGGAAGGAACATGGATAACATTTTTATAATATTGCAGTAGGAAAAAAAAATCGTTCTAAGAAAAACAATGAATCTCAAAAGCCACAAAAGACTGACATATTTGATTACAAAAACATAAAAACGTCTATATGCTGAAAGAAGTCAAAAGAAAAATGATTGTGTGGCAAAGAGACTTTTGATGGGAAGATGCTAAAGGGCTTTAAGCAAAGGATTGTGGGGAAGTGGATGGAGTAGGGGATTAATCATAGTTACTCTATGGCCATAGTAGGGATGGTGGAATGATGTGGAGAGAGGGAGGTGTGGGGATCAAGAGAGGGCTGTTGCCATGGGCCTGACAGGAGACGATGGTGGCTCCGGACAGGCCGCAGGATGCACAGTCAGCAGCAGCGGGAGCAGAAGCCTTCCCGGGGTGTGGTCATGCAGTGGATAAAGGGCTGGATGGTAGCAGTGCCATTCACTGCAACAGGAGTGATAAGAAAGGACAGATTTGGTGGGAGGGGTGTGCTTCTTTCTTCCTGGGCTTGAATTTGAGATGCCTTTGAGCAGGGCCGGCCTCGTGGGTGTAAGGCCTGTGCAGTCACATCAGGCCCCACACATGGTTTAACATTCTTCTGTCGCCATCTTGAAACCCTTAGTACAGTTTTAGCAAGGGAACCTGCATTTTTGTTTTGTACGGCACCCAACAAATTATGTAGCCAGTGCTGCCTTTGAGCCGTCGGGGGACAGGTGCTCCTTGAGCTGTTGTCCAGATCTCTCTAGAGCCTGGAGGGGCCTCCTGGGCTGCAGACATACAAATATACGCGTCTGCTGTTCACAGGTGGGGAGAGAAACCCTGGGCAGGGACACACTCACTTCAGGAAAAGGTTTAGGCTGATATGACGACACGTAAGGACCGGATTTTGAGGTACTCGTAGATGTAATGTCTAGGTAGGAGGTCATGTGACGGTAGAAGGGAGTGGAGGGTGGTACAAGGCAGAAGACTGTGGTAAGCCCAGGGAGGGAGAAGAAAGAGAGAGCCGAGTGTCAAAGCCACAGATCAAGGAAAAGAACTGAGGCCTATCTGGTGGATTTGGTGCTGTGGAAGCCACTGGTGCCTGGGTATGTGCCGTTTCTGGCACCAAGGGGGTTTTGTGGAGTGAGTGGGAGGGGAGTGGAGATACCTGGGAATGGAGCACCAGTTCTGGGGACAAGCGTGGCTCTGACTTGGAGGAGAGAGGTGAAGCCATATCCCAAGAGAGAGGAGGGGGAGGGGGGATGGGAGCAACTTCTACCTTTATTTTTATGAGCTACATGGATATGTTTTTAAAATATGCCATTAGGGGCACCTGGGTGGCTTAGTCAGTTAAGCATCTGACTTTCGCTTAGGTCATGATCTCGCGGTTCGTGGGTTCGAGCCCCGCGTCGGGCTCTGTGCTGACTGCCAGCTCAGAGCCTGTGACTCCCTCTCTCTCTGACCCTCCCCTGCTCACACTGTCTCTCTCTCTCCCTCTCCTAGAAATAAATAAAACATTTAAAATAAAATAAAATAAAATATGCCATTAAGCAAAAAAGCAGTGCAGAACATTAGACAGACTAGATCTCTTTGTATACAAAATGGCGGAGTGGGGGGGGGGGGCTGTCTGCATATGCAAAGACAATTTCGGGGAGGATCCCCAAGGTACTAGCAGCGATGCTGGTCTAGAGGGAAAGGGCCTCGGGGCTTCACCTTTCCCCTTCCATGTTGTTGAATTTTTTATCGTAACCATATGTTTTTTTAATAATAAAAAAGTATTAATTTGACGCCCTCAGGAAAGCTCTCGGACCCTAAAAATATCATTCAAAGGTTTCTCAGAATTAATGTTCAATTTATTAAAGTTATAAATCCATAAAGACCTAAGTTCTTCCACAAGCTTTAAAGTTTAGTTTACAAATCCTATTATTTATTTATAAGTCTAGCAAATTTTAACAATCACTTTTAAGGGCACCTTTGAGAAATGTTTCTTCTCATTTATAAATGGGTTTAATTAAATTGCTGTAAACATTGTAAACTGCATTTATACATTTAATATATTTGAATCTCTTTTTAAGTACTTCAGTTGTCTAACAAACCTTCTTAAGCATTAAGTAACTAGTATAAATCTAATTCATTAACCTTGCAAATACAGCAAATCTTACATTCTTTTACAGGCGCCAATACTTATTTAAATTTAGTCAGATTTCAACTTAAAATCTGAAGTCAATTAAGTGCCCAATTAATTATTTTACATTAGAATGGAAAAGTTAATCTATGACTCTAAAAGGCCACATTTTCCGAAACATCACAAGTACTTAAACACAGCTTATTTCAAAGCACAGATATTTTATTGCCAAGGGTATGATTCCTTCTCTTCTACTTGTAATTCCAAAGCTTCCCAGGGCTAAAAGGTGCTCACCTACTGTGGACTGAAGCTCCTAGCTGACCATAAAGCATGTCTTCCAGAGTGTAGGTACAATTAGATATGGCCATGTGACTGAGTTCTGAGCAATTTGAATATAAGAAGAAGTGACATAAACACCTTGCAAGTCTGGCCCATGCAACCTTGCTGTGTCCAATCCTTGTCCATATGGGGACATCCGCCCAAGAAGCACACATTAGCTAAGCCTTTTGCCTTAGGATGGCTTCCTTGTTAACAAGACTAAGAAAACTTATACCTCTGCTTGAGATCAAGTCATCAGAGACCCTGAGTGATTCTTCTAAAATTTAAAAAGGTTGGGGCGCCTGGGTGGCTCACTTGGTTAAGCATCCAACTTCGGCTCAGGTCATGATCTCACCGTTCGTGGGTTCGAGCCCCGTGTCAGGCTCTGTGCCGACAGCTAGCTCAGAGCCTGGAGCCTGTTTCAGATTCTGTATCTCCCTCTCTCTCTGACCCTCCCCTATTCATGCTGTCTCTCTCTCTCTCTCTCTCTCTCTGTCAGAAATAAATAAGACATTAAAAAAAATTTCAAAACATAAATAAAAAGATAAACTGAGAACAGCCCATATGAAGCATGTCTAGGAGAATCTCTCTTCGGTGTGGTGACTTTCCCCAATTTTATGCCTTTCTGAACTTTTAAAAAATACATTTTAATTACGAGCATGAATTACTTTTTATTTTTTTTAACTAAGTTTATTTGCTTTGAGAAGGGCAGAAAGAGGGAGCAAGAGAATCCCAAACAGGTCAGAACTGTCAGCACAGAGCCTGACATGGGACTCAATCCCACAAACTGTGAGATCGTGACCTGAGCCAAGATCAAGAGTCAGAAGCTTGAGCCACCCAGGCGCCCCATGTGTTATTTTTATAGGAGAACAACTATATAACTTGAAAATATATTTCAATCTGAACCCTGGCGTAGTAGCGCTCACTGAACTGTGCTTGACGCTTATACTCCTGACTTTTACCACTTCATGAACCTATCATTGCATTTGTACTTGGACATTCAGAACAGTAGAGCCATATCTAATTATGTATGTATTATGTGTCGATTCGATCACAGTCCGTCTTTCCCAGTGAACTATAAGCCCCTTGAGGTCAGAGGTCCTGGACAAGTGACTGAACTCTCTAAGCCTCCGTTGTCTCATCTGTACAATGGGGATAATAATACGTGCTGGGGAGGGGAATTCCAGGCAGAGGGAGCCACAGAGCTGAGACCCGGAGTTTGGGCATGTGGAGAGCAGTAGGAAAGCTATAATAGCCGAATGCAGCCAAAGTGAAGGAGGTCGGGCGGGAGCATGTGAAGTTGGGTTTTATCTTGAGATCAAGGAAGAGTAGGGCAGTTACATGGTCAGATGTAGTCCAACAAATCTGATGCTAATCGAGTGTCTACTATGTGTCAGGTATTTGGGATAAATCAACGAACAGATTAAAAAAATTCCTTGTCCTGTGGAGGTGATATTCTAGTAGAAGGAGATTGACAGTAATTAGACTCACTAAATTAATTAATTAAAGGGAATGTTGAAGGAGATAAATACTATGGTAAAAGTATAAACAGAGCAAGAAAAGGGAAGTTAGAAGTTCCTGGGGAAACGTGGAGAGAGTGGGCACAAGTTATAAGTAAAAAATGTTTTTAATGTTTGTTTGTTTGTTTTTTTGAGAGGGGGGGGAGACACAGAATCCGAAGCAGGCTCCAGGCTCCAAGCTGTCAGCACAGAGCCCGACGTGGGGCTCGAGGTCACAACCTGAGACGAAGTCGAATGCTTAACCCACTGAGCCACCCAGGCGCACCACAAGTTATAGGTTTTTTTGTTTGTTTTTTTTTTTAATGTTTTATTTATTTCTAGGAGAGAGAGAGAGAGACAGCGTGAGCAGGGGAGGGTCAGAGAGAGAGGGAGTCACAGACTGAAACAGGCTCCAGGCTCTGAGCTGGCAGTCAGCACAGAGCCCGACGCGGGGCCCGAACCCACGAACCGCGAGATCATGACCTAAGCGAAAGTCAGACAATTAACCGACTAAGCCACCCAGGCGCCCCCACAAGTTATAGTTTTAAATGGTGTCCTCAGGGTGAGGCCTTGCTGAGAAGTTGACTTTTGAGCAAAAACTTTAAGAAAGTGAGGAAGTGAAACACATAGTTCTTTGAGGAAGACATAGTCCAAGCAGAGGGAAGAGGTAATGCAAACATCTTGAGGCAGGAATATACCTGATGTGTTGGAGGAAGAGCAAGGAGCTCAGTGTGGCTGGAATGAACCACCTGCAGAAGAGATTGGAAAGAGATGACATCTGAGCTAAGAGGGTCAGATCAGCAGAGCTGGTAGAATGAATTAACTTCGGGGTGAAATGGGGAGGGATTGGGGGATCTACTTTATGTACGTTTTAATTACGCTGGCGAGGCCAGCGAGGAGATTGAAGGTGGACAGTGGGAGGCAGGATGATGAGTGTGGACTTTAGGGATAGCTAATTCATGTTTTTATATAACAGAGTTACTGAGATATCATTTACGTACTATATAATTCACCTATTTAGAGAGTATAATTCAATGCTTTTTGGTAGATTCACAGAGTTCTGTGACCATTAACACAGTCACTTTTAGAACATTTTTATCACTTCCAAAAGAAATTTGTTCCCGCTAGTAGTCATTGCTCATTTTCTCCCAAGCCCCATCTGCAGTCCTCGGTAACCACTAAATATACTTTCTGTCACTACAGATTTCCCTATTCTGGGCATTTCATAGAAATGGAATTATATAAGAGGTAGTCTTTTGTTGAAAAAAGTCTGCAGCCTTGTTTTCACTTAGCCTAATGTTTGCAAGTTTCATCCATGTTGTAGCACGTGTCAGTACCTCGTTTCTTTTTTTCTTTTTGTAGAGGAATGATATTCTGTGTGTGGACCAATAGCACTTGTTTTATCCATTCAGCATTTGATGGATGTCAGAGTAGTTCATCCCTATTGGCTGTGGTCCATCATGTTGCTGTGAATATTCAGATATAAGCTTTGGTTTGAACACCTGTTTTCCAATCTTTGGGGAATACACCCAGGAGTGGAATTACTGGGTCATGGGGAAAATTCTGCATCTCACTCACTGAGGGAGCACCAGACTGTTTTCCACAGTGGCCGCGTCATTGCACATTCCCAGCAGCAGTGCATGAGGGCTCTCTTTTCTCCATGTCACGCTGCCAATCCAGAAGCAGATCTCTGGGGTAGCGAATATTTATTAAATTATATGCCAGGCACTCTTTGAAGCACTTTCATAACTGTCTCATTTAACCCAAATAATCATTTGATGAGGATGTGCTATTATAACCCCGTTTGAAAAATGAGAAAACTGA
This sequence comes from Hyaena hyaena, assembly GCF_003009895.1. Lineage (NCBI taxonomy): Eukaryota > Metazoa > Chordata > Mammalia > Carnivora > Hyaenidae > Hyaena > Hyaena hyaena. The sequence goes on along the minus strand of NW_024080734.1, from coordinate 910,600 downwards.
GGCTCAGAGAGCTGGAGAGACTTGCCCAAGGTCACACAGCAGGTGACTGGTAGAGGTGAGAGAGATGAGGATGGTGTAGACTAAGGTAAGACAGATGCACATGGCTTAACAGAACTTAGTCCACAGTGGGACCCCCCACTTCCCCCTTCTAGTCATCACCCCTAAAGTTGGTGACTTTATACGATACCATTTCTTTTCTTATCTCTCATCTCAGTGGGTCAGAAATTCAGGAAAAGACTTGTTTGGGCATTGCCTCAGTTTCTCTTATAATTGGAGCCGGATGGTGGCTAGAGCTGGGGCCTGGTTGAACATTCATCTCTCTTCAGGTAGACCCTAAGAGGGTCTCTTTACGCGGTCCATGTGCATGGACAGGTTTGGACCTCACAGCCTGGTAGCCTCAGGACGGGACAGACTGCGTACAGATCAGCTGAAGGCCTCAAGAGAGAGCATTCCAGTGAGTGAGGTGCAAGCTGAGTGGCCTTGGATGACCTAGCCTTAGTGGGGTCATTCCTGCTGAATTCTATTGGTCAAACAGTCAAGTGCCACACAGATTTCAAGGGAGGGTACACAAGCCCCATTTTCAATGGGAGGATTGTCCAGATAACACTGTAGATGATAATGTGAGATGCAGTCATCCTGGGAAATAGTCTGCCACGCCTGCCCTTGGAGGAGGAGGGCTCCAGGCCCAGCTCCTAATGGGTGAGGACGCTGTGACCCTGCAATCTACCGGTTCCTCTCTTTACCTCCTGCCTCTCCACTCCCCCACCCCCGCCTAGCATATGAGGCCCTGAACCAGGCACATCCCTGAAGGCCAAGGTCTAGCTTTGACCCAAGATGCTTTGCATGGGGATGGCATTTTCGCAGGGATTTTTAGCTCAGCTCCACCCTGGGGACTGGACTCAGGGCCAAGAGACATTAGATGGAGCTGAAAGGGTTGGCCAAGTAGAATTCCACTGGCTAATGAGCACTGGGGGAGAAAATTGTTAGGCCATGATCCCCTTGGCGAAACGGACTTCTGGAGTGAGGTCCAGGCTGGACTAGATAGTGGTTATAGAGGGTGAGGAGGGTGGCAGAGGGAAGTGCACTTACTGGACATCATTTGTGCCCCAGGCACAGCCAAGGCACACCTGAGGCACTCAGCTCATGTCATCATCCCAGCAACCCTACGGGACGGGTACTATGTACTTGTAGAAATGAGAACACGGAGGCTCAGAGAGGTGAAATGATATGGCCAGAGTCACACAGCTGATAGGAGGTGGAGTCAGGAAAGCAAGGAAATTCTTCTAACGGCAACTTCTGTTCGAGCGCTTTTCAAGAAATATGCCCCAAAGCCACCCTCAGATCCATTCAAAAGTGCACGGCAGGCACGGGGTGCACGGGCGCACTGGCACCAGAGGTGTGGTCACACTCTTCCCATCCGCCTGAGGGCATGGAGATGTACCTGCCGTCAGCGGGCAGCGTGGCTGCCACGGATGTCTGCAGATGGCTCCCCAGGCCTTCAACGTGAGTTCAGCGTACTAAGGGACACAACAAAGCCCATTATACTGACTGAAATGGGGGCTACTTTCCCTAATATAGTAACTTTCCTTTAAAGTTAAATTGAGAAGCCAAATGGCCGGGTGCTACCCTTTTAATAGCCGCGGAGTGTAAATGCAGTTCGAGGGCAAATGGTCCTTCAGAAAAGAGCATTTCTAATGTTCTTTCAAATTGTCAATTTGGAGGGTGAAAGGAAATGTGATTAGGAGACCAAAATAACACGAGTTTTGAGACCAGCAAAACCGTTGACTGCACGAATGTGTAATTTAAACCACCAAAGTGCTAGCACATTTTTGATGCCAAATATACTTAATCAGTAATAATCCTATCCCTCAAGAAGGCTCCTAATTTGCTTTATTGCCTTTTTAGATTTGTCCCCTTTCATTTTCTAAAATATAATCATAGTTCAGCGACTCCATCTGTGAGCGCTCCGGCGACGAATTCTGGGTGGTAATGATGTACAGCCAGCGAGTAACAATTCCTTAATCACGCCGTTTCCTCTATTGTCGCCTCATTTGAATTCATGGCTTTCAGAAAATTCAATTATATTTGCAATTTCATCAAGAAATTACTCAGATAAATAACTGACAGAGTAACAGTTCATTTATTTGTCAGGAACGGAGCAAAAGAGAGGGGCGAGAGAGAAGAAACGGCAAAAGACAAATTTGATGAAAAGCATCATAAAGAAGTTTTGCTTTGTCAAGGGGCGAGGGGAAGGGTGATGGCTTTACACCTGCCCTGTGGATGGGATGTGACCGGAGCCCTGAATGAGACTTCCTCGTACATCAGGCTTGGCCTAAGGTCCCTCTCTGGAGCCATCGGTGGCCTTTGCGGACATTTGTGATGTCCTGGCCCTCATTCCAGGTAGAAATTTATGATGGGACATTTGTGACCCCCACCGCCATCTTCATCATCTGAGTTTCATATTGGATTTCTGCTGCCACACACGCCAGATGCTTTCTGGCTGCCGAGGAGAGGCCATACCTGGACTTTAATCTTGCCCATTAAGATTCTCTGAGTTTCTACAAAGAAAATTAATCATTTTCCACAAGGCAGATTAACATCTGTTGGCCTCCTGCCTCTGTTAGAGGGATTCGGCCCATTATGCATCCTCTGTCAGAGAAGATCCAGTCGCCACCTCATATGTCCCTGCTGGGCACTCAGCACCCAAATCTGTTCTGCTCTCAGTCCCAGGTGCTATAACCAGACTTCCTCCTGGACGTTTCCATGAGAATCAGGATGGGGGAGGGGGGTGGGAAGTGGGGCCACAGAGGTGTCCACTGGATGATAGTGATATCACCAAGCATTTCTGAGGACGGCCTTACAGTCACCAACCTATGACAACAGCCTCCGGCTCAGACTTGACCCAGCGACGCTCCTGGGACAGACAACATCAGCCCCGTGCTTCCCAGAAAGCAGATGTAACTACCCGATGATGACACTCATTTTTTCAAATAATGTTAGCTGGTGTTCTTCCAGAGGAGACACAGCCAGTCACGAGCAACCAGGACGTCCGGCTGAGGCAACTCTGCGAACCAGCAAGATACTCAAGGCACTTCGCTATGGCCCAAGCTCCCGATTGGAAATATATTCCTCACCACTCATTCGTGTGCTGAGATTTTCAAATTAAGATTTCTTTTCACAAATTCAGGGTGACAGGGGCTAAATGATACCAATCCATTTTAACCAAAGACCTCCAGGGACATGCGGTAGTTGAGGTGAGTTGGGTTTATTGACACTGCAGTGAGGGGGAATGTGCCTAAGCGAGAGGGTGCGAGGACTCACCAGAGGATTTTGGCTTGTGTTAGATGAGTGAAGGGAGCGCTCAGTGGGGCTTTGCTCTGGACTGGATGTTGTCAGGCTACAAGGGTAATTCTGTCATTAGGGATCTTTAGAAATTCTATCCGTGAGGCAGAAGGGATGAAACTGTCATTGAGAAACAAGCAGCCATTACGCAGATTAAGGTAGAAAAGGGAGAAGCCAGTCACGTTGAAGGTTCGGACAATGTTCCACTTTAGTCTATGTTCAGACATGCCTACAAAGTGGTCTTATTTGTGTCTTGCTCCATCCTGGTCAGTGTAGCCTCGCCTGATGTCTGTGTTCTGTGAAATCATTTATGTCCAACAAGTAAATGCTAGGGCCCAGCTGGGAGTGCCAGGAGGGCTCCCGCCTATGATAAGCTTCTTCAAGGTCATGAATACTTTCTTCATGTTTATATTCTTACTAATTTCATGCAGTTTTCAAAATATTTTCAATCACCTCTTCCTCTATTTCCAGGACACAGCTCAGCCCTTATTGGCCCTACAGATGCAACAATTGCAATGGAGTGTGGTAAGTGCCCGGCTTGAGATACACAAGGATGTTATCAGCTACCAAATGGATGGTGCTCTGCATGGCCAGGGGACACGTTCTGAAAAGAGTGGAGACTTCAAAAGAAATAGGAGTGGGTCAGGGAAAGAGAGAAAAAAGTGTTTCTAGTTAGGAGAATAGTTGGGTCAAAGCTTAGGTCCTTAAGATCTGAGAGCTATAAGTGGTTTAGTGAGGTGAAGCTGGGCAGTCGGCAGGGACTAGACCAGAGACCTTAAGCAATTTGCTCAAAACCATCTAGCTACTAAGTGGTGGAGCTGGATGGAGTTCAATGCTAAGCGGCCCCTTTGGGATCTGCGTGACTTTCCTCTGGGCTTCCCCTGGCTCTCCTGCTGCCAGGTTCTGCTCTGGGCTCTGCATGATGCAGCCCTTGCGGTCTTCACAAAACTGAGTGTGGAGCTCAGGGGAACAGAGTCAGGGACCACAGTGCAGTGTGGAAAGGAAAGGCCAATTTTAGGAGTAGCGAAAAGGACTGGAAACTCAGCACTTACAGAGAAGCCTTTTTTTTTTTTTTTAAAACTTAGTTAAGTGTGTCAAGTGCCCAGCACAAAGCTTGCCGGTTTTGCACTAAAAGTCTGAAATTGTTATGTAGGTGTGAATCAATAAATGAAGCAACGGAGTGCCTATCTCTCAAATAGATGAGAATAGAATATGGTGCAGATAAGACATGAGAAAGCTTTCTCGTGAAGATGCTATCCCAATGTTAACAACACAGGGAGAATTTGTTGCCTCGAATTAACTGTAAGCTGAAATGCTGTCCCTGCACTTTCCAGCCATGCAGTCCTAGACAAGTCATTCATACCTATAAGGCTCAGTGTCCTCATCTGTATGATGGGAATAATGACGCTCACTTTATAGAGTTATCTCCAGAATTAGAAAATACATCCTAAACGTCTGTTAAGGTATGTGGCACCTAGCCGGTGCTGGGTAAATAGATGGTAACTATTAACAACAGTGACTTTATACCAGTGTTATAGATCACTGAAAAGTAGAGCTTTCTTCTTCTGCAGTGGTAGTGGAGGAGGAGTGAGGAACAGGTTTTGAATTGGGTCCAGAACAGCTCAGGCACTATTATTTGTTTGCAACGTCTTTTCACTTGTGGCTTTATATCCTGGCCAGTCTTGAAAATGGTTAAATAAATGGCTGCTTCTTTGGTAATTGTTCCCTTTGGTGGTCAGTGTTTTTCAAGCAAGTCTCTCTATTACAGAGTCACCATGGCAACTTCCCATTTAAGAGGCTTGCAGCTGGCCCATGCTTCTTCCAGGGGGCAAGGAACCACTCCTCCCGGTGCCCAGGGCCTCCACAACTGGGCTGAGGGAGAAGGGCAGTGGCGATGCAAGCACTTCTACCTGCAGGATCCGAAATGTGGGTGAAAGAGGGAAGGGAGAGATCTGGCGTGCAGTAGATATATAAGAAATGCTGGTGGAAGTGGCATGAGGCAGCACCATTCCAGGGAGGTGTTTCAGAACAGGGCAATTGCCCTGAACCCAAAAAATGTAAGATGCCTTCTTCTGCCAGGAAGCGACGGTGGGGGCCTCTACCGGGGGTTGTTCTGGAATGGGATAGCTTCATCATTCATTCATTTGTTCAGCAATATTAATAGGCTAGGCACTAGTGTATGATGAAATACAGTTTCTATCCTCACATAACTCACAGAGTAGTGAGGAGACACAGAAATAAATAGAAAAGATCCAGAGGGGCAAGTGCTACCAGGAGGGACACATGGAGTGCCGCAGGAGCCCAGATTTGGGGCACCCTGAGAGGTTTCTCAGAGGAAGAGCCATTGACCCCGACACTTAGCTGCATAAGTATAAGTCACCCAGAAGAGGAGGGGTGGGGATGACTGCCCCAGGTGCAAGAAACGGCATGCATAGAGACCTCAATTGGAAGCTCAAGACCATCTGTTTCATTCAGGATCTTATTTGTAAGTGACAAATAGTAAGCCCGGCTTATCTGAGCAGAAAGGGGATTTATTAAGTAACATTATCTGGCTCACTGAACCTCTGAGAGACAAGAATCAACTTGAAGCCAGGAGCCAAGAGCAGCTCCTGAAATGACACGGAAGAACTGGCCCTGTGAAGCCTCCTCAGCCTGGTGGCTGGCACTGACGCTAAGTTCTGGATGCTACCCCTGGAAGCTAGGTATGGTGGTGTCCCTGCCACTCCCTTCACAGATAGGTTCGGTGTGGTTCCTCATTCTTCAAGTCACAGCTTCTAGCTCAAACTGTGGGAGCAGGAGGATTTGGTTGATTTGGCCTAGGACACTCATGTTCACCATAGCTGCAAAGGAGGCTGGGACAGAGGGTATTTGGCATTCCCAGCTTTATAGTGGGAGGCAAGATCTGCCTCATAAGGTGAGGGTTTTTCCAAATACAGCGTGGAGGGATAAGCAACAGCAGTGAACAAAGAGAGCATCATCTTGGAAGACATTGGGTCCACAGAAGTGAATAAGACATGACCATTGACTTAACCTAATGGAGGTGACAGTACTCTCTATAAGTAACACAAGAGGATAGAGAAAGTGCAGGGAGGGGAATCAGTGCTATTGAAGATGGGCAAGGAATAGAAAGAGTCAAGGTCAAGGCTCCAAGTTGGAATCCTGGGATTTTGACGTGGTAGAAAGCACTTTGATACTGTATATGAGTAATGCTGACCTTGAGCCATGCTGCCTATGAAGTCTGTCTGAGTCAGTGAGACCAGGAGAATCTAATGGTCCTACAAAGATAGGGTCATCCTCCAAACATCTGGTTACCCTTCATCAGCCATGAATCTAACCCTTGCAGAAACAATTTCTATTTCATATTTGTAATGACATACATTATTGGATACTTGAACTTGCAGGACTGTAATTTCACACCTGAGTTCCCCCAAAACATCCCCTCCAATAGTTTGGGTTGTTGCCTAATGAATATGGTATAACTCCTTCAGAGTCCTGATGGATTTGGGTGGTCTTCAGCCTTCTGAGAACGGGAGAAAGTGCTGAGGGAGTCTGAGAAAGCAAACCTTAATACCTCAATAGAATTGGAAGCTATAATGGAGGCCCAGCTAAAGGGGGAGCGTTTGGATTCTTAACTCTTTGGACAGGATCTCTGCTTTTCAGGATCATACATGCCAAATCCCGTTCAGCCCTCTATCTCTTAAATAGGACCACTGGGGGATATCTGTATTTCTTTTAGTCCCTAGAATGTTTTCTTTTCACCTTTCAGATTATGTTCTTATGTATTTATGTAATTCTGCTGTTCTTCTAACTTGCTAATGCTGGACAGACATTGAAAAATTCTGTAGTCACCTAGAATTCTCAGTGCTTATGGCTGGTGGAATAATGGCCACCACAAAGATATCCATGTCCTAATCCTTGGAACCAGTGAATGTATTATGTTACATGTCTAGGGAAAATTAAGGTTGCTGATGCAATTAAGGCTGCTAATCAGCTAACTTTAAAATGAGGAAACTATTCTGGATTATTCAGGTGGACCTGATGTAATCACAAGAGTCCTGTAAATGTGGAAGAGGGGGCCAGAAAACATACTCAAGGAGAGATTTGACTATTCTCTGCTGACTTTGAGGATGGAGGAAGGCAGCCACAGCCAAGGAATTCAAGTAATCTTTAGAAGATGAAAAATATAAGGGAGTGGATTCTTCCTTAGAGCTTCGAGAAGGAACCCAGCCCTGCTGAAACATTCATTGCAGCCTGATGATGAGGCCCATTTTGGACTTTTGACCTCCAGAACCCAAGATGATAAATTTGTGTATCAGGCAACTGAATGAATGTTAATTTGTTATAGCAGCAAAGGCCATAGATACAGTGGTCATTGTCAGGTCTTCACTATCAGGTAAGGCACTACTAAGACCCTTGAGGGGTAGAGTTCTGAACAGAGAACAAATGCCCTTATGTGTAGACTTGCCCCTGATAAATAATGAGCCCAATTTCCTGTCATGCGAGATTCAATCCTATGCTGATGGGGAAAAGGTAGTCTGAAGCGAAAGGAACTATTTACATTACGTGGGGAGCTTACCCTTAATATGTGTACTCCCTTCAACTCGTCCTGAGATGCCATCATGAAATCAAACATTCCCGAAATTTTGTCAGCCAGACAGGTTTCCATTTTCTGTTCTAAAAGGGTCATACCTACTGGTGGTGGTAACATAATTGATGAGCTCGGGAAATGGAGGTGAGTTAATGCGGGAGGGAAGACTTCTCAAATCCTAATGGAATACTGGGGTGATCTGTAGCCTGTTGGGGGGTGGTGTGACTTCCTGCTACTACAGGGGAGACTCCCAGCTGGGTCCTGTAGGCTGAGAACAGAAAAGGATGGAGCTCAGAGGTTAAAATACATCCTAAGTGAATTTGCAGGACAATTTCAAAAAAGAAACCCATTTCTAGGCTTTTGATGAGAACTGAAATGATAGTAATGTGAAACCAAGGAGCTTAGGGCAGATTTTTGGGGGGAAGGGGGTAGGGCAAATATCCATTATTCCCCTTTTAGCAAAGAAATATTCCCCCATTTCCCTTAGAGAAACTACCCACCTCCTACTCAATCTTTTTGGCTAAAATAGGGTTGCATACATCAGCTAACTTGAGAATGCGCATAACCTAGAACTGGCCAATCACAGGCTTCCGTTCCTCTGGCCACAGTGATTGGTTGACGGTTGGACATGTGACTCATGCTGGCCAATGAAAGCCCCCCTCATGACCGTTGGGATTGCTAAATGGATGGAAGGTGGTTTGGGTGCCACTGAAGACCATCTTGTAATCAGAGAGGTGAGCCTCTGGGGCGGTGAAGACCACCGAGTGGAAAGCAGCCATAGGGAAGGGAAAGACTCCTGAAGATGTCCCGATATGCCAGTCCAGCCATGCCTGAAGCCTCCTCCATTCAGCCCTCTGTGCCGATAAATGCACCCCTGAGCCAGTCCAGCAGGAGCTGGGGTCACCTCGCGGCGGTGGGAAGCACTCCCAGCTTGGAGCCTGGGCAGGAATGCAGCACCAGTTCTCACCCCATGTGCAGGGGCGCTGAGCCAGGCACTGATGCAGCTTCAAGGGGACCTCATGGGTGAAACAATAGGAAACATGGACATCTGGAGAATAAAACTACATTTAAATGACACCACTGGCTAAGGGAGGAACACCTATTATGAACTGGGCACCAGAGAAGGGAGACAGAGTTCAGTCAGGACCTGGAGGGGGTTCCCATGTTCCCAGGATCCCAGGGGAGGGATGTGAAGGCCCAGGTAGACCACTTGGTGGAGTGCTTGAGGATAAGAAATGGGGATTAAGGCGTGCTGCAGGTCCTGCCTGGCTTACTGTAGGGCTAGGGTAGAAGTGGGAGAGGTGGGGCATCAGGTGCGCCATCCCCAAACCTGCTGCAGTTTCTTGGCCGTCAGGGCAACGCAAGGAGACTTGAGCTCAGAGAGAAGGTGTAATTTCAAGTTCACACACCCCACGCGGAATTGAGGAACTCCAAACCCAGTGCTCTGTGTGCTGCTCCCCCAGCGACAGGCCCCAGAAAGGGGTTATTCCGGTCAGAGCTTTCTAAGCCTCAGCAAGTAAAAATCTCCAGTTGTCCATGCCGTGGCCGCCTGACTGAGGCCAGCCGTGCTGCGGGGACATTTGCCGGCTGTTCGCACTCGGAGCCTGTTCAAGGGTAATAAAGGCAGGGGCTGCTCAGTATATTTTCAACTGTCAGTCTCTCTAGGTCGTGCGACACAGTTAGGAAGGATCGAACAGAAGGGAGGGAGGGTGGCAATTTCCCCGGTCTTGGCGCAGACTCCCTGGAAGTTGCACAAACCAAGCGCTTGTATCTTTGGTCAGGGAAGGTAGCAGAGACTGATCAAGGGAACTGAGGAGTAAAGGACTTGAACTCGAAGTATGGCCCCAACCCAGCCCTTTCACCTTCTTCAGCCCCCATCAGCCTAGCCTGGCCTTGAGGCCCCAGTGGTTCAGACTCAAGGAGATCTCTGGACATGGGAAGGCAGCAGGGTGTAGGGGAAGGAGAGGGTGGCATTGCTGCTGGAAAGGAGGCAGGCTGCTGTCCTGGTTCCACTTTGAACCCGAGCTCTGACTCTTACTAGCTGTGTAGTCTTAAGCAAGTTTCTCCTTAGTAAGTCGGCTTCTTCATTTGTAAAGCAGAAGTGATAATAGGCCGTCAACTCATAAAGTGACTGTGTGGACTGACACATTCTAACAAATGCTCTTGTAAGCAGCAGTGGGAATCCACCCCAGAGCTCCCCCACGGCCTCTTCCCACCATCTCTCCCCCAGCCATGGGAATACGCCTTGGCCAGCTCTCCTCTTGCCTGGCTCTCTGCGTTTTTGGCTGACCTGATGTAGTCATTAACTGTCAGATCAGGAAGAACTATTCATTCAACAAACATTTACTGAGTGTCTACTATGTGCTCAAGGCTTGGGGAGACACGGCAGTGAGTGAGAGAGGTGAGGGCCCTGCCTTCATAATGGGTCTCTTTACTGCTCATGAGATTGATAAGAAAATTGAGGCCCAGAGGGAGGAAGGCCCCTGTCCCCAGTGACTGAGCCAACCAATGGGGTTAGGACCCATGTAGTTATCACCTCTGTATATCTATCTACAAGCACTAGGCCTGGCAAGAGTAGATGCTAAATCAATATTTGCTGAACTGGAGAGTACGTAAATCATTAACTCCCAGTCTCCTGCCCTTTCTGCAGCCTGTTCTGAAATAATTGGGCAGAGAGCATGTGGATGGGAGGGGTAAGGGTCAGTACTTTCTATCCTGGGGCCCCATTTGCCTTCCCCCTCTGCAAAGCGTAGGCTGAGAGAGTTGGAGGGGCTTTTCTCTCTACTCTGAGGACATTGCCACAGTTACAGAATCATGCCATTCAGAAATGCAGAGCTCATGGCCAGGCCTGCCAAATTGTGTCTGGTACATAGCCCTGAGGTCTACAAGAAATCAGACTCTAAGGAGAATCATATTTTTTAAAAGTAATTGTCAGGCACTAATACTGTTCCTTCAGGACTCAACAAATCATACTCCAAACCTCTGTAGGGCTTGGGATGAGAATACAAATGGAGGCTGTGGTGGGCACAGTAACAGCCCTCCAGAGAGGGCTGCAGAGATGTGGTGTGACAGAGTTTGCGGACAGAAGTCAGGTTGCTAATCACCTGCCTGCGAGATGGGGAGATTCTCACCTGGGTGCTCAAGTCATCCCAGGGGTCTTTATAAGCGGAAAATGAGGCGGGAGAGAGACACAGACGGCAGTGTGAGAAAGACTTGGGCATTGCTGTCTTTGAGGAGGGAGAAAGGGGCTTCGGGCCAAGGAATGCGGGGATCCTCTAGAAGCTAGAAAAGGCAAGGAAACGGATTCCCATTAGAGCCTCCAGAAGGACCGTAGCGCGGCCAACACCATTATTTTAGCCCCGTGAGACCCAGTTCTAACCTCCAGAACTGTAAGATGAGACTTCTGTTGTTTTAAGCTTCTTAGTTTCCGGTAATGTGGTGCAGTACCAATAGAAAACAAATGTAAAGGCCCGCCTACCCTCTGTCTAAGTGGTTAAAGTTATAAATCAAGTCAGCTACTCGCTAAATAAAATGTGTTCTACCTTCCTATGTTAACAAAGATAGCCTCTCAGCCGCTCGACTTTGCAGATGTTTAGCCTCCTTAGAGTTGCTCAGGAGAACTTGGAAGCTCAGGGAAAGCAAGCCCTAGCTCCCACTCCGGGCCCACAGCCTGACCCCTTTCTCTTCTTCCACGTCTCACCCCTACCACAAGAGGCCTTCTGCACACACATGTGGGCACCCAGGCTTCCGTCCAAGCCTGTCCACAGCTCCTGCAAACAGCTGCTGCTCAGGAAGACCAGCCCAGAAAACAGGCCTGTGCAGGCCCTGGATGCAGTTTCAGGGCTATTAGGACAGGGAGTTCTCGGGTCTGGAGTATGGTCTAGATAGGAGGAGGGTATGAGCTTCTGGCGCACAAAGCCCCTGCGGCCCTTGCTGTCTCCTTGCCTGTGGGGAGGGCACGGCTGGAGGGGAGCCAGATGGGGTCCTCTGAGCAGGGGTTCTGTTTAGGAAGATCTCAAGTCCTCCCTCCTCACTGCCTCCTTGACTGTTACACAGAACACTTCACCAGACGTGGCAGGGGTCTTCCCACACCAACTCATTCTCTGGGACACCAGCTGGGTGTCCCGCAACTCTACGCGGTTCTGATGCTGCCTTACCCGGAGATAGTGTCAGATCCCATAAGCCAAGAGCTCAGTCCCACCAGACTGTCCCTACCCCACTTCAGATGCCACCCACAGGGCTGAGTTTTCCTGTGTATCTGACCAACCAGCTGGAGATCTGAGGTTCTCACGACTCCCTACTTGGGTTCAATTAATTTGCCAGACTGGCTCACAGAACTCAGCAAAACACTTAACGTTTACCAGTCTACTCTAGGATCTGATGGAGGATCCAGATGAACAGCCAGATGAAGACGTACATACGCTGAGGTCTAGGGGAGTCCTGAGTGCAGGAGCGTCTGTCCCCGTGGAGCTGGGATACGTTACCCTCCGAGTCCATGGATGGGTTTTCCAGCCTTACTCCTCGAGCCCTGTACTATTGGGATTTTTATGGAGGCTTCATCACGTAGACCCAATCCATCATTAGCTATATTTCTAGTCCGTCTTCCTTCTCAAGAGAAAGGGGAGGGGCTGAACATTCCAAGCTTCTAATCATGGCTTGGTCTTTCTGGCAACCAGCCCCCTTCAGGAGCCATCGAGGAGCTCACCCAGAAGAACCTTATTCGATCCAGAGCTACGCCTACCACCTGGGCGATCACAAGGGTTTCAGGAGTCCCGTGTCAGGAACCTGGGGTCAAAGACCAAATATTCGAACAAAAGATGTTCCTGGTGCTCTTATCCCTCAGGAAATGATGTACAAGGGTTGCAGGAGCTCTCTGTGTAGGAGTCGGGGGCAGAGGCCAATATACGTTATTTTTTATTATCTCATGTGGACACCCCTCCTATTCAGACCTAAGGGTGGTCTTCATCAGCAACAAAGCTTTGTAAGTCCAGAGAAAGTTGAATGATAACTTGATAGGCAGCTGGATTTCGTTGCTACAGAGAAGTACCTCATTTTTTCTCCCATTTCCTTTACTAATAGAGTAAATCTTGCCGAACCTGTTATTTCACAGTAAGGTGAATAGCTACAGTTCAAATCCATGACGAGGCCTCAAAACACAAATGTGTCCTGGTATCGAGAACTGCAAAGTCCAAGGTCAGGACCAATACAGAAAAGTGAGAAGAAAGCAGGATTGGCCTCAACTTTTCGCTATTCAAGAGACTATCCTGTAAAGTAGTGAACCTCCCATATAGAAGGGAGTATTCAAGAGCAGGTCAAATATCGATTTCTCTAGGTTTTGCAGAAGGGACTCCTGCACACAAAGGCATAAGGTTCTGTGTCCCGTAGAGCATATCCACGTCAGAGAATCTAGTCTAACAGACTGAAGCCCTGCTTCTACTCCTGTGTTCTGGGTTCTCCTCTGTTATGAAACATGCCTGGGCTGGCAACGTTATTCTACACGTGCCCCCCAACCCTCACCCAGAGGCAGAAGGATCTCCACCCCAGAGGGTTGTGGAAGACATCAGGTTACTCACACATGGTGACGTCGTCTCCAGATTCACGTGGCAGACATAGGACAGTGTCCTGAGTATAGAGACAGGGTGCTTTGAGAGTCATCGGTGGTCCCTGCAGCTGGACTCAGCAGGGCTGGTGGGATGGGTTTCACTTGGAGACGCTCGTCTTGCATATTAAGGGAGGACCGATCTCCAGGTAACCCAGGGCAGACACCCAAGGTCGGACTGGATCCCAGGTCAGGTCCAGAGCCCTTGCAGATGAACACATGCTGAGCTGAGACTGGCGGAGGGACCTGACGATGGCACATATCTGATTCGTGCCAAAGCCCTGAGTAGGGCTCCAGGGACCCTGCAGATCTGGCCCTGTCGGCCTCTCCTGCTTCACAGAGGTTCATGGGACTCAAGCGTCTCACCCACTGCACAGACCTGCAAGGGGCTAAATAAGGCTTTGGGGAGTGGACAAAGGTCTGGGACAAGCTTGGCCCCGGCTCTGATCGGGTGCTTCCTCTGCTAAAGCAGCAGCTGTGCTTGCGGCAGTGAACAGGGTCTGCACCTGCTCGTTCATTAAAGAACTTCTGTTCTCCCAGGAGCCTAGCACTGCAATGGGTCCAGGGACCCCAGGCCAGAGCAGGCTCGAGTCTCACCTCCTGAGCTCCTCTGTCTCCCACCCTGGCCGGGATGGAAACACACAAGAGGGGCAAAGTGAATGCGGAGATGTGCCAAAGCCATGCACACAGGCACACCTGCACCAGGAGCTCACAGGCAGAGACCCGGGTTCCAGTGCAGGAGATGCAAGGGCAGGCTCCGATGTCTCTCTGCATAGGGCACTCCTTTTTTCGAGGTTCCCCCGAGCTAGCTCCATTACCTGAATCACAAGGCCTCACTAAAACGGCCCCACATTCCATCTGCCTCCAACCAGACGTATTTCCAGATGGGGCTGCTGCATATCATTGACTTCAGATGAAAGGGGCTCCGAGGTCTGATCTGCAGGCCTAGATGGTGCCCAGGGGAACCAACCACTTCCATGCAGACTGGAAATAAAGTTTCCTTACAAGATATACAAGAAGTCACATTCTTGCACACCCAAGGCTACAGACTTGGAATACATCCTGCTCACACACGCTCAGACTGATTGCTGATGAGGAGGGATAAGGCAGGTGGAGAGGGAGACGTAAGAGCAAAGGGATGGAAAGGACGGACGTGGACGGACGCTGGGCTGGAACACAGATTCAGCACTGGGGGGAGAGGGAGAGAACATGCAAAGCCAGCAGCCCTGCCTGCCGGTGAGGGGTGGAACCGCAGCCTGGCAGACCAGGATCCTCCACTGTGAATGTCTGCCTGCTCTGGCTGTCTCCACGGCCACCATGTTTCCTCAAACCACCAGGCGTTCTTCGGCCAAAACTGCATTCACATTTCTAGGCAGCCGCATCTCTGCCCCAGACCCAGGAGGCAAAGCCATTGCCACACCCACTGGAGTCCCCACTGAGCTCCCACACCTGGAACCAGGAACTCTGCCCCAAATGGCTAAGCCCCCAGGGACTGACGCTTGGGTCCTCCGTGCCATCCTGGGCATGGGCTTCATCGAGGTTAAGTCCTTCTCTTGTCCCATCATCTTTTAGAGTTGACAGAGGTTTGCGTGTCACAGTGTCATCCAGTCATGCCGACTCTCCTGCGAGGTAGATGTGTTTAATTTCTCCACTTTCGAGATGAATAAGATGAGGCCCAAGGTCACATCACACATCTGTGGTCGCAGCTAAATGTGAAGTCCGGACCTCCACGTTCTTTTAATGCCACCACCGAGTGGAATCACATGTCCTATTCCCCCATCACCCAACAAAGTCAACTCTTTCTGAAGTCATGGTTGACGTCTGTGGTGCTGAATCCAACCTACTGACTTTCTCCTCTTGGGCTTCCATGATACACTGGGTTGGCTTTTCTCCCCTTCCCCCTCCCTGATCCATTTTCTGCCCTTTCCTGTCCTGCTCTGTCCTCCCGGTCTGTGTCACCCTGGTTTCCTTTCCCTCTGACTCTGGCTGCGTTTGGCCAACGAGAGAGGCACCAGCAGACTGGAGAGCAGGAAGAGGAGAGGAAAGACACTTCTCGCTCCACCCCCCGCCCACCCATCTGTAGGGCTGATAGTGGCAGTGTCCCTGTGGCCACAGTACCACCGGGCACTGCGTCCCTGCTGCCTCAGGGGTACACGGCCTCAGTGTACCCAGGGTTGGTAGTCCTTGGGTACACTGCCATCCTGGGGTTTCCTGGACGCTCCCCATACCTCTGTACAAAACCCCCTGCTTAAACGCTGTTCCTTTAGACCCGCTGAGCATGCCAATGTCTCCTGTGGGGACCCTGAACGGCACAAGGCTCTCCCAGCTTTCCTTCTCTAGTTCTCTGGCCACTCCTGTTTTTCCTTCTCTTAAGGCTCAATATCCTGTCTCTGGCTATCAAACTTTGGTGATCCTGCAGGATGGGTCCAAGATGATCTTTTCTTGTCATTTCAATACCATCACCCTGGGTGGTCTCCTGTGACCCCAGAGCTGCAGGTGCCCCCTACCCAGATGACTCATCAAGTTCTCTTTCCAGTCCAGCCTTGTCTAGTCTTCCAGAGCCTTCCCTTCCTTCCTTCCTTCCTTCCTTCCTTCCTTCCTTCCTTCCTTCCTTCCTTCCTTCCTTTCAAACATTTTAATAAATGTTTATTTTTAAGACACAGAGAGAGAGAGAAACAGAGTGTGACTGGGGGAGGGGCAGAGAGATACAGAATCCAAAGCAGGCTCCAGGCTCTGAGCTATCAGCACAGAGCCTAATGTGGGGCTTGAACCCACAAACTGTGAGATCATGACCTGAGCCAAAGTCGGATGCTTAAACTGACTGAGCCAGCCAGACGCCCCAAGAGCCTTCCCTTTCTTAAGGATGATGTCACCATTGACCTACACGTGCAAGACAGCAGCCCAGAGGTCATCCTTGAACCTCCTCAGTGCTCCCCTCCAACACCCAATCCATCCCCACGTCCTGCTGATTCTCTTTGCACCTCCACACACACCTGGTGCAGGCTACCCTCAGATTTTATCTTGGCACTCATTGCCATGTGGTCAAAGCAAGATTTTCACAATACAGAATTGATCACGCCAGCCCAAGGCTTAAAACCTCCAGTGGCTCCTGGATGCCCTTGGTACTTGCCTCTCCAGTGTGCCTCTCCAAGCATCACTTGTCCTCAACCCCCCCCCCACTCCCCGCCAGAAACAGCACCCCATTGCCCCTGATCACCAGGCAGCTTTCCTCTGTAGTGGTGTCTTCACATGCTGTTTCTCACCCCTGCCTTCTTGAGCTCCTTCACTTCTACGTTTCTACTCATCCTAAAGCTCTCAGCTTGACAATCACAGCCTCAAACAGGCCACACTCCTGCCATCCTGGGTACCTCACCTGTGACACTTTTTACAGTTTCAGTTTGACACGTATCTGTATGTTTCATAAATATCTACTTCCCCGCCTACTGTGTGAGGACAGGGGCCATCTGCCCCTATGTGTTGTTCATTCATCTCTGTATCCTCTTCACCCAGCCCAGTGCCTGGCACAGGGTGGGAACTCAATATTTGCTGAATGAGTGAATGAAAGCACATGTTTTACCAGGGCTTCCCAGAAATGATGTTGTTTGCACCGGATTGGACTTTTAAGGATCTATGGGCGTTTTTCACGTGGAGAAGGAAAGGACATTTCACAGAGATAGAGCCTACGTCATCAATTGTGAAAGGGAACTGGGTCCGAGTTACCTTAAACAGTGGAACGTGTGAGTTTGTTACGACAGACGTTTAAATGCACTTTTCTGGTAGTGCTTCTAATGGTGAGAGCCTGGGTCTTCTCAAATACCTCCTTCCCAAGAGCCGGGTCATAGAACGGAGCCTCATTTTCAGGGGTCTCTGGCCTTACCCCTGAGAGCTCTGGGCCGGCCATATATGTTTGCCTCCCGTAGCCATCCCCACGTCTCACTGCGGCAGCCCTGAGTACATATGTGTCTTGTCTCCCCTGTATCTGTCACCAGGGGTGGCCGCAGTGCCCAGGCCCAAAGCCAGTGGCGGGTCTCATTTCCCTGGCCTCAGTGACTCATTAGTTCATGGCTGAACATATAACATAAGCTATTGGATCAACAAGAAGCCCAGGAGGTTTTCAAGAGCCGCTGCCCCAGACCCTGGCTCTTTGCCGTGGGACTCAGGCCTGGGAGCAGGTGGGGCTGGAGTGGAGAAGCCAGTTTGCCTTCTGGAAGGAGAGACCCTCGGGAACCATCATGTGAAAAAGAAGCCCACGCAGGAAAGCAGGGCCATGAAATGGAGGGAAGCCAGTCCTGCTCACATGACTGGATTCAGCCGTGCCTGAATTCCTCGTACCCCTGAACTTGTTAATTCTGTGATCCATGAAACCTCTGCCTTACTCATGCCAGTTTGAGCTGGGGTGTTTGTCACTTAAACAAGACAGAGTCCTCACTGAAACAACCTGTGTCCTCCCAGCATCCAGATGCCTCCAGGACCGTCCCCAGGTCTCAGCGGAAAGTGCCAGGCAAGACTCTCACCTTGACTCAGTCTGCTTTGGGTTCACTTTGACTCTCATTTGCTGTGTGACCAGGAACGTCCCTTTCCTTAAGGTCCTCAGTTTTCTGATCTGTGAAATCACCGAGCCTGTGCCCTGGGATCCATGGTACCCCATGCTTTTTCTGCCATGGCCTTATCACAGTTTTCTGTTTCATGATCTGGGTTCCCCTTGCATCCTGTGGGTGCAAAGCCCTGGAAGGCATGGATGGACCGCTCCTTTGGGCTCCAAGTCTTCTAAGGTCTGCAGGCCCAGCTGCTCTCAGGAGGTCCTAAGCAGTCTGCTCCCCAGTGGGCAAAAACGGCCACGCACATGCTGTCCCGCGACCAATGGGCGGGGCAGGGGCTGCAAGGCCTGGGCAAGGGGAATATCTCCAGTGTCTTAAAGGTCCCCCAGGCCCCGAACTCCTGTCTTCACCTAGAAACACTGAGGCGGAATCTTCCACAGGCTAAACCTTCTTGCCCAAGAAACTCAGAAGGGCCCTGCAAAGGGCAGGACCTCCCCTCCCCCCTCCCCCCTCCTTCCCTGAGCGTCAAGTCTTCTTACTGAGGGGCAGCGGAAAGCGACAGGGGGACAGAAGCCAAGCTCACCCCCCTCCCTCCCATCATGCTCGGCTTTCCTGACACATTTCAGGAACGAGCTACATCGGCAGGTGGTGGGGGGACTTCCTGGAAGGCATCCCGGGGCCCTGGCACTCGGCCGAGCCCGCACACTTATTCCTCACCTGTGCCTGCCTGCCAGTTAGCCTGGCGAGCTTTATAAGTGCTGTAATTTGTGGAATTAAGATTTTCTTCTTCTTTGCACCTGGCAGCGTGGTGGCTGGGAGCACAGGAAGGGGTAGGTGGGGCTAAAGACCTCTGGTTGGTTCCTGGGCCTATAGTGGAGGTGCTAAAAGACATGGACCCTTCCTGCCTGCCCGGCTGCAGGGACAGGGAGCATCCATGGTCCAGGAGGCTCCTCCAAAGGATGGAGGCAGGGGATGGACACAGGTGAGAGAAGGGGGCCGAGGGGCACAGGGTGCAGTGGCTGGGGTATCAGGGGGAGGAGGCCCACTGTGACAGAATGACGGCGAGCCCCTCCTCCTCGCCTCCAGGCTGGCTCCCCCCATCATCCGCACAGGGCAGGCCATGCCACCGCCTTCCCGGAAGCGGACCCCGAGACCAGAAGTTGCGTGCACAAGACTGATCAAGGAATTGCTTCCAGGAGAAACCAGCAGGGGTGCGGGGGTAGTGAGAAGAAACTAAGGAAGGCAAGATACCAAGGAAGGCAGTGATCTCAGGTGTGATCCTGTGGGACCTCAGGAAAGCCTCTTGCACTCAGAGTGAATCCTGCCTCTGGGCAAGGGGGCAGGGCTTTCCCACCCCCAGCGTTGGTCAAGGTCCTGGGGAAGGGATGAGGGAGCGTGAGGCATGAACTCCCAGGCACTTCAGGCTCTGGGCAGCTGAAAAAGCAGTGGGAGCAGCCTGGGGACAGATTTCAGAAGGGTGTGATAGTCTTGGGCTTGATGGGACTCAGACCCACCCGGAATGGCAGGGGACAGCTTTGGTTTTGTGCCGTAAGATAGAGCCAGAATGTGAACTCAGGAATCTTGGCTCCTGCGACCAAAGGGTCTGGAAGGCAAAGCTGAGGGAGGAGTTGAGGGGTAAAGGCTGGAGAAGCTGGCCAGCGTAGGGCTGGGGGCGGGGTGAGCCGAAGGGCCTGAGTAACACCCAGAGGAGCCAGAAGAGTCACACACCTCTGGGGTGTCCTGTGAGCCTGCTGGGGACCTGTTGGTGACCCAGAGATCAGGTCCTCTGCGTTTCTGGAAACAGCGAGGCTGGTGCCAAGGACAGCAGAGCTTCGTGGAGGAACCAGGAATGACCAGGAATGACCAATGTGTGAAGCCAGGACATCAGCATCAGAGCAAACTCTGGGGAAAGGCCTCTTTCAGTGGCCCAAGCTTGGCTTGGTCATGAGCTGACAGAACAGAGCCCAGGGGCCGGGAAACCCACTACTGTGCGGCTCTGAGGACTGCCAGGGCCCAGGGTTGAGGAGCAGCTTGAATGGTTTTACATCTTCCCACAGTTCCATCTAAGAGTGTGAAGAGGCGAGAAGAGAGAAACGATGAGGCAATGGTGGGCGAGCCGCCTTCCCGCCATGGGCCCCACTCCGAGTAACGGCTTAGAACCTGGGGACGGAGCCCAGCTTTGACTGGAAGATTCCAGTTGCCTAGAGCAGTAGTATTTTAACCTTGTGGGCCTCAAAGTCACCTGGGCAGCCTGTGAAAAGGCAGATACCCACCCCCATCTCTTCCTCGGTCCAGAATTGTGTAGTGTAGCTGGCAGCTGCATTGGCACTGGATGTAAACTTGAGACGAGGCCGTGGTCTTGGCTAGTGAAGGGGTGTGAGAGTGCTGGTCTCCTTCAGATCCCGGCAGCTGCCCTCCAGGAGGGCACTGGCGCCCCTCAGGTGGTGGTGTAGGCTCCCTGGAGGTGGAACCAGGAAGCTGATGGAAGGAAGGGAAAGACGCAGGGCGCTTGTCCTCGAAGGAGCACCCTGCGGGTGGGCTCCGAGGGGCGTGCCCTCAAGAGCAGTTGTGTTGCTCCCTAAGCGCCGTGCAGGGCACCGTACACATGCTTTCTCGTCTAATCCTCCTGCAGCCCCACGGGTAGGGGTTTTAACTCCAGCTTCACAGAGGTTAAGTGGCTCGTCCAGAATCCCATCACTGGTCAGGATTAACCATAGTCCTGCCCTGTTATGGAGCCGGTGCTTTCAACACCATCTTGTATCTCCTCCTCCTGGGAGGGAAAGTCAAGGACATAGCTCAGTGCCTGGCACAGTGTGAGCTAACAAAAAAGACAGCTTAGCAAACAGCCCCTTCCCACCCCACTTTATAGATGAGGAAGCTGAAACTCTGAGGGGTGTCTGGACCTCCAGATGCTGGGATGCTCCGCTCAGGAGCAAGAAGTGAAGGGCTTATTCCCTGTTTGCAGTGAAACTCTAAGCAGCCTGAGAGATTCCAGAAGACCTCCGGCTTGGGGTGAATGGGAAAAGAGAGGCAAGGTGCCTCCACCCTTTGGGGAAGAGGAGGGAGACCCTGAACTCAGGAGACTGGACTTGGTAGTAAAACCCTGCTAGGAAAAAGCTGGGCTGGCGAGCCTGTGGCCTGTGCCGCCCTCTGCTGGTCATGGGTAGTACTGGTCACAGCCGGCTGGGGCCAGCTCTTGGGACTTTATGGGACTCAGGCTAGGTCACCAGGAGAAATTGCCTGAGACCTGACTCTGACCACTTTCACTCCAGCTGATTCCGTCTCACATCAGCGTCATCCAGGACCATGTGTTGGCAGCTGGCTGGAGCCATGCACTCCCTTCTATTCTGTTCTTGGAGGAGGTTTGACAGTCATGTCGCCCTCTCTGTCATCCCAGGTCCCTGGTGCTGTTCTTCTTGTTCACGGGTCAGCCAAGGTAGCAGTTTCCTGCTGCAGCTTCTGTGGTGCCCATCCTACCTGGGCTCTCCTTAAATTGTCCATTCTGGTGTCCAAGGAGGGGCTTGGCAGCACCCTATCTAGGATGCCCCACCCCCACCCCCAGCCCCGATTTGGAGGCTGTTGGAAAATAAGAGTCTCAGACTCCTTTCATTCCAGCTCCTGGAATAATATTAACAGTGCCTGACATTAACTGAGCACTGACTATATTCCAGTCACTTTTCTAAATACAATAAATACGTCGTAAATACATATGTACAGAGTTGTCACAACACACTTAGGAGGGAGTACTAATATTACCCCCGTGTTGTAGAAGACAAAAACTGAGATTCAAAGAGATCTCACCCATAGTTTGAGGTCCCACGGCCATTAAACAGAAGAGCAGGATTTGAACCCAGGATTTGGTTCCTCTGCCCTTGCTTTTTAGCCATGACACTGCCCTGCTGAAGGTGAGCATAATCCACAGGATTCTGTCTGTGGCCAGACCAGTGCAGCCCAGTCCTGCGAGGGGAATCAAAGCCAGGAAATGGTGCTGAGGCGAGGGGGAGGCACCTCTGGATGGAGAGAGATCCAGAAGCCAGGGGAAGGAATTTGGTCTCTCAGCCATGTGGGCCTGGGGGAGGGTCCCAGTGCTGCCTCTGGTGAGCTGGGAGACTCAGACAAATTGTACCCTGCTCTGAGCCTCAGTGTCCTTATCTGTGAAATAATAATAATAATAATAACATGCATTTCTCTGAGGGTTTTAGTAAGTGTTAAATGGGACAAGTAATGTGATGCTCAGCAGAGGCAGGTTTCTTCCTTTGAAACAGGACTTATGCCACCAAGCCCCTGGGAGGAGGCAGAGGGAGTAACGATGATGGAGATGTTGAGAACCCCAGCTGCTTACAACTATTGAACACCTACTATGTTTAAGCAGATAGCTGTGAATGGCTACGATCTGTGAGTGCATTAGCTTTGGACTTAACTTTTTGTTCCATTTCAGTGGTTCATCCATGAAGCTTTTAAAAATACTGGTACCCAGGTCTTACTGATTTAATCAGGCTGGCACAGTACAGGATCATGACTTCCCAGTGATTTGTATGGTGCAGCTGGGACTGAAGGCCACTGAGAACATTCTCTCCTGCCTGCTTTTATCCCACTTAACACTGACTTATTGTTCAGATCTCAGCTCAGATGTCACCTTTTTAAAGAAACATTCCCTGACCACCTAGACCAGGCCCATTTCCTTGTTTCATACCATTATAGATTCCTTTCCCTCAGACAGAATTTATCTCATTTACATTTATTTGTGTGGCCATTTCAATGTCTGTCTCTTTCACTAGAGAGTTCTCTCATCTGTAAAATGGGGAGATAAGTTCCTACCTCACAAAACTCTTGTGAGGATCTAATAACAGACTCCAGGTAAAGAGCTTGGTGGTCTTCTGGGTGGTCCATGTGAATGGCGACTTACCACTTGTCGCCTCAGGAGGCCTTTGAGCTAACTCACTGCCATCTTCTAATTTCCTAATTGACAATGTCAAGCGTGGGCCTGGAGTTAGTCTCTCTGGATTTAGACTGTGAGGTGATCCTCAGGTCATCTGAACTTCTCTGATAGCGTGACCTCATATCATAGCTCCTAGGCTATGGGATTCTGAGCCCTCAAGTGTCAGCTCTGAGCTAGTATTCTTATTTTGTGTGCCCAGCTGGTCTGCCTTTTTAATAATCCGATTACTCACTCAACAAGTATTTAACCAAGGCCCACTTAGGTGCCAGGTATCATCCCAAATGCTTTACACGTATTATCTCATTTAAGAACTTTTGCTGTTTCAATAAAGCCTGTCCTCTTATGGTAAAATGTAGGGATGAGGGTTGATATAAATGGGTTCAGGGAGGGTTTGAATTGGGGTGGTGGGGGGGAGTGGTCCCTTAGCTGCTGAGATCTCAGGCCTCATGGAAAGACTGCTTTTCAGCATCATCTAATGGTTTCTGCACAAGCGCAGAACTGCCGGCTTGCCCTACTTTTAAAGAGACACCAGCAGCCCACATTTTTATATGGAAACCTTAGAAAATGGCTCGATTTGGAAAAGAAAGAGACATAATGCCATTAAGCCTAACCAAAACTCAGCTATAAGACGGAATCTGCTCTTAGACAGCCATAAGCGTTTGAGGAGAGACGGTGAGATGTCCTCAAGCTGGGCAGCAACAGCAGCAGGAGGAAGCTTGGAGGGAAAGATGGAAAAGAGAGAGACTCATCCCCTTAAGTCCAGAAAGACGCTGAGAGTGTGCGTAGGTGGTAGAGCCTTGGTGGGAGTGATGGTTAATTTCATGTACCAGCTTGTCTGGGCTAAGGGATGCCTAGGTTGCTGATAGACATGATTTCTGTGTGTGTGTGTGTGTGTGTGTGTGTGTGTGTGTGAGAGAGAGAGAGAGAGAGAGTGTTCCCAGAAGAGTTTAGACTGAGCTTTGCTAGTGCAAGTGGGTATCATCCAATCCCTTGATGTCCTGAATTGAACAAAAACCAGAGGGTTGGCAGATTTCCTCTCTTTGCTTGAGCTGGGATGTCCGTCTTCTCCTGCCCCCCTCCAACATCACGTTGGGCGCCCCTGGTTCCTGGGCCTTCAGACTCCAACTGAGATGACCACCGCGGGATCCTGACTCTGTCTTGCAGAGACAGACTGGGCTTCCTGGTTGTCCAGGAGGCAGATGGCAGACTGTGGTGCGTCCTGACCTTTACGAGCACACAAGCCAATTCCTATAATAAATGTCTTCTTATGTACATCTATATGGATCCTACTGGCTCTTTTTTCTCTGGGGCACCCTGAGGAATGCAGTGGGGTGCCTGGGTCCCTGTGTACCAGTCTGGAAAGCCCAGTTTCAGCAGAGACTTGGTGCCCCACTGACTCCAAATAGCAGAGCCTTGGATTTGCAGGACCCTGGAGGCTTGGACAGTGGGGATCTCAGCTGTGAGCAAGGCTTTATGGATTGGAGCCCTTTTCACTTATATATTTATATTATTTATATTTATATTTATATATTTATATTTATATTTATATAAAACCTATAGTCTCCCACTCTTGCCACACCCACCCAGGATCCCATACTTGGTTTCAAGAACAAATGGCAGACAAATGAATGGACATTTCTTCCACCGCTGGATGCAAGGAGGACGGCTCTAGAATGTTCCTCACGCCCTCCACAGACACATGTTCAGTCCGCGGAGGAGAAGCCTGCACCATGACTGGCAGCGGCTCAGCCTGGGAGGATGAGCAGTCAGGCTGGCTGGTCTCTGTCGAGCCTGTAAACTTGAATGCTTGCTTCGATTCACAGCCCAACTGCCTGTAAAATAAGGCTACTTTCAGCAGGTCCTGTAATTAGAATCCATTCCTCTAACTCAGAGACCAGAGGCTGAGCCTGCATTGCCAGCATCTGCTGATGGAGATGGGAGAATCTTCCCTGCAGCAGCAGAGGGGCCGGGAGGCACAGGGTGGCAGGGGGGCCTGCTCGGGCTGTCCAGCCGTGTGAGGAAGACAGAGAGCAAACATGGGGGTCTGGGAGGCAGGTGGGCCCCCTTCCTTTCGGAGCTAGTGACGATGTCAGTTAAAGAAAGCAGAGATCCAACAATAACGCCAGCAGTGGCAACAGCAATAGCTGCGGCCGCCGTTTCTGGGTCACTTGTTATGAACCAGGAAAGTGCACACCATCTCACATAATTCCCATGACAATTCTTTTCCAGCTCCATCCTTCACTGGTTCCTAATGGGGCCTCGGCTCCCAAGGAGAGCCTGTGGTTTAGGCAAGCATTCACTGAGGGCTTTCTTTAAGCACAGGGCTACAAAGGTGCCTGATAGCACTTTTTAGTCCTTGGATAGAAATGAGTATTTAGGGAAGTCACCAAGTACCCATCAATGCTACGTGCTGCATTAGCCATACAGGGTTTGACAGAACCAAGAAAACAGCATGTGATCTCCTTCAAGTGGACCAGTTGCCTGGACAGGGTTGGGGGTATGAAGGAGCTGGGCTTTGAAGGGTGTGTAGGAGTTTGCCACCTGGAGAAGGTGGAAGGAAATGCTGGGCAAATAGAACACGTTGCACAAAAGCAGGGGAGTGGTGGGGAGTAACAGGCACTGTGGTGTGCTATTACCTGGGGCATAAGAATGTGTGTGTTGGAGGGATAATAGCAAGGAAGAGACACCAGGCTGAAGTGGGACTGTGATGAGTCTTAGGCCATGTCATCCCCTAGACACGGGGGACTCACTGAGGGGTTTTAGCAAGGAGAATGGCTTATCTGGTCTAGCTCTGTGGTGAAACATGTCCCCTCTGGTGGCTGATGTGGACATGGGCACTGAAGGAAGATGCATGTGGTGGTGGGGGAGGGCAAAGGACAATTACTGGGAAATCGCCTTGGGCTCATGGAAGGAACTGCCTAACACATGAAGCTGTCACGTGATAGGAAAGGGTGGAGCCCAGAAGTAACAAGTTCCCTGTCAGTGGAGGAATCCAAGCGGAGGGGAGGTCTCCTTCAGTTCCTTCTCGCCTTATGACTCCATAACTGAGTGGATGTGAGAAGGACCTTTGCAGCTGGGGTGCAGTAGAGAAGGCCTCTCCGAGCCCACTCGCCGCACCCCTGCCGGCTCACCAGGGGTGCCGGAGCCCCCTTGGGCTGCTCTGGTGCAGCGTGCTAACTCAGCAGCCACCTCCGCCCCCTCGATGGCAGGGCCCAGCTCTCACGACAGAGCTGGCAAACCCCAGATACTTTGCCACCCTCCCAGCAGGTGAGCAGGGGCATTGAGTCAAAGTCATATCAAAGGGGCGTTAAGAAGAGGAATATTTTCTTCCCCATATAAAGGCCGGAAGTGAAGGAGACACACACCTTTCTTCCTGTCTGACCCTGGATGGAGTTGGGTATATGAGGCTGTGGCGCCTGTGACTACGGACAGGACAGCAGAGAGTCGCAGAAGCCACCCCAAGTCTTGGCTGAATCAATGGCCCTAAGATTGCCTACGCCCTGACCTGTTGTTGCTCTGTAAGGCAATAAATACCAGGGTTTAAGCCATTTCAAAGTCATACTTTGTTTCTTGTTGCTACATTCAGTCAGGAGTGTTGTCTTAATAAAAAACAAGATAAAACTAAACACAGGTCCACCTTCCAAAGCACTGGTAAGCAGCATAGACTTTGACTTATGTTGTGGGAAGACTGAAGAGGACATTACATCTTACACCCTGCCTTTTGGAGAAACCCCTTTCCCCCCTTCTGCCCTTCCTCTCAAGTTCAAGTGCTTGCCGCGGCATTTCCCCCAGCCTCCTCCATGTCTCCATTTCCTTTTCATCCTTCTGTCTTATGTGGAACAATTTAGGCTTTCCTCGACTTCGCTAGGGAAAACAGAGGTTCTTTCTAGGACATTCACATCAGAAGTGGGCATGGGAGGAACAGGTGGGAACGGAGCACTTGAGCATGGCTTTGAAGCATGAATAGGAGTTTACCAAGCAGAGGAGGGAAGAGGGAAACAGGGACCTGCCCTTGTAAACCTAACAAAACTGCTTTCTTTCTGTCACGCACTGGAAATGTGACATTTGAAGGTAACCCATGGGGAGGCTCTGGGAAACTCTCTGACTCTGGGGTTGGGCATCAGGTCCAGATGCTCTAGGGAGTGTGAGCAGAAGAGACGTCCCTGGGTCTTGGCAGCCTGGCAACACACTGTCCCTTGGGAGGGAGGGGTGGGGTGGGGTGGGGAGCCGACTCTCAGGAGGAAGACGAAGGTGGCAGACCTCTCTGGCCTGAGAATAGCGCTGGCGCCCTCCGCAGGCTGGCACACAGGGTATGGCTCCCATCCTTGTCTGCACTGACTGGGAACTCGGGGGCTTGGGTGCAAAGGCTCCTGGGAACGAGCTCCCTTGCATGATCCACGTGCTAAGCTGTGCTGGGTGGGGCCAAGTCGCACCATCTACAGACTGTGTGAGCCTGGGAAGTCACTTCCCCTCTCTGTGCCTTTCTCAATGCTGGGGAAATAAGAATCCACAAAGGCAGGATGAAATGAAGTGGCTATAGCTAAAATGTACTTGGCCAGACTCAAGAAGAGAGTGGTCATGAAGGACGTGTGCCTGGCTCGGTCTTACACCCTTTACTGTGTCTTAGAATTAGTTCCTGGCAGGAGGCACAGCAAGAGAAGACCAGCCTTCCAAATTGAGCTGGGAAATGAAACGAACAGGACATGTGGGTTATTAGTGGGTTATTAGCATGTGGGTTATCATTAACAGCTGCCTCATTGAGCTAATGGGCCTGATGATGTTGAAATAGTGCGTGCACGTGTGTCTATAAAGTCCTTTCAGTCACAGACACCTAACAAGCCCTTCCCTGGGTGTGGCGGGCCCTGAGGATACAGAGAGCAGAGGCGGACGAGAATGGTCCCTTCCCATCAGGGCTCTGCATCGGAGTCAGTGCAGACGAGAGGAACCACCTGGGTGCGGTACTGAGGAAGGGACTCGCTGAGGGAAACTGGGGCCTCCGAGGTCCCTGCAAGGGCCAGAGAAGTGGGATCCACGGACAACCCTGGCGCACTGCCTCTGAGGGGCTGCTGGCATCGCTGAGCTCAGGGGCACGCTGCTGGGGCTGCAGTTCAGGAAGCAGGAAGCTGCGTAGCAACGTCCTCTGGTCTCCTGGAAGCCGTAGTACCGACAGCGGAGCAGGGCCACCCACAGAAACGGGCCTCCTGGACCAGGCCTCCCAGCAGAGAGCTGCCCCGGGAGCGGGCCGAGGGCCTCCGCCTTCCAACTCTTGCTCAGGTGTGTGTGACTGGTGCCCAGGGTCTGGGCTCCGGGAGGTCTGGGGTTAGCTGTTTGGCCCCCATTGCAGAGCAAGGGACACTTGTAGGAGGGAGGCTGGGGTTGGAGCCTAGTCAGGGGCCGTGGCTGAGTCTCCGGCAGTCACCACCGGGTGTCAAAAGCCTGGCAACCTGCCCCACGTTCCATTTCCTCTTTATTTTTTTTTTAATGTTTTTTTATTTATTTCTAGGAGAGAGAGAGAGACAGCGTGAGCAGGGGAGGGTCAAAGAGAGAGGGAGTCACAGACTGAAACAGGCTCCAGGCTCTGAGCTGGCAGCCAGCACAGAGCCCGACACGGGGCTCGAACCCACGAACCGCGAGATCATGACCTAAGCGAAAATCGGACACTTAACCGACTAAGCCACCCAGGCGCCCCCATTTCCTCTTTAGACTCAACCTTACAGAGATGGGGACGTCGGTTGGCCCTCCTTCCTGTGGATACAGGGAACCCCAGAGGGTCTTCGGGAATTCCTTCACCAGCTCTCTGCCTCACTCCATGACTGACTTCACCTACAAGGCTGGCACACGTACAGGAAGCTCAGGCCTGGAAGTGACGATCGGTTTCCAGATTCAAACTCTCCCTTCCTGGGACCAGGCTAGGGTTACCCTAGTGTGGATGCAGGGGAAATGGATGTGGTAAGTTAATTCCTTTATCCAATGACTATTTGCCGGGTACCTTGTCTGTTTCAGACACTACTCTAGGGCTGGGGAAACAGCAGTGAACAGCTCAGGTGCTTTCATGAATCCGAATATAATAAGCAAGTCAAGAATTGAGAAAAGAATAAATGATTCAAAATAAATGACACAGAGCTGTGTAATGAAGAGAGCCTAGGGGAGGGCAACTTTCAATGGGGGCTGCAGTTGAGGGCCTTTTTGAGGAGATGACTTTGAAGTGAGGTTTGACTGACAGGTTGGAGTCAGCCATGGGAAGATCTGGAGCATGAACAGAGTTCAGCATGTGCAAAGGCCCTGAGGCAGGCATGCCCTTAGTGGGCCTGAGGACCAAGAGGAAGCCAGGAGGTCTGGACAAAGGAAAGTGGTAAGGAAGAGCAAGCAAATGTCAACAGATGTCATTTCACTCAGGGCCTTGAGGGCCATGGGGGGGTGAGGGGAGGTTGGGATATATTCTGAGAGTAGTGGGAAGCCATTGGAATCTTCTAAATAGGAGAATGGCATGGTCTGATTTACATTTTAAGGAAATGACTGAAGCAAATAGGTGAATGATGGGTTGAGGTGGGCAAGAATGAGGGCAGGGAGGCTGGCAGTTGGCTGGCATGGTGAACAGGTGAGAGATAGCAGAAACTTGGACTAGGGTGCTGGCCCAGGAAATGGAGCTCAGATCAGCATCTCGGTTCCTCTCCCAACCCCCCAGCCCCAGCTCAAAGTGTCCCTAGATCTTTGTCAGTCTCATCATTGCCGAAAGGCATAAGGTGTGTGTGGAGTCTGGGGGGTGGGGCGATGTGTCCTTTGTTCTCAAACAGACTTGTGTCTTGTGCCAAGGCCCAGACAGAGCTGGGCTCAAACGCAGGCCCTCCCTACTGTGGGACCTTGAGCAGGTTACTTCATTGCCATAGGCCTCCGTGTCCGCATCTATAAAATAGGGACAATAATGCCTTCGTTAGGTGAGGGTGAATTGTGAGAAAGCCAGCCCCAGGGTACACGCCCACTACAGGGCCTCTGTAAATGTCCGCTTCACGCCTGTCTCACAGTCCACATCCCTTTACTCACACTTCTGCTCCCCAGCGCGCGGCTGTGCGGGGGCGGGAGGGAGCCCAAATGGGTCTGTCTGAAAAGTCCCCCAGTAATGAAAATGTCAGCAGCAGAAGAAAAGGAGCCAAGCTCTGCTAGGATGGCGGTGATGGCAATGAATGATTTATGTCCAGCGTAATGGTTACATAAGCAGCTGTTACATTTTAAAAGCATCATGCAAACAATATGAAACATTTATTTAAGTGGTTCTGCACTATGGGGAATTTGATTTAATCAGCCTTTATTTCTGTTCTCATTAGAATGAAGTCTGGCAACTCTAGTAGACAGCCCTACCTCCATTTGGTAGCTTCCAGCTACTGAAAGCAAATATTTTTACTGTGTCACAATTAAACATTTATAGAGCACCCGGCTCCCCATCTGGCCTGCGGATGGGAGGGGAGGTGCAGTGAATTCATGCCACGGAAGTCTCGCACGGAATGAAGCAGGAAGCACCCCCACATCTAACAGAGTTAATAAAGCACACAGAGAGCCCATCGGAGAGTAAACAAGTTCACGGATTCATGACATTTTGGATGCACTGGGAGCTGTAGGCGGGCAATCAGAGGATCCTTTAGGTGGGCTTTTCGTCTTTGTTATTCTGGCCCGAGTGAGATATTCTGCTTTTGTTTTTAAAAGCTAGGACCATCACAATTTACAAATCATGGAAGATGCTAAGAGGAGCCTGTGAAGATGATGGAATTTACTTGAAATTCCACCAAGATTTTCATGATATACTACCAAATTCAGGATAGGGGTTCCCCTGTGGAGAGCCTTGTGTGTGTGCATGGGGTGGGGTGCGGGAGGGTGACACAGGAGTTTTTACTGAATTGACAATGCTTTATTTTTTAATTTAATTTTTTAATGCGTATTTATTTTTAAAAGAGAGGGAGAGACAGAGTGCAAGGGGGGAAGGGGCAGAGAGAGAGGGAGACACAGAACTTGAAGCAGGTTCCAGGCTCTGAACTGTCAGCACAGAGCCCGACACAGGGCTCGAATGAACGAATCGTGCAATCATGACCTGAGCTGAAGTTGGCTGCTTAACCAACTGAGCCGCCCAGGCTCTTATTTATTATTTTCAAAGTTTTTACTTATTTATTTTGACAGAGAGAGAGAGAGAGAGAGAGAGCAAGCAGGGGAGGGGCGGAGGGTGAGAGAGTCCCAAGAGGCTCCATGCTCCGTGAGGAGCCAGACATGGGGCTCGATCTCATGACATCAGGAGATGGATGCTCAATTGACAGATCTCCCTGGGTACCTTGGCAAGGCTTTATTTCTTAAGTGGGTGGTAGCAACATGGATATAATTCTGTAGACCTTTTGTGTGTCTTAAGTAGTGTATTCTATTGGTAATAGAAAAAAGGAAAAAGAATTTCCTGGGTATTGGGGTAAAAACCCCTGAAATTCCAGTCTTGGCTCTGCTGCTGTCTCTATGAATCTTAGGCTTGTCTCCTGCCTTTTCTGGGCCTCAGTTTCCGTATCTGTGAAAAGGCAGAGTTGGGTTAGAGCAGTGTTTCTCAAAGTTTGTTCCCTGAATCACTTCTCAAGTGATGTCCCTTAAAAAAAAAATAGTTCCATAGTTAAATAAGTCTGGGAAATACTGTGTACTGTCTGGCCCCTGGGACGATCATAGAACTTTAGAGGTTCTGAGAAGTGCTGTGGCAAGGAGGTCTCTTTAGTTAAATACCTATTTAACCATCATGAGGTACCAACATTCTGTAAAATAGCCTTTGAGATTTGTTATTCTGGATTAGTTCAAAGATCCTTTCAAATCTACATTCTTTAATAATTTAAGCCAGCTTCCTGCCCCTGAGTAGGATAATCTCTATCCCTGGAATAGAGAATGAGGACACCCAGCCCATCACTTTTCTCTAGGCTAGCCAACTGAGCACCCTTCCTTCCTGCCGTACTTCCTTTTTCGGCACTGCGGCTCATGCCCTCCCACTGCTGGGAAACTCTTCCTCAGCCTCTCCCTGAAATTCCCAGGTGTCTATCTTTCCTTTCTCCTTGGCTCCCCACCCTGTAAGTGTAAATTTTCCAGACCGTCTATGGCTTAGTATGAGATGATAAAGCTGAGGATCAGAGGTGGTGTGACTGAGACACAGTCACACAGCCAGGGAGTGTCAGGGCTGAGACCAGAAACAAGTTCCCTTCTCCTTCTCTTCAGATGCTCAAATGCTTGCTTTACATCCAGTTTACATCCTGCTCTGTGCTACAACTGAAAGATAGTTGATGTCCTTGCATACTATCTTGATGTTGTTTTTCTTGTTATTTTTTTATCTATGGTGGTTGTTTTTTTGTTTTTGTTTTGTTTTTGTGGCTCCCCTGGGAAGACTAATAATCTCATTAAAGGTGAATATCATGCCTGTCTCTGTACAAAATCCAGCACTGTCTCAAGGATAGCAAGGTGCTGCCGACACTGTTAGTGCCTAGTCAGTGAGCATCCCACTTGCTTCTTTTTTTTTTTGAAAAATTTTTAATGTTTATTTATTTTTCAGAGAGAGAGAGAACACAGCAGGGGAGGGGCAGAGAGAAAGGGAGACACAGAATCCAAAGCAGGCCCCAGGTTCTGAGCTCTGCCCCCCACCCTGCGCTTGCTTCTTAATCTGCCTGCCAAACCGTCTTGGTGTCAAGCACTTCTGTCTCTCGAGTGATGTGGTTACATGATTTTCTTCATACAAAGTCATGGCTAAGGCTCCCCGTCAACTGTGGGGTACTTCAGAAGTCTAGAATCACGTCAGCTCTCCTCCTAGGTCAATTATTCACATTGGAAAAAACCTTGATTAACTGGAAACCTTGAGTAACCACACCTAATTTAGTGAAGAAGATAACAACTTGGGGAAAACAGGTTTAAAAGAGAGCTCCATAATTTCTAGGGAGAAGCCCCTTATACAATCATACAGTGAAATTAGGTGTGAAAGTAAGAAAAAAAGAAAAGAACTCTGCCTTTTTGAAAGATTGTTTTAAACACATCCTGCAAAACAGTATCATTTTCTGCAAAATCCTTATGTGACTAGGAAATAGAAATGAACCATGGCTGAGGGGCGCTGATAGCGTGTTGATTTGAATTTGCTCCATGGCTGCCTGTCTGCCCCAGGGACCAACTCAGAAATGGCACCCCCCTCCCCCCAGGTTCTTTTGGGAGAGCTATTCCTGAGGCGGATTATTTTGGATGCAGTTTTTTGTTGGAGATGTTTTCCAGGCGAGGAGCATCGACCCACTAGATGGCAGCGTGCTTGTGACCGGATCTCACAGGGCCTGTCAGACAGGGCTGCACCCACGGACCCCTACTACATGTGACTATTGAGCCCTTGAAGGGTGGCTGGTCGGGAGTTGAGGTATGCTTTATGCTGGCGGCGGGGGAGGGGTAATGTACAATTCACTTGATTTCACCTGTTTTCATTTGCTTTTTAACGTGGCTACTAGAAAATGTAAAATTACGTACATGGCCTCACTGTATCTTTGTTGGCAGAGAAGAGTGAATAGAGTGGGTGGGGAAGGTAGTAATAAGACAAGTGGGCAGAGCCAGTGTAAGATCCTGTGCAAAATGGAAGGGCGTGGGCTTTGGCAAACGACAAGCTGGGCTTGGGTTGTGTCTCCTTGTCTGTTTGGGACTCGTGACTCAATCATTTCAGGCATTGTTTCCTCCATCTAGAAATGGGCACAAGCATTACCTGGTCATATGAATGTTGAAAGGCTTAGCTGTAGGACAGCCATAAGCCGTGGTCTGCTCGAGCCTGCATCCCAATGCAATACTAACAGCACTCCCTTCAGTCCCAGAATCGTCCCAGTTAAAACAATAAATTGCACGGTCTCCCTAGTTAAATGAGATTATGAATATTGAGAACCAGGCACATTGTAAGCACACAGATTTATATACAATAGATCACACAGCTCAGATATGAAAGATGCCAGCTTCTGTAACCCCATGCAATTCCAGCTTCGAGCCCTACCTCTGCTTGAAGCACAAAACTCAGCCTAGGCATTTTCAGGTAAATTCAGTTATTTCAGAATTATATTTGAATCCAGAGTTCTGTCTGTTTCCTTTCTCCCAATGGTAACATCTAAGTTGAGGGGAGGTCATGCAGATGGGTGGCAGTGGACAGGGAGGGGATTTTGGCCATTTACTTGTTTTCTCCAATGGACTGTGTTCCTCCACCTTTCTGGTCACTGCCTGCATGACTGATGAAGTCATGGCCCACAGCATCTCCTCTGCTGTGGCAGCCCCAGCCCCTCCTGGGGTCTCCCCACCCTCCTGGAGACTGGCTATGGTCTGCAGAGGTTGGCACCGGAAGCTGACTCTGCCATCCCCTCTTGTATAAGCTCCCTCCTTCTTCACTCAGACAATGACTTTACACTGTATAGCAGGAAGGTCCATTCGTTCAGTAACCGCATAGACTTTGCACCTACTTAGACCAAGACCTTTGGCTGAGCCTATGGGATACAAATAAAAAATGTCACCAGCAAGGACAGCACCATCTAAACCAAGACACTCGCCCAAATACCAGGTGGAAAATAACCACTTCCTGGACAGAAGTACAACTGAATTAAGGCTTTGGGATGGGTTACGCATGGGAAAGAAAACCAGGGTTGGGTCCATGTAGGTAAGCTTTGTTGAACAGCTTCTGAGGAACACATGGAAAGGTGGAGGGATGGTGATCCAGCAGAGGACCCAGCATGAGCAAAGGCTTGGGATATAAAAACCCAGTGTTGCAGTGTGTTCGAAGGCCTTTGGGTGGGAGGTTGGGGTTTGGTTGCATTGGCCTTAGGTTTTGAGTGGAGTCGATAGGACCAGAAGTGTATTTCAAGGACCTTTTTCCAGAAGCCACACATAACACAGACTGAAGAGAGGAGATGCGAAGAGACTGGAGGCACGGGGGGCACCCACGAGACCCGGATGCGGGAGGAAACTAGAGAAATGGCATGAAGGGCTTGTTTGAAAAAGACATTGCTGAGGTCGACTTCATAGGCTTTGGGCGCTGAAAGGATGTAACAAATTAAAGAGGTGCAGGTAAGATGGCTTGAGGTTTGGAGGGGGTGGGGAGTGAAAGGAAAAAGAAGAGAGAATTCGGTTTGGGAATGAATGTTAAAGTTCTGCTACGGGCGTGGTGTTACGAGTTCTCTGGTGGTCCAGATGAAGATGTCTGGTGGGCAAGACCAGAGGTCAGGAGAGAAAGTCAACTTGGACAGGTCAACTGAAGAGCCGTTTCATTTCAGGGAATTAGGACCGAGGAAAAGAAGGAAAAGCAAATAGGTAAGTGTATTGGTCAGAGTCTCAACTGGAAACAGGTGCCGTACTAAATTCTGGCGATGTGAGGAGAGTTTTTCTTAAAAAAAGGTGAGTGGCAAAACTGTCAGTGAAGTATAGAGACAGCACAGGGAGGGCTGGGGGACCTCTCTCCTCCCCACTCCTCTCCCGGAGGGGAAGGTCGCCAGAACCCAGCCAACAGGAGTGTGAAGAGAGTCAGACACCTTGAACGTGGCCATCTGTCCATATGACCTCGCAGAGACGGAGCCCGGTGAAGGTAGAGAGAGAAGGCTTCGTGCTCTCTCTCTCTCTCCTCTGCTCCTCCTGCACCGTCTCCCCACCGGCCAAGAGCAGATCCCGAGAGATCATCGGAAGGTTCCAGCAAAGCAACTGTAGCCCTTGTTGTCAGACAAGATGCTAATTCCTCAGGAGAGAATGATTTCCAGCTCTTTATTCTTTTATCCAATAAATTTTATTGGGTTTCTTGCTTATAACAAAGGTAGTACGTGCTTATTATAGGAAAACTAGAGGCTATAGACCGGCACAAAAAAGAAAAATCATTAGCAATTCCGCTGTTCAAACCAAATCGCTGTTCATAAAAATGCGATTTCTCAGACTTCTTAATTAAATATGTAGTGTAGATGTCTTTCCGTGTTAGTACATACGTTTTGAACAGCCCCTTTTATATGGAGGCTCCACAAGTTATTTAAACAACCCCTCTTCAAGGAGATGCCGTTGTGTTCTATATTTTAAATAATACTGCATCTCTGCTGCTGGATGTTTATACCTCCTTATGCTCCATTCCAAGGAGTGGAATTGCTGAGGCAAAAGGCATATTCACTTTAAAAGATAACATGACCTATTCCGGCACTGGTTTGAGAAAGAGAATCTAATTTCAGGGTTAGAGTGTGGACTTCTTGACTGAACCTGATTTAGAATCCTTAGTGAATCTAGGGAAATGAATTCACCTCTCTAAGCCTCAGTTTCCTAATCGGTAAAATGGGGATAGCATGGTCCTCACAGTTTGGCTGTGAGGATTCAGTGAACTATTGTGCATGATATGCTTAGAATAGAGCCTAGAACATGGCAAATACTCAAAACAAAGTGAGCTAGCTGTTATCATTGCCCACAGTCTTCTTAAGCAGGAGATGCTGAATAGACTATAAAGTTCTCCATATCAAATGCAGAAATGCAGCTTCTTTCTTCAAGAGCTTCAGTACCAGCCCAGCCACAGCAATGCAGCACAGATCGGGGAGAGCAGCTCTGAAAGGGCGGAGTTAACACGACCCAAGGGCTCCAGGATGGCTTCATGGGGCATAACGAGTCCCGTTGATGCTCTCTCCTACATATCACTTCTTTAAGCTGATTTCTGTGAAGTTGTTTACAAGCAGACAGCCCAGGCCTTCCTTGCCAGGGCTGGGATTTGTGGTTTCCTGTGTCACGTAAGGGCAGGCCCACGCCGGTATAAAAGGTGGCTAGCTTTTGCTGAGAGAGGGGCTGCCTGAGCAGCTTTGCCTCCTGGAAGCAAGGACCCTCTCCCACCCTGAGATGTGGCTCGGAGGTCACATCAGCTCTTGCTTTAGATTTAAGAGTTCAGACCAGATTTAGGAATCTCCCCCCAGCCCCCCACCAACCTGCCCATTGTGAGGCTAGAGAACAGAGAGAAAGAGACAGGAGGCCAGGGGCAGGATTTGAGGCATCTAGAGGGTCTCCAAAGGGTCTGCTGTTACTCTTAGAATAAAGTCTACACTCCTCAGGCTTACTAGTCAGGCTATTTCCAGGCTCTTGGCCCTGCTCCCCCCACCAGCAGCCTTCACATGCCAAGCCCATCCCTGCCTACGAGCTTTGCAATGGCTGTTCCCTCTGTTGGGAATGCTCTTCCTCAAACTTCCCATGGCTGGTAACTTCATATCCTGGAGATATCACCTCAAAAGAGAGCCTTCCCTGAACACTTCCTCCTTTGCTTCATCCATGCAACCACATTTATTGAGAACCTCCTAGGTGCTGGATACTTCAAGGCCCTAGAAAGATAATCAGGGTAGAAAGGTCCCTCATGAAGCTCGCATTCCAGTGAGAGAGGCAGACAACACACACATTTATGCCTGGAAATGATCAGAGAGAGACAGGTGCTCTGCAGAGAAATTAGGTCCTGTGACAGGATGGTGAGCTCTGAGGCTGGTTTGGACCAAGTGGTCACAAGGCTCTCTGAGGAGGTGGCTTAATGCTCAAGTTTCTCAGAAGAAACCAGCCATGTTCCCAGGGGTGTGGGGTGGGTAGCATTATAACAGTCGTCCCCAGTCTGGGAAATGTTGCTCCTGGGGCTCATCTGGCAGAGTCTGGGAACATTTTTGGCTGTCACGACTTGGGGGTGGGGTGGGTTGCTACTGGTATCTAGAGGGTAGAGGTGAGGGATACTGCCAAATGTCACACAAATGCACAGGACAGTCCTCTATGGCGAAGAACTATCCTGTCCCAAATGCCAGTAGGGCTGAGGTTGAGAAGCCAGAGCTTTGGGTTAGGGCTCCAAGGATGAGGAACATATGAGGGGAAATACAAGGGACAGACAGACAGCAAACAAGCAAATACAGAAGTGAGAACAATTAGCAGGAAAATCCCTCCCTCTCTTTTATCCGGCCCATCCCCTCACTCAGAAAGACAATGAACCAATGTTCACATGGGTTATCCCAATTAATAACCATCATGTTTGCTCACAGAGAGAAAAACTTGACAGGAGATAGCACGTTACATTAAAATTCAGCTAAACCAACAATGTTCATGAATCATTAAAAAATACACAGAAACTTAGCTCATCATTCAAAATTCATTCCGTGAATATTTGCCGGGTGCTGACTATGTGTCCAACATTAGAAGCCTTACCAAGTCTATCAAAGAAACTCCTCCCCATTTCCACCTCTCTCTTCTTGCTACGCAGGGAAACAAGAAGTAGCCAGAGTGGGAAAGCCTGAGTAGATCTTAAACATTTACTTATACTCTAAAGAATACTCATCAGATTTTTGGTTGAAGAGCTGAAGCAGGTTTTGATAGAGGAAGGATAGCAAATAATGATTTCCTTCTTATAACACACACGCACACACGCACACGCACGCACACACACACACACACACACTAAGTTTGAAACCTGGATCCATCCAATAATCAACACCTACATTTAATCATTTAATATTTAATATAAACCTTCTCCAGAAAAGCTGTCATTAGGTTGATTGCATGTCTCAAAATAGATTTGGCTGATGTAAGAAGGGATTATCATATACAACGTTTACACGTCAGTTCCCTGTCCCTTGCCCTGGGCAGCATTGCTAATTGATTGCAGCACCTTTGTCTGGATAGACAGAGCTATGGACCCAACTCTTCCTAATGTAGCACTCCAGACACTCAGCATCAGTAAGCTAAGTTACCACAAGGATGAAACATTTTTGCCTTCTATGCTATTTTTTTTTTTGTATTATGTCATTTCTTTCCTATCCTCAACTGTGTAGGTGTTTTTGGTTTTTTAACAAAAACAGGAATGGTCACAGATAGACAAGATTAGGGAAACATTCAGGATGTGTAAGTGGCTGAGGTTTGTTGATTTCCCTACAGGAAAGAGAGATGATGGGTTCTGAGTTGGTTGATGGCTTTTGCTCCTCCTTGCTGTGACGGCAGTTCCCAGGGGCAGGTGGGGCCAGTGAATGGGGGAGCAGAGTCTGTGATGAAACAGAGACACAGTCAGGAGATCATTTTGATATTTTTATATACGCAAGTCATGTCCAAAGGGCTGGGCAAGGCAGAGCTGGGGGCCCTCGGGCTGAGGGCAGATCAGACATGAGTTATGAGTTGAACGCTGCCAGTAGACACTGAGTGATATGGAGGCATCCCCTTCGCCTATTCAGGGCCAGCTCCTGGCTCCTGCACGGGATGGTTCCGGCGGCCTAAAGCCATCCACTAGGGCTGCAAACTCTCTTGCACAGACCAGTCCTCTGCCCACTGCCCATCCCTTGCCAGGCACTACTGTCACTGCCCTTGTGCGCCAGATAAATTACTCCCTTTAATGGCCCGCAGGACCTGAGCCAAATCTCCTCCCTTCTGCCTCTTTCCTCACCATTTCCCAGGCACAAGCACAGAATGAAATAAATGCAAACCAAACACTGAGTAGGTTTTACTCCCCCAGGAAATTCTGAAATGGTTTGGATCTCTGTTTCCACTCAGACCCCACAGACAAAGAAAATGAGCTCAAACTCAGCACTCAGGGGTAGGCTTCTGGGCCAGGAAGAACTCAGAAGGTGTCCCCCTCCTTCTGTGCCCATACACCGCCTTCCCTCACTCACTCACTGGTGCCAAATATGCCTTCATCCATAAATGAAACACAGGAAAAGCTACCCTCATTCCTTCGAGAATCACATAACGATGGGTTATCTGTGTAATACTTTCCAGTTTATAAAAATCTCTCAACTCAGTTAACTGTTTGATCTTCACAACACCCTGTGACATAGCTACTGTTACTATTCCCATCTCACAGACAAGGAAACTGAGGGGGAGAATAAGGGGGGAAATGGTGGGGGAAAGGGAGAGAGGCAAACCATGAGAGACTCTTGAATGCTGACAAAAACTGAGGACTGATGGATGTGGGGGGGAGGGGGGGATGGGCATAGAGGAGAACTATGGGGGATGAGCACTGAGTGTTATGTGGAAACTAATTTGACAATAAACTATTTTGACAATAAACTATTTGTAAAAAAAAAAAAAAAAAAAAGAATATACACTGAGAGGCAATATATCCTCTAAGATTTTTTGATTTATCTTATGTAAATAAAAAAATAAAAATAATTCCATTTAAAAAAAAAAAAAAGGAAACTGAGGCTCAGAGAAGCAAAGGCTCTTGCCCAAGAGAGCGAAATGGGCAGATACTGGGGATGTGAGCTCATGTCTCTTGACTTGAGGCCCGGAGTCCTTTCCAGTACAACGCAGCGGGCGTGTGAGTGCTGTGACCTCTTAATCGAGCGCGGCTATGTTTAGAAAGGTTTTATCATAATAGGAAATGACCCCACCGGGTGCCAAGGCCAGGCGTAATTAATTCAGCAGTGTCCACTGCACTTCTGACACCAGCCAGTAGGGCACCGAGGAACTCAGGCCGGCCTCCATCTGCGGAGGCCCCCAAGGGCTAGCAGTAGCAAGGCTCCGCCCTGGCCTGCTCCCTGGGGCTCCAGCTGATGTCGGTGTGAGCCACAACACTTACAGATCCACCCATCATTCACTCATTCATTAATTCATTCATTCACTCATTTGACAAACCTCCACTGGGCACCTCCTGTGTGCCAGGTGCTGCCCTAGCACAGGGGATCTGACAGCGTGCAAAACGGACAATGGTCCCTGCCTGCGTGCAGTTCGCATGCCAGTGCGCATGTGGGTAGGGGAGGGTGGAGACAGGTACACCGAACAGGGGGGCTGTGGAGCATGTCGGGTCGTACTAGGTGGTAAAAGTACAACAGGGCGCGGGGGCAGGGGTTGGGGGGGTACAGCGGTAGATGTTTGGTATTAACAGGGGAAGGAAGGCAATTTCATGGGGTGGCCATGGAAGGTGTTAACGAGAAGGGGGCATTTAAGCAGAGTTGGTAAGGAGTGAGTCACATAACTGGTGCACAGGCCCTGAGGTGAGGAGCAGAAGGGGAAGAACGGGGCGGGGGGGGAGCAAGGGTGCCAGAGCAGCTGACCCACTCTATGCTGAACCCCCGGAGAGAACTGCATCCCTGCCCTCTCTGGCCTAGACTGCATTGCAAGGATCTCGGGGACTGTTCTTTCGTGTGTGTGTCCAGTGATCTCCTCGGGCAAATGTGCAGAAATCAAATCTCCAGAGCAAAGAGTTTGCCCATTTTAAATGGCAGGAGCCACTTCTAGAAGCTTTCTCCCATAGCATGTTTCTTCTCTTCTCCCCCCCCAGCCCCCAGCCTGGTACATTTTGCTTGGAGACCTACATTAATCTCCCCCCCAAATTGTTTACCTCCTGTTACTTGAATGTTGAGAGACTTCAATGGCCACCACTTGCCCAGAGGAAAAGGCTAAAGTTTTTGGCCTGGAACTCAAAGCTTCCTCCATTTGCTCCCTTCAGATTTCCCCCACGTTTTCTCCAGCTGCTCCCTTACACCATCACTCACTTCTCCAACAACAGATGTTCCCTGGTGTGTGCCTGGTCCTGGAAAAATGGAAAGCTGGAATCTGAAGGACGTCAGCCTGGTTGGTGGGGTCACAGTCAACTGAGCTGCACTTGGCAGGCTGTTAGAGGCTCAGGGGCCAGTGCCCCCGTACTCCACAGTCCCTCAGCCACACCTCACCTCTCAACCACGTGGCCTTTATTTTCACTGAT
The DNA here is from genome assembly GCF_003009895.1 of Hyaena hyaena. Lineage (NCBI taxonomy): Eukaryota > Metazoa > Chordata > Mammalia > Carnivora > Hyaenidae > Hyaena > Hyaena hyaena. The sequence goes on along the minus strand of NW_024080734.1, from coordinate 868,930 downwards.
CGAGCATTTATTCTTTCAGCAAGCACATATCATCATTTGCTACAGACAGCCTCTCTGCTAAGCATGGGGATCCCTAAATGGGTATGATGACCCATTTAGGCCCAGCTCTGGTGCCTTTCCCATTTCTCTCTCTGAATTCCTCCAACCCTATTGGGATTCTGCCTACCCTAGGAATCTCCTCGACCCCCTGGGAGCCCAGTCAGCTCCCTTCTCCCACCTCCTACAGCACCTAGGTCTCTGCCTTCCGTTTGGCACTTGGCATGAGTTTATCCACAGTCACTAATATTTTTAAAAAAAAATTTTAACTTTAATTTTTGAGAGAGCAAGAGACAGAGTGCAAGCAGGGGAGGGGCAGAGAGAGAGAGGGAGATACAGAATCTGAAGCAGGCTCCAGTCTCTGAGCTGTCAGCACAGAGCCTGACACAGGGCTCGAACTCACAAACCATGAGATCATGACCTGAGCCTGAGTCGGATGCTTAACTGACTAAACCACCCAGGTGCCCAACACTAATTATTTTTTGATAGTTATGTGTTTCATTGCTCCAACTAGATCAGAGCTAGGAGAGGACAGTGACTACAGCTTATTTTACATCTTTGTAATGGTCTCCGTGCTTAACATGTGCTTTCTTATCAAATACTGGCTTGTTGAGGATCTGATTATGCTTCATCTCTGCTCAAAAAACAGTTGGCAAAATCCAAATTCCTTAGCCTGGCACTCAAGACCTTCTCTTTAGGACTTGACTAAGCATCACCTTCTCCAGGAAGTCTTCCAGGAATGATTATTTTAGGTTGAAGCTCACCTGTGCCCTACACATACACACACACACACATGCACATGTGTACACATACACACTCCTCTGCTGTCCTCTATCACAACAGCTGTTTGCAAGGTGCGTGAGAACTTGATCTTGAAAGGCACAAGCCCATGAGTTCTTTTTCTTTTTTTTAATGTTTATTTATTTTGGAGAGAGGCAGACTGAAAATGGGGGAGGGGCAGAGAGAGAGACAGAGAGAGAGAGAGTGATACAGAATCCGAAGGAGGCTCCAGGCTCTGAGCCGTCAGCACAGAGCCCGACTTGGGCCTGGAACCCACAAATGGTGAGATCACGACCTGAGCTGAAGTTGTACACTTAACTGACTGAGCCACCCAGGCACCCCTCAAGCCCCTGAGTTCTAACCTTGGACTGCCACTTACCGGCTGTGTGGCAGTTCCCTCAGCTCTGAGACTCTCAGCTTCCTCGTCTGTAGAATAGGCATCATAATCACGTTTGCCTCCTGGCAGTGATAGAGGGCGATGCCGTGAGAAATAGCAAATGCCACCGCGGGCTCCAGCACGGAGCATGGAAAAGCCGCGGGAAATTAGCATCATCTTCTCCCGGGCCATGTCAGGTGTCTATGCGCTCCTTGAGTGCCGTCCAGAGCCAGTTTAGTTCCCCTCTGAATGGCTGGTGCCTATGGGGTCTGGGATGGGAAGATGCTTAATCAATGTTTGTTGGGTGAGCGACCAGGCACATTTACCTGTCATCCCAGGAAAACAGAGCTGAGAGCCCGTCGACAGGGTATTGGGAACAGAGATAAAGCCTAACTTGGGATTGAACTTGCCTCTCCTTGGGCGTGTTCTCCTATTTCATGACCCTGCCGGGCTTCCCCTACTGTGCTGAGCCAGCCTCAGTATCTTGCTGATGGATTCACTCAGATTCATCTAGACTCCACTGAGTTCTTCCTTTTTTATCTTGCTTCGAATAATGTATATTTTCTCACTATAATTTAATTTTCTCCCTTCCTCCCAAACCAGAGCACTTTGCCCATGGAGATATGGGCCACTGTTTGCATTTATAGCATCTTATTAATCCTGCCCTGACCTCTGGGCTCAGTGCTCAGCCTAGGGAGAGACTTTAGCTCCCTTTCCACAGGACCTATTAAAATGCCTTTCTTTTAATTGGTCCAAAGCGAAAGATGAGCTAAAAAAAAAAAAATGCCAGCTTTCCTTTTCCATTTCAGGGTGCAGGAAGGACACACAGGTGTGCCTGCGTCCTGCCTGCAACTGTGTGAAGGACTCAGGGGACCCGTGTGGGGCAGGCTGATGAGGCAGGTGGCTGGTGGGGGCTCATGGGTCCGCTGAGGGCTTTTCTGGGTTTCTGATGGCAACCTGGGGCTTAGGACGAAAAATATGTAAAATTGCATGATACTGTGAATTCACATTTGGCCATCAGCAAAATTGTCCTTTAAAAATGTTGGTCGGATGCTACGACTACTATAGCCTTGAGAACTTACTATGCTTTAGGCTCTGCTCTAAATGATTTTTGGGCATTCATCCCTCAAACCCTCATACATTTGAGAAATATATTACTGTTTTCCATTTTCAGGTGAAGATATCAAGGCACAATGAGGGTATAAACTCAACCAGATAACCTAACTAACTCTAAATAGCAGAGAGCTGTGGTAGCTCACATGGATCCTTTCTGGAAGTGGTAGAGGACACCCTGTTCTCTGGTGGTGGCCACAGCCCCCACAGCCTGGTGACAGCAGCACCGGGTGCCAGCCGTCCCTGCCATCTTGGACTGAAGCCCTTGCACAAGGTATAAGCCACCCAGCCTTCCATGGTGGCCCTGGTGGCAGAAGTGGGATCTGAGCCCAGACTGGCTCTGGAGTCTGTGTGCACAGCTCCTGCGCACCCCAGCCCTTGCTAAGTCGGCCCACGGGGGCTCTTCTGTGCCTCAGTTACCGGAGCTGACAGCAGAGCTGGGGACAGAGATGTAGCTCAGTCTTATTGATTTGCTAAAAGCAACCAGTCAGGTGGCTTCACGATCCTGTCAGATGCCAGGACTAAGCGCCAAGGGCAAATCTTTGGGGTCTGAAGGCCCTACAGGCAGGTCCTCGGCAAGTCTCTGGAAGGATCTGTGTAGCTTAGGAACCTACTCTCGGATACGGCGGGGTACAGAGTGACACTGTCAAGTTTGATGAGATTTCTGTTTCAGGAGAGGACATGGCGGAGGAGAGACACGGTGTTGAGCATCAGACAGACCAGGGCTTCTGTCCCAGACCCACCTCACGCCGCTTGCATGACTTTGAGGACATTAGGTACCAGCCACGCTGAGTCTGAAGATGAACCTACTTATCTTTGTTGGGTGCCTAAAACAGTCTCCTCACTTTGCTCCCCCATCTCTTCAGCTGTGAGGGTATCTCACGTCCCCACATCAGCCAACCCTCCTGCCCCCCAGCCCCTCAGCTGGAGAATGGAACAGAGTTCCTGCTTGTGTGGGCCCCGAGGCGTTGGTGCCATTAGTGAGGAGAGGCTCACGGCCTTCCAGAGCCCAGGTGCTCTGGGGGTTTAATGTTTTCAGGACCCTCCCCTATCACCTTCCTTTTTGTGTAAAACACTCACGCAGAGACCCGCAGGCTGAATCTTCCCTCTGCTTCTCTTTCTCTGTGCTCATTTTTCTTTGCCACTGAGACTTTTGACTGGGGCTGTGGCAACAACCAAGAAAACATTCTTCAAGAAGCCAGCGAACATTTAAAATACAATTCTCCCTTTGCTCCATTAAGAACGACCAAAAATAAAATAAAACCATTTCCTCCTTGTCTGGCACACACGTTTCAGAGTCCAGAGGGAGCAGCGAGGGACAAATGTGGTTCTCACAGGGTGCTCTCGACCCTCCAAGTTCAGGATGCGGGATAATTCCGTTCACATCCGCGCTCCTATTGAGTTACATCACGAAGAGCTCATTCACTCAGCGCCAATTACAGACGAGGGCCCAGCCAAGCCCAGGAGAGGATTCGAGGAATAACAAACGCGCTCGTGTCCAGGTAGCACATCTCCCTGTGGTGGGTCTGGCCTGTCTCATGGAGGCCCCCACAGGCCAACGACTCTTCTGGAAGCACTTCTGTTTAATAATCATCATCATCATCATCATAATCTCCTTCCATCACCCAGTGTCCTCCTTCAGTTAATCCTGCGCACCATTGACTACTGGTGGGATTTTGAAATGACTGGACAAAATTAGAACAGCTGGCATTTGCTTTCTCAGGAGTTGTTCTACATGCTCTACTCATATGCTCTCCCTTCATCTACCTCAGAAGCTAGGAGCTGTAATTCTCCCAGTGCACAGATGGGAAAATGGAGGCTCAGAATGGTTAAGCGACTTGCTTAGGTCACACAGCTGAACAAGTGGCTCAACAGAGACCACACCTTTGAAGGGCTACCACCCTCGATAAGATGCCACAGTGGGGGTCACCCTCCCTCCCCTGCTGAGGATGAGTGTTCTGAGAAGCAGTGTAATGTATACTCTCAAATCCATGATTCCCGAGCAAGCATAGGACACACGTTCAGAGCAGACACTCGGCCTATCAGCGATTTCTGTGACGTAGGCCTTGCCCTTGGGTAGCACGTGGTCTAGGTGAAGAGGCAAGATTAGTAAATGGGAAATGATGACAGAAACAAACCCACGTGGATTGGAAAATATATTCCATGAATTATAAATATCACAGGGAGTACTTTCAAAGTGCATTTTATAGGAGTGTATTTCCTTGAAGTGTTAATACATCTTCTAAAACATATTCAGGGGTCAGATTTCATTTGTGAAGCAGTGGGCTCAGCACGCATTTTGCTTCTCTAGTGCAGGATGTCTTCGGACTTTTACTCTCCTGAGCTGCACAAGGCTCTCCACGCTGCCTTTCCTTAATCACAGTGTGTCATCAGTTCTAAGTTGCATCATTTATGCAACATTGACTCTCCTAGGAAATAAACATGTCCACATATGCCATATATCGAACGTGAGACACGTGCTGATTTCCAAAGTGTTCATGGGTGGCGATCAAAGAAATGTGTTATTAGGCAGGGTTTTCCCTGGACTTTGGGCCAAGGAATCATCTTATTCAGGACTGGTGCTCCTCAGAAAAGTCTTTGGCCACCACGGGATGGAGGAGAGCACTGTCTCAGAGCTGAGTGGCCAAGGAGATATCAGGGAGGCAGCCTGGAAGTACACCTTGAGATCTGGGCAAGACAGGCCAGAGAGGGCTGGGTGCTGGAGCACCTTCCCTCCTTCCCTCGTTCCCTCAGGACTGTGTCCTCCCTGGCACCCCGTTATGAAGGGGGACTGCAGGGAAGAGGAGGCAGATGTTCTTGGGACATGTTTCCCCACCACCACTCAGCCAGATGCTAAATACAAGGGACGAGAAGCTGTGGCTCCTGCCCTTGGGACCTCATGGTCTATTATGGAGACTTTGAAACCAGCAATTTCTGCACAAGCCAGGCATTGCTGTGGCAGGGGAAATGCAGGTGCTATGAGGGCCCATAGGGTGCCCTTCCTGGCTGGGACGTGGTCAGCGAGGGCTTCCTGGAAGAAGTAGCTTTCAAGCCAAGGCCTGATGGATAGGGGGAGGTGAACAAAATTAGTAATATTTAGGGTCTCCGAGATGTTGGGGTCGAGAAATGGGGCATTGAAAAGGTCCAGGTTGTGTAGGGGTCTTGATGATCATGAGATGACATATGGATCTCACCTTGCAGACAGTGGAGATGTGGTGTGGGGGTTAAGACCAAGGACGTAAACACATGGAGTCGGAATCCCTGCTATAGTCTTTCTAACTGCATGGCCTATGGCAAGTTCGTCTCCAGAGCTAAACCTCAGCCCTATCATTGGTATAATGGGGATACCGACAGTACCTGCTGCAGAGCTGTTGTGGAGGTTGCATAGGAAAGTGTATGCAAAGCCTGGCACAGTATTATTATGGAAGTATTATTATGGAAGAGCCCCGGCCCCAGAGTTGGACAGCGCAGTTGCAGGTCTGGCTCTGTCCCGCGTTAGCTGAGGGCCTCATCACTGCACTGGACCTCTCTTTCTTACCTGCTCAAAGGTACCTGTCCAACCTCCTAATGTGGGATTTTTTTTAAAAAATAAGTTTTTGGTTACACTCATTAGTAAAAGGAAAATAGAGGTGTCGGTCAATGCAGGCATTCTTCTCTTTCTTTCTAAAGTCCTGCCCTTTCTACGATCTAAAAATGTTCCTCCCATTTGCATTGGCTGACCACCAGACGTGTCCTGAGGCCCCAGGTTCCCCCCCCTCCACCCGAGCTTCAGCCCCTCCGATTAATCTCCAGGCTCCACACTGCTCTGAGAATTCCACCAACTGATTCTTTCTTAGGCTGGATATCTCATGAGCAAAAGGAGAGCAACAAGGACTGTTTTGTCTTGAAAAGCCAATGAATTATTTAAAATTGTGCTGGGCTCAGGTGACTGAGCGGATGGCCCCATAGCACTTGGAGTGTTCACTTGGGGTCTCCAGCCTTGGGACCTTCTGCTGTCACTCTGTTTAGAGAATCATGGCACCAACTTTGGCACATGGCTTTCCCTCCTTTCTGGCTTTGGGCCTCACCAGTGAGGAAGTTCTGGTGTTCATCAAGCTCTAGGCAGGGAGGAGGGTCGCTTCTGTGTCTGGATCCTTCTGGCTACAGGGATGCCCAGTCCTCTGAAGGAAGAAGGAGCCTTAGGAGGAGAGTGGATGAATGAACCCAAGTAGAGAAAAATGCTGTGGGAGGAGACAGAGGAGGCTTCTCTGGATATGAGGGCCACCTTCCTGGTCCTGCTCTTGCTCTTGCTCAACAAGTCCCAGGCAAGGCTACTTTGGACAAGCCACTTCTTTGTGTCCAAGTCAAAATTTTAAAAACTCAATAGGTGCAATTATTACTACCTGCCATTTATTGCCCAAATGCTCACAATTGCCCTTATGGATGATTACATCTGTTTTACAGATGGGAAAACTGAGGCACAGAGAGGTGAAATGACTTGACCATATTCACAGGGCCAGTAATGAGGGGAGTGGAGATTGGAACCGGGGTGTGCAAACTCTCAGCCTGTGAGCTCACACATGGTACACACAGCTTCTCCAACCCACGCGGCCCTGCTTCCTTCCTAGGGTCAGTGCCTTCAGGCTCCAGAGAGCTCTTTTTAACACTGAGACCCATGTATCTGTGATTTCCCATGAAAATACCCCAGATCTCCTTACCACTAACTACCAATCCTGGTATCCAATATTCCCCCCCAGATTATGCCATATATTTCACAGGTTTTCATATAGCGGCAAGTCTGTTACCTTAGAGGAAAGCATGGTAAACAGAAACATAATCATTTATCTGATCAATTGGTGTTTTAAAAGCACAGGAACTGAGGAAATAACAGAGGAGGCAAATGAGTATTGAGGAAGTGGAAGAAGGTGTCCCCACTGGGAGGTTAAGCCCAGAGGAAACAGGGATGAGCCTTGAGTCTCCATTGGGACGTGGGACCCACCACAGTGTTGCCAGTCTCGTGGGTTTCCATGGGGATCACGTGGAATCATACTGAGCAGGGGCTCTATACACAGCCATGGGAGGGAGCGCCATACCCAGACCGACACCGGAGCTCCTCTGGCGACCCACCTGCTCCCCAGCTTGGGTGCAGGTGGTACAGGTGGTTAGAATCAGTGGTCCAGGAGATAACCCACGCTCTGACAGACAGGAGGTAAGAGATCACAGGGGCCTCAATCAGTTGCGGTCCTCCACAAAGCTGACCCTCAGGCACAGACCTCAGATGCTAACATTGCCCAAGGAAAGGCCTGCCCAGCCTGGGCTTTATTCCAGCTCCCTGACCCGGTGCACCAGCAAGCAAGAGGATCCCAGGGAAGCCAGGTGGCCCACAGGGAGACTTGCATACAGGCTGCTGTTGAAATCTCTCTTCTGATTGGGGTTGGAGAAAAAGCAGCACATAATTGCAAGGCAGCTGGACAGCATGTATCAAGGACATTAAAACAATGTATCCTTTTTGGCTCTATTTCTGGGAGCCTATTCCAAGGCGACAGTCAAAATGACAGAAATATTTACCTGCATAAAGATGTTCTGTGCAGCCTTATTTATAACTGGAAGCAATCGTTATGTCCAACAGTTGGGAGACAGTTGAGTAAACTGTAGTCCATCTACCTTCTCACCCATATGCAGGCAGTAAAAATAATGTCATGAAGGCTTTGTATTAATAAGAGAAAATGATGATAATACAATAATAAATGAAAAAGCAGAAGAGTTAAAAACTTGCAGTGGTATATTGCTAAAATGGCCACAATATTTTGTAGATTTCCCTATCAGGAGGCCATCTTTCCTTCCCCTCTCGAATCTGGGGCAGGCTTGGGAGCAGCTGGGACTAACAGAATGTGGTGTGAGTGACACGGCACATGCCAGCCTAGACCTTGTGAGCACTTGTAGCCTCCAATTCTTTTTCTGCTCTTGGTACCAGCACCATAAGAACAGCTCGTCAGCTAGGAACCCCCTTGTCACCCCAGTCACCCCATCATTCCAACTGACAGCCAGCCAGCCACCCACCCATGAGTGAGGCCTTCCAGGGCCAGGTCAGTACATGAGTGGGCCCAGCTGAGGTTAGCCAAGCTCAGATCAGACCAGAAGGCGGAATCATGAGCCTCTATTGCTAAATGTGGGGGGAGTTTGTTACACAGGAGTGAATAACAGACACAGCAGCCTGTGAGTATAACTCCATGCAGGAAAACTACTTACAATGGGGGAAAATGAAACCCTGGAGGAAAAGATTCCAAAATGCAAAGACTGGGTTTATTAAATGGTGACGGGATTACAGATCATTTTTTAAAAGATCATTTGTTTCAAAATCTTGAGGCTACTTTTAAGCAATTTGCAATGGAAAGTAAATGCACATTATAAAAAGTGAAAATAAGAGCCGAATTTTCTTCTCTGTAGAGTTCTAATTCAAATCTCTCTGACATGATTGCTTTTTGAGTTGGGACCTCATCAGTCTGCCTGTCACGGGTGCAGGGGGAGACTTGAGCTCTGTCCTCTAGGCGGGGCTAGGAGGATGGGCTCTGGAGGGCTGTCCCCGGCACACTTGGCCTCTCTCCCGCAGGGTCTGAAGCGGGATGCTTGGGAACTGTTCTCTGGTGTTTTCAGTTGCCATCTGTAGCTTCCCCCACCCCCCAACCCCTATGGCAGTCACAGTCCACATAGGTCAGGCCGTCCCTCACCCTCGTTACTTCTCCAGAACCGAAGCTGGCAGAGGAGGACGAGCCTGGCATTTGGCATGTAAAAGCCTGAACCTAAATCACAGCTCTGCCCTTCCTGGCTCCTGTGCTCATTCCTTGGCTCAGACTGTGCTTCAGGGCCTGAGCTAGGCCTGGACGTTAGAGTTGAACGGACACGGTCTCCTGGGGGAGTCCTTGGTCTTGTGGGGAGACCCACACACAAAGTTAGGGTGACCACGTAATTTACTGTGGAAGCTGGGTTGTTTGGGGGAGTGAAGGGGGCTGACTGGAGTAAATGCGGACTGTCCAAGCTACTGGGGACCCGGGGTCGTGCTACCCGGAGCCCATCCTCTCTACATGGAGCTGCAGTCTGCAAGTGCAGTCCCGCAAACAAAGCGAATTTAAACAAATTACGGAGAACATCACCACTTAAATCACCGCTTTCCTTTAAATGCATGAAAGTAGGTAACACTCATAGTTCACAGTTACACTGTTCCTATTTTGCCTTTGCTCCTGAATTTTTCCTAACTGAAGCTGGTCCAAAACTCCTCACATGTCAAACCGGAGAAGATTTTCTAGGACACCTGACCCACGTGGGTTTTCTCTCTTTCAGCCACCCCCTCCCTTTCCAGCTCTCAGCTCTATGTTTCCTCTCTGCCTCCTGCCTCCCTAAAGCCAGCTCTCTCCCCATTCTGCAGAGGGACAGGCAGGTGGAGGGAAGGAGAATCTGACAGTCAAGGACAAGGGACTGACTACTTGAAGTGGGGAACGAACAGGGAGGCCCATGTAGAGAAATCTGATCAATGTCATTCTTGGTACACACACAGATAAGCAACACAGTGTGCAAAGTTCAAAGTTAGAGCAGGATTACCTGAAGGAGGGTATTGAATGCAGATGACCCTTAATAAACACTGATTGAATTAGGATTTAAGTGATCTGTGACTTTAGTTAAATCACTTAACCCTTCTGAGCCTCAAATTCCTCTTTTGAAAAGTAAGTGAAGGAACGAGTTATATGAATGAGGAATACATGAATGAATGATACTCTGGCAGTCACAGCCAGCTGACCAGCAAATCTTGATGCGCCCTCCCCCAGCTCCAATAATGTGATATTCATGCTGGGAAGTGGCATCTCTTCCAGGACTACATTTCCCAGGCTGCCTTGCACCTGGATGGGACCATGTGACTAGTCTTTACAAACGGAAGGTGAAGATAAGTCGTGCATGTCTCTTGTAGGCCAAGGTGGTTAAGTATCAAGTCACCCTCATTTTCCCTCTATACCCATTCCCTCCTTCTAGTCTACTGGCTAGATAATTCTGAGGTCACCTCGAGGCCACAGTGAAGGTGGCTGATTCCACTAGTAACCACCACCTAGAGGGCAGCCGCCCAACCAGAAGCATATATTCTGGACTCCCTGTGAATGAGAAATGCACTGTTACAGGGGAAAGCCAGTAAAATCTCGAGATTGTAACAGCAGGTAATCCATCCTGGATAATTCTTCTGCCTCTTGGGGTGGTTATGTAGATGGAATAAAGTGCGTATAATGGCTTCAATGGTGCCCCAACACCTGCCCCCCCCACCCCCACCCCCCCCACCCCCGCCCCGGGCAGGGCAGCCGTGGAAAAAAGATTTGTTCATGTCCAAATCCCTGGAGCATGTGAATGTGGCTTTATTAGAATAAAAGGCCTCTGCAGATATAATTAAGGATTGTGAGATTATCCTGGATTACATGGGTGTGCTTGAAAACCAATGATAACTGTCTTTGTAAAACAGAAGAGGAGAAGATTTCGTGAAGATGGAGACAGAGATTGGAATGACTGATGCAGCCATGAGCAAAGGAATGCCTAGGACCATCAATAGCTGTGAGAGACAAGGGAGGACCTTCCCCTAGAGCCTCTGTAAGGAACATGGCACCAGCAACCTCTTGATTTCAGACCTGCAGCTTCCAGAACTGTGAGATGATACATTTCTACTGCCAGTTTGTGGCAATTTGTTACAGTGATACTAGGAAACTAACACAAAGAAGTATGTACAGAGCCTAGCAAGAAGGCACTGAGTAAATGGTGAATTGTAAAAAACTAGCCCTCGACACCTCTATGGTTTGCTCCTTAGAGACAGGGTCTTCCGGGAGATGGTGTCCCCTGAGAGAAGGTACAGTTCACATCTATCTGGTTAACCCCTTGAGCTTTGTGCAAGCGATCTTCTTTGTGGATGATAAACATATATTTATTAATGTGCAACAAGGGGGATTGAAAAACCCTTCTCTGCAGCATCTCTTTTTAAATGCCTGCAGATGGGGCGCCTGGGTGGCTCAGTTGGCTAAGTGTCCAACTTCAGCTCAGGTCATGATCTCACAGTTTGTGGGCTCGGGCCCTGTGTCGGGCTTTGTACTGACAGCTCAGAGCTTGGAGCCTGCTTCGGATTCTGTGTCTCCTTCTCTCTCTACCCACATCCTGCTCATGCTTTGTCTCTCTCTCTGTGTGTCTCAAAAATAAATAGATGTTAAAAAAAAAAAAACTTAAAACGATGTTTTTAAAGGCCTGCAGGAAGCAGCTGTTGGGGCCAGCCCCCTGGGCTGGCAGCCCAAAAGCTGGCCTCAGGAGCGAGGAGTGGCTTCCCCCTGGGGTCCTGGCTCAGGCTCAGCGGAGTCACTGGCTGAGGCTTCGGGGAAGGCTGTGGCTGGCCCCCATCCCCACCCCAGGCGGAGGAGAGGCCGTGGGGGGGAGCCTTCAGGGCCTGCTGAGGGAGTCTGTGGAGCAGCAGAAGGAAAGGTGGTGGAGTGGCCAGCAGTTTATCGCTTTGCAGACTGTCTACCAGTCACACATGGCTCTTTACCTTTAAGCTAATTAACAGTAAATAAAATAAAAAGAAATTAGTTCTCCACTCATGGTAGCCAGTTTTCAAGTGCTCAAAAGCCACATGCCCCAACTGGCTACCATATTTGGACGGCACAAGTTTCCATTATTGCACCATGTTCTATTGGACCATCCTGCTCAGATGAGGAGGGCTATGAGCCTCAGCTCTCCACATCACCAGCATTGTGACCTTGGACAAGTAGGTCCCTATTTGTCTCAGACACTTGCTCTGCTTTAGTGCGACCATCTATACAATGAGGGCAATCATAGTACTTTCTTCATAGGGTCACAGGATCAAATGAGATGCTGTGTCCCAAGAACTTAGCACAGTGCCTGCCACATGTTAGTGCTTAGAAATTGAGAGCTCTAGTTATGGGTAGAGAAATAATCTTCAGGAAAGGGGGATGGTAAGAACACTGCCTGGGAGTCAGTGGATATGGGCTCCAGACTATGTTCTGACACTTGTGAGAGAGCCTATAGAGAAATGTCTGAATCCCAATCCTTGCACCATCAAATCTGTGTGGCTTCGGGTAAGTCACTTCACCTCTCTGAGCTCAGATAGCTCCCACTGGCAGAAGGGAAGTTCAAATCTTATTGGATCCTATAGTTCTGGGAAATGTGACTTCTATGATTCCAAGAAAAGAGAAGGAGAGAACCCCATTCTGACAGCCACCACTAAGAATAGCTAATGCAGATTGGGGCCCTGAATCTTACCAGAGTCAAACATGTCCAGAGCAGGGATTTCTTGTTCACTTCTGGTCACATGCAGTAGACACGCCATGAACACACACTGAATGACTGACTTTAGGAATAAATGGTAAACCAAGTACTTGCTATGCACCAGACGCTGTGTGAATTGTTTTCATAGATTTTCTTCCTTTGAGGTTTTTTTTTAAACTGGGGGCCAAAAAAATTTGCTTTTAATAAGCATATGAAGAACTGTTCAATCCTTGCTGGTAATTTGAGCAAAACAAACTAAAACTGAGACTAATGATTTTTCAACTAGTCGATAGGCAACCCTTTATAAATTTTATCATGTCCAGTGTTGGTGGATACATGTGGAAGGAGCCACTCTTATGTACTGGCTGTGTATACACATTTATTAACTGGTATCAGTGTTCTGGGGGAAAAAAAGTATACAATAAGTATCAAAATCTTAAAAATATAGAGACCCTTTGCCCTAGAATTTTTGCCCAGGGGTCTGGTCTTTATTCTAGGGAAATAGAAAGGGCAAAAATCGCAAGTAATATTTAATGCAGCACTGTTTAAGTCACTGGAGTTTTCCCAGATCTCCTCAGCTAGAGGCTACAAATGCATTTATTTTGATACACAAACATTTGGGCTCAGAGGCACAGCTCACAGCGAGCCACGTGGCTTTCAGATCCCCACGGATATTTCTGGGGGTTTGCAGAAATTCCCTTATGTGTTCAAATGCTCTTTGCTCTGACCTGCTTGCTGGCTTTTCAACCCCAAAGCCACCTCAGTCCCAAAGATGGACTCTTATCTTCTTGGGTGCCCCTTCAGATCCACTCCCCACTTTTCTTCAGACCCTTCTCTGCACACTGACCAGACAGACTAGAACAACAAGCTTCCCACCAGTTGGAGGGACCTGGACAGTGAGGTCAGCTCTTCCTTCCCCAGCCTCGCCACTGAGGGTCCCAGGCTGATTCCCTCTGTCAAGGAGACTCTGATGCTGGACACAGCTCCCTTCCCTTGCCCTCAGCCCAGTGCTTCCAGCCCCCAGGGTACTGTACCGTTCTCTGTGCTTCCCTACAACCTGCCCACACCATAGTCAGTAGGACCTAAAACCTCCTTGGATTTCCCACTTTGAGTGTGCCCTCTAAAGTGCTGTGCTGGAACATGCAGAAGAATGAAACTAGATCATTTTCTCACACCATGCACAAAAATCAACTCAAAATGGATAAAGGACCTGAACGTGAGACAGGAAACTATCAACACCCTAGAGGAGAAAGCAGGAAACAACCTCCTTGACCTCCACCGCAGCAACTTCTTACTTGACACATCCCCAAAAGCAAGGGAATCAAGAGCAAAAATAAACTGTTGGGACCTCATCAAGATTAAAAGCTTCTGCACAGCCAAGGAAACAACCCAGAAAATTAATAGGCAACCAACGGAATGGGAAAAGATAGTTGCAAATGACATATCAGATAAAGGGTTAATATCCAGAATCTATAAGGAACTCACCAAACTACACGCCCGAAAAACAAACAACCCAGTGAAGAAATGGGCAGAAGACATGAACAGACACTTCTCCAAAGAGGACATCCAGATGGCCAACAGACACATGAAACGATGCTCAGCATCCCTCCTCATCAGGGAAATACAAATCAAAACCACACTGAGATACCACCTCACGCCAGTCAGAGTGGCTAAAATGAGCAAATCAGAGAACTCTAGATGCTGGCGAGGATGTGGAGAAACGGGCACCCTCCTACACTGTTGGTGGGAATGTAAACTGGTACAGCCCCTCTGGAAAACAGTGTGGAGGTTCCTCAGGAAACTAACAATAGAACTCCCTTATGACCCAGCAATAGCACTGCTAGGAATTTACCCAAGGGATACAGAAATGCTGAGGCATAGGAGCACATGTACCCCAATGTTCATAGCAGCACTCTCCACAATAGCTAAAACATGGAAAGAGCCTAAGTGTCCATCAACAGATGAATGGATCAAGAAGATGTGGTTTATCTATACCATGGAATACTACATGGCAATGAGAAACAATGAAATCTGGCCATGTGTAGCAACATGGATGGACCTTGAGGGTGTTATGCTGAGCGAAATAAGTCAGGCAGAGAAGGACAAATATCATATGTTTGCACGTATAGGAGGATTAGGAGGAACTTGACGGAGGAACAAGGGGGAGAAGAAGGGCGGAAATGGTGGGGGAAAGGGAGAGAGGCAAACCATGAGAGACTCTTGAATGCTGACAAAAACTGAGGACTGATGGATGTGGGGGGGAGGGGGGATGGGCATGGAGGAGGGCACTTTGGGGATGAGCACTGAGTGTTATGTGGAAACTAATTTGACAATAAACTATTTGTAAAAAAAAAAAAATTGAATATAAAAAAAATAAAGTTAAATATGTAAAATAAAAAAAAAATAAAAAAAAAATAAAGTGCTGTGCTGGGAGGCTAGCTCTCCAAAAAGCAAAAGCCCAGATGTGCAGTGTTTATAGATGTTACTCACACTGTGGCCAATTTCCAGCTCCCAGCGGTTTAACAATGGGCTCCGGGAGCCCTCTCATGACGCTGACGTGAGCCAGCTCAGCACATCACCAGCCCTGCCTTTCCTGAGACTCTGTGACTGAGTCAGGAGCTGCCATACATGACAATGCCGATTCCCTTATTAGGGGGCTACTGCCCAGGGTCACAGCACCACTGGGAGCCCTTTGTTCTCATCACCCCAGAGGCTGACTCCCACAGACTAGGGTATGAAAAAAGCTCCATCAGCCTGCATCTACTCCCCCTTTTCTCTCTCTTTCCCCGCCAATGCTCAAATCAGGCCTGGCCTGGGCTAGGAAATCGAAACCTGCTGCCATCTTCCACTTCTACGGTCTTTCATCTTTATCCCCAGGCTCCAGTCCCCAAATTGTGTCCTTATAGATCCAATCTCCCCCAGACCTGTCAGTTCCAGGACAATGATGGGTGCGAGTGAGGGTAGGGGTGGGTGGAGCAGGTCCACTGACCAGCAGAGTGTGACCCTGAGCTCCACTAAACTAACAAGCCAATGAGCACCATTCCTCAATATCCAACAGCATGGCTTCAATTGAATATACTACGGCTCACCCATGTAAAAGATGTACTGTACAAGCTTTTAAAAAACATTTTCTGGTATGGGAAAATGATTACAATATTCTGTTACATTAAGGAGCAAATAGGTTCTTTTCTAGTCAAATGCTACAACATGGATGAACCTTGAATACATCATGCTAAGTAAAATAGGCTGACACAATTATGGTACGAGTCTAAAGTAGGTAGACTCGGAAAAACACAAAGTAGATAGTGGTTGTCAGGGAGGAGGGGGACATGGGAAGTTGTTGTTTAATGAGTATAGAGTTTCAGTTTTGCAAGATAACCGAGTTCCGGAGATTTGGCGCACCACTATGTCAATATCCTCAGCACTCCCGAACGGTGCACTCGAACTGGTTAAGATGGTGCACGTTTTCTGAAAATGCAAAAGATTTTTTTTTTTTTCGAACTAAACCACAAACAACAGCAAAAACCTGATTTTTTAAGCTAGAGGTGACAATGAGTAAGAATGGTTCTGGCCTGGGATCTCAAGGAGCTTCCATACTCCAATGGGAAGACCAGTGAATGGGGAACATGCACATGAAGAAGTAGAGCATTACAAGGACAGGGAGGGAAAGAGCTGCACACAGTGCTCCGAGCAGCTTAAAGCACAGCACTGACCTGGCCCACGAGGTGAGGAGAGCGGCTAAGGGACAAGAAGTGAGGGCAGGACCCCAGGAGTGCGTCCCAGGGAAGGGGAAGAGCTCACTAGCGGCTGGGGATCCAAGGACATGCCCTCTGGAGGCAGAGAATGCACGCATCCTTTCCTGAGTGTCTGGAAGGACACACACACACACCCTGGCCACCAAATTCCCTCTAGCTGGTAAGGTATCATTGTGCCTTATTCTCTTCCTGTACCTCTGTATCTTACCACTTTTCCACCGTGAGTTTGGGTGATTTTGCAGTAAGGAAAGAGCATAAGGAAACAACCTTACTGCGCAGACTGATAGCAGCGCTCTTTATTTATTTATGCTCTGACTTGCTTCAAAGAGGATTTCAAGCTGCTTACAATTATGTTAACAATATAGCAGTCTAAAAGACCTTGTCACTAAGTAAGAACAATGAGGGGAAGGAAAAGTGCAGCTGAAAGAGTGAAATGAGGAAGGCGGGAGGCTTCCCTTCACTCAGAGGGAGCCGCCCTGCGTACCCCTCCTCAGGTCCAGTCTTGCCACTTAATTTGAACATGGACCTTAAATTGTCCTGTTGGTATACATTGTCTTCTCAACTCCATTGAAAAATCTTTCACTGTGATTTCCTCCGTCTTTTATTACTCTCTCCCTGAAAATACGTCATTTTATTTTTCTGTTGCGCCTTTTCGCAGGTTTAAAAATCCATCTTCTGTTCCCACGGGGACCCACCTCACCAGGGCGATGTGTTCAGAGCCTCACTGAGCACAGTAGGTCCTCAAGTGTCTGTGAGTGAATGTCTCAGCGAGGACTGAGGGCCACTCATACCCACTGCCTGCAGCACGCAGCCAGTGACATACTCTCAGCACGGGCTCAGGACACGGTTGCCAATTTGATTTATGGGACTTATTATCCCAAGTGGTGGCAGAGAATAGATATTGACTCAAAAGGGTTTAAATAAATAAATGGATGCACAACCCAGAAAGGGCTATAGACTGAGGAGGGGGGCTCGTAAAGCAGCTGAGGCAGACATTGTAAATGGACACTGGTCCTCTTGAAAACTGTGCCCAAGGGTGTCATGGAGGGACAGACATGAGCTGTGGGGTCAGCAAGCACAGGTTCACACCAGGCTCCATCACATCATGTGACAGGACTGACCTTGGGCAAATCATAGAAATGAGACCTTTGGTGAGGATTGCTGAGAGAAATGTATATATTGCTGTATGCATATGCGTGTATGTGTGTATGTATATGCATGTGTGTGCATATATGTATAGGTTTATGGATATGAGTATACGCATTACATTGTATACATATGCACACATGTGTGCCTATGCATATATATAGGCATGTGCAAGCGTGTACATCTGTATATGCATACATATGTGTGCAAATGTGCACACATGTGCACATTGTGTGTCTACACACATGTGTATGTATATGTATATGCACACAGGCGTGCACGCATGTATACATGTATATGTATTTGCATTTGGATGTGATTCATCCCCTGGCCCATAATGGCTGTTCAATAAATGAAAATTCCCTCTTGTAACACTGTTCTTCTATTCCATTTGTGCACCAGTGAACAAGCTGATCTAAGAACATAGCATTTCTAAAGCTCCCCTATACCGCTCCATATAGTCATTTCAGGCTTTTTCATCCCCATTGGTTCAATACTACCATGATCACTAGGAACAGCAAGTTTCCCTTCTAAATCACTTACAGTGTATTCCAGTTACTGTGGCTGCATAGCAAATTCCCTCAGAATATAGTGGCATAAAACAACCATCTAATTTGCTCATGGATTTTGCGGATGGGGAATTCAGAGGCTGCACAGATTGGGTGGCTGGTCCTGTTACATGATGTCTGCGGCCTCAGCTGGGGGACTTGAATGCTGGGGCTGGTGTCATGCGCAGACTCCTTCACTCACGTCAGTGGGGGGTGCCAGTTGCAGGCGTGAGCTGGGGATGTCAGCTGGGACACCCACATGTGGCCTCTTGGCTTCCTCATAATAGTGGCTGGCTCTAAGGGAGGTGTCCCGAGAGGGGGTGCTCAGTGAAAGGTGTATCACTGTTTATGACTTAGCTTTGGAAATCACAGTGTCACTTCTACTACCTTTTACTGGCAGGGTGGTCACAGAGCTCTGTTGAAGGACACAGATGCCCCTCTTGCTGGAGGAGTGTTGCTGTCACATTGTAAGAAGAACATGTGGGATGGGATGCATATTGGTGTGGCCATCTTTGGAAAATACAATCTGCTGGTCAGGAAGCTTAGGTGACCTCTTATTTGTCAAAAAGCACCGAAGGTTTAGGTATAATTATCTCCATTCTAGAAATGGACAAACTGAGACTCAAAGATGCAAAGTAACTTGCCTTGGGCACTCTATTTAACCTCTCTGAACTTCAGTTACCCCTTCTATAAAATGGGTAGAAAAATCTCTACCTGAGTGGATGGTTATGAGTCTGCAGTGCTTATTACATTAGGGTGTTGGAGGTTTGAAGTTGGGAAGGTGTTTTGTGATTTCTAACAGCCCACGTTAATGCAGAGCACTAATCTTTATTGTTGTAGTATCGTTATTCTCTTACTCTTCACCTACAGCCCCACAGCCAGCTAAGGACCTGAGTCTTTCTCCACATACCGTCGAGAGCAGAAATTGTCCCTGCATTATGGAGGGGGGCTAACTTTCGTGCAGCAGAAGAGCTCATGGCTTCCTTCCTTGCCTGTTTCCATCTTCTAAAAGGACAAGTACCTTGGGAAGAATGTTAATGTTTGCTTATAAATTCCAAACGTGTAACTCTTAATGACTCCTTCAGTCAATTAAGTGCAGGGAGCCCTTTGGTCATAGAAAAACGGCTCCAATGCATTTGTGGTGCACTTCCCCCCTCCTTCCCCCCCCGCCCCGAAAGAAGCAGGATGAAGGACTAGTGTTTTTGCATTAGTTTGTGGATCCCAGAAGGACTCCTCTGACTCCTGGGTGGGCCAAGGACCATCTTGGAGCATCACTCCTTTGGGGATTCACTCTGGGTCCTGTGTCCCTCATCGTCAAGCTACCTGCTAGGGCTATGGCCTTATAAGACCCACTCTCTGCTCTCTTGTCATATTGAGAGGAAAAGATTTCTGCCCTTGACCCCAAACTATATTTGGACAGTCTCTGGGAGGCCACCTGGCTGAGCAGGATGTCCCTGGACCTGGCTGCCTGGGACAGCTGTGGGACTCTCACTGCTTTCAGCTTCTGCTTGACTGGGCTTTAAAAGCTGGATTTCTCCTCCTCTGTCTCAAATCTCCATTATCCCTGACATTCCTCATTACCCTGAACAAAGTAAGTTTTAAAAAATCCCAATAACATAGTTGAGAAAACTGAAGCTCAGAGAGGTGCCGTGACCTGCACAGGGTCACACAGCATGCAAGTGCCAAAGACTCTGAAGGGTCTCGAATCTCCTCTGGGGAAACACCAGCCCCCTGGTGGCAGATAAGCCCAACCCCTTGGAGCTCTAACTCCTCCTCCTTCCCTCATGTCAACAAAAGAAAAATCATTTCCCATTCCTGGCTTCTGTGCCAGATCAGAGAGACTGAGTGACGAAGAAATGTCTCTAAATGTACCTGGATAGTCTTTCTTGGCTTCTCAGTTTCGCTGTCTTTTGTCGTTTAAAATCTCTTTTCTACAGACCCTCAAAATTGCATGTGTGGGGGCCTGGTAACGGCTGCCTTTGTTGTCTCCGGGGTTGGTACCTACTCTCTCGAGTTTGTGTCCCGGGGCTTTGTGCTCAGACTTGACCATGTTTGGGCATGGAGGCTTGTCCCAGATGGGGACCAAAGCACGCTTTCCCAGAGATGGGCTGGGAGCCCAAGCTTCTCGCTGCAGCTCAGGCAGCCTCTTTTGGGGTGGGGGCAGGGGGCCAGGCGAGAAGTGTCTGCCTGCTGAAGACTCCAGGGCACGGGAGACTGTGAGTAGTGCATCCAGAGCCCTTGGGGAGTGGTTTCTCCAACGACCCAGGGTTAGTGGGGAGATCGCGGGGGAGAGACGCTGGCTACAGGAACTTCCTTCCTTAAGGGAGGTCCATCAGGATTCTGGGCTCCAGAGGGGCTGACAGAGGTGTCAGCCGAGAGACTAGAACTGCTGGTGTTGGGGCCCATGGTCTGGTGGCCTACGGGGGGAGTGCTCCATGGCTGGATCACTATAATAGCTCAGTGTCCTGGCCCTCCGGTCCCAGGTCCCAGAGCAGCCGAGGGCAGCCACTTGGAAAGCAGGAGAGCAGGGCCAGTCCCGGCGTTTGATCCCAGGGGAGGAGTGGGACAAAAATTGGCTCCACAAGAGCACTGGAGGCTTCTGCTCCAAACCTTCAGGGCTCCCTTTTTTACACTCATAGCTAACGCTTAGTGAGTGCTGGCGCTGGCCAGACACTGTGATCAATAAGTGATATTTGGTGTGTGACTTGATCTTTGTCAGAGCTCCCTGGAGCAGGTACTACTATTCTCATTTTATAGACATGGTTGCTAAGTGGCAAAGTCAGGATTCTATCCCAGATCTGCTGACCTCAGAGTCCTCCCTGCCCCACACTCCACCAAACCCTTAAACACTATACTCTACGCTCTGTCCTTAAGGAAAAGAATAACCAAAATACCAGGTCTAGCGGACCCTCCAAAATCCTACCTTCTTTTTCATTCTCCATCTTTCCTAAATTCACCCGAGACTTTGAGTGACTTTTCTCAATGGGAGATACATCCAAAAAGTATAGAGATATTTAGCAACTCTCAAAAGTGAGAAGTTCTTCTCGGAGTCTAACTGAAATCCCTCCTCTTGTAACAGCAATCCATTTCTTCCTGTCCAGGCTGCAGGGGATGTCAGCAGTTCCTACCCTTCCTCCTGTCTGAAGCCCCTCACTGTGTTTGTTAAATCCTATCCACCCTGATAACCATATCCATGCCCATGTCCTCACCCCATTCTCTTCTCCTGAGTGGTTTTAGGAGCATTTATCACAACTCTGCAAACCTATTTAATCTGTGTAGGTAACAATCTCACCAGAGCATTACAGACAAGTGGGATCTGAACAGACAGCAGGTTCGAAACTTCTCTGTGACAGGGGGGCTTCTCCTCTCCCCTCCTGTCCCCTCCCCTCCCCTCCTCTTCCCTCCCATCCTCTCTCCTCTCCTCCCGTCCCTACTCCTCTCCTCGCCAATCCTCTCTCCTCCTCTCCCCTCTTCCAAGTCCAAAGGCATTGAGGTGTCAGTAGGGCTGCACACTATCCAGAGGCTGAGGGGACAAGCCATTGTTCCCTGTCCCCTCTGGCTTCTGGTGGCTGTTCACACTTCCTGGCATGTGGCCTCATCACTCCAGTCTGTCCTCCCTGGTCATATTACCTTCTCCTCTTGTCAAATGACCCTTGCGATTACATTTAGGGTCTACGTGGATAGTCCAGAATCATCTCCCCATCTCAGCATCCATAAATTCTTTACCCTGTAAAGTACCAGTTGAGGATTCCAGGGCTGAGAATACGGACCTCCTCTTCTGATAGACCATTACTGAGCCTATCGCACACTGTGTGCCCTTGGACTAGTCAGTCTACCTCTCTGGGCCCCAGATCCTTCAACTGTAGAAAGGGGATGATACTTGCCTCTCGGAGCTGATGGGAGGCTTATATGGGGACAAGAAAGCCCTCTGAAGTTGCAAAGCTCCACGTAAAACTAGAGGTGATGTTGATCTTTGAGTACCCTCCCTTCTTACTTGTCCCCCTTTGTGGGGACTACCTGTTGCCTGAGCTCATCTCATGTCTGTTTGCCTCTGTGGCTCCAGAAATGATCACTGCCTGCGGTGGACATGGGGAAGAAGCTGGTGATGGCCCAGAAGCGGGGAGAGACTCGAGCCCTTTGCCTGGGTGTGGCCATGGTGGTGTGCGCTGTCATTGCCTACTATATCCTGGGCACGACCATGCTGCCCCTCTACCAGAAGAGGTACTGAACTCTCCTGGCTGCCCCCCTCCTCCAGCCATTCTCCTAAGGGTCTGGTCTTCCAGGAACCCCGGCCTTCTTTCTACCCCTCCCCTTGACTTCACATCAGGCAAGCAGGTCTGGACAATCCCCAATATTAGGGTCAATTTAGGGTTAACCCCCTAAGTGCGGGGAGGGGCAGCCTGACTGGACCCTACTCCTCTGTGGTTCTGGGACCTGGGGGCGGAAGACATAGGAGGTCCTTCTCACATGAAACAGTGAAGGATCAGAGCAAATGCTCCAGCATGAGTTTGATTCCAGGAGAAATGAGAGTTCTAGATTTTCATAGCTCATTTGCACAGTTTGACTCCTCTTCTGAAACCTCCCAGTCAGATGTGCGTCTATTCTCCTGTTGAGTATCTCAAGTGACAGGGAGTTCAGTACTTCATTGTACATAACATTTCATCTTGGGGCTTTTCAGAGTAGGAAATGTAGCACTGGGCCAAAGCCCACTCCCCTGGAGCTCTGCTCTGGAATCTCAGAGAATGTTCCATGCCCTTGTTCCCTGACATGTCAACCACTCGCACTTTTAAAGGAAAAGGTGTGAGGTTCCGGATCCCTTCTCTATTTGGAACAAACACTCAGTCCTCTCCACTTGCTTTTTGAGGACACGTCTCAGAGCCTCGCCTCTGGGCATGCTCCAGCTGCTAACAGCCCCTCCATCTGGCAATGTGTGTCCTGCCTGATAAACGGGAGATGAGTCACAATTGATTCGCTGATGTGTTGATGAGGCTGTTAGCCTCCCTTGGTCTTGCTTCTTCCTGACTTTTTATAAGCCTGGAGTGATTCCAGGTTGGAATCTTACCCGAGAGAAGCGCTGTACGGGACTACTGTGTGCCTCTGACATGTTATCTCCAGGTTAAGCGCCCTCCCCACCAACCTCCCTACCCTGGAACAAATCCAGTCCCTTCTACATCTGCTCTTCTTAGGGGAAAAGGCACAGATTCTGAAGCTACTTAGACCTGCCTGTGTGGCCTCTGTGTGGCCTCAGAAAAGTCCCTTGGCCTCAGAAAAGTCCCTTGACTTTTCTGAACTCTTCTTCCACCTCCTGCGTGGCGGGAATGGTGTGGCTAAGGCATCTCAGGTCTGGCTACTCATCAGAATCAAGGCAGGGGGATGTTAAAAACATACCAGGGCCTGGGTCTGCCCACCTTAGATATTCTGAGTCACTTGTTCTTGGCCATGGCTTGGACATGAGAATCTTTTCAAAAGCTCCCCGGGGTTTGGGGTTTGCAGCCTGGGTGAGAATCATTTATGTAGATGATACGTAAGAGGCTAAAAAGCATTGATATTCTGATTCTATGGTTCTTGTGAGTGGGGTCACACTCCTCTATAGCAAGATGAAGGTCCCAGCCCTAGTCTCTGTGAAGGGGTTAAGCCTGGTGCTCTGTGCCTCCCAGGTTCTGAGATATATATGTGTGTGTGCATGGTCTCCCCAGTGTGTGGACCCAGGAATCCACGTGCCACCTGATTGAAACCAACATCAGGGACCAGGAGGAGCTGGAGGGCAAAAAGGTGCCACAGTACCCATGCCTGTGGGTCAATGTGTCAGCTGTGGGCCGGTGGGCCATGCTGTACCACACGGAGGACACTCGCGACCAGAACCAGCAGGTACTGACTGTGGTGGG
This sequence comes from Hyaena hyaena, assembly GCF_003009895.1. Classification (NCBI taxonomy): domain Eukaryota; kingdom Metazoa; phylum Chordata; class Mammalia; order Carnivora; family Hyaenidae; genus Hyaena; species Hyaena hyaena. The sequence continues at coordinate 845,013 of NW_024080734.1, read as the reverse complement.
GTGGGGGGGGAACATATTCCCCTGCCCCTGGCAAGTGTGTGGGCCTCTTCCTAACTGGATCTGCATCCCCATTCTAGAGAGTGAAGGCTGAGAAAGCTGAGCCTACATGATGAGGGTCCACAGCTGGTGTGAGGTCTAGCCAGGCTTAGCTCTTCTGGTTTGGAGTCAGACAGATCTGGGTTGGAATCCTTGCTCTGCCATTAGCTGCTGTATGACCTGGGGCAGGCACTGAGCCCCTCTAAGCTCAGCTGCCACCTTTGCTGGAGTGTTGTTATGAAGACAGAGGCTGTGTAGTGTGCAGAGTTCAATGTCAGGTGGATAGCAGGCACTTCTATAAGGTGAGTCAAATGAGAGACCAAAGCCAGAGCTGAGCCAAGGTATCCCCCTCCGTCCCCCCAGGAACCAGAGGCCCAGGGGTGGAGCAATCTCTGGAAACCAGTGCTTGGGAGATCTTCCCATCACTACCTCCTTGTACCCCCTACCTACCATCCTAGTCTTTCCTATAGAAAATACAAGTTGGCCTTATCCACTCACTCATTCACTCATTCATCCAATAGTTACTGGGCACTTCCTGCGTCAGGAGCTTTGGATGCAGGAAGAGAGAGCTCATATGGGAGATAATATCTAGTGGGGAGGGATCAGTGCCGTAGAGAGGAACAGAGAATATTATGGGGTCAAGGGCAGGAGTAACTGTTTCTAGCCAACAGCAAGGTGAGGGTGTCAGGAAAGTGGGTTTGTCTTTAAAAACAACAGGTATTAGATACACAGAAACATGGAGGGCAACATGCACGGCAAGGGGAGGGCATAGAAGAGAAGGTACTAGAAGGCGTGCTGCAGAAACTAACGCAGAACTCAGGGGGACAGGAAGATGCTACAGAGGTGGGCTTCACATGACCCACCTATGGAATCAGAAAGGTTTTTGTTTGTGAAAGGTTTTTGTTTGTTTTTTTTTTGAGAGAAGCAAAGCTTTAATGAAAATGCTACAAGTTATGGATAATAGTTAGTTCCCATGTTTAAAAAAAAACAGATAATTGAAAACACTTTACTGATTTTTTTTTTTTTTTGCTAAAAAGATAGTCTTTAAGGATATCCAAGTGAAACAGCAAACACAACACAATAGGAAAGGAGAAGTAAGGGCTGAATTCCAGTGCAGGACACAACACAGCCCCATTAGGGAAGTGGGTGGAAGAACCTATCCTACAACAGACAGAGTTAGACTCTTATAGTCAATAGAGATTTTCTTTTAAGGCTTTAGGAGTCCAGCATAAGGAAGGGAATTGGGGAAGGGCTAAGTTTGTCTACAATCACCATTTTACCAAAAAACACACTGATTCAGAGAAGTAGAGGTCGATCTGCCTGAATAGCAAATAGAGCAAATGCCAAGGCAGTCCGATCAGGACAGGTCTCTCATCAACCTGGGCTCAGGACAGACCAAGTTCCTTTGCATTTGTATCAGAAGGCCAGAGCTTTATCTGGAACAAGTTCACTCCAGATAATGCTCCATGGTGCTGATTTTAGCAGGGGGTGGGGGTCATAAGTGCCTCCGAACCGATCCACCATCTCCCCTAGCATTTCCCAGGAAATGGCTCTACTGGTTACCAGGAATTTAAATTCAAGTAGACCATAAAGGAGGGAAATGCTAATGATGTCCTGGCACAGTACAAGCTGTGTGTCTGTCATCTCTGCCAAGCACTACGCAATTATGGAATTAAAATGTGATCAGGCAAGCTGGCACTGCTCAATCTGGCCAGCATTGGAACCGCGTGGGGACTTAACGAAGCTGGGCTCCTACACCAGACCAACTGGTACAGAATTTTAGGGCTCTCTAGGTGTTTCTAAGGTTTAGAATTACTTCTGCAAGCAAACCGGAGTCTTTAAAAGGTCTGTGGTCCTGGGGGCAGGACCAGAGTGCTCCAGAGGAGTGTGAAGTTCAGTGATCAGGCAGAGAGGCTGGGCTATGACAAGCGGCCAGGATGGAGGTTGGGCCTGCAATAGGGATGCCTGCTGACAGTCAGAGTTTGGCAACTGAAGGGATGGGAAGGGCAGGGCGCTGACGGTGCGCAGTGGGATTACTGACAGTGTTGGGGGGTCACAGAGAAGTGGGTCTGGACAGCGCAAGGTCGCCAGCCTCACCAGATGGGGGTAGAGCTCCCTGGGCCCCCGAATCAGCTCCTACTAGGACCCCTGCTCTTCTTTGGCATTCAGTGGCTGCTAACTTACCCCAAGGAGCAGGAAGCAAATTTCCAAAGACAAGCAGGAGTGATCACTGGTGTGATAGGAATTGGGAGCAGGCCGTCCTGCAGGCTGTCTGCCTGACCCTGACCCTGAGGTTACCAGTTCAGAGGAGCAAGGGACCAGATCTGCCCCTAGAATGAGCTGTCCGCAGCACGCGAGACACGCCTCTGCCTGGACCTGTAGGGACAGTGCAGGCTGGTAGCCACCGGCTCTTCTGTCTTCTCTCTCCTAGCACCCAGGCATCACCAGGAGAAATGCTAAAGGCAGGCTGCTGCTCTGGTGGGACAGTGAAAGTCCCCTATGCGGTTTTGCCAAGCAGCTGGGTCTTTGCACCAGCTACCCCGTCTACTTTCAGTAGGCTCTGGGGTACAGGGAGCCCGTACTCGGAGCCAGCTGGGTGTGCTCTGGATTCACGTGTGAAAGGCCAGTCAAGGCTGGCTCCCCCCAGCTCACTCTGAGGAAAGGGGCTACTGGTCAGCTCCTGGTTCTCCCACCAGCCTTAGCGTGGGAGGTTCTAAGCCCCTTTGCATGATCTGTGCTGAGAACAGCAATGTCACAGGACTTGGGGGAAAGGTTGGACCTTTTCAGATCCTTCATATAACTTGGGGGTAGCTGGGTCTAGGGCAGGGGACAGAGGGTGCAGTTAGCCCCAGGCCTCTGAGGTCAGTCTTGCAGAGTGAACTCTTGTCCAGTGTCTTGTCAAAAAGCCCCACCAAAGGATCCCGCATGACCACATGCTGGCAAAGGACCCAGAGTGGCCCAGGGTGGGCACGAGCCCCCACCTCAGAGCTTATCCGTGAGTCCCTCTTTAAGAATGGAAAGAGCTGTTGTTGTAATTTCATAGTTAAGTCCCATTATTTTTGATAGCCTCTTCCATTTACTGAGCGCCTGCTATGTGCTGGGTTCTGTGCTAGGTGTTTTCCATGTATCACCTCCTCTAATGTCCTCACAAACCCATTTTACAAGACTTGGATAAGTTGTGGCACTCACCAAGGTCACACGACTTGGAACGGATGGCTGAATCCAGGTCTATTTGCCTCCACAGCCACACCTTTACTCAAAAGAGTAGGTTACCCAAAGTCATAGTCAGAACTCAGAATTCTGAGTTCACCTGCTACTGGGACTCTGCAGTGCCCAACAACTTTGACTGTCAATTCCTTCCTTGGAGGCAGCTTTCTTTAGCCTCAGTTGCTCCCTGGCCAGCTGGGAACCTATTCCAGCAGCAGCCCCCCAACTTCCCAAGCTGTCAGAACCAAGATGCACCATTCTCTTTACTGTGGATGACTGCTCTCAGGTCTGGCAGCTTTGGGGATGGGTCTCATTTCACATCCAAGAAGTGACCAAGGCCTGGGGAGAAGCTGGCTCAACATTACACATTTTGACCTTGGACATGATTATACTAGGTCAGTGGTCTCAAACCTTTGTGTGTGAAGGAATCATTTGTCTTCTGAGCCCCGCCCTCAACAATTCAGAGTCAGTAGGGAGCTATGCTCTGGCCAGGTGGTCTGCTGCAGATTCTGTGGCGGGGGACCACCTTGCAGAACATCTCCCAGAGCCTCACGTGCATACTGTTCAGGCCTCCTGGCACAGAATGTGGATAAATCCAGGGTCTTCACTTTGTGTGTCCTCTGCAGAGCTTTCTAGCTGGACCTCACTGACCAGGCCAGAGGCTCCTAATAACAACCACCAGTGTCAGAATCAAGTGTGTGTCGTGCTCTCCCTGCACAGACTCCTTCAAATGTACTGTCTCTTTCCTTTGAATCCCAGTGTCAGATACTAGCTTGCGATTATCTTCTGCTTGGCTCACATAGGGCTAGACCCCGGAGGGTTTTTGATTCAGATTTTCGCCAGTGTTTTAAAATTGTGGGAGTTCACATTAACATTTGGTGTTCTGCCTTTTCTTGAAATGTTGGAGGCCCGGCTTTCATAGGTCTTCGGGATCCCAAGGCATCCATCGTCCAGATGGAGTGATGTCACTGCCAGTCTGGATGCTTCTGGCTCTCTTCATTTCACCAGGCCCCACCATTCCCCAGACAGCTGCCCCTGGCACCAGGACAAGTGTCAGCTGGCACATGTCATCTCTTCCTCGCCCTTGCCCCTTCACTTCACATGTGGACATTACAGTATGAGCCCCGTGGGCAATCGAGTGCACGACCTCTGCCCTGGATCCAAATGCAGAGCCCACTCGGTCTGTGTCACTTATTGGTCAGTTAAGTTCAAAGCCCTTCTTTAATAACATCCTTGGAAGGAGATACTGCTATTAACCCATTTAAGAGATGAGATATCAAGACCGAGAAAGGTGAGCAATTTGCCTAAGGTTCTACAGTCAACGGAAGCAGAGCCAGGACTCTGGTTGGGCCCCCGCCTCCAAATGTGCGGCATGTACCCTGAGCAGCTCCTGGGCCACTGTCCTCACAAATGACACCGTGAAGGTGTCCTCTAGAACCAAATAGAGCACAGCCTCCCAAGCTTCATCCAGTCCCAACACCCACCTGGGGGCCCAACTCCAAAGCCAACACTTTCCCTTACTTCGTGCCAGCCCCTCAACTCGCCCAGAGAAACAGGGACTTCCAATTTCATGGCTGCTCTTGCTTCCCTTCACAGTGCTCCTACATCCCAGGCAGCCTGGAAAACTACCAGGTAGCCCGGGCCGACGTGGAGAAGGTCAGAACCAACTTCCACAAGCACCGGATTTTCTACTGCTTCTCAACGACTCGGGAGAATGAGACCACTGTCCTGTACAGGCGCCTCTACGGGCCCCAGACCCTCCTCTTCTCTCTCTTCTGGCCCACCTTCCTGCTTACCGGTGGCCTCCTCATTATTGCCATGGTGAAGATCAACCAGTCCCTTTCCATCCTGGCGGCTCAGAGGTAGACCACAGCCAGGTCACAGGGGACTGGGTTGGCCCCCAGGCCTCTCTCTACTTATGTATCCGTGTCTCCTTCCCCTGTCTTCTCACTGTTCTGCTCCTATCCATCCCAGTTCTGCTGTGGGTGGGCCTTGGGAGATTCCTTTGTTAAGTCATTCCCCATCAGGAATATATAACAGCTTCCTGGGTGCTTCAGAGAGCTCCAGGCCAGCTGGTAACAGCTTCTCATTACCTGTCCCCACCCAGCTGACTTAAACCCATTTTCTACTGCACCGCTGACCCTGACCACAGACAGCAATGATGCTTATCTCTGTGCCTATGTTCTCTCAGTTGGCTCAAAAGCCAACCTTTGCCATCCCTGACAAACCTCTGTTCCCTCTTTGAATTCCATAATAAAAACAATGGCAGCTCCCACGTATGCAGAACATTTAGAATATTGCTTTTAGGCCACTAAATGCTATATGCATTTTTATTCCAATATTAACACACATAGGCACAAATTTCTAGTTGTAAACTACTTAAGTCACGGGATGTAATGTATAGCATGGTGACCATAGTTAAAAATTCTGTATTACATATTGGAAAGTTGCTAAGAGAGTAAATCTTAAAAGTTCTCATCATAAGAAAACAAATTTGTAACTCTATATGGTGACAGATGCTAACTAGATTTATTGCAGTGATCATTTTGCAATATATACAAATAATCGAATTATTATGTTCTACACCTGAAACTTATGTAATGTTACATGTCAATTATACCTCAATAAAATATACATATATATAAATATCAAGAGGCTATAAGGAAATATGCTAAAATATATCAAAATATTAACAGTGGAATTGGGATGGTGGTTAAATTTTAATTTTCTTCCTCATCCTTCTTTTCATATTTGGTACTTTTCTAAACTTTCAGCAGTAGGACGGTGTGGTTTCATTAGGTTTGTTTTTAATGAGAAAAGCAACGGTAGATATTATTTTAAAAAGATTTGGAATAGTGAGCCTCACGTCACTAAGCAGGTGGAAATGGACTGGGGAGGAGTTGGGCTCCAGTCAGAGGTAGGTCTTTGAGAACATACAGTTTTAAGAGCCCTCTATGGAAGGAAGGTAACCACATAGATGGGGATGTATAATTTACAATGCAGGTAAGTATAACGCACTGGCCCTGCAAGGGAAGCTTGTCTCACACTTGAAAAGGGCATAAGTTGAGGACCTAAGGTTCTAAGCCATCGTCTCTACTGTTACTACTTCAAGAAGTTTTCTTAGAGCAGTGGTTCCCAAAGTACAGTCCCTGGTCCAGCGACATCAGCGTTCTGGGGAGACTTGGGAGAAATGCACGTTCTCAGGCCCTGGCTGAGCCCAAGGGGTTGTGGTGGAGTGGGGTGGGGTGGTGGGTGGAGGAGTGTTAACAATGGCTGCAGGGGCTTCTGAAGTACCTTCAAGTGTGAGAACCACTGGGGGAGAGAACCCGTGCCCTGTCACCGGTCTTTTCAGAATGGATGGATGACTGTTGGACAGCGCAATTCCTGAGCTGGATGTGAAGTTAGGCTGACATCTCTGAAGTTCCTTCTGGAGCTGTGATTCTAGACGCAGCCCCAGGGTATAAATCTTGTCTCTGCCTCTGCCAGATTTCATCTCTCAGATTCTCAGTTGTTTCATCTTTAAAAAGTGACTCCTCCTTTCGGGTAGTTGGGAGGGCTGAAGAAAGGTTTGGCACATGGTAGATGACCAGAATGGAAGCAGTTGTTAACAACCGTAATAAGTAATAAATACTCAGATGCTCTCAGAAGCAATTATACCACAGATAATGTTAGCTAGCATTTATTGGTGCTTATGTATTACATGCCAGGCACTGTGCTAAGCAGTTTGCCTCGTAAAAATTCAGCAAGGTACTACTGAGCTTACCTCAGAGAGGAGAAGCAGCACAGGACAGTGGTTAAGCATGTGAACTTGCAATGTGGACTTCCTGGCTTCAAATACCCAACCCTGCCATTCACTAGCTCAGTGACTTTGGACAAATACCTCAGTTTCCTCATTTGCAAAATAGAAGCTAATAATACCTCCTTTTTAGGATTGTTGGTATGAAATTAGTTATTCTATTAGCTTCCTAGAATGGTGACTGGTAAGTGCTCTATAAGATATGAAAACCTGAAGCTCTAAGGTGTCATTGGCCAAGGTCATCCATATACCAGGTGAGGAGCTAGGAATCAAGCCCTGGGCTGTGTGATTCCAGAGCGGACTGTCAACCACAGTACTTGAGCAGACTTAGCTGAAGGGCTGAGGGCACCAGTCCCCTAAAGCCCCAGGGACCAGGTAAGGAACAGTGTTGCATCCCTGGAACCCAGTGCTGCTCTCATATAAGTCAGGGATGTGAGAGGAGAGCATCTGTAATCTGCATGAACATCTCTCACTTTCAACCAGAGAGCCCTGATATACCCCATACCCTCTGGGTTCTTACCTGGGGACATTCCTTCCCAGGGGAGTACACCATTTCCCAGAGGTTCTCCCTTCTGGGATCAGGAAAGTTTCAAGAGTCCTCTGAGTCTTTAAAGAAAGCCTCAGAGACGACATTGTACCATGGTAATTGTATTAACGGTAAGACATTACCACTGGAGGAAATTAGACAAAGGGTACAATGGGATCTCTCTGTGTTATTTCTTCCAGCTGTGTGGGAATCTGCAAGTATCTCAAAAATTTAAGTTTGATTTAAATAATAATAAGAAAAAGTTCCCACCATAAGTGTCACTTAAAGGGACTCCTTCGCATATGGTTTTCAGGCATCTTCATTGGGGGCTAAAATACAGAGAAACTCAAATAGCCCCTGAGAGGGGAAGAGCCATGTCCCTCTAGAAAAACGCCCAGCCCCCAGTACCCCATGCATGATTAATAATGACCTTCATTGGCGTGGGACACATGCCCTCCTCCTGTCAGTGAGACTGGATTATATCTGCCTGCTGCTCACAGAACTCCATGTACAGGATAGGCATGAAATAGTGGGCATTTGAGCATGATAAGTTAGACACTGAGGAAAAATGTTTTTTGGGATAATAGCTGCCTAGGAGCAGAAAGCCGTCATCGGTGCTTAATAAATCATTGCTAATGAGCATCTCGTGTTTCCACCATTTTTGCTTTTCATCTCACAGGCCAGTGACTCACACCTGGAAAGATGCACCTGCCTTGCTCCCTCCTTCCCCTTCCCTGGGACTCAGCCCATGTGGTTGGGATCAGAGACAGGGGACGGGAAGGGCAGAGATCAATCAGACCCAGTGCCTGCCTTCAAGGAGCTTTTCCATCCAGCCTTCCTGCCCCACTCCCCACCATTACCAAGGCCTTTCTTCCCCACAGTCAAGAACCTAACTTATGCAAATTCAAAATAGTGCAACCTGAAATACTAATATCTTTCTGTGAATTATTGAAATGATTGCAGCCCCGCTCCATCAACAATTTGTCCAGAATTTCTCCTAATTTTAAAACTCCTTCTTTAGGCATGTGGATTGTAAATTGCATTCATTCTATTGCTAATAGACAGTACGGGCTGGAGCATAAACATATCTCACGTCTTTCGGAGTAGAGTCACGTTCAGGGAATTTTGACATATTTGGGAATATACTGTTTGAACAAAGTGTAGCTATCCGACACCTCACCAGTGGCTGCCTTTTCACATGGAGTGACAGGAGAAAGATTAAAGCAAGATCAGAAAGGCAGGGAGGAATTCACCCCGGTCTAGTGTAGCGTTTCTCAGAGAGAAGGCTTGCAAGGCCAAAAGTGTTCACTGTGATATTCAGATGTTCAGCTTCTTCCTAGATTTCTGTAACTCTCCTTTCCCACTCACATGAAATAGATGATCCCTGCCAGGAGCTGCACCAGCCTCTCTGGATGGCAGTCACAGCAAGGACATGGAAGTGTTTGCAGAGCTCCTGCCATGAGAAACATAAATTGGTATCTCCTTCTGCTACTACTGGCTCATGTTGGAAATGAGCCTGCTGGTATTGACCAGGCCTCACAATATTCCATATCAGACCCATATCCTGAGCACAGATACCTCATAAGGAAAAGCATATTCTTGCCTTTACAAAAGAGATTTCAGATGAAAGCCCTGTGGGTGATTGTCAAAAGGCTCTTCCTATGGGCCTTGCAGACCCAAGACTTAGATAATAAAGGGGGTTAAGAACACAAGAGTTACAATTGAGCCTGGCCCTGAGACAAAGAGCCTATTTTGGGGTTAAGAGCACAACACAGTTACTACATATATCTTTGCTAATTGGTGAAGCATAGCAGTCCCTTCCTCAAGGCCTACATTCCATAAACACCCTCCCTTACACTGGCAGCTGGGATGAGGATAGATAAGAGTAGCTAAAACATAAACCCAGGTGCAAAGACTGACACATTTAGGGCCCCCATGATAGTTTCCACAAACAAACCAATTCAGAAACATTCATCCTCTTGAGAGCCAGACAGAGTGACTCCTAGCTTATCTATATACAATTTAACTTATATGTTTTCCTGTTTTTCACTAAGAACATTCTGTTATTTCCTTGGTTTGAATAATTCTGCAATTGTTATCATATTAGGCCTCCCATTTTAAGAAATTCTTTTCTTTGATTTCATGTTGTTGCTGAACTTTTAAATAAAGACACCAAAACCGACAGGACAGAGATGTCTGCCTGGTGGTCAGAAAGAATCTCGGGACTCTCTCACTCTCTCTCTCTCGCTGACACCGTCCATCCTTCAGGGACCCCTGGACCAGCTGGAGCCGGCCTCCGACAGATCCCCAGTTAACTTCCTTAAAGGATTTGGGGGATGGGGAAGTGCTGGATATAGATGCAAAGCCAACAACTTCCAGCTGACAGGTGGACAAAGTTGGGGATTTATACAAAGGCTTGCATCTTCTTCCTCAGTTGCAATCTTTAATCTCTTATAGTCTCCATCGCCCCTTCCCAAGCTCCCTCTTTCCTGATATACATGAACTAAAAACAGGGCCTTGCTAAGTACACGCAGCTTCAAGACATGCTTTCTCTCTCCACTCCCAGTGAGATGGTTGCACTGAATCCTTCCGTGTCAATCCTTCCGTGTCAATCCTGCTGGTGGACTCCCCTTTGATTTCTCCTGTTCAAATACAAGCTCATGTTCTCTGTAGGTCAGTAGTTCCTTCAAGATCATCTAGTGCTTCCCCACTTTTTAATCTGGTGCTTGGATCCTCTCTACAACATTCCTCTTCAGTCACAGTCTACATCAACATCCTTTTGGTGAGTAACTCATTGTACCAGCAGGCAGCCACTTCCATTTGGGGATATGTTTAGCAAATCCCTCCCTGTACAAGAATGTGTCATCCCTAATAGTAGGAAGAGCTAACATTTGTTGAACACTTGTAGGCCAGGAGCTGGGCTAAGCTTTTACACGTATAGCTCATTTAATCCTAACCATATTCTTTAGCGTGTTATTGCTATCTTCACATCCTACGGGAGACGACCGAGGCACAGGGGAGGAACTGAACTTGTCACAGTGCTGAAGTTAGTAAAATGCTGAGCTGGGATTCAAACCTGGACAGTATGTCTTCAGACCTTATTCTCAAAGCTCTGTGATTCCTGCCTCACAGCCTCTGCTCCATAACAAATGGAGAATGCCGAGCAGAGCACAGTCAGTACGAGGAATGTGTTGGATGCTTCCATGCACCTTTTTACAGAGATCAGGCTCTCAGCTGGCTCCCTGGAGTCATACCCCTGAAGAGTGAACAGATGTAGATTGAGGTCCAAACATATGTGTCCGAAAAAGCCCTGCAAACTTCTGACGTGGGCATTACTAGGACAGACAGGGGCATCAGTTAGCTACAATCTGCCAGAGTCCACTGCCACCCAGCCCACAGCCCATTAAACACTAGACAGGAACCCAGGGACACCGGGGCCACAATAATCCCTGAACGGATCACTCTATTAAAAAGCAGAATGAGGGGTGCCTGGGTGACTCAGTCGGTTAAGCATCTGACTCTTGGTTTCGGCTCCGGTCATGATCTCACAGTTTCATGGGTTTGAGTCCTCCGTTGGACTCCATGCTGACAGTGCAGAACCTGCTTGGGATTCTCTCTCTCTGCCCCTGTCACTGTCCCTCCGCCACTCACACTGTCTCTGTCTCTCTCAAAAATAATTAAATAAACTTAAAAAAAAAAAGCAGAATGGAAGAGAGGCTGGTCTGACATGACTCTTTCTCAAGGACCCCACACTTCTCTCAGTGATCTCAGTTTTCTTTCCCAAATGTTCCCAAACCATTGACTTAATAGTCACTCTAGAATTTGTCCAGGAGTCGAGAGCATGCTTATTTATACATAGCTTTAGAGTCTTCTCTTACTATCAGTAATAAAAATCAGGCCATGTGACTCTTCTTGGTATTTAAGTAATTTTCCTGTGACTCTATTGACCACTCAAGTAGTCATATTCTTAGCAGCCTCTTAGACATACGTGTCTTTAAACACTGTTTTATATACCCTCCATTGAAATTCCCTGAGGCACAAGCCAGACCTTCATTGATTTGGAGCAGCCAGAGCCTTCTGAGCTCCTGACTTCATGTGAGCCTCTTCGCCATCTTGGATCATCATTCCCAGTTCTCAGACTTCCCTCCTTGTGGGGAAGATGGGAACAAACCCAAACAGAGGTGGGTGTTGCTTGGCTCTCCATCAGGTTATTCTCCCCAAGTAGACTCAGCTATCAGTTATTTTCACTCTTTCTCTTGGAACATGTTTGAAAAGCTTTTTTTTTTCTCATTTTTACATTTTTGGGAGGTAATTTTCAGCTTAGTGTGACCTTCTTCTGATGTTTCTGAATTATGCGTTTTATTTGTCTTTGGAGAGGGAAACTGTAGGGAAGAAAGCTCACAAAAGTGGGATTTCGAATATGGATTGCCTAGGACCTTGGATAGTTTATTGACTCTCCTTGGGTCTCAACATCCTCAATTGGAAAACAAGCATAATGTGGTTTGTTCTATAGATGGCTTGTGATGATTTGATGCAGTATTGAATGGGGAGTGCCCAGTATAGTGCCTGGTTCAGAGAGGATGCTCCTCAAATGTTCATTCTCTCTTTGAGCAAACATATCTCTTTCCTCTGATTATACAGGTTCTTCTCTGTTTGAGCCCAGAGAGCATCCTACTGTCCCCTTTCCTTACTAGCAAATTACTGGTTCTCTCTCTCTCTCTCTTTTTTTAATGTTATTTATTTCTAGGAGAGAGAGAGAGAGAGACAGCGTGAGCAGGGGAGGGTCAGAGAGAGAGGGAGTCACAGACTGAAATAGGCTCCAGGCTCTGAGCTGGCAGTCAGCACAGAGCCTGACGCGGGGCTCGAACCCACGAACGGCGAGATCATGACCTAAGTGAAAGTCGGACGGTTAACCGACTAAGCCACCCAGGTGCCCCATATTACTGGTTCTCTTTTCTGTGAGTACCACTGAGAACCACTTGCCTCTCTGTCCCTCTCAATCCATTTCTTTCTGTACTCCATCTTAAACATTTCTGCCACAAACAGACTGCCTGTCTTTGCGCTAAACTTTCTTGAATCTACTTGCCTAAACTTAGCTCTTAAGGGAAAGCAGTACCTGCATGCCACATCTATGCCTAGCTGAACCATTCAACGGCTGGTGGACCAGCGTGTCCATGAAAGTCCATTTCCTGGGAGTACTCTCACCGTTGACAACAATAGATCTGGCTGTAATAATCTGCCAAGTGTGAGGCAGGCAAATCCTTTGGCCTAGAAATCAGGCTTAATTGGAAATTAAATTGCATTTGCATGCCAACTGCAGGACGCTTATATCCACAGCTAATTTATCAAGGTGATGCCTCATCTCCAGGAAGCCCCTGGGAATAGAGCGGCTGCATCAGCAAAATTACCAGCTTGTATATGATGAGAAGAACGTTCTTGAAAGTGCAACCTGAGCCCTTCAAGTCCCTCATTTGGGGTTTTGTGCACTCCTTGGCTGCCTCCTCTCCTCTATGCCAGAAGCTCTGCCAAGACCTGGAGGTATGGATGCCAGTGGGAACCAGACTGCTCTCTGGCTGCTCCAGGCCTGAGGCAGGAAGAGAATCACGCAAGCAAAAGATTTCCAAGCCACAGCACTTCCCTTCGTTATCCAAGGGTTGAGTTGCTCAGGGAGGTAGAAGGTATCATGGGTAACATCATCGTTCAAAATCTGATTTCTATATTTAACACTGGTACTAATAGGTCACAATGCTCAAGGGTGTGCCGGACTCTTCACCCAGCCCTTTGCACACATTTATTCCATCCCCCAGGCAACCGTAGGACATAAATACACTATGATATTCATGATCTTTGTTTTACCGACAAAGAAACTGAGACCTAGGAAGTCAAGAAACTCGCTTCAGGTCACTGCTGCCCACTTAGCTTATTTCACAGCGGAGCCTATACTTTGGAGCACATTACACTGCTCCTTCATGTCCCCCCACTTTTCATTTTGAAAATGTCCAAGTCTAAAGGAGTTGCAAAATTAGTACCAGAAGCATGTACTTGGTTCACAAATTGTTTTCAATAGTTTGCCATGTTTGCATTCCTTCTCTTTGTGTGTGTGTGTGTGTGTGTGTGTGTGTGTGTGTGTTTCTAAATCATTCGAGAGTAGGTTCAGGGGCAGAGCATAAAGCACAGGTTCACGGGCAGGGCATAAAGCACAAGTCTGATTTGGAAACCCAGTCTGGCTGGAGGAAAACGTGCTAGCAGATGGAGAGCCATGGTCGGACATGGGCTGAGGCCGTGGGCTGTGTGAGCCAGGCCCAGAAGTTCAAAGCGTGAACCAAATGTTGCTAAATGTCCTGCTAGAGCCCATAAGGCTTTGAGATTTGGGGCCCAACTTCCTGCCTCCAGGGTGGAGGCGTCCTTAGGGGAGTCTGACCCAGGCCATAAGAGATGTAGTAACATTCAGGTTTTAAGCTTATGGAGCTTATAAGGCCCGGGTTTCTCTGCCGTACTTCCTATCTTTTTGTCAGGGGGAGAGTGCTCTCTGTAAATGGGTGGGGCCTGGGGAGGGAATGGACTGAACTGAATGGGTTTTGAAGGCTCTGGATGTTAAGCTCATTCTCTTAATGGAGTGCTAACCCTCCTGTCCCATCTGCCACTGGAACTCAGATTCTAGGTAGGGAAAGGGAAGGCGGAGAGAATGTTGGAGAAGTCTCTGACTCTCTTCTGACCCACATGGGTGATTTCAGTCAACCAGCCATTTTCTGAGACCTAAGAGGTTTGACTAGACTACAGATGAGAGGAGATATAACCTCAGTCCTTATAAATAGCAATAACACATAAAAGCAAAATCAGGTGATCATTTGTTGAGCTCTTTATCTGACACAGCATTGCACTAAACACTTACGTGCATCACTTCAATAAACCTGCAAGACTGAAATTATTATGTCCACTTTCCAGCAGAAAGCAAGACTCAAAGAGGTGATGGAACTTCCGAAGGTTAAGCGGCTCCCAAAGGGTAATGGGTGGCTTCAGAGTCTGATGAACCCCAAACGTCATGTTCCCAGAAAGCCCTGGATCCTTAAGGGCTGGAGCACTGTCAGTCCACTGTCTGCAGCCTCCAGTGGCCTTTGCTGGTGACTGGTCACTTCACACACCCACAGAGGAACCTCTCAGCCAAATGGAGCAGAGGGCAGACTAGAAAAGAGTGCCAGTCTTTTCCCTGTGGCAACACTACCCTCTTTCCATGGGAAGAATAAATCGAAGATTAACTAAATGACCCATAGCTCCAGTGACAGGAAAGGGCAGTTTTCAGGATGGGGGGCTAAGGAGCCACACAAACGGCTCAAACCCTCATGCCCTACATATAGCAGGGTCACTGATGGTCTTACCAAAGGGTAAGATGGACAGACAGACACAGCAAGGTGGGATACAGAACCAGGCCCTTTAGCAGGGAGGCAGGGCAGAGGCTTTGGGGAAAGGGAAGAAGAGTCAGAGGCCCAGATTCAAGGCCAGTTTTGCTGTCCACTTTCTGGGTGGTCTCCCCTGGGCCTTGGGCTTCTCACCTGCCTTGTTGACCCCTCAGCTTCCACTGAATCCTGCTATGTGTCAGGCCCTGCCACGACTGCCGGGAAAGCGGTGATGGCCACAACAGTCCCTGCCCTCACATTCCCACTCTTACTGGGCAAGCCAGGCCAGAAGCAAGTGAATCCGTGTGTAACGTCATTGCACGAGCAGTGAGTGTTATGCGGAAAAACAAGATGGCGTCAGTGGACAGAAAGTGCCTGATATGTGAGTGTGTTGGTGGGGGAGATGTGGAAGGGGTGCTGCGTGGGGGTGTGTGCGTGCCGGACAGAGCCAGGTGAGCTCTGACACAGTGTCCAGTGGAGGTGACAGAGACTGTGCGGGTCCACACGCTGACGGTGCTGGTGTGGCTGGGGTGCGCCGCAGGGAGAAGAAGACCACAATGGAGGATGGAAATGCAAAGGGAAGATCAAGCAAAGCCTGTCAGCCCCTGAGAGAAGTCTGCATTTGACCCCAGGTGTGTCAAGAAACCACTGGAGGCAGGGTTGTGAGCAAGCGGAGACGGGATTCCCTTTCGTATTTTAAAAACATGGGAGTGGATGAATAGCAATGGATGAATGGATAAAAGAAAATGATAGTATATCCGTACATGGAATGTTATTCAGCCTGCAAAAGGAATGGAATTCTGATGCATACCCGGATGAACCTTGAACACATTGTTAAGCGAGATAAGTCAGACACAAAAGGACAAATACTGTATGATTCCATTATATGCAGGACCCAGAACAGGTAGATTTATACAGATAGAAAGCGTGTGGTGGTTGCCAGCGCTGGGGGAGGGGGAATGGGGAGATGGTGTTTAATGAGGACACACAGTTTCAGTTTGGGGCGTCTGAAAAATTCTGGAGATGGATGGTGGTGATGGTTTGCACAACAGTGTGAATGTATTTATGACCATACATTTATGAATGGTATACCTAAAAATTGTAAAAATGGTAAATGCTATATTATGTATATTTGCTACAATAAAAAAACATGGGAAAGGATGCTATGCAGAGACTTGTCTCTGAGGGTAGATTTCTTTTCTTTCTAGTGCCATAGCATGAAACCACAGACTGGGTGATTTGGTAGAAAATTTTTTTTCATGGTTCTGGAGGCTGGAAGTCCAAGATCAAAGTGTTGACAGGGTTGAGACCTCTCTGGTGAGAACTCTGTCCTTTGTTTGCAGATAACTGCTGTGTTCTTGCTGAGTCCTCATGTGGCCTTTGTTCTATGTGTGCCTTTCTCCTTTTTAATCTTTTTAAAATTTACACATGTATTTCATTAGGATTTTATAATTCGATATATTTTTAAACACTTTTTAAAATTTACATCCAAGTTAGTTAGCAGATAGTACAATAATGATTTCAAGAGTAGATTCCAGTGATTTGTCCCTTACATATAACACCCAGTGCTCATTCCACAAGTTTCCTCCTTAATGCTCCTTGTCCATTTAGCCCATCCCTCCCATAACCACTGTAGCAACCCTTGGTTTATTCTCTGTATTTAAGAGTCTCTTATGGTTTGCCCCCTCCCTATCTTTATATTATTTTTTGCTTCTTTTCCCTTATGTTCATCTGTTTTGTATCTTAAATTCCACATATGAGTGAAATCATAGGATATTTGTCTTCTCTGACTGGCTAATTTTGCTTAACAGAATACACCCTGGTTCCATCCACATTGTTGCAAGTGGCAAGATTTCATTCTTTTTGATTGCTGAGTAATACTCCAGTGTGTGTGTGTGTGTGTGTGTGTGTGTGTGTGTGTGTGCGCGCGCGCGCTCATATACCATATCTTCTTTATCCATTCATCTTGTCAATGGATATTTGAGCTCTTTCCACACTTTGGCTCCTGTCAATAGCGCTTTTATAAACATTGGGGTGCATGTGCCTCTTCGAAACAGCACACCTGTATCCTTTGGATAAATACCTAGCAATCTAGCAGTGCAATTGTTGGGTCATAGGGTAGTCCTATTTTTAATTTTTTTTAGGAACCTCCATACTGTTTTCAGAGTGGCTGCACCAGTTTGCATTTCTACCAGCAGTGCAAAAGTAGCACATCCCCTTTCTCCACATCCTGGCCAACATGTGTCATTGCCTGAGTCATTAATTTTAGCCATTCTGACAGCTGTGAGGTGGTGTCTTATTGTGGTTTTGATTTGTATATCCTTCATGGTGAGTGATATTGAGCATTTTTCCATGTGTCTGTTGGCTGTCTGGATGTCTTCTTTGGAAAAGTATCTATTCATGTCTTTTGCCCATTTCTTCACTGGGTTATTTGGTTTTTTGGGGTGTTGAGTTTGATAAGTTCTTTATAGATTTTGGATACTAACCCTTTATCTGATATGTTATTTGCAAATATCTTCTCCCATTCCATTGGTTGCCTTTTAGTTTTGCTGCTTTCCTTTACCATGGTGAAGTTTGTATCTTGATAAGGTCCCAATAGTTCACTTTTGCTTTTGTTTCCCTTGCCTCCAGAAATGTGTTGAGTAAGAAGTTGCTACAGCTAAGGTCAAAGAGGTTTTTGCCTGCTTTCTCCTCTAGTGTTTTGATGGCTTCCTGTCTTATGTTTAGGTCTTTCATCCATTTTGAGTTAATATTTGTGTATGGTGTAAGAAAGTGGTCCAGGTTCATTCTTCTGCATGTTGCTGTCCAGTTTTCCCAATGCCATTTGCTGAAAAGACTGTCTTTTTTCCATGGATATTCTTTCCCGCTTTTTCGAAGACTAGTTGGCCGTACATTTGTTGGTCCATTTCTGGGTTCTCTATTCTGTTCCACTGATCTATGTGTCTGCTTTTGTGCTAGTACCATACTGCCTTAATTACAGCTTTGTAATACGTCTTGAAGTCTGGAATTGTGATGCCTCCAGCTTAGGTTTTCTTTTTCAGCATTGCTTTGACTATTCAGGGTCTCTTCTGGTTCCACACACATTTTAGGATGGTTTGTTCTAGCTCTGTGAAGAATGCTGGTTTTATTTTGATAGGGAGTGCATTGAATATGTAGATTGCTTTGGGTAGTATCGACATTTTAACAATATTTGTTCTTCTAATCCATGAGCATGGCATACTTTCCATTTTGTGTGTGTGTGTGTCTTCAATTTCTTTCATGAGCTTTGTATAGGTTTCAGTGTATAGGTTTTTTCACCTCTTTGGTTAGGTTCTTTCCTAGGTATTTTCTGGGTTTTGGCGCAATTGTAAATGTGATCAATTCCTTGATTTCCCTTTCTGCTGTTTCATTATTGGTGTATAGAAATGCAACCTATTTCTGTGCATTGATTTTATAACCCTGCGACTTTGCTGTATTCATGGGTCAGTTCTAGCAGTTTTTTGGTGGAATCTTTTGGGTTTCCCATATAGAGTATCATGCTGTCTGCAAAGAGTGAAAGTTTGACTTCTTCTTTGCTGATTTGGATGCCTTTATTAATTGCTGAGGCTAAGACTTCCAATACTATGTTGAATAACAGTGGCAAGAGTGGACATCCTTTCGTGTTCCTAACCTTAGGGGGAAAGGTCTCAGTTTTTCCCCATCGATGATGATATTAGCAGTGGGTCCCTTGTATATGGCTTTTATGATCTTGAGGTATGATCCTTCTATCCCTACTTTCTTGAGCATTTTTATCAAAGAAGGATGCTGTATTTTGTCAAGTGCTTTCTCCTGATCTATTGAGAGGATTGTATGGTTCTTATTCTTTCTTTAATTAATGTGATGTATCACATTGATTGTTTTGTGGATTTTGAACCAGTCCTGCATCCCAAGTATAAATCCCACTTGTTCATGGTGAATAATTCTTTCAATATATTGTTGGATCTGGTTGGCCAGTATCTTGTTGAGAATTTTTGCATCCTTGTTCACCAGGAAAATTGGTCTGTAGTTCTCTTTTTTAATGGGGTCTTTGGTTTTGGAATCAAGGTAATGGCAGCTTCA
Source organism: Hyaena hyaena (assembly GCF_003009895.1). NCBI lineage: Eukaryota > Metazoa > Chordata > Mammalia > Carnivora > Hyaenidae > Hyaena > Hyaena hyaena. The sequence goes on along the minus strand of NW_024080734.1, from coordinate 825,977 downwards.
TAGAATGAGTTTGGAAGTTTTCCTTCCATTTCTATTTTTTTGGAACAGCTTCAAAAGAATAGGTGTTAACTCTTCTTTAAATGTTTGGTAGAATTCCTCTTGAAAGCCACCTGACCCTGGATTCTTGTTTATGGGGTGATTTTTGATTTCTTCAATTTCTTTACTGGTTATGAGTCTGTTCAAATTTCCTATTTCTTTCTGTTTCAGATTTAGTAGTTTATATGTTTCTAGGAATTTGTCCATTTCTTCCAGATTGCCCAATTTATTGGCATATAATTGCTCATAATATTTTCTTATTCTTGCTTGTATTTCCGCAGTATTGATTGTGATCTGTCCTCTTTCATTTTGTGTGTGCCTTTCTTCTTAAAGGACACCAGTCCTATCTGATCAGGACTCCAGCCTGTGACCTCATTTAGCCTTTTTTTTTTTTTTTTTTTTTTTTAGGAAAAGGCGAAAGATTTATTCAATCTGAAGAGAAACCAGAGTAATTACCTCTTTTAATGTGTTATTTCCAAGTGCAGTCACATTGAGGGGTTAGGCTCCAACAAATGAATTGGAAGTGTGACACAGTTCAGTCCATAACAGAGGGTGACAGTGCTGAGGGATCTGACCTAGAGAGTGTTCCTTTAGCACTGCCTGGAATCTTCAGTCACAACCTTGGCTCTGCCACCTGGGGAAGTTATTCAACCTCTCCCACCCTTAGATGGAAATAGTGAGCATAGGTAACTTGCAGCAAAGACTGGACTGAATATAGGGATCCTTGGAAAGCCCCAGCAAATAAATAGCCCTCAAGGGAAGGTGGCAATTATTATTTTCTACATGGTTCCTGTTGACTGTGGAATGATAGGCTGCTGTTTCTGGGCTTGCAATGCATGGGCAGGGTTAACTAGCACAAGGATGCCAGTGCATTCTGTGGCCCAGCGTGTCTCCTGTTGTCCCAGGCTCCGAATGACAGCCTGTTCCAAGCTGATGTTTGCAGATAGTAAGCAGCAAGCCTGGGCTTGGCTCTGCCTGCCAAGCATAGATGATTTGAAAAATGACATCCAAACTGGTCCAGGGTTAATCAAAAGATTACAGAAAGAAAATTAGGGCAGGCTAATCCTGGCCTCCCAGACATAAGCATCAGAGTCACATCTCTCCCTGACTTCTGCCCAGTTCTCTGCCTCTGCTTCCAACCCACCTCTTTCCAGCAAGAAGTGGAAACTGGCCAGACTGACATTAGAGCGGGAAGGCTTGCAGCGTGGTGTTTTCTGTTCTTCCTGTGCTTGCAGTGTGAGCTGTCTGGCCAGGTCTCCTGTAGTTTCTGTTGTTTGCCTGCAAAAGATGGCCCTCGATGGTGGTTTGCAGTGTAGATGGGGCACTTGAGTCTCAGGGGAATTGTCCGGAATTGTGCTGCTTTGGTCAGAACAGAGGTCTTAACACCTTGATTTCTGAAAGAAATCTTGGCCAAACTGGGAAGGGATCAGCTTTGTTTTCATTGCTTTCCTGTCCCAGATCTGAGTTTTAGAAATGGAGGGCATGAAATGAGAGGGACAAAGCCGGAAATTGGAGGCAGACAGCCTGACTTCCACTTCCAGCTCTGTCCCATGCTGGCTATGTGACTCAGAGCCTGGCCCTTCCCTTTCTGAAGCTCTGAGTTTCTCATCTGTAAATGGGCCTAACTCGAGCTCCTGCCTTCTAACACTCTTGTGTATGTACAGCGCTTAGAGCGGTGTCAGGCCCAGAGAGGGTGCTGTGACAAGCGAGCATTGTGATTATTGGTAACGAATCTTATAACTCTAAAAGTGGACAGGAACTTCAAATGAGCAACTCCCTCATTTTAGAGATAAAGAAGCTGGGGCCCAGAGAAGGAAGCTACTTACTCAGTGAGCAAATGTGAAGATTTGAATTTGAACTCAGGCTTGGCTCCAAAGCTGTTATTCACTGTGAGTCTAAGAACATGGACTGGACATATGGTGGCTCCAACCAGAGAGAACCAGGGTTGCTTTGTGTTCATAGCCTTCCTGCCCTCACCCCAACAGGAGAAAGGTTTTCTTCCGCCTTCAGACTGGGGATCTATGAGGAATACAGGGAGGGCGGTCACTGGTGGTGGTAAACACCTTCTCTCACATCTTTTCCTGGGGTCCTGGCCTCCTTTCTATTCAGCTGGCCTGGGGAGCCTGTGTTGTCTCATCTCTGCTCCCTCTCCTCTCCCCCAGCCTCTGCCCTTCCATGGGGCCCTCAGAACCTGGGTCCTCCTTCCTGCCCTTCTGGTTGTGGTGCAGATGGACACTGAGGGGACACTGGCCAGCTGTGGTGGACAGGTAGTGTGGGCCTGCTGCTGAGGGACCAATCTCACAGAGCACGTGGGGTACCAAATCCTTGCTCTGGATTGCACTGACCCAACATGTTATCAAGGTCATTCTGACTGATCACTTCTGTCACACTCCAGCACAGAATTCAGAACAAGAGGAGACCAGGCCTCCCAAAGGGACTCTGGCTACAAGGCCCAATGTTGTTGGGCCGGGAAAGTTTTCAGTCACTGTGTATTCAACATGCATTGGGTACTCAAAAAATGAAAACCAAGCCCAATACAAGAGCCTTTGTAGGGCTCATGTCCTCATGGGGGCTGGGTAGGAAACACAAAAACCACTAAAGGAAAAGGATCATTTCAGTTGTTAATAAGTTTTTGATTACAGAAGTTGTAATAGAGAGTGATAAGGCCTGTGGCGGGGGTTAAGGGGTGACTTTGGAGGAGCAGCCCATCTGGAAAGGAGCTGGAAGAGGGCTTGACCCATAGCTCACTCATTCAGCAATGCCTCCTTTCTCTTGGCTACCAGTGCAAGGTCTCATCACATGAGAAGAAGAGAAGGGCAGAACCTGGCCTCTACCAGGCAGCTGCCATGTGCTACTTACTGCACACCTCACATGTACTGTCTTGTTCAGTCTTCTGGTAGCCCCATGCAATAGGAATTACTGGCCCCACTTTCTAGGGGAGGACAGAGGCTCAAAATGGGAAATAGCTTGTCCAAGGCTATCCTGTGAGTAAGTGGCAAGGATTTGAACCCAGGGCTGGCTGACTCTGGAGCCATTCTTTGGCTCTTCCTGCACCTTGCAGCCTTCTTTCCTGGCTACATCACATGACCACTTCCACACTTGGGAATCAACAGCTCTCAAGGACTCGGGGTCTGGGGTCTAGTGAGAGAGGTGGCCCAGGGAAGATTCTGTAACCCTTTGAGGACTGGGGAAGGTGAAGGTCACACTGGCATGGTAAGCGATCTCTAGGTCTCCAAAGACCAATTAAGACCTGCCTTGATCCACTCCACCCTTGCCTTGATATCACAGCCCATGGTGCCCCTCCCACCTACCAGAGGGGCCCATTTCCAGCTACTTCTAATTTGGAACAAACTAGCCACTCCCCTGTGGTCCTGAAGTTAATAGGATGTCTGTGCAGCAGTGTCAGGATAAGCAGCCCTGAACAAATTATTCCTGTCTAGTATCAGGGTTATCTGGAAGAGAGGCCTGGTGGCCCTGAAGAAGGACAGCTTGGGCTGGTGGGGGGAGGCCCCACCTTCCTCTTCCATGGGACTTTGGGGGCCCCAGAGAGCACTTGGACTGCCAAATGGGTGAGGGAGTGATGGGCATGGTGTAGGGGGACAAGGATGGGAGCCCGGCAGGCTGGGATGAGGGCTGGTGGACATGGAGAGCCCAGGCAGGCTTATTTCCCACACTGGTGGGCGCTGACTGTGACTGAAGGGGCAAGCGTGGACCAGAACCCCCAGCAACTGAACTCTCTGCCTATGACAAGACACACACAGCACTCAGAGGTTCCTGGATGCAAGCAGGGAGTGGAGCTGTCCTAGGATGACCCAGCACTGGCCTGTACTGCCAAGACAGGACCTAGCTGGGACATGGGGTGGTGGGGACTTTCTCCAGCCCCAGCAAAGGGAAGGGCATACAAGCTGAGCTTCTCATGGGGCAGGTGGCTTCCTCCTTTTGACAGAGGGCTCTGTCACATCTTAGAGGACCCAAGTTTTCCAGGGTGAGTGCCGTTGTTTTCCCAGAGAATTCTGGTAAACAGTGACTCTTAACTCCAGAGTGTCTGGTGCCTAAAACCTTGTGTGTTTCCACATCGACATGTCCATTCCTCACACTCGCCTTATAAGAAGGGAGAGTGGTAGGGGCGCCTGGGTGGCTTAGTCGGTTAACCGTCCGACTTTCGCTTAGGTCATGATCTCGCAGTTCGTGGGTTCGAGCCCCGCGTCGGGCTCTGTGCTGACTGCCAGCTCAGAGCCTGGAGCCTGTGACTCCCTCTCTCTCTGACCCTCCCCTGCTCACACTGTCTCTCTCTCTCTCTCTCCTAGAAATAAATAAAAAAAAAAAAACATTAAAAAAAAAAAAAAAAAATAAAAAAAAAAAAAAAAAAAGAAGGGAGAGTGGTAGAAAGGACCCCTCAGGGACTTGGAGCCCATTCAGCATCTGGTAGGTGCCCTGGCCCCAGAGTACCTATCTGAGAGATGATAGTGACGCTGGAAGAGCATGTATGTAGACGTCTTGCTGACCTTGGCCTGCAGAGTGTTCTCTTCCCCATAAAGCTCACTCCTTAACCCAGGTCATGCCACATTAAGGAATTTGTCACAACCCTTTAGAACACCGGTAGCTTCCCTGAAGAGCCCCAGCTGGTACAACAGTTCTTGATGAATCCGCCTACAAAATTAGTTGGAAGCTGAGGGCACTCTTTGCCAGTGACAGATCTCCTCTGGGGTGTCTTCTCCAGCTCTGTGGTGTGGAGAGGCAAATACCTGGTCTTGGCCCCAGTGGGACCTGGGTTCCAATCCCAACTCTGCCACTTACTGCCAGCTGGGCCACCTGGCTTAATTAAAGGTCAGTTTCCTTATCTGTTAGAATGGTGATTGCAATACCTGCTCCGAGGGTCAGAATTGGGGCAAGACAGGAGAGATGCCTACGGCACAAAGGTTAAGGAGGGACTCATCCTCAGCTTCCTCCAAGTGCAGGGTCGCCACTTGCCTTGTCAGCTGCATTATCCTCACTGAATTAGAAAACAACCTTGTGCCATTGATACTGTTACTATCTCCAATTAAAAGTGAGGAACCTTGGCTGAGGGAGGCTGCGTACCTCACCCAAGCTCACACAGCTGGTAGATGACAGAGCCGGGACTCAAGCTGGGCCTGCCTGAAGGCAGAGCCAAGTTCAAGGTCAGTTTCTTGAGGGGAAGAGGCAAGAGGAACAGTATGTCTCTGACAGGTCTGAAGCACAGAGAGAAACAACCAGTCTGCGTGGGAGAACAGAGTCGGGGCTCCAGGGCATTGTCCTTGAGATAAATCTTACAAGGTCAGCCCTGCCACCCCCTCCCCACCCTGCAGCCATACGGGTGGCCCGGACAACTAGAATCTCTCCTGGAGTGGATTCTTCCCTCCTGTTGGCTTTGGCTTCACCATCTGTGCCCGGGGTGACAGATGAGTTTCCAAAGTGCAGAAGGAGAAGGGCTTTTCAACTTCCCCAACCAGAGTGGAGCCTGAGCAACTTCTGTTCCCACCCGTGGCTTAACCAAGCTCTCAAGCTGGGCTTCTGCTCAATTAAAGAGCCGGGGAGGGCCTGGCTCTGGGTCATGCTATTAACATCTAATCTAGTAAGGTAATCGGCTGTGGGAAATGTCTCAAAGGTCAGTCTTAGCACTAGGTGGGGCCGTAGGAAAGCAAATTCTGGAGAGGGGAATCAAATGTTCTAGAGAGGCCACTCTGAGAGTCTGTGCCAGCTCTGAAGAAACAAGCAGTTAGTGAGATGGAGTCCGTACCCTGAGGCGCTCACAGTCCCGAGTATCAGCTAATAACTGCAGTCACATCAACAAACATTTCCCGAACACTTAATATGCGGGGAGCTTTATATACACAGCCTTGTTTAATCCTATAAGGAGGATTTTGATTCCATTTTATAGATTAGGTCACTGAGGCCAGAGAAGCCAAGGACCCTGCAGGAGACTTCCTAGCCAGTTTGCGGGGGACTCAAGGATGTCCCAGTCTGGCAATCAGTTGTTACTTCCTCTGCATAACTGGCTTGCAAACTTTTTTTTTTAAGTGAGAGAAACTCGTTCTTTAAATTTTGAAGAAATTCAGTATGTAAAACAAATCAAAGTAGGACTGAAGGGGCAGGGATGAGTGTCCCAGATCACCCCCCACACAGCTTCCCCTCATGGGGACAATTAAATGCCCTTCCTGAAATACCGAGAAAGCTCAGGGAGGTTCCAAATGATTTGTCTGGCTAGAGGCTCACCCTCCGGCCACAGATTCAGGTCCTGCAGCTGGACAGAGAGCCTATGCTGAGCACCTCTGGAACAGGGGCTTGCACAGTGAATTCTAGAAAGCTCCCACTCTAAAATCTTCTTGGGACTCTCAGCCGGTGTCTGTGCACTGAGTTGCTGCTTTGTCCATTTAATGCTTTTGGTGAAGGGCCATGGCGGGCCAGGTGCTGGCACCGTGGTGAGCATGTGATCCCTGCCCTCACAGGTCTGACGTCCAGTGGGGAAGGCAGCCTTTAGCAAACATTTTTTTTTAAAGGAACGGGGATTACAGATTGTGGTCAGAGCTTAAAAGGAAAAGCTCAAGGTCAAGGAGATGAATGAACAAGAGGACCTGATCAATTCATCTCTGAAAAGGGCACCTTTGAGAAGTCTGGGCGACCCTCAGCTTAGACCAGTGGGAAAAGAATTGCTAAAGTCAGGGGCAGGTGGCTGGGGTCCAGGAATGGAAGGATGGGGAGGGGTGGTCGTGGGCGTTCCCTGTTCTCCAGGTATTTCTAAGGCAGGTAAGGAATAACGAGTTGCCCCCACAACCAGCAGTAGGTACCTGGTCCTATAGAATCTTTACATTCCTCAGTTCTTTTTAAAAAATGTTTATTTATTTATTTTGAGAGAGCCAGAGAGAATGAATAGGGGAGGAGCAGAGACAGAAGGAGGAAGAGAATCCCAGGCAGGCTCCACATTATCAGCCTGGGCTGGACTTGAGCCGAAATCAAGAGCCGAACACTTAACTGAGACCCCAGTCACCTCTATGTTTCTCAATTCTGGAAGGGAGAAAGAAAAGTCCTTCTAAGGGTTGGATTATTGCAAATTGAGGACTCAGTACAATGAGTGATGAGTAAGGGAAATCACAAACCCAACAAGCATTAAACTAATGTAATGTGTCCACGTAGGGTCTAATCTATAGTCACCCAGGGCTGGCCTATGCATAAGAAAGACCTTTCTTTGCTCCCCTGCTCCAGTCCTGGCCCTGCCCCCATGGTTATTTACTTAACAAATATTTAGCAAACACTTGGGTTGGGCAGAACAGCAGTTTCTCAACGTGTGCCTGGCGAGAAGCCAGGCTGTGTAGACACTAGGTGTTCTCTGCAGGCTGGAGAGACACAATCCTGCCCTGTCACCCACTGGGGACCACCCCCCTGACCTCTGGCTATAGGAAACTCACTAGAGATGCAGGTCAGAGAAAGGCCAAGTAGCCACTAGGTCCCCAGTGGGGGTCCCCGTGGAGCCCTTTCCGTGTCCCATGGCTCTTAGTCTCTGGGATTCTGAGGGGCATCCCACCCTGCAGTCTGGTTTCCTCTGCAGAGGCCGGCACTCCAGTGCTGCTCGCTCTGCTAAGGCCAGCCTGCTTCCACCTGCCCAGTCCTGCAGATGGCTGTGCATTCAGCCTGTGCCCCCCCAGCATGCACATTTCTTGATGGAGGACTTGTATCATATTCTCCATGTGTCCAGTGTCTAGCAGTTAACGTGGCACAGCATAGGTGTTAAGTGAATAAATGTTAAACAAATGATTGTAGGCAAATATGCAGAAGACCGTATCTCCCTGCTCACTTATTCAAATAGCCATCTAGCCACTCTCTCCTTCTCTCTCTGTCCCCCCCCACCACCACCACTTTTGCACATGCTCTCTCCCTGATTGATTCATTTTCTCACACTTACCCTTATTACTGGCATCTCTCTCTCCCTCGGGTGCTGCCTGGAGTGCACAGACTCACCTGTGGTCAGCTACATTAAAAGCCTTTTGACTTGGGTCCTGCAGATGGCATGGCCTGGGTCAGCTTCTCCAGACCCATGCCCATCTCAGTCCCTGATGGCTCCCTCCCATCTGTGCAGGGATCCCATTTCTCAGCTTCCCTGGGTCCTTTCGACAGCGCTGGGAGGTAAACAGGTTGCAGGTAATGGACTCATTTTACAGATGAGGAAACTGAGGATCAGAGAGGCTGAGGCTTGCATGAGGAGCAAAGACGGAGTTGAGACCTAGGTTTCCTGAGTCCGGGCCAAAGCTCTTCCTTTCTGCTAAGCCTCTGGGATGCCGAGGTGGCCCCTTAGCCCTCCTCCCCGGAGATCCTGGAATCCGTGATGCAGGGAGAAAATCCCATTTCTCTGGAAGGACTGAATTTCGGCAAGAACCTTGCTCCATCCTCTAAGCCTGTCTCTCTCCTCCTCACCTCTGTCCATCTTCCAGGGGCCCTAGTGAATCTGCCCACAGCCTGGGCCTTGGCACTGGGCGTTCGGTCTCTGAGTGTCCTGGAGGGCAGCGCCCTACTTCAGAAGCATAGTGGGGACAGAGCAGGGATGATGACGGGCCCGAGAAAGGAGACAGGCAAACCTCACCATCTCCCTCCCACACCCACCTGCTGTACAGGCTGCACCTGCCGGGCCCGAGGTACCTGCCCCCTGTCATCAGAGCTGGCCACATGCAGCCTTTCTCTTCTTTCCTTGTCATTAAAAAAAAAAAAAAAAAAAAAAAAAATCCCAGTCAAGGGTTTGTGTCCCTTCCTCCTTGCCTGAATACCTTGCCTGCTGCTTCCAATGCATCTCCCCTAAAGACTCTTTCCCCCTGAAAGAGGGCATGAATATTTAAAGGCTTTTTTTTTCCAGCCAGTGTAGCCACATCATGCTGCTGCTCTCTCTTTAAATTTTATCTCCAGAAAGTTTGCCAGAGTGTCTCTGAGCACCTCACCCTCCCTGGCACAGTGTCATCGGGGGCCCCAGGGACAGGAACGGCCCTGAGAAGTCAGCTTTTCCTCTCTAGCCCGAGGCTGACTTGTGTACGCACAGTCCTAGGTCTGGCTCACAGTCTCCCTTTCTGGGCTGCCTTGGGAGTCGAACCTGCCAACCCCCTGCCACCCCAGTTCTTGGAGAAGTAGAGGAGACAGACGTTGACATAGGGGACCTTGACGTTGCAGAGGAACGGGGGTCCCGGAAAGCAGAATGATGTTCAAAGCCCCAAAAATGCAGGACACTGGAACCCAGTGAGAGAAAGCTCTCGGCACACCAGACCCAGAGCTGATCCGAATCCGAATCCCGTGTTTGCTCGGGCGTGGTGGGTCCCAGCCCCGCTGCCGCCCCCGGCTGGCCTCCTCAAGCGCCTCTGCTCTGCAGAATTACTCACAGCCCACAGCGTCAAATCTCTCCTTTATCAACAAGACGCAACCCTCCCTGGATAACTTCTTGAAACTCTAGTCACGCCAAGCAGCTTCCAGTGCTCGGGGAACGGTTCTGTCCTTCTGCTCGCCTGCACCCAATCAGCCACACACCACCAAATCCATTCCCAAAGTTCCAGGCAATTACAGCCGGCTGAGCTCCCTGGCGTGGTGCCTGCCTGCTCAGAGCCAGGACCCAGGTTGTCAGTGCCCCCGCATCCCAGCCACCCATTACCCCCCACCTTCCTCTGAGACCCCAGCACACCAGAACAACCACAGTCACCACACGATGGCACTTGCCACTTTGGCCAGCCACCACATTAAGACAGAAGATGAGGGTCAAGGCCAGGCTCCCTACCTTTGCTGAGGGTCCCAGTGATGAGCTTAAAGATGGTCTGGGCAAATTTCACGAACCCAAGCTTGCATCTTTTGGAGCAGCCGCTCATGGTGGCAGAGGGAAGGCAGGCTCTGCTGTCAGCGCCCAGGAGGGGAGGCACCCACCTTGCACGGTCCTGGAACTTGGAGCCTGCCTAGGCAACCCCTGAGAGACGGATGGATCCCAGAAGCTCTGGGAACGGAAGAGCTGCCTCTGCAGTGAGTCCGGCTTCTGCATCCAGAAAGCCTGCAGGGCACGATGTGTGCTCCCTTCCTCCCTCCCTCCCGCCACCCCCTCCCGCTGTCCACTCAAGTCCTCACCAGGGGAGGACCCCGGGATGCCAGGGCTGGGAGCAGGACGCACTGCCAGGGCACAGGGCGCTCCGAGGGCACCGAGGAGGAGTGAGGCTGAGCGGAGCCGGCGGGAGGAGTTGGAGCTCTCCCTGGCTTTGCTGTCTTTCTTACATGGCAGTGGTAATGTAGCAATTAATACTCGAGTCAGAAGGGAGGGGACAGCTATGCAAAAACACTCCGCTCAGCAGCTCCTGCTCGCTCTCCCGCTCTTTCCTTCCTGGTTAATCTAATAGATCAATTCTCCCTGCCTCGATCGGGATGTGGGAGAACTCCCCACAGAGCCGAAAGCCGCGGCTCGGCACTCAGTGGAAAGTTTGCAGGCGGCAGCGGAGGAGCCCAGTTTGCATCATGAAGTCAGGCTGAGTGAGGAGCCACGGGGGTGGGGGATGGTGGTGGCCTGTGCAGTTCCCTGGGCACCAGCAGCAGGGGTCGTCTGCCTCCGTGACTCAGAAGGCCAATGCCTCCAACGGCTTCTGGCTCCAGGTGCCCCGACTCAAAGTCGACTGCTCCAAGCCAGCTCGCAGCCCCGCACAGCAGGCCAGAGTCTGTGCGCTCTCGTTAGGACAGGAGTGCAATCAGGGCTTTCCTTGATAATGAAAGGCCACAGGGGAACAGGATTTGATTACAGTATAATACTCTGAGAAGTAAAACTGCAAGGCCATATGCAAATATCAAGCCCAGTGTGCAAATGTGCTTAATAAAAAGTCTGGCTGCTGTTCAGTCGCACGGACTGTGTAGGTCAGAAGGGACCTTGGCGGAGGTCTCATCCCACCCCACGTACCGGGCACAAACCTCCCCCATGACATTCACACTTTACTTTCCTTGGGGACCCGGAAGGTCCTCCTGGGCCATCAGCATGGGCACTGTGAATGCACGGTGGCCACGCCAACAGCAGATAGGAAATCTACTTTCAGCTGAACTAGGCTATGCCCTTGGAAAGCCTTTCTCTTCTCTCCATCGGTCCTTCTCTCCCTCTCTTGTCTCCCTGTCACCTTCTTCTCTGGGATGCTGAGAGAAGAACAGATTGCTTAAGAGCCAGAGAACGGGCCACCAGTTGATAAAATGTCAGATAAGTGGAATTCATGCTCCATGCCTGGGTTCTTCCATCTTACTTGAGTCTTGTGGAGGTGAATCTTGAAGCAAACCTCAGCCTTGGGGGGTGGAGGGGGTCCCCATCCAAAGTCAGCTCTAAGATCAGGCCCTGGAGACAGCCCACAGCACAGAGCCTCAAAGTGGCCTGCGTGCTCTGACTCACCAGCATGGTATGAGTCACAACATATACAGAGAAAGGCATTGTGACAGAAAATACCCTAATGTGCTTGATGTCTCAGGGCTTGAAATTGCCACATTATTCACTCTTTGCCTTAAGGTATTGAAGGTCCCAGTTAAAATGCACATGGTATTTGGGAGTATTAATGTCTTTTGTTCACTTATTCATGTATCCATTATTTACCAAGCTCCCAGGATGTAGAAAACACCAAGCCAGGCCAAGGTGACACACAAAGTCAGTGCCCTCCCCACCTTACAGTGGATTCATCATCAGGCCCCAAACCCTTGTCAAGAATCCATTTGTCTGATTAACTTTGTCCACTTTGCAGAATCTTAGTGGAATAGAGACACAGGGCAGGTAGGTGTGAAGGAGAAGGAGGGGCTCCTGGGTGGCTCAGTCGGTTAAGTATCCAACTTCAGCTCAGGTCATGATCTCACGGTTTGTGGGTTTGAGTCCTGAGTCGCGTTCTGTGCTGACAGCTCAGAGCCTGGAGCCTGCTTCAGATTCTGTGTCTCCCTCTCTCTCTGCCCCTCCCTGGCTCATGCTCTGTCTCTGTCCTCTCAAAAATAAATAAAAAATGTTTAAAAAAAAATTTAAAAAACGAGAAGGGAAGAGCTAGATCACAGAACACACCTGGTGGGCAAGGAGCAGGCAAAGAGCCATGCTACCTCCACCAGTGAGGAGGAGAGAGTTAAGAGAAAGATGGAGGAAGGCGGTGGTAGCTACCTGGTCATTTGCTGAGGAAAGTACTACCCTCTGAACTTCGGAGGACAGAACTCCCAGCTAGATCCTCTTGCTTCTCTCTCCCATCCCACATGAGGCAGGGATGCCAAAGACTGAGAAGCCAGAAGAAAAGTGGCTATGACTTTAATGGCATTAGCTGACCCAAGACTCTGTCTTCGGCCTCAAACCTGGCCAGCAAACTGCGGGAGGAGAGACTCCCAGAAGGCCATGGGGCGCCTGGGTGGCTTAGTCAGTTAAGCGTCCGACTTTCGCTCAGGTCATGATCTCGCGGTTCGTGGGTTCGAGCCCCGCGTCGGGCTCTGTGCTGACTGCCAGCTCAGAGCCTGGAGCCTGTTTCAGTCTGTGACTCCCTCTCTCTCTGGTCCTCCCCTGCTCACACTGTCTCTCTCTCTCTCTCTCTCTCTCCTAGAAATAAATAAATAAAAATAAAACATTAAAAAAAAAGTTTCTAAAAAAAAAAAAAAGGCCATGCGGTGCATCTGTTACTGAATGACAGGAGATGGGGGGGGGGGGGATTTGCTTTTGGGCTCCAGCTCCAAATTCTGGAATCCCAGAATTTGAAACGTAGCGGGGAATAAAACAACAGCACTGTTTGTCTGAGGGAGCTGGCAAATCCCAAGAACCCCTACCTCATTCCCTCCAGGTAAGACAGGTAATGGTTAAGAGCACCGCCCTTTGCCCCAGGCATTGAAACACGGGCATTTTCGTTCCATGTTGAAGACTCACCACCTTGACTTCTGCCCCAGGCACTGAGCACACAGTGAGGAAGGAAACAAAGTCCCTGGGCTTACTGGGGTCACATTCTTGTGGCGGAAGGACATTGTGTCTGCATAAAAGACTGTGCTGTGAAGGAAAAGAGAGCTTATTGAGTGGGTGGAAACGGATAGGAGCTTCTAGCTTACAGAGTCATTGAGAAAAGCTTTGCTCCACTAAATGACATTTAAGCAGAGATCCCGAACCAGCCACAAAGCCCACAGAGTAATCACTCTTCCATCTGAAAGAACAGCAAGTACAAAGGCCAATGACAGGCGTGAAATTCTAAGTTCTGCTATCTAAGAGCCTCAGTTGTTCCTTCTGGAAAATGGGAATAATAACCCTTATCTCATTTGGGGAGGCTACAATGAAATCAATGTGCTTAATAGAGTGTCTGGCAGAGTAAGCCTCTCTGTCAGTGGCCGAGGTCATTATTACTGCGTCTATTGTGGCCACTCTTATGGTGCTGTCCCCACCCCTGCCCCCAGCCCCTAAAACAAGTCCATAAAAGTAGAGACCATATACATAAAGCTTTGGATTACCAAAAATCCGAGAGCCAGGCTCCAAGTTTTAATTTCCCCTCATAGTAACTCAAACACTAAGTGTTTCAGATTCTCCTCTGATCTCAGCAAGGATCAAGAATTTGAACTCTCAGCGTGAGAGAAACGACGCAGGCCCAGAAAGGGTCAGCAGCCCCCAAACTGTCACACGGCAGAACCCCCAGAAATGTGGGCAAGGTGTTTAGAGTGCTAAGAATATTCCCCGCAAAGGAAGGCCAGTTGCATCAGTATTAAATTCATGATAGAAGAGTATAGGAAGGAATCGTTCTCTGCCCAAGGAACACACTATTCTGCAAATAAGGAACAGAAAAGGCCACACAGTAATGGAGCATTCAGGTGGCACCAGGGAAATTAGATCATCAGCAGGTGTGTAATTAGTCAGGCTCCCTGTCACAGCTGTGCATTAGCAGAAGGAACTTGGGAAGACAGAGTTATTGCCCTGCCTGATAGTGTTTACAGGAATCCTCACACGGCACTTCCAGGGGGAAGGAGGAGAGGCAGATGGGGGCTCCAGATGCCGTCCGTGCCCCCAGGAGTGCGCTGACCCGTCTGAGAGCAAGGCTAGAGAGGACAGACGTGCTGTCCTTTAGAAGGTTGGAAGACTGTCCTCACGAGGAGGAGAATGACAGTAGTGTTCACCGACAGTCTTATGTGTGGAGTTATCTTCACATATGTAATCCTTACAACACTGTGAGCAAAGTATTATCATGCCACCATGCTGTCATGGGAGACGGGCCCAGAGAGGGAAAGGAACTTGTTGACGGCCACACAGCTAAGGCAGAATTTGAATCTAAGACCACTTGACATTTGATTCTAAAATTCATGGAAATTTAGGGCCCCCGGAGTGACTCAGTGGGTTAAGTATCTGACTTCAGCTCAGGTCATGATCTTGTGTTTCCCGGGTTCAAGCTCCATGTCAGGCTCTGTGCAGATAGCTCAGAGCCTGGATTTGGCTTCAGATTCTGTCTCCCTCTCTCTCTCTCCCCTACCTCACTCACACTCTATCTGTTTGTCTCTTTCAAAAATAAATAAATAAACATTAAAAAAAGTTTAATATTCATGGAAATTTACTTCCTATCTCACCAGGTCTCAAAATTAAAGCAACTGGCTTGAGGAAGATGTATTTTGCCTTGATTTGAAAGAAACAAGCAGCTATTGTAATCATAAGCTCCCTGTTCCTGGAAGCATGATGGAGTGAGTTGAGACAAAGGTCCAGGGAGGAATTCTGTCCCCAGCCATGGCTGTGGGGGTGGGTGGAAAGGTGGAGAGGGGGGTGGCCAGGCACAGACACAGTCACACGCAGCCAGGAGACACAGCCACACCAGCTAGTTTGACAACAAGAATTTCACATAAAGCCTTTATACGGGTATTGGAGGACTGACAAGACAGAAGGGGACACTGAGGAATCACAGAGGTGGTGACTAGAGGAAGCAGCTGCCAGGTGTAGCCCTGGGCAGGGGACAGACAAGGAAAAGAACTGGGATTCTCAGACCCTAGAAGCCTGGGGGAGGGGCTCCGTGCGGCCCAGACCCGTTCCTCCGAGGATGGGGTGCTGGCTGGCTGGTGCTGGTGTCTCTGAAGCGGAATTATGAGGTTGATTCTGGGAGTTTAAAAAATACATATCAGAAATGAACCAGTTTCTGGCACCGGAAACTGATACCACTGCTAGTTGCACTGGGGACATGGGCGGAAGCAGGAAGCCTCCTGGAAGGAACATGGGTCTCCCCTCCAGCCTGCAGCCACCTTGTTCCCCTGCTGGCAGAGCCTACCTTGGGGCTGCTGGCACAGCACGAATGTGGCTTGCAGGGTCCCAACCAGGCGTCAGTGAGCAGGACCGAGAAGGGAGCCCTTGAAGCTGCAGGTCAGTAGCTTAACCAGCTCAGTCTCGGTGTCTTCCCTTCCAAATGTGTAGAATCCCACCTTATGCCAGGTACTGAGGATACACCTGTCAATAAGACAACATCCCTTCCCTGGTGGAAATTGCATTTTAGGGGTGGAGTGGGATAGGAGTGCTCAGACTATAAACAAGCAATCAAACGTATAAGGTAAAGGATTTCAGAGCATGCAAATATTTGAAGCAAATGGTGACAGTCTGTATTTGCTAATCAGCAGGATAGAGTCCTCTCAGAGCTCACTGAACAGTTCTTGATAGAATAACCATTAAGATGAAAAGGGCAGATTCCAAGGGGGGTCATGGCCATTATAAAAATAATCACCATGATTTGCTAGTCTGTTACCAGACGCTGTGCTGGGTGTTGTATTTGGATTACCTGGGCATTACAACAAGCACTTGAGGTCAATATTATTTATTACACCCATTTTACAGATGAAGAAGTAGAGGCTCCGTCAGATTTGGTAATTTACCCCAAGGGAGGAGGTTGAGTCAGTAGGACTGGTGACTGATCAGAGGGAAGTCTGGAGAACAGGATGGGGTCAAAAGCCACCAGTAGTTATGGAAACAAAACCAGGAAAGATATAAAGAGGATCAGGTCTGGGGAGGGCGATGATTACAGATTTCACATGTGTTGGGGAGAGACACATCCAGATGGTAGGTGAAAATGAAAGTGAGGAGGAAGTCAGGAGAGAGGGCTGGGAGTCTAGAATTCTCATAAATAAATGATTTTTTTGTTGTTGCTGCTCAGGAAAAAAAAAAATAAATGTGTTATCCCAGCAGGCCAAACATATTAGCATTTAAATACGGGCTTATGCAGGTGGGTAAAAAGGCAATTTCCTAAGAATTAAATCAGATTTTATTTTTCCTTTAATTCTCAGGAAAAAAATTCCCTTCTGCTTCCGTGGACCCTCAGAGAGTGAGGGGCTCGCCTTGCTCTCGGGGCATGCCAGCCCCATGTTCTCTGTGGACCCTGCTGTAATTATGAGAAAATGATGCCTGAGGGCCAATGGAAATTCATCGATGCTGCTGGCTGGGCATCCTCGGGCTCATGTGCGTGGAGGGCAGGGCAGCAGGCATCTGGGTCCGATGCCCTCTGCACTCATTGTGTCAGCAGATCTACAGGGCCCGGCTATGGGCTGCGGGAGCCAGTTTTCTACAGAACAGGCAAGGAACGGTGTGCTTCTTGCAGGTAAAAACGGAGAAGAGACCTAGTTGGTCCCTGAAGCCAACGCTTCTCCCTCTGTGTCCCCAGTTGCTGCCCTGTGGCTGCCCACGGGCATGTCCTGCCCATTGTTGTCTTCTGCTCCCACAGTACACTACGCTCACCACTGGACTCGGTCCTGGAACCCCATGGGGACCCCTTTATTTTGTAATCATGGAAAGAGAACAATCAGTTGTAACCGGATACCGAAGGCCACAGGTGTGGGCTGTGTTTGCTCCAGGCTGACCAACAGAGAGCCCCCTGAGACAGGCCAATTTAGGTCTCAGGGGTGCTTCCCCACTGTGCCCCAGAGTCACTGAGAGCAGCCCCTCAAAGTGCAGAGATTAGAGCTCGGGACCTAACTCCTAGATGGGTCCTGGACGCTTCTGTTCTCCTACTTTCTCGTCAACGTATACCTGTCCCGTGTTCCTGGTAGTCAGGGTCCCGCTCTTTGCAAATAGCCCACAAGGCTTTTCCATCATTCTCCAGCTCAACAGACCACATCGCCAGCCTCTGGGACAGCTGGGCTGTGACACTGGGAATCATTCTCAACTCTCAGACCTCATCCCCTACCTCCCTGCATCAGTGTGCCGTGTCCGCTGTAACAAATCACCTCATGCCGAGAAGCTTAAAACAGCAGGAAGCTCACCTCTCACAGTTCTGGAGGCCAGAAATCTGAGATTAAGGGTTGGTTTTGGGGAGAAACTGTCCCTTTGTGGCATTGAGGTGAGGTGTCAATAATAGCAAAGGGGAAATCAGTCATGGTACCTGGTCCCTTTTGTTTTTGTGATTCTTTCCCCCCTTCCCCCACAAGTCAGGTTTTATCTGGCCAGGTCCCCTGCAGAATGGCGGGGGGGTGGTGGGGGGGGCTGGCCTTAATGTTCACAGCCAGGCCAGAATGTCTGGCCACAGGTCCCCTCTACCTTTAAGGCCCCACACCTAGACAGTGGAGAGAATGGTCACATGACCATTCAACAAGGCCAAACCACAGGCAGCTCCTGGTCGAAGTCAGAACAATCTTTCTAGAATCCATCCAGAGACAGTGATGGAGGGAATTGGAGAGGAAGCATTTGCCGGTTAAATAACAGTCCCTTTAAATATTCATCTTCTTATTGGTAATTACGTCAGCGTCCAGAGGGGCTGGCAGAGTCCTGGGTGGCTAATGGGCAGGCGGGAGACAGGGGGGCGTTTGCATAGGGCACGTAGTGGGGTCCCAAGGAGGGGCTATTTCCCATACTCTTGTCCGATGCTCACTGCGGATCCGGGATGACCGCCCCTTGTCACTGTGCCCAGTGCCTCAGACAGCAAAACCAACTCAACTGTTAGAAGAATTCAAGCCAGTGCCAAGCTGGTGTGTTCCGGGAAGGGCAAGAGGCAGTAGCTGCCGGAGGTGACTCTAAGCCTCCTTGGGTGGTTTGTGTCATTTTTCTCCATCCAGCCTATAAGCTTCCTCATGCTAGGGAAGGTGTCTGTCACTTGTTTTACATACACCCTCCGCCATCCCGGTCCTCAGTCAATCTCCCTACTGCAGAATCAATACCCCTTACTTTTGCATCACCCTCATGCTCCTCTAAGCAAAAGAAAGGCAGGCAGACCCCTGTGTCTGTTTCAGCCTCAGTTTCTTGTCTGTGGTATGGTTGTGAAATACCTTCCAGGTTGGGTGTATCCAAATGAGGATAAATGAAATAATGCGTGAGAATTTCATTTCTAAATTGCAAATTGTACACAAGCATTAGAGGGCGTAGTGCTTAAGAGGTAGTGCCCACCTTCTATATCTCCAATTTATGTGACTTTAGATAAAGGAAACCATTTAAACCTCAATTTCCCCATCTGTAAAATGAGGGTGATAACAGTATTGACATCATATGGTTATTGTATCCAGTGAAAAATGTGGGTAGGATCTGGCACATAATAAGTGCTCAAATAATGGCAACTATTATTATCTGCAGTCACTGTTGTCGTTATTGTTGTAATGCTAACCAGAGAGCACACTATAGAGATGAAGAAACTGAGACCCATAACTGGCCTGTATGGGGTGTTCTGATCCCACATGGAATTATCTGGAATCTTCAATTATTAGAAGTCTTGCCTCCTTACTACTCACAGCTCTTGTCTCTCTCTCTCTCTCTCTCTCTCTGGCCAGGAGACTGAGAGCTAGGTGTCCTTGGCCTTCCGAGTTCCAGAGCAAGTGGACAAAGGACTGGACGTAAGGTGAGTTTCCTGGGTCCCCTTCCTTATGTGACTTCAACTTAGGTTGGAAAAGGTATGGGTCCTGCATCCATAAAGTATCAGTGAACTATGTCTTCACAGGGTACTCCTTTAAGAAGATGCTGCCCTGTAGATGGAAAAATGCTTGAGTTTGATTCTCCGACTTTCAGATGGGGAGCAGAGACCCCTCAAAAATAACTGTGCAGTG
This sequence comes from Hyaena hyaena, assembly GCF_003009895.1. Classification (NCBI taxonomy): domain Eukaryota; kingdom Metazoa; phylum Chordata; class Mammalia; order Carnivora; family Hyaenidae; genus Hyaena; species Hyaena hyaena. The sequence continues at coordinate 806,969 of NW_024080734.1, read as the reverse complement.
GGGGTGCCTGGGTGGCTTATTCGGTTAAGCGTCCGACTTTCGCTCAGGTCATGATCTCGCGGTTCGTGGGTTCGAGCCCCGCGTCGGGCTCTGTGCTGACTGCCAGCTCAGAGCCTGGAGCCTGTTTCGGAGTCTGTGTCTCCCTCTCTCTCTGACCCTCCCCTGCTCACGCTGTCTCTCTCTCTCCTAGAAATAAAATTTAAAAAATATTTAAAAAAAAAAATAACTGTGCAGTGGACCAAGGAGAGGCAATGGAGCCCATCTCTGGGGCCTTCCACATCTCCTCTCCTCTCGTGTCCCTCCAGCCTTCATTGTCTCCTCTCTCCGGTCCACATGAATGGGGAGCCCAGAGAGAAATAAAAATGTAGCAGAGAGAAAGAAGTCATTATCCCATCAGCTGGCACCTAAACTCCTTTTAAGGAAGGACTTGTCTTCGTTGGGGTCTGGGTCCTGAATATCTCCCTGATAATCAAAAGTTGACAGAAGACACAGAAAGAAGTGTTTAAACTTCTCTGTTATAGGAACAAGAAGGAATTGGGATGGGAGAGAATTGATTGATGAGGGATTAGGAATGAGAAGATGGAGGCTGACCTGAAGGTACCAGAAGTAGCCAGAGGACGTCTTGGAAGAATCATGTCTGACATTCAGCTCCCGGTCGTCTGGGTGGCTCTGAGATAAACTTCCTCTGTCTCTTATGAAGTTGGCTACACCCAAGGCACTTGTCAGACTTTTAATGAAAATTAGGAGAAGGGTCTATATTACAAATTCAGATAGATTTGACATAAAATAGGTCCAGGGCACATAGGAAACCAAGCAGGTCCCTAATCTGGCTTAATTAAGTGGAAGCAGGTGCTCTGAGGTCCAGGTGACTGGGCAAAACTCTACCCTACCCATAACCCCCCACCTCTGCATAATACCAGAGAGGCTGAGAGGAGAAGGGGTCTATTACTTGGTGGAGGGACATTCAGGCAAAGCCCATTTGAGTCTTGAAGGATAAGGCATCTGAGCTGACTTCTCTGTTTCAGACATAATAGAAACACCAACAGCTGCTAGTGTATTATCTTCCCAGAATGCTTTCCCATATTTTGTCCCTTTTAACCTCCATCCTTTCAATTTTTAGACAAGGAGACCGCAGCCCTGAAAGGTCATGTGACTCGTTCCCAGGTACCCTGGCCAGGGTCTGCTCCTCGCTGCTGTTGGGACCTCTGCTGACTCAGCAGAGCCTAGGCATCTGGTCGCAATAGTTTTCTAATCATTAGGATGCTAAATGGCTCCAAAAATACTGGGTGGTGGCTTCCAGGAGGCAAAGCTGAGCCTGGAAATGGGAGTCAGGACCAATCTTTGTCATGATCCATGCACCCCTGCCCCGAGCTCAGGGGTGGTAGTGGTGGTGGTGGTGGGCAGGCTGGGGTCAAAGACCCCAGAAGAAGAAGGAGTATGTGTCTGGTGTGGCAAAGAGGAAGGTGAGGAGGCCACCTCCAGCGGAGGCCTGGGGGTTGAGCTACACGCGGCTAGACCCAGGGATCCGTATATGTACAGCTGGGGAAAGTTCAGGTTCAGTCAGAGGCAAGTACCACAGAAGAGTGAGCATTCCCGACAGCTCCACTGCAGATTTGTTGCTGTCCTTGACAGCCACAGGAGGTGCCATTTTTGACCAGGACTCACTCAACTGCATCATCTTGATGGGAAGGAAGTTCTGTGGGGGTTGCTTTGTGCCTAGGATGCTGGTGTTTTCTGCACTGCCCCAGTGCCTCGGTAGAGGGAGCCCAAGTTCCCACTCCTCACCTGCCACCCACCAGTTTGGGTGTGGCCTCCCTTCTACCCCAGAGAGGATGTGGGTCTGGGCAGCTCTCCCTCTTGTATTGGGGAGGTCGCAGCCAACTGGAAAATGTTTTCAGGAAGCACAGGCGGCAAAGGCTAGGTTTGACTACAAAATGAATGCAGTTTCTCCTCAAAGTTGGCGAGAACTTAGGACCCCACACTGAACCTTGTGGCCTTGCCCTAAGCCTGTTCCCCCATCCCTGGATCAGAGCTCTTCTTAGCAAGTCCCACCAAGCACAGAATCCCAGAAACCCTGACACAGGATGGGGGATGGGAGGGGCTCGGCTGTGTGCTTGACAACAGTGATACAACCTATCACCTGTCAAGGAGGCAACTTGGTGGCCAGACCCATGGGCTCTGGAGGCAGACGATTTTGCTTCCAAATTTCCCCCAACTAGATTTGATTGCCAAGAGGCTAGGAACATTGCCTATCTCATGGACCACAAAATCCCCGATGCCTGGAATAGAGTCTGGCACACAGAAAGCAGTCGATATTTTATGAATAAACCAGTGGCTCTGACCTTCCTGCTTCTTTAACCTTGTGCCAGCTACCTCATTTCTTTGAGCCTCAGTTTCTCCTTCTGTAAAGCGGGACAAAAACATACTAACCAGACAGGTGGTGATGAGGACCCATGAGTATGTGTGTAGTATCTAGTAAGCCTCTAACAATAAATAGCAGTGACTAGCAGTTCATATGTGCCGGCCACTCTCTGAGGTCCTGTGTGTGCCTGTGTGGCCTTCATGGGTGTACACGTGCTTTTGTGTGTGCACACAATCTCATGTTGTCCTCCCAGAAGGATGGTTCCATTATTATCTTACCTTTACAGCTGAGGAAGCTGAGGCATAGAGCGGGGCTGTGTGCATCCAAAGTTCTTCTGCCAGTACGTGGTGGTGGAAGAAGATTTCTAAGCTGAACAAGTCTGACTCCACAGCTTGCTCTCACACTTAGAAATTGCTTGCTTCAAGTCCTTCTGGATCTGGCATTCTGTAAACAATGATGTAGTTTTTGGGTTATTTTGTGCAGGGGACAAGGCAAGTCTCTAGCCGTCCTTTCCTGCACCTGACACTTCTAAAGCCTGTGACCACAGGCACCCAAGAGCTGACGAATTGGGTTGCCCAAGGACGAGATGATCAATCACTAAGTGTCAGACATGGGACCCAGCCTTGCATCTTGCTGCTGAGTGGAGACAAGATGGGCTCAAGGAGTTTATTGCCTACTCTAGGGGCTTTCAGCTTTGGGCATCCATCAGAATCTCCCAGGATGTCAAGGGAGGATGCCAGTGCCCACGCCCAGCTGGCAGATGCTGATTCTGTAGGTAGACTTTGGAGCCTGAATCTTTGACAAGCACCCCGGGTAATTCTGAGCCAGTGTTCTTTCTACTTTGGGAAATCTGGAAAAAAAAAAAGATCTACTAAATGGGTATGTACTCAGAAGGGAAGGAATGAGCAGGCTTGTTTTGGCTTTTCAAGAAAGAGGGAAATGCCAAAGAGATGTTAGTCTATGGATAGTTCCTCCTGCCCCCGTCACTGCCAGCCCCGTCCCCCAACACCGCCCAAGCGCCATTCCCACGGCCCACCCTCCAGGGGAAGTGCTGAGTCACCTCCAAGGCAGCCACCCAGCCCTACCAACAGGCAGAGAACATTAAGCCCAGATGAAGGGACAGAGTGGGAAATCTGAGCTCCACCCTCTGTCCTGCTCTTCCACCTCCCTTTGCTTCCATTGGAAAAAAGAAAATTGCCAAGTAATTGCTCCTCGACAACCCCTGCTGGTCCTTGGTCTTCTTTCTTGCTGAGATTATAATTAGGGAATCAGTAAATTTAAATAGAAAATCCATGAGCAGCACAGAACTTTCATTTTTCAAATGCTGTTTCTTGTACCTTGTGAGTGCCACTTGCACTAGGTTGTGGGCATGTGGCAGGGAGGCCCCAGATCAGGTGGGGGCTGGAAGCTAGGGAGCCCCTTGGCTCTTTGCAAAGGCATGGGAGCAGCACCAGCAGCATGGGGACAAATTTGCTGTGTGCAGGAGGCTGGGCCAGGTGTGTTCCCAAGCTTTGTTATATCCAACCTTGGAGGTTTCATTAATTTTATTCCCATTTTACAGGTGAAGAAACCAAAGCTTAGAGAGATAATGACTTGCCCAAGGTTATACAGCTATTAAGGGACAGAACAAGGACTTGAAGTCCCATGCATCTGAGCCCTTAGCCTATGCACCTACCCTGAAATTTGACCGCTTTCCCAGTGGAGTGTTGGCCTAAATTCCAAATTCTAGTAAATTCCAATTCCAGGTTGCATGGTCCCTCTTCTTCCCCCACCAAAGCCTGGATGCAGCCACAGCCTGGCTTCTCCCTTGTGCCCCTGGGCTCAAGTCAAAGCCAGGCTCCTGGAGGGGCTGAGACAGAGGAGAGGAATTTTGTCTGTCCAGTGAGTTGCAGTTTCTCCCTGGACTAGTAACACTGGGTCCTTGAAACAGCCTCTTTGAGCAGGATGACCCATCCTGCTACCTCCATCTCTAGTTTGGAAATGAGGGAATCAGAGAGCACAGCAAGATGAAATGTCTTTGCCCAAGATGCTTTAACCATTAGCTACTGGCCAATGGAGTCGGGATTGGGTGCTGCCTGGCCCCTACCAGGGCCGAGATGCTTCTCCAGGGCTCTATAGCTGTGCAGGGCTGGGCTCTGGTGGCAGGCAATGGGCCTGTCCAAACAGAAACCCGAACAGGTGACAGTCAGGGCAAGGAAAGGAAGCTCACATTTCTTGGTCATGTGCTAGCTGCTAATGAGAAGGGCTTTGGGAGCCATCCTGTCAACAGTAGCTTTTGGCTGTGACTTTCTATGTGTCGTGTAAACAGTGAAGGGGTTTTGTGGTCCTCTCCTGGTGGAGATGATGTGAGGACCACTGGGATGATGGATGTAAAGCTCAGACTCAGGGCAGTGCTGAATACATGGCAGCTGGGTACAGAAACCATTAGCTGTTTCCTTGTTTAATATTATTAACAATTCCTATAATAAGGCTGTGAGATATTAATATCTCCATTTTCCAGATGGGAAAACAAGGCTCTGAAAGATTAGGTGATTTGGTTCAGACACATATCTGGGTTCCGACTGGGGGCTGTATGATCATGTCCCCCTTCCTTGACATCATCTCCAGCTTGGGGACAACAGTGGGGCAGGGATATGCAGGGACCAGGGGACATGAGGTGCCCCAGACAGATCAGCCCACAACTTGGCCTCCAGGACAAGCTTCTGTTGTCTTGTCTACTATACTTCTCAACCACCTTGCACCCCAGAAGAATGCAGAAGGTATAAGTCGTCTTATAGGACAGGAACAAAGGCCCTGGGGCCCTTGCTGCTGCTTAACTGGCCCTGGTTCCTATGGAACTTTCCTGGGTCGCCAGTGATCTGCTGCGAGGATTTTCTGTTTAGTAGTAAATAAGGACAAATCCTCCTTTAAATTCTGCTCTCTTCAAAGCTTATTTATGATTTAAAAAAATATTTAAGAATTATCTAACGTTTTTCTTTCCCTTTACCATTTTGATTTTTAGTCTTTCTCTGTCTGTTTTTATCATACGCTGCCTCCCACTTTCCCTCTTCGCTTCTGTCTTTGTTTCTTGGCTTGGGGACACTGAGTGAATTAATCCCTGAAATCAGAAGGAGCGTCAGGCCTCCTCCTTTCTGACGCTCCCCTCCCCAAGCCCAGCAGCGTCCTGGGCCCAGCACCAGCTCAGCACCTTGGTGAAGGCAAACCCTTTTATGTATGGCTGTAATTTTCCCCGGCCTCAGAAACTCACAGCTTAGCTCTCTCCTCATATTCCTAAATGTAAATAAACATCGTTCCCAGCTGGGAAGGGCAGGGTCATAAATTGGCTACGCTTCTGCAAAGCAGGACTTCTTAACCAGAAAAAGGCAGACTCTGGTCTTCCTGCCTGGAGGGGGCCTAGAGGAGAGAGGCCAGAGGACCCAGAGAATGGGAGGAACAAAGAAAGAGTAAGTCGAGGCAGGGAAGGAGAGAGGGCAATGAGGGGGTGGGGAGGCTCCAGAAAGGCCCAAGAGAGTCATCCCTATTTCTCTCGCATCAAAAATAAAGAATTTAAAATAAAATTAAAATTCCATTTCACTGATGAGGAAACTGAGGCCACGGGAGCCTCAGCACAACACCAGGAGAAGGCAGAGTTTTCTCCACAATTAACAGCGGGGCAGCAAGGCAGGGACAGAGGGAGTTTCAGAGCTCCCGAGGCCCCAGGAACTGAAAAACCACATTCTGCATCCTCTTTCTTCCAGCGGAACGGAGCTGGCTCTCCTAGTCTAGACCTGCTGTTCTGCTGATTTAGCTTTGCATGCCAAACGCATCCGGGGCTTCCGCAGTCTTCCAGAGAAACAGCACATTTCCTAGGGAGCAAACACTGCCGTTGATTCTTGTTCTTTTCGGTTTGGGGATCCACCCAGCGAACAACACTCAGACTCTCTTTGCTGAGAGGTTGTGCAAGGATGCAGCAATCTTCGCAGGAAATGGTGACCAGGCAGGATCTAACAGGGGCAAGGGTGTTGATTCAGGGTTCAGGAGACACCTCACCATATAAGTGATGGAGGGAAACCCCAGGGGAGAGGCTCCAGCCCCCTGGACGTTCCTGTGCTTCTCCTGGCACAGTCAACAGCATGCACGAAGCAGTTGCATTGGGATCTTCATCACACAGTCCAGCCCAGGGCTCAGGAGCTAACCTGGCGTGCAGCTTGTGACCCCTGGAGAAAGGCCACATTTTGGCCAAAGAGCATTTCCTGTAGCTGTGGACGGGGTGGTGGCGGGGGAGGTGGGAGAAGAGAGGAGTGCTGCTCTGCCCTCTGCCGGAGTGAGCACTATCAGATCTCCGTGGGGCGGGCACAATCAGATCTCCACTAAACCATGGCCCGGGGAATAGGCTCTCGTATCTCTCGGGTTTCAGAATATCTGAGAGGAAACCCTTGTGAGCCCCACGTGTTGTGAGTGGAGGAACCTTTGAGACGTTGCCTGGCCATCGTGGAGTCTTGGCACTGGGCTTGGAGAAGACAATGACCAGAACTCAGAATGGCCTTGCAATGTTCCCTCCCCAGCTCTTGTGCTGTAAGAAGTTTTCTTTTCTGATCAACCTTCACTAACAATATCTGTCTGTCATGTTCTTCTTTCTCCTGAAAGTCAGGTGTAGGCATCTACCCCATCTCTGGGTTCAGTGAGGTGTCTTCTGTTTCCCGAATGACTATCTGGATTTCCCTTCTTCCTGTGATTTGTCTGGACAGTGCCATTTTGCATTGACTGCTTGTCTGGGGTGAATGGCGGGGCTCCCGAACATCCTCAGCCTCAGAAGCCCTCTGTGACCTGTGACAAGTGCTGGGTTTGGGTCACCAGAACAGCCCTGTGGCAGCCTCCGAGTGACCTGGGACGGAAGGGCTGCAGGCAGAGCTGGTCCCCAGGGCAGTGCTCACCATCAGAGCTAGGGGTGTTTTCAGAGTCTGTTGGCTTTGCTTGGTTTGTCTCTCTCCTCTCTGTCTCTGTCAAGGACAAAGGGGAGCCTGCAGGTGAGTCACAAGAACATGGGGGCATCATTTTCACCAGAGAAAGGAAAAGAAAGGAAGATGCTTGATCCAAATCTTCCTGAAGACTCATCTTCCTCATCCTTAAGGAGCTGTGGAAACATCCCTCATGGATTCTGGGGTTCCCCTCCTCAGCACGCCCCTTTCCCTCCTACCACCATGGTGCTTTATGAAGAGAGGGTCCCTGCCCCACTTCTTTGAATAGTCTGAGCTGAGCTGAGGGGAGAAAACACTGCTTTGTAACACAAGAGACCTCCCCACGGTCCCTCACGCACCGAGGGTGGGGGGCGGACTAGGTGGAGGGGGCGGCAGGCAGGGCTGGGAGCATGCCATGGTGTTCTCATGTATCGTCTCCCCAAAGGGAGCAGCTCCTGAAGGAAAGTTTGAAAGCACCAGTAACCGGCTGTGGTGCCGGATATGCATGGCCTCAGTTTTCATCCCTGTGCCTTCCCTTTGCCCTTAAATGCGAGCACATACATGTGCAGACTCCCCTCACCACCCGTGGAAGAGTCCACACAGTTTGTACCAGCCCCTTCTCCCATGCTCTGCCCCCGTCCATATGCCACCCCAGTGGCACCAACCCCAGACCTAGGGAACATGGAACCTTTACCCGGGAACAAGGGCATGCTTACCCTTTGAGAGAGATGAGCAAAGGGACCACGGTCTTTCTAAGCCACGGCACAGATGTGGGAATTTCCCTGTGGGTCAGAACCTCCTCTCCTTCTCAGCAACTCCTCTTGGCCTCAAAAGTAAGAGGGCGGTCTGATGCCCCCAAACAAAATGGAATTGCCTGTGACTCATATCTGGCCTTGTTGGTTGAGAAACCTACTTCCTGGGGTTGGCTGGAGGGTGGGGGAGCTGGAGGAACTGGGACCAGGATGTGTGTGTGTGTGTGTGTATGTGTGTGTGTATGTGTGTGTGTTCATAATTGGCCTCCTAGGAAAATGATCTGGTGAGGCCCAAAGTCTGTTGGGACATTTTTGCAAGAAGAAAATAAGAACTGAATGAGAATAAAAACTACTTCAGTGTCTTGAAGCCATGCTGTCTGCTCCCATTCTGTTGGGAGGGGACGGCACTTTAGAAGGCAGGTTCCGAGGGCCCTCGGAGGAGGCTCCGTGGGATGTCATCCCAGCTCCCACATCCTTCTGGGCTTCTAAAGCCTTGAAAGAGGCCACACTGCCTCCTTTCCTCTGCCACTTGTTTTGGCAGGCTGATCTGCTTCAAGGGCATGGGAACTGTCATCTGGATCTTGAGGGAACAAGAAGTGAAGCTGTTTCAGTTTCTGTTTGCATTTCTTTTGTTATTGTCACAAATGGGAAATATCAATTGACTTGGATATAAAATGGGGAACTGAGACACACTGCATGATTTTTGCCATTTTCTCACTCTTGTAGAACAGCAGTGAAGAATGAAGGTGCTTTCTAATGGTACAACTTCTAGGCAACAAGGTTATTGTTAAAGGCAAGAAAAGGAGAGCAAATGATGTTTGTTGAAATTATTTTACCAAACTATCTTATTTAATTTTTCCCCCAGACTCAATGACAAAGGTACTTATGTCCCCATGTCATGGTGGGCACACTGAAGCTGAGAGGTGAAGTGACTTGTCCAAGGTCTTTTAGAGATAAATGCCAGAGAAAGGATTCAAAATCTGGGCTGACTATTGCCAAACATCATCCCTGGTTTCCCAAGTTCTCACATCATCCCTGGCTGTCTTCCTCTCATCCCCACCCCTTGCCTATGATCACCCTTCTCCCAGGATCCTGAAGAATTACAAGAGAAACAGCACTGGACCAGGAGCTAAGGGCTAGCCTTGGAATGCTTCTAGACAAGGCTGCTCTCTGTCCCCTTGTTCTGGTTCTGAGACGGGGCCAAAAATTTGTCCAGCAGCAACCTGAGTGGAGCTCAGGACAAAGGTGGTCTCACTGGAGACAGGTGGTCTGAGGAGAGGACCAGCTAAAGGTGGCACTGACGGCTCAATGCAGAGACAAGCTACAAACTAAATTCAAAACAACACACATGTGCCGTGTTTATGTATTCACTTACTCTTTTGTTCACTGAAAAATTAGCTATGCCTCTAACTCAGAATGAAATCCAAACTCCTTTCCATGGCCTGCAAGATGCTGCATGATCCTGTCCCTGTGGACTTCTTCAGACTCCCCTCCCTCCCCTCCACCTGCTTACTCTGCTCTTTTCTGTCTCTCAAACACACAAAGCTCACTCCCATATCAAACTTTCTGCCAGTCTTTGTGTGCTGCTTTCTCACTACCATTTGGGTCTCGTTACAAATGCCACCTTCTTATAAGGTGCCCTTCCCATTCCTTATAAAGCAACATCCCTGTGACACCACTCTGGTTAATTTACTTTCTAGTAAGTCTCGCTCACCTACCTTGCTTTTTGTTTCTCTTATTTCCATATTCTGTGCACCTCTCCCGCTAGAGTTAGGGTTATTGAGAGCAGGTCTTCATCCATCTTATTCCTCTCTATATCCACAGAGCCTAGAAAAAAAGCTGATACATGGAGGATATTCAGAAATATCTGTTGGATGGATGGATGGATAGGTGGATGGATGGACACAAAGTTTGACAGATGGGTATATAGGTGGATGAATAAATAAAGCGATGAACTGATAAATAGATAAATGGATTGATAAATGGTATCTACTAGGTACCAGGTCCCAATGGGGATGTAGATATGAATAATATGCTGTTTCTCCCATTAAAGAGTTGACTGTGAAGTAAGGGAGATCTTCTCATAGTCAGGTAGATGTGACTAGGTAGAGTAGATGTTCTGGGAGAAGAAAGAAACATATCTGGGGTAAAAAGGAGGAAGAGATCTATTCTTGCTGGTGGATGATAGGGAGGTGACACTTCCAGCCATAAAGGATAAAATGGCGATTAACCAGGTGATCAGTAAGTTTAAGAGTTTTTTTTTTTTTTTTTAATACCAGGAAAAGGTAAAGAGGCTGAACCCAGTCTTAGGTAGCCTAGTAACTGCAAGCTGTTTGGTGTGGTGAAACATGGGGTGTGAAAGATCTTGTGTTGTTCACTGCCGCAACTGCAGTGCTCAGCATCTAGTTAGTTACTCTACTATTGGCACTTGATAATAGTACTCAAGAATAGGTGCTCAAAAATTATCTGTTGAGGAGAGGAACAACAGGAGAGCACAGTGAGAAGTAAGCATGGCAAGGCTGACCAGACTAAGGAATTTAGACCTTAGCAGGAGGACAATAGGAAGTCACATAAAGATTGAGACGATCTAGGTTTCTGATAGCTACTCACCCCGCTGCAGCACAGGAAGTGTGCTGGGGAAAGCCCGTGCTGAAGCAAGAAGGAGGTAGACTATCGTAGTGGTCCAAGTGAGAGATGAGAGGTGGTCCAGGAGAGAGGTTGAGGAACTGAGCTATGAGAAGATGGTTAGATGAGGAGGTAGAGAGATGCCCCAGAGATGTGAGGAAGAGAGACTTTACAGGATTTCATTCTTGATTCCTTATGGATAGGGAGGGGAAGGAGGTGGGAATGGAAGGAGAGGAAGGCTCCATTCTCCAGCCAGGATGACTACATGCTGGTCATTGAAATACACAGTGTATGGGGGGGGGTGTTAATTATGAAGCTAATGAAAGTTATGTGTCAGGATCCGTCACTTTCTTTCTTTCTTTCTTTCTTTCTTTTTTTAATTTTTAAATGTTTTTATTTATTTCTGAGAGCGAGAGAGAGACAGCATGAGCAGGGGAGGGTCAGAGAGAGAGGGAGACAAAATCTGAAGCAGGCTCCAGGCTCTGAGCTAGCTGTCAGCACAGAGCCCGACATGGGGCTCGAACCCACAAACGGTGAGATCATGACCTGAGCCGGAGTCGGACCCTTAACCGACTGAGCCACCCAGGAGCCCCAGGAGCTGTCACTTTCATGGGCCACTTTAAAAACCCTGAACTTGATTTGGTATTAATTGGTTTAGTTTTCTCTAAGAGCCTTTCTCTACCCAATTATAGAAGCTCCAAGCCTCACCAAGCCTGGGTCCTCTTCTGGAAAAATAATGGAGATAATTTGGGGGAAAAGATTATAAGTTTCAGCTGGAGCATGTGGAGTTTGAGATGGACAAAAGGCCTCCAGGTGGAGGTGTTCTGCAAGGTGCATAGTGTGGTGATTAGAGGTCAGGATTCAGATCCTGGCTTCAAGTTGAGTGAATTTTGCAAGGTGTTTGGGAATCTATCTGTGCTCAGTAAAGTGGGACAATACTATCGGTAGCACCTTCCTGAGGTTGTTGTAAAGATCAGGTGAGATAATGTATGTAAAATGCTTAACAGTGCCTAGGTCCTCCCTACAAGCTATGTGTCAGCTCTTGGTATTAGGTGGGGCGGTGCAGATCTGAGGGTCACCAGAGTGATGGAAGCTCTGGAAGCATCATGCAGGAAGAGTGTGTGTTATGGCATGATAAGAAGGCCGAGGACGGAGCTCTGATGTTTATCAGGGTGAGAGGAAGAGGAACCAGCAAGAGAAGCTGACAAGGATCAGCCAAAGGGGGAGAGTTGGGGGGAAGGCTGAGTCCTGGAAGCCTGAGGAGGAGAGACTGTCCAGCAGTCACTTGGTCATGAGTGTCACCCGCTGCTGAGGGTCAAGGCTCTGGCGTGGGATTTGGGGAAGTCACTGCTGAGTTTGTCAGAGACATTCAGAGTGGACACTGAGAAATGAACGTGCATGCAGATGGCAAGTGTAGACCATCCTCCAGAGGACCCTGGTCATGGGAAAAAGAGAACAGAGGGAGGGGGAGAGAGAGAGAGAGAGAGAGAGAGAGAGAGAGAGAACTTTGGGAGTGGTTGGTTGCTTTTGTTTTTGGAGGACACAAGTTATTTAAAGATGAAACTCACAGGCTTTGGAGGCTACGAAGAAAAGTTGTGTCAGAAGATTCGAAATTTAGGAAAACAATGAAATCATTGATGGGAAATGTGAATGATCCTGGAAGGATCGAAGACAAGGGGAAGGCTGAACCCTGAATGGCTCTCTGAGTCTAGAAGGAAGGGGGGTGAATGGGGAAGTTATAAATAAGTGTGTATGTAGGAGGACAGGAAGTGGGGGGTTATGCCTGTTGGCCTCAGTTTTATTCTGTGATAACTGCAGGGCATTTAGGAGAAATTGTGATTTTAAGAAACTTAAAATCTCAAGGGGGAAACCAGGGCTGCAAGAACCAAAGCTGACGATGAAACTATTAATAATGTCCTTATAAATTATTTCATATCGAGTAATACAAAGCAGTGAATACCGCATACCAAGAGAAGACAACTTCAGAGGCAATTTGCACATCTTTATTAGTACTGCGCGGTTCTCTGTAATTTACAATCCTTTGTTTGCTTGCTGGCTGCTTGAAGCTTTTAAGGCTCTCCCTACCCTGCAGTTTAAACAAAATGCTTACAAATTTATTTTGTTAATTATGAATAATTTCAAACACACAGCAAAGTTGAAAGAATTTTATAGTGCATACCAATGCTTCTACCATTAACATTTTACTAAGCTTGTTTATTTAAATAAGCTTTTCATTTTAGGATAGTGTTGCATCTACAGAAAAATTGTGAAGAATAGTGCAGAGTACCCATATCCCATGTACCGCTTTCCTCCACCATTCACATCATATAATAATATAGTACATTTGTCACAATCAGTAAACTAAGAGTGATGCATCATTATTAGCTAAAGTCCACAGTTTTTTTTTTTTTTCGGACTTCCTTAGTTTTTGCCTAATATCCTTTTTCTATTCCAAGATCTCATCCAGGACTCCACATTACATTCTATTGTCCTGTTTCCTTAGGTTTCTTTCAACTGTGACATTTTCTTAGGCTTTCCTTGCTTTTACTGACCTTGACAGTTTGAGAGATAATGGTCATATATTTTGTAGAATGTCCCTCACTTGGGATTTGTCTGATGAATTTCGTTTTTAAAACATTAATTAATAATTTATTTTTCTATCATTATTGAGATATAATTGACCTATAACATTGTGGGTGCTGAAGGTGTACAGTGTGTTGGGTTGACACACTTACATACTGTGAAATGATTACCCCAGCATCTCATATAATTAGCATTTCTTTTTTATGGTTAGAGCATTTAAGATCTACTTCCTTAGTAACTTTCAAGTATATAATAATAGTATTGTTAACTGTTACCACCAAGCTATGACTGACATTTCCCTGATTTTCCCCATCCCCCAGATTCCAGCAACCACCATTCTACTCTGTTTCTCAGAATTCAACTTTTTTAGATTCCACATACAAGTGAGATCATACAGTATGGGCTTTCTCTGCCTGACTTATCTCTCTTACCAAAATGCCCTGCATGTTATCACAAATGGTGGAAATTCCTTATTTCTTTTTTTTCTTAAGTTTACTTATTTATTTTCAGAGAGAGAGAGAGAGAGGCAGAGAGAGAAGAAGGGAGAGAATCCCAAGTAGGCTCTGTGTTGCAGTGCAGAGCCTGACGCAGGGCTTGATCTCAGGAACCCTAAGATCATGACCTGAGCCAAAATCAAGAGTCAGATACAACCAACTGAGCCACCCAGGTGCCCCAGAAATTCCTTCTTTCCCATGGCTGAATAATTTTCGTGTGTGTATACTACATTTTCTTTATTTATTTGTCTATCGATGGACCCTAGCTTGTTTTGTACCTCACTTGATATGATAATTTCCCCATGATTACAATGGGGTTCTGGGTTCTGGGAAGAAAGATCACAGAGGCAAAATGCCATTCACATCATGTCGTATCAAGGGCACACACTATCAACATAGCTATCACTGTGGGTGTTGGTCTTGATCACCTGACTGAGTTAGTGTTTGCCAGGTTTCTCTACTGTAAACTTACTCTTTTCCCTCTCTTTTCCTGTGTCCCCATTGGAAGGAAGTCACTAAGTGCAGCCCACAGATGGAAAAGTGGAAGCTGGCTCTATCTCATTGAGGGCTCATATTTTTTTTTTTCTCATCCACCAGTTAGCCACCCCTCCATCCGTCATTCCATATTCTTTTTAAAAAAATATACCTCAAAATAAATTTGCAAATTTATTTTCTTTTGTTGCAGGTGATGCGCATGTGAAGAGATGATTGTTTCTGCGCCCTGTCTGGTCCTTATCCGAAGTTTCAACTGTATGCACCTTCTGGGTCCCACTGGGATCCCTAAATCACAAAATACTGTCAATCATGAAAAGCAAATAAGCACAGACTGTTGAATGCATTTGTTTTCATGCCAAGTAGATGTTTCTCAAGGCCATTGCCAGTCTCTGCTCTGCCACGGCACCATCTTGCCCAGCATGCATGGGCAGTACCCTACACACCCGCTGACTCTGGCCTGTTTCATTGCTTATAGGGCTTCAATGTAATAAATAAAGAGAAATAAGTAAAAGGAATACATAAGCCTCTGCTGACCTTCTTTCTGGTTTCATTCTTATGACCTAATTTCCTCTTTTGCTAATTATCCCCATCGAGAGGGACACTAGATTCACACACTGAAACTGAAATTCCCCAATTCCCAACACAGATGCATGCATTAGATTTTCATTTCACATGAAGTGAGCTTGAAGACAGATATGTTGTGTTCAATAAGATATATACAACAGAACATAACTACCACACATTTTGCAAATATGACAAATTAGATATTTTGTGCCATTGTGCAAATAGCTGCATGGGAATAGCCCTATGGGAAGAATAATTGAAGGCTGTCAGATTTGATATGAATTTGGCCAAATTCTTGCTTGAGCAGAAACTACCTCAGAATCTCTTCTGTCAGCCATCACTATACTTCTCTGTTGAGACTCATCTCACTTTGTCCTCTTGCCATCTCTTCCATCTATGATATCCCATGAGCACTGGACATGTGCTGGTCAGAACAACCTCAGATGATTTGCTGGTTGGATGGATAAATGTAATTTCTAAATATTTTCTAAGAAACGCCTGATCTTTTGCTTATACCACTCGGTTTTCCTTCCTTCAATTCAGACGTATTAGTAGTGATGGCTGACAAACTTCAAAGTATATGGTTGCTTCTAGGATTTAAAACAAATTACATAAATGAACACACAGTAATACTGACATTTATATGTGTATAGTTCTATGAATTTTAATATCTAGGTGTGTGACAATCACCACAATAAGGACATAGAACAGGTATTAACACCCTGGAAAAAGCCCTTCTGCTACCCCTTTGTAACCTTACCCCCAACCCCACCCCCACATCCCTAGACCCTGGTCATCACTGATGGTTCTCTATTACTATGCTATGCCTTTTTGAGAATGTCATATGTATGGAATCTCATAGCATATAATTTTTTGGGACTGACTTCTTTCACTCCAAATAATTCTTTTGAAATGTTGCAGTTTTCAGTAATGGTTCACTTGTTCACTGCAGACTAGCCTCCCCTGGTATAGACGTACTGCCATTTGTCTACCCATTCACCAGTTGAAAGACATCTCGGTTGTTTACATTTCTTGACAATTATAAATAGAACTGTCATAAACATTGGGGTGCCTAGGTGGCTCAGTCGGTTAAGCATCCGACTTTGGCTCAGGTCATGATCTCATAGTTTGTGGGTTCGAGCCCCATGTCGGGCTCTGTGCTGACAGCTAGCTCAGAGCCTGAAGCCTGCTTCAGATTCTGTATCTCCCTCTCTCTCTGATCCTCCCCTGCTCATTCTGTCTCTCTCTCTCTTTCTCTCAGAAATAAATTTAAAATATTAAAAAAAAAGAACTGTTATAAACATTAATGTACAGCTTTGTGTGAACATAAGTTTTCATTTCTCTAGGACAAATACCTAAGAATGGGAATGCTAGTTCATATGGTAAGGGAATATTTAGCTGTATCAGTAACGGCCAAACTATTTTCCAGAGTGGCTTTACCATTTTGTATTCTCACCAACAGTATGAGAGTTCCAATTGCCTTGCTGGCCAGGCTCTGATAATGGAGCAGGCTTTGGATCTGGGACTTTGTTTTGCCCCTTACTAGATGAGCAGTGCAGGCCCCCAGGATCAAAGCCAGCCTTAGCAGTGTGCGTCTGCGCATTTGAGAACTTAGTGCCCTGGCCCGGTCTCCTTCCCCCACCTCATGGACGCGTGCACTCTCCCAGGAGCACAGAGCACTCCCTCTTGCTTTGGGACTTCTTCTGGACTTTTGCATGCACTGTGAGTTTTGATTTGTATTTGCATTATTTGTATTATTTGACTGCTACTCTTTGAGACCTCTCTGGCAAGCACTTAGCTGAGCACTGTCTTGCTCTTTATCATTGTTAAATATTTCAAACACAATACATGATGATAAATCCCAATGTACCCCTCACTCCAGTTTGACTAATTAACATTTTGCCCATTTCACTTGAGAGACTTTTGTTTTAAAAATTAAAACATTACAAATACATTGGAGTCTCTCTTCCCCAAGCCCATTTCTCTCTCCCTTCCTAAAAACAGTTGCCTGCCAAAAATTGGTAGGCAGTCTCCTCCCATGTTTTTATACACTTACTACAAATGTAAATATTCATAAAGAGCATATGGTATTGTTTGCTTTAAACCTTTCTCTTTTTTTAAAAAAAATTTTAATGTTTATTTCTGAAAGCAGAGTGAGAGAGGGGGAGGGGCAGAGAGAGAAGAGGCACAGAATCTGAAGGAGGCTCCAGGCTCTGAGCTGTCAGTACGGAGCCCAGTGAGGGACTTGCTCACAGACCGTGAGATCATGACCTGAGCTGAGGTCAGACGCTGAACCGTCTGAGCCACCCAGATGCCCAAGCCCTTTCCCTTTTATTATGATACAAAACATAACATGAAGTCTATTAACAAATGCTTATGCATACTATACAGTGGTGTCAGCTACATGAACTTTGCTGTACAGAAGTTCTCTGGAGCTTTTCCGTCTTGCAGGACAGAAACTGCAGGCCCACTGATTAGCAACTTCCACTGCCCCTTCCGGACCCAACAACCACCATTCTACTTTTTTCTGTTGCTAAGTAGTATTTGACTACTTTCGATACCTCAGGTAAGTGGAATAATGTAATTTACCCTGAGGATGGCTTATTTCATTTAGATTAATGTCCTCAAGGGTCATCTTTGTTATATAATGTGACAGGATTTCCTTCTTTTTTAGGAGTGAATCATGTGCACCCCCATGTTTACTCTGGCATTACTTACAGTATGGGGCACCTGGGTGGCTCAGTCAGTTAAATGTCCCACTTCAGTTCAGGTCATGATCTCACTGTTTGTGAGTTTAAGCCCTGTGTTGGACTCTGGCTGACAGCTCAGAGCCTCAAGCTTGCGTCAGATTCTGTGTCTCCCTCTCTCTGTCCCTGCCTTGCTCACGCTCTCTCTCTCTCCATCTCTCAAAAAGAAATAAAAATGTTTAAAAAAAAAAACAATAGCCAAAAATGTGGAAGCAAGCTAAATGTCCCTCAATGGATGAATGGATAATGAAAATGTGGTACAGCCATATGATTAAATATTATCACATCTTTTCTCTGTTAATATGTTACCTAATTTAATCTCTTTGCATATTATTATTCCCATTTTACAGATGAGGAGACGAAGACCCAGTTAAATTAAATGATTCATCCAAAGATCAATAGTAAATAGAAGAGACTTGCAAATACTTGCTTGACTTAAACGTGGCCTCCCCCACCCCTCTTTACCTCTTTTGTCACACTCCCCCCCAACACAGAGAAAGGTCAGCACTCCTTAATTCCTTTGCCTATGCTAACCAGTGCCACTGCACCAACAGCAGTGAGCCACAGGGATGGATTCCCTGCCTATCTTGCTCAGGAGGATAGGGACTCGGGGCTAGTCTACTCTGTAGTGCCAGCAAACAGCACAGCGCCTGGCATCTGAGAAGCGGGTAAAAAGTTCTCAGTGAATGTTGCAAGAAAACAATGAACAAGCAGAAAGTGGCTCAGGTCTGAACTCCAATGCGAGGATAAGCTTCATCCATGACCTTGGGTTAATGCCAGCGGAACTTTTCATTTTCTAATTCATGGGCTTCTCAGAACTTCCCTTTACATACAGTAAAACCCCAACTTGCTTCTATCATTTGCTCGATAGAGCTCAACAGAAAAACCTATCTTTCTGGCCCAGCTTTGGTTTGGATGATCCTTCGAGGTAAAGGCTATTTGGCCAATAGCAAGTGGAAACTTAAAGATCACCCATCACAAGTGAAGAAGAGGTACCAAGATTCACATCCAGGACGAGAATCTGGCCTTAGACTCTTTCCCGAGGTTCTTCCCATGCTACTGGAGTCTTGAATTTCAGATCCTCATATCTACGATCATGGTTTTTGTTTTCTCTAAGATTAACCACAGTTACTTCTATTTATTTGTTTATGATTTTATATTAACACAATTAATTTTTTTAACTTTAAAAAATCTTCTCCTTTTTCTGAACAACATCCATGAAATCATGAGTTAGGTGAGCTCACTGTATTTTTCTAACAAATGGCCGTACGTGTGTGAGCACTGTGCACAATACTAACATCTGTCAAACACGTATATTCATCTGCGTCCTAAGTCACAGTGCTTTGTATGCCATGCCAGTAGACCTCTGCACAATACCAAGCCACCATTCTGGGGGTGCCCGGGTTTGACCACCCTGACTGCACAACTCAGGAAATAATCTGGTGTGTAGGCCTCAGTAGGGAAATTGAACCAAAGAGTCACGCTCTGTTTAGGTGCCAGGGCTCCAGACCCAGTCTAGCCCAGGCTGCGCTACCTCTTTCCTGATATGTGAGTTGTCTAGGAGGGGAGTTTCTGCTAAAGAACTATAGCCCAGAGCTACATTTCCTTATCCGGAAACTGGGGTCAAAAAATGCAGAATTAAAAAAAATCCTTCTTCTTTCCTTAGTGTTTATTTATTGTTGAGAGAGACAGAGGCAGAGCACGAGTAGGGGAGGGGCAGGGAAAGAGGGAGACACAGAATCTGAAGCAGGCTCTAGGCTCTGAGTTGCAGAACCCATGCGAGGCTCGAACCATGAACCGAGAGATCATGACCTGAGCCAAAGTCAGATGCTTAGCAGACTGAGCCACCCAGGTGCCTCAAAAAATCCAGACTCTTAAATACAGAGAAAAAACTGGTGGTTGCCAGAGGGGAGGTGGGTAGGAGGTTGGAGAAAATAGATAAAGGGAATTAAGTACACTTAATGTGATGAGCACTGAGTAATGTATGCAATTGTTGTATTACTATATTATACACCAGAAACTAATACAACACTGAATGTTAATTATACATCAATAAAAAAACTTAAAAATTAAATAAAATTTCATAAAAAGAAGAAGAAGGATCTCTGGAGATCAGATTAGGTTTTCAGTTATAAGCAGCAGATACTGGCTCTGCATGAAGAACAAATGACTTGCATTGAAGAGCTTGGGGCGCTGGGGCTCAAAGAACTGAAGGGACTGGGAACAAGCTGGGAAGTGGGCAGCCGCCGTGGGATCTCAGAGGCCCAGATGATGTGAGCCAGGCCAGGCAATGCATGCATAGTGCTCCAGATGGTCCAGTGGAAGCTATGTCTCTCTTCATGCCTCTAGCTCAGAGCTCAGAATCCTGGGACACAGCGTAGGATGGGCCGCATCAGTAGGGGAAAGGGATAGGGAAGATTGACCCCTGAGATTCTACAACATAATACATACCCCTTCCACTGTGACTGCCCTGATGGGAGTGGTCCCTGAGGGATGTGCTAAGCACGAATTGGAAGCAGGGAGGGGACTCCGGACAGTAAAAAGTGGCAACCAACAGACACTGACCAGTTTAAATTGTTTCAAGAATTTAAAATAATTTATATAAAGTGACTAACAGACTGCCTAGTATCTAAATGATTCATTCTATGGCCTGGGAAGATATATGGAAACCTGTAATGAAAGGTAAAGATAGGAACTCTTTAGAATAGAATAGAATAGAATAGAATAGAATAGAATAGAATAGAATAGAATAGAATATGGAATAAAATACAAAATAAAGTAAAATAACATAACATAACATAAAATAGCATAAAATAAAATAGCATAAAATAAAATAAAATAAATTAGTAGTTATCTTCTTGGAAGGATGTGAAAGAACCAGTGTAGAACTGCACTTAAAAACTCCCTCTTTTCCAGGGGCGCCTGGGGGGCTGGCTCAGTCAGTTAAAGGGTCCAGCTTTTGCTCAGGTAATTCTCTCATGGTCCATGGGTTTGAAACCTGCATCGAGCTCTGTGCTGACAGCTCAGAGCCTGGAGCCTGCTTTAGATTCTGCATCTCCCTCTCTCTCTGCCTCCTCCATGCTAGAGCTCTGTGTGTCTCCTCTCTCTCTCCCAAAAATAAATAAATATTTTTTAAAAATTCCGTCTTTTCCAGACCAAGCCACCAGTTATGAACAGCGGTTTCTAACACAAGGCTTCTGCAGACAGAGCCAGTTGGAGGCAGCATTGATATTGCCAAAGGACAGTTAAATGGAAAACAGCACGCACTCCAGAATGCCTGTGTCCTCAGGGATGGAAGGGGGCTGGGCTATGCTGCTCAGCCAGCACTCTGAACCAGAAGGCACGCTTCACAGGCCTCCTGAGAGGCTGGTCTAGGATAGAAAGAAAAATATAACATCAGAAGAGAAGGTTTAAAACTAAGGGATGACTGGGGCATTGGGGTGGCTCGGTCGGCTGGGCATCCAACTCTTGATCTTGGCTCAGGTCATGATCTCATAGTTCATGGGTTCAAACCACATGTCAGGCTCTGCACTGACAGCATGGAGCCTGTTTGGGATTCTCTCTCCCTCTCACTACCCCTCCCCTGCTATGCTCTCTCTCTCTCTCTCTCTAAATAAGTAAATTAACTAAAACAACAACAACAACAAATCCAAAAAACAAACAAAAACCAACTAAGGGCTGACCTTGTTAAAAGACCCAAAACCATGTTCTCTTTTGGATACAGTAGAAATGACATTTTGGTAAGTGTTTTTGCCAGAATGAAACAAAAATAGCATCCTTTTTTCTACAAGTTTCCAAACTTCCAGTTTATGGGTACCTTCTGGCATTTCCAATGCCAGTTTGCAGTCTGGGGCTCAGCTGGCTCTAAGAGTTACCTGGGAGTCTGCTAATGAGGCCGACCTCTGAGGTCCACCTGGACACCTGAGCTGGGGCCCTCACTGAGACCACAGGATCTGTGTTTCCCCAAGTACACCCTGCAAAGGAGTCTTTGACCTGGTGGCCAAGCTTCAGTGAGCTTTTCCTTTGCCATAGAGAAGTCTTGCTAAGGCAAGCTTTATGAAAATACTGTCTGTTAAGTCAAATAACATTTCATAGGGCATATTAAGGAACACTGAATTACACAACAGAATACAGTAAATATTCAAGGAAATTAACTCATCTCCTCCCATGAGAATAGTTGCTACATTAGTTAGAAATCATTCTTAACAGTTTAACAGCTTTCTTAAGGGTCTCAACTAAACAATTTATTATATTGGTTCAAATTATTGTGCCTAGTTAATAATAGTTCCAGCTACTATGTGCTAAAGCCTCACTTGGTACTCTATAGTATGGGTTTTAAACACCGGATTGCATTTAATTCCCAACTAAATGCATCATCACATAATGTGATATGATTCCATTTCACAGCTGAGAAAACTGAGGCTCAGTACAGTTTTGCTTAAGTCAAAGTCAAGATTCAAACCCCAGAATCTGTTAACCTCTATGCCGTGTTTGATAGTATCACTCTGGCATTTTAAAAATCATTGTTCCAAGTGTGGTGCTGATATTCCCACCAGCCACCCTTGGCATAAACCAGATTATTGATGTTTCTCTGGGGCTTTTCCCAGGTGGGCCCTGGGGCACCATCCACCATCTTACTGAAAACAGGTTGAGTGAACACCAAGGGCAGCCTTGGCAGGAGGAAATGGCATAAGATGATGATACATACCCCTCTCCCCTGCTGCCAGGAGCCAAAATTAAAACTTTCTCAGTAGAGATCAGTGGGTGAGGTGTAGCAAAATTATAAAAGTTCATATCCTCCTCCTAAGCAAGTGTACATCTAGCAATTTATCCCAAAGAAATAACTACGGCTGTGTGTAGCAGTTTAGCTGAAAGAATGTTTGCTTCTGAGTTGATTATAATAGTGAAATTTGGAACCCACCTAAGTATCCAACCATGGGAAATTATTGAAATAAATTCTAGTACCTGCATATCACAGGACACGCTGCAGCCATTTGAAAAGCTGCTTTGGGATGATATTCAACCATATGGAAAGTTGCTCACAGTATGTTGCATATATTAAAAAAAAAAAAAACCCAAAGAGATTATAAAGAATTGTATGAAGAGTGTGATCCCATTTTCACAGCGTGATTTTTTTAAAAAGGCAATAAATTCTAAGTGTTTAATTTTTATTATTCTTATTTCTTGCATGTATTTTGTTGTTTCCATAATGACTGTGTTTTAACTATGTAGATAGAAAAAGTCATAACTTTGTTCAAACAAAATAAAACATGAGGGCAACATGCAGTTTGAAGGGATTTGGGTGGTACATGTGTATAAAGGCACTGGCCCCGCTACTGGCCCCTCTGGCTCCCTCCCAGCCCTCTGCCTTCTGACTGGCTCAGCACCCCAGACAGTGCCAGGGATTCACAACATTCTAAACAGGGGCGCTCAGAGTCTTCCTGGAAGTGCAAAACCCCCACAGGCCATGTTGGTTGTGCCATAGGAAGTCTGGCTTCCGTGCTTGTATCACAGGGTGCTTGCGACACGTGTGCTTCTGACCCTACAGCCCCGGCTAAGCCTACATATCCCCCCAGTTTTTTCACTTTTAGGAGAAGCCAAGGAGAAAGCAAGCTGAAAAGTCAGCTTCTGGAGGGATTCTCACACCTTGGAGAATAAGAAATGGAAATGAACATGCACTCTGGTTTTCTATGGCCCCTGATGATAGGCTGGCGGCAGCCTCATACTTGGGCCAGCTGGACCTCATAAGGCTTGTTCACTTATGTGTGCCAAATACCCTGTCACTCCTAAAGACACCATGGAGACCTGCCTTCTCAGAGACCCTCTTCTAGTGGGAGAGAGGAGCAGTCAGATGACCACTCTGGTTGGTACTAATGAGGGGTAGGTGCAGCACACCCTGGAAGCATTTAGGAGAGACCTCTACCTCATATTCGGAGGCTCAAGGAAGTCTTCCAAAGGAGGTGATGCTCAGCATTGATAGGGAAGAGACTTAGGAGGGGACCCTTTACACATTTCATAGAAGGGACAGGATAATGTTCTTAATTTGCATTGAGTCTTCCGGAGTGATTCTGGAGGTACTTTCCAGACAAGTGGATTCGGGGGGCTCTAAGTCTGGTCACGGGGCCCTAGAGCTCTGGCCAGGTGATTAGAGAAGAGCTGAGAAGAACCAGTATGTCTGGGGGTGCAGGGGAAGGGCAACCAAGCTCAAAGCCAGGCATCAGGACCTACTAAGCTTGGATCTGAAGGGGGTGGGGCAGAGAGGGAGAATGGAGGCCTCTGAGGCTGGACAAGAGGGAGGGGGCAGCAGAGGCTAAGAGGCAAGCAGCTCGGAGGAAGGCCCCCAGGGGGAGCTCGAGGGAGCTATTGCTGTCAGCTCTCTCCACAGTGACTGCGGCTTTAAGCTTCCTCAGCCTCTGGTGCCAGTAGGAGAAAACTGTTAGGAAGCCCAACCAGAGAAAAGAGGAACAAGGATATAAGAAGAGCTGATTGACGTTAAGCCTAACAGGGGAGATGGAATACACTACTTAACGAAGAAGGGCTGGCGATGAGAGGCAACAATGCCCCTACGATGTTAGTGGTTAAGGAGCCCTGCAACACCCTGTGATTTCCCCAAGGTTGGCCATGCACCGCCCCACCCTCGAGATGGCCTGACTCAACCCACAGCCGCTTCCCAGCCTGGCCCCGCCTCCCAGGGACTTGCTTCCCCCTGCTGTCTCTGGCACCCACCAGCATGAGGTAACCTTCCTCAACCACCCAATGGGGAAGATGCCGCCATTGTGCTTTCTCACACACTGACCTGTCTCCATGTGTCCACAGCATTCATCCCTCCCCAAAACGGTCTTCTTGCTGCATTCATTGTTTTCTCTCCCACTGTTCTCTGAGGGCAGGGCCCTGTCTGTCTCGTTCATCACCATAGTCTAGAGCTTAGAACACTGCCCGGTACATACTAGGGCTTGATACAGAATTGCTGAATGAATGAATGAATGACAAATGAGTGAGTGGTGATTGCATCTGGGGGAAAGAAAACTAGCTCCAGGATCAGACATGGACAGGCCCAGGACTGAACTCAACTCCATCACCGACCCCTGGGGTAATGTTGAAACCCAGGGTCCCAGTTTGTAAAATTGGCCATGCAAGGATTGTGGATTTGCAAAGTGCCTAATATAGCATAAGTGTTCTAAAAGGTAGCTGTTTAATTTTTTTACTACGATAAAGAATGAGGAGGAGAATTTTGCTGTTATACCAGAGGAGGGATGGGTAAGCGTCCAGAATGGCCAGTGAGTTGGGGAGGCACACTCCCTGCATGGGTCAGGAAGGGGAGGTGGGAAGGGGAAGATGCATGGCCAGCTCTAAGGCCATCACACAGTGGGAAAGAAAGGCTGAGCTGCCCGGTGTCTCAGCTCTCAAGAGCAGATTGAGTGTGGTTTCTTAGCACATCCCTGGGTGGGTACCAGGGCAAACTCATGCCCCACCATAATTGCTCCAAAGCATAAATATTTCAAGGGAGGGTACTGAGCCAGCTTGGCTCCCCCACCACACGCCCCCATCAGGCCCCAGCCATGGGGCTTATCTGTGCACCTTCCTGTATAGGCTGCCACAAGAGAGAAACCAAATTGGACATCTTGGCGTCTTGTTCCCTTTCTTTCACATGATGCATCTGACTGTTCAGATACTTTCATTGATCCAGGACTGCAGAGAAAGTAAAATTTAGCCAAACAGAAGAATACAGCCTGGAAAAAATGGGGAAGTGAGGAAAGACACCAGTGGGTCATTGGGAAAAGTGACAGCTGAGCACAGAGAGAAGAAGTGCTCATCCAGAGCTCTGAGAACAAAGGGAAACTTGCATGAGGTGGTGGGGAGCAGGGGAGAGTATGGGACCAGTGTGGGAAGTCTGGGTTTCCGATAGGGGCTCTGCCCTTAGCTGCTGTGTGGGTTTAGAACAGTGGCTTCCCCTCTCTGTGCTTGAGTTTTCTCAGTTATTACCTATTTCTCGCTCCTTACCTTTATCATTCATTCACTGATTCACAAATACTTCCCAAGTACCCAGTTTGTGCCGGGACTGCTGTAAGCACTGGGGATTCAGTAATGAGCGAAGCTGACAAAAATTCCCAAGCTCACATTTACCCCTCACAGTAAAGAAAACCAGGAAAATATGCTGTATCTTAGTTTAGGGTAGGTGATAATGGGGAAAAAAGTAGGGAAGGGGGGCAGGGAGCCTCTTCTGAAAGGGTGACTTACTTCAGTCTAGGGTGTCAAGACCTAAGGAAGTAAGGGAGGCAGGATGTCACCTGGGCAAAGTGGGTACCACGCAGAGGGGACAGTCAGTGGGCAGGGATGCCTTGAATGTGAAACTCTCTCATCGTCATTTCTTTCACTGTTACTAGCTGGTTTGTTGTCTACAGCAGCCTCCTTTGGGGCCTCCTTGCCTCTGCCCATGACTAGGGTGACCCTTCAGAAAGGAAGTCAGACCCCATCACTTTTCTGCTCAAAACTGGCCAGGGGCTCCTACCACATTCAGAGCAGATGATGGTCCTTCACTCTCTCCTGAGCCTGGCTCTCTCCTCTTTCCTTGGTTCACTTCTTCCCGGCTACTCTAGCCAGGCTGCTGTTTCTGGAACACATCAAGCAGCTACAGCCTTAGGGACTTTGCCCATGGCCTCTGACTTTATGCAGATGCCACCTTCTTCAGAGAGCCACCTTCATCAACCTGTCCACACAGGCAGCCGTCCCTCACTGCGCTTTGTCTGTTTTATGGCATTTATCACTCTATCGATAATTTTTTATGTTCCTAGTAATAGCTGTGATTGATCAGATGGCTACTGAGTGCTGAACATTGTTCTAAACATCCAAGAATTAATTTAACTTCTCCCTGAAGATGGCGTTATTATTAACTACATTTTCTAGATCAATAACCTGAGATACAGAGAAGTTAAGAAATTTGCTCAAGGCTCCCAGCTGGAGAGTGTCAGGAAAAATTCAAACCCTGGAGCTTCCATTAACCATGACACGCTAGACCAGCACTACCCGAAATAACTCTGTGATGATGGAAACAGTCCTGTGCCCATAATGGTAGCCACTGGTTATAAGTGCCTGTTGAATGCTTGAATTGTGTGTAACCAAGGAATTGAAATTTTAATTCTATTTCATTTTAATTTTTAATTTAAATAGCCACATGTAGCTGGTGGCTACCATTGGATAGTGGAGTCTTAGAGCCTCTTATTTGTTCTTTTGTTAATGTCTACTTCCCACTTAAGGACGGAACTTCTCTGTGCCTCAGTTTCCCTATTTTACAGTGGTAAAAATACTATATAGGACTGTTGTGAGCCTGTTATGAATACATATATTACACAATTTTATTACATTTTCTGTCTAGGCAGGGAATGTAAATGAGTGAAGAGGGATGATCTAAGATAGTGGGGGAGGACTGGGGACTATGGCAAACTGAAAAGAACATGCTTTCAAGATCATTTTCTGGGGATGGGGACAGCAGGGAGCACTGTGGTCCCTTCAGGACACCCATAGCTAAAAGGCACACATGAGCTGCCACTTTGGGGGACTTCGCTGCTCTGTAATATAAGTGTCCAGTTCCCTTCCCCCAAGATTCCACTCTAGGCATTCCAGTCTTGAGGCATCCTTTCTTTGTATATAAAGCAATCCTGGACCCAGGGCTCAGAAAACCAACACCAGAGATGGTGCTGAATGAAGACATATTTGTTCATGAAGGTTGCCTCAGAAATTACATGTGGTTGGAAAGAAAGAAGGAAGGAAGGAATGGAGGGAGGAAGGAAGAAAAGGAAGGAAGGAAGGAAGGAAGGAAGGAAGGAAGGAAGGAAGGAAGGAAGGAAGGAAGGAAGAAAGAAATGTGAATGGCCTGCAAAACAGGAACATCAGTCTGGGAAATGGCAGCTGAGTTGACAGCAATGACAAGAAAAAGATTCAGCACAATGCCGTGTGTCTAGAAAGAAGTCTTTTTTGGGACAGGATCTGAGATCTGAAAACAGTGCCTGTAATCGGCCTTCTTGAGCTCATGGGGACATTCTTTTCATTGTTGTTGTTGAACAGAACAGTCGGCAAAATGGCCTCCACCATTTGAATCGCCATTTCTTTCTCTCTACCAGCCACGTATAGTTGTGTTTATGGAAGGCATAAGTACATAGGACACACCCGAATGCTATCCTAAAAATGAGCATTCCTAGTGTGAGTCACTACCATGTGACCCTGGGCACCTCTCAGATACGAATTAGGTCAGCAGGCACGTCCAACATAAAAAGCAATAAATATATCATTCAGATTCTAAGTCAGAAGTTGCTTGCAGGTACTCTGCCTTCAACATGTGTGGTTTGTTTGGCCCACGTGTTTTTTTAAAAGTTAGTTGATATATTAGTTTTCTATTGCTGCTATGACAAATTATCACAACTTTAGTGACTCAAATCAATACAAATTCATTATCTTACACTTCTGGAAATAAAAACTCTGACATAGGTCTTACTAGGCTAAAAAGAGGGCTGTGTTCCTTCCCGATGGGTCTAGAAGAGAATCAGTCTCTTCCGCTGACTTTGCCCGCTATCACTCACTTCCCGTGGCTTGTGGCCTCCTTCCTCCATTTTCAGAACCAAAGCATCACATCTCTCTGTGCCTTTCTTCCACAGTCACATCTCCATGGACTCTCTTCTTCTCCCTCCCTATGCCATTGTCAAGGACTCTAGTGATACATTGGGCCCACCCGGATGTTGTGGGATAATCTCCTCATTTAAATGTCAGTAGATTAGCAATCTGAATGAATTCCTCTTTGCCATGTAACTGAATATATTCACAGATTCCAAGATTAGCACATTGACTGAATTTCCTTTTTTTTTTTAAATCTTTATTTATTTTTGAGAGCGAGAGAGAGAGAGACAGAGTACAAGCACGAGGGGAACAGAAAGAGAGGGAGACACAGACTCCTAAGCAGGCTCCAGGCTCTGAGCTGTCAGCAAAGAGCCCAATGCGGGGCTTGAACTCATGACTCATGGGATCATGATCTGAGCTGAAGTCAGACTTAGCCACCCAGGCACCTCCAGACTGCATCTCCTTTTTTTTTTTTTTGACATAAAATCAAGTTTTCTAGCTTTTCCTATGTAAACTATCTGGTGACTGGTGACACTGGGCCCCATCTTGCACCATCAGGCTCTCATTGCAACAGGGCAACAATTAGCTTGCACCGAGCTGCTCCCTCTTTGCCCTAGACTTCACCCCTCCTTATCATCTTTCTGACTAATGTCCAGAGTAAGTTGCCTACCAAGCTTTTGTTACTGTTTTTCCTACCAAGCTTTTATTACTCACTTGCATGTCCCCCTGCCCATATCAGCCCGTGAACTTGCAGCACCTCTTCTTAATTATTAGGAAAGCTCAACTCTGTCACTTTTGCTATCTATCTCCATCAGAAGTATTACAGAGTAATATATGCAGTTCATCCCTGCTGACATGTGATAAGGGGGGCTTGGTGTTACATGCAACCTGGGAAACTCACGGCAAAGGAGAGCTAACCGCCCCTCTGGGCCGGCGCTGGGGAAGGGATGAGTTGAGTCATGTGAGTTCCCAACACTGGATAATGCCGGCAAGGACCAGCATCTACAGTGTGCCAGGGACCGCACTCTGTGCCTGTGACATCCTTTTGCTGAATGCTCCCGATCGCTCACTGAGGTGGGTGTTATTATTTAGCTTTCCCTCTCCCCTTGTGACAGCTGTGGCACGGAGAAGTTAAGTAAGTTGCCCAACGTCACACAGCGGGAGAGTAGGTGTTGGGCTTCAGACGTGTTATTCTGACTCCAGAATCTGAATCTTGACTCCCATATCTTCTGTCAGTTGAGAGAGAGAGAATTGCATGTGGCGTCAAGCTTTTGAGGGCCTAGACTTGAGGAGAGGCTGGACCACAGGGAGCGTGCCAGCAGGTCCCCAGAACGGACTTATCTCACATTCACTCAGGACATCCTCTGTCAGGGGATGCTGCAGCTCGGGGAAATTGCGGCCTTAAGTTGCCTTGGTGAAGACTTCCTAAATCATAAGCCCAGTGGTATGGGGGTATGAAAGGCCTGTGAGAGGGAGGGAACTCTGTAACAGTTTAACAGGGAACAGATAGGGCCAGGGAGGGAGAAGGGAAGCTTGTTGTGAGAATCTAGCACTTCTGGTTAGTTTTTCACTCCACTAAAATTAGAGCTGTGAGCCTGTATAGTTTCCCGGATTTGAAAATAGAGTGGCCCCTCCAGGTTAAGGGAGTGCTCTGAGGAGGCCCCATTGAACAGCTGGGCAGTAACAGCCACGAGGTTCATGGCCATATGCTTGAACATACCTTCACCTAGGTTACATTTGAGGCTTCTGCCTGTGGCACATGGGACTCTGACTTCTTGCTAAATGCAAACACAGTCCCCATTTGCCAGGACAAGTAAGACATAGGAGATTCTGTTTGACCAGGGCAGATGACACTTTGCAGAAGACTGGCCAAGGCACCAGTATAACTGCTATAACTGAATAGGATGCCCATGTGCAGGATGGCTGCCAGTGATGGATGCCTCCTGTCCTGGAATAGTTGTTTTTCTTTAATGTTTATTCATTTTTGAAACACAGAGAGACAGAGCGTGAGTGAGTGGGGAGCAGAGAGAGGGAGACACAGAATCCAAAGCAGGCTACAGGCTCTGAGCTGTCAGCACAGAGCCCGATGCTGGGCTTGAACTCACGGACTGTGAGATCATGACCTGAGCCAAAGTTGGACGCTTAGCCAACTGAACCACTCAGGAACCCCTGGAATAGTTTTATAGTGTCCCTTCCACTTTCAAAAAGTCCCAGTTTAGCTGATACTATAGATGATCATCCTCTGATGATCCTCTGTGAAGGCTTTACAAAATAAATCCTCTGTATCAGGTTATTGGTGTCTTCTTTGTTTCTGTCTCCAAAGAGAAAATGGAAAGGAAATTAATCAGCTACAGAGAAGTATCGTAGAAAGTTAGAGCTGTGAAGAAGCTCTAGAAAATGTATGGGGAAACGAAACAAGCATACGGCATCTCTATTATAGGCCAGACACAGTTCAGGCACGTAACATGAGCAACTTCATTGCTCACAAAATTGCCAAGAGGAATGTTAAGTATTATTAGCCTCTTTTAAAGATGAGGAAGCTGTAAGAAGGACTCAGGGTCAGACACCTGGTTGATGGCAGTACTGTGATTAGAATCCAAGCCTGGGACCTCCCCACCTCCAAGCCCAAAGCTCTCATCCTTACCCCAGGCCATAACATTTTCCTCCTCTTGACATTTCTTTGGACAAATTAAAGAGGTTCATGTATCCTGAGAGAGTTATGGATTTTTTATTGTGCTATGACCTGAATGTTTGTGTCAACTTCATATGTTAAAATCCTGATGCCCAATACGATGGTATTAGAAGGCAGGGCCTTTCGGAGGTGCTTAGGTCATGAGGGTGGAGCTCTCCTGAATGGGATTAGCGCACCCCTACCCATCCCCCACTCAGCCCCACCCAGCTGAGCTGTGGCCCCGTGTCATGTCTCCCTACTTTCAGGGTATGTTTAAGGGATTCGGTAAGCCTTACAATTACCAAGGCTGTATTTTTTTTTTAACAGAGAAAAACATACACATATCAAGATCCATGATTTTAGGAGAACTGAAATAGAGAATAATCTCTCTTGCATAGCCTAATAAATATAGTTGGCATGACCTGTGCTGGGTAAATACTAATTATTCACCTAATAAATTTTCCATCCTTGGAAACTGTATCTTTCAGAGGAAAGAGTCTTAGTATCAACAGATCTGCTTTCAAATCCAAGATTCCACTTCTGATTATCTGTGAGGCCACAGACAGGAACCTGTTCTCTGCAAATCTTTCTCTGCCATCTGTAAAAGGGGTATATATTCTCCGTCTCCCTTTCCCAAAAGCATCACATACGTGTACGATTCTAGCATTCCCTTCTCTAAACCCTTGAGGTCTCATGGAAGAGTTGGGTAGATGTAGTATGTATTTTCTAGGTCTTCTTCTCCCCAGACTCCTAACCCACTTCTTCTGAGGGACGCACTGGCTATTCCAGGAATGTGCTCACCGGGAGGCTTGGACACTCACACGAAGTAAGGAGTAAAGGACTGATAAGGACTACCAAAGTGGCCCTCCTACGACAGTGTATTGGAAGGTGCATTCTGCCTGAGTCAAAACTCTGGAAGGTTGGATAGAAGCTGGTGGCCAGGGCACTGATATTTTCAAGGCAGGTAATGCAGGCAACACCAGCAGCTCTAGAAATAGTGAGGGAGCCACAAGCACCAATGCTGCAGGTGAAGCAGGAAAATCCAGACTGAAAGTCAACAGCTAAGAGACTTGCCCAAGACTGAAGGGACAAATTATAAACGTAGAAGAATAAAAGGAAATCTACCCAGTCCTGAGTTGGCATTCCTGCCCCACATTTACTAGCTAGGGGGATGTGGGAAAGTGAATTTTGGTCTCTCAACATCTGTAAAATGGGAGCACTGCCTTCTAGTCATAGGACTTTTGTGAGGATCAAAAAAGCTGCCCTTCCCCCAACTCCGCCCGTCTACAGCATGCCCGATGAGGGGGGGGGGGGCAACACCTTTTCTCTTTTATCGAGATGAGAAGCCTGCCTTCCCCTCTCCTGCCCATGCCCACATCCCACCCACCCCTGTGGGCGCTTGGGGAGTTTCCCTTGGTGGGGGAGCTATCTGAGGATAGGCTGCTGAAGTCAAAAATAGGGCAGATGAAGAAGGGAGGCCTGACAGGAAGTCCAAATAAGCACTTCCTCCCACCCACTTTCAAATTTCTGAGGTACCTCAGTGAAAACAGTGGAGAAAGAGATAGAGAGGATGAAAAAAAATACATGTATTCTTTCTGAAAAGAATCAAATTGTCAGCTCTGAGGAAGTGGAAAATATTGCTTCTCACTGTCTCACATGCAGCAGCTGATTCCTGCTTTCCTCAGCATCTCCCGGAACGGGGGAGGTGACGACGGAGTCCAGCGAGGGGTGGGAGAGAGGAGAGCCTGGGGGCTGTCCAGACAGAGCACAGCATGACCTGGAGAAGGGCTGTGGTGGGCTGGCGCCAGTCTCTGCCCACCTTCCCCACCCTGCAGCCTGTGGGAGCACTGGGGAGCTCGGGTACGTGCATCCCCGGAGGTTGCATGGCAGGCCCGTCCCTCCTGGGACAGGATTCGGTGCCTTCGGGTGTGGCCACTGGGTGTGTGGAGCTGCCCTGCCCAGGGAGGTGGTCAGGGCCCCTTCCTGGCTTTCCTGCTCCCCCTCCACACAGGAGGGAGGATTCCACACAGACGAGGCTTTCACCACCAGCCTCTGACAATGCAGGGAAAAGCTGTCCCCTCCTTGTGAAGGTGGTGGCTGTAGCCTTGTTCCCCTTCCAGGCAAGCCCGCCCTGGCCCTAAAGAAAGTTCAACAACAGTTCGCTCTAGCTGTACCTCACGTCAGGTGGTACATGGAGCCATAAAACGTTGGTGGAGGTGAGGCCGGGGTGAAGCCACGTGAGGGCATTGTCTCCACTGCCCACAGTGCTTCATGTCGTCACCCTCTCTGGGCCACATGCCACCACCATTTTCTCTCTCCCAGCCAAGCCTCTGTACGAATCAAGTCCAAATAAGCACATCCTCCTACCCACCTTCTAATGTCTCAGAGACCTCTCCTAGGCAGGTCAACACACTCTTCGCTCCAAAGTCCCTACCTTCCGTTCTCTCCTGGTGTCTAATGACAGCTGCCCAGACCCCTGCACCTGCTCTACATGAGGGAAGTGTAGCTCCCAAGTCTCTTCTAACAAGTTGCTAATCTTTCTCACCCCTAAAATTAGCTGTGAAGAAGATAGTGATCTTCCCCACCTGATTCTGCTGTGGGTTAGTGGCGGGGGGTGCTTCAAGTCCGGATGGGGTGGGGGTGGGGGTACTGGGAGATCCCCCACTCTGGGTTGTGGTATGAGGGTCATATATCTGCTTTTTGTCCCTAAGGTCAGAAATCTGACACACCGCTCCCTACAAGTATTGCTCTCTTGTCCACAAGCTCATTGATCACACATTTAAAATCCCTATTCCGTGAGCCCGTGTTCCCCTATATCAGCGTGTCATTCTTACTGTGTTGTGCTGTGAGGCCGTTTGCCCCCTTCCTGGTCTGGAGATAATATCGTAAAGCTTTAAGAGGCCTCTGCTAAACTTCCCATTTGCTCCTTCATGAGTCCTGGGTTTCTCCACCTGGTTGAGGGAGAGGGAGAGAGGGGAGAGGGCATTCCCACCCAGGCCCTGGCTTTAATCACTGCGCCTTACCTGCCCCTCTCTCTGCTCTGCTTCGTGCTTGAAGCCAGGACTGATGTCCGTTAGAGGGTCGGCATGAGCTGGCCTGGCCTTCACCACACTGTCCCCTCTGCTGTGAGCTGCACCCAGAGGCTGCTATGATGCCTGCCCATTTCACAGGCAAGGAGGCTGAGGCTGGGCCAAGTGAGCCAGCCTGCATGGGATCACTATGGTCTTCCTGGCATCCTGAGCCTCTCTTGGGGACTAACTGGCCCTGTCCCCTGAGCTTCTGGAATCCTCTGCCAGAGACAAGAGATGTGAAATTCGGGAGTGTTGAGAAATCACCGAGGGCTGAGGAAGAGGAAAGTCGTCAGGCCCGAGGCAACTTGCTTCCCCTCACATCACCTGCTCTGGCCGGCCCAGCTGCCTTTGTGAGGAAGGGGCTGTGGTTCTAGAGGGAGGGGTCACCAAAGGCCTGCCTCCAAAAGCCAGTGGCTGGATCCTCTTTGTGACTCGTCCATATTGGCCACCTCCTTGCTCTTCTTTATGGAAAGGAGACCGATAGAGTAGGACAAAGCACAGGCTCTGGAGACAGAGCTGAATTTAAATCCCTACTCCCCCTGGGTGATTTATGTAATATCTCAGAGCCTTGAGGTGGCAGAGAGGTAAAGACTGGGGCTCTGGACCCAGAGAGGGTCCCAGCTGAGATCCGGCTGTACAACCGACTTGCTGGGTGTAAGGCAGCAAGTAGCTTTACCTCTCTGAGCCTCAGTTTTCCGTTCCATAAAATAGAAGAGATAATAGTGCCGGGATACCTGGGTGGCCCAGTCAGTTAAGCATCTAACTCTTGATCTCAGCTCAGGTCATAATCTCACGGTTCATAAGATCAAGCCCCTTGTCAGAATCTCTCAGGATTCTCTCTGCCTCTCTCTCTGCCCCTCTTCTATTCACGTGCATGCTCTCTTTCTCCCAAAATAAATAAATAAACGTTTAAAAAAATTAGTGCCAATATTTAAATAAGACAGTTAGTGGCAAGTCTTATCCTACTCCCTGGCTTCTTATTGTCATCATCACTGTCATCCACGTTTCTTACCTGCTGTTCCTCTCTTCTAAATGGGCTCCATGGACTGTCCATCTTGACCACATTTAGTGGATAGCTCTTTCAAAGGAGCCTAATGTTCAGCTAGACCCTAAATCATTTGCTGTGTTTCTGTAGATATTTATTCTCCTGAGTGGGAGTGAACATGTTTTTAAAATGCTTCTATTTGTAAGGATGATATTAGATATTCCTTTCCACAGGTGCCATGTGTTCTGTTTACTCATGAAACACACCAACACGCACAACACTCTCTGCTCCATCTTCCAAGGGTCTGCTTTAAATTCCAGCTAATTCCATGGCATTCCTTGACTACTCTACCTGGAAGTGATTTCTCCCTCCTTCCCTCCCTCCCTCTCTGTCTCTCTCTCTTTTAAAATAGCTTTTTGTCATTTGCCTCTATTCTGATGATCTGAAACACCAAGTGACCTCTCCCACCAACACAGAGCTTTTGAATAGCAAGGCCGTACCCCGTAGAGCAGTTAGTTGTTGAGAGATCTCAGGTGCCAGGCCCTGGGTGCAGAACACTGGCCGGGCTGCCTTGGTTGATGACTGACGACCCCAGCACCCCCGGCAGCCCATGTTACAGGTCGCTTCTCAGATGCCAGTCCTAGAATGAAATGTGGATCCCCTCTAAGCTCACAATGACCCGGAGAGGCTGGTGCAGTGACAATGGGACTCTAGATTGTGTGGAAGACGAGAACTGTGCATGGCCAAAGCTACCCTCAAAATAGTCTTCAAGAAGTTACCTCCTCAGGCACCAACACAGTGTTACCCAGTTAAGTGCAACAGAGCTTGATCCTTTCCTCAAGCATCAGAACTGATGGCTCTGTGTGTGTGTGTGTGTGTGTGCACGCGCATGGAGCATTGGCTGAAGTGGGGAACCTGTATTTAAAGACTGTGATGTTGCACAAATATATTTGCTTTTATACACCGGATTCACCCTCTCCTGATGACATACTCATACGATGAGAAGAGCACAAAGTCTGAGACCAGCTAAGAAAGCAGCAGATTCCTCTGTCCTGTCACAGGGCTACTCCAGCGAATGTACTCTTTGGGTAGAAGATATGGAGGACTCAATGGTGACTACAATCTATGGTGGAAATAGTAGAGAACAGAATCTATGGCAGCATCAACAACGACCATTATTTTTTGCTTTTAGTTTTTTTCCTTAAATGTTGTCTAGTTACCTGCATCTAAGGTTTATGTGTATAGGAAATGCTTTCTCTGTTTTACAGATACAGAAGACTGAGATTCCTAGATTGGTAAGCCCTTGTGTGAGTTGCACAGAGTGGGAAACAACCGCATCAGGAGTTAAGCCTGGGTGGCCAACTCTCTCACCGAGAATCCTCTAGTAACTGTAAGGAGGCGGCTAAAGGGATGTCAGTCAGCATTATCCTTTCGGCAGAGACTCAGGGATGGTTGGAAAGCACTATGAGGCCATGCTCCTTCCCCCGGCAGTTTGCTGATATGGGAGATTATCTACATGTTAGGTCAACTGTCAAAATAGATTTTCATCTGCAAAGACCCAGCCACGCAGGACTGCGGTATAAATATCTGGGGGCCAGGGGTTCTAATGGAAACACTCTTGGACTCACACTGGAGTCTAAGTGCTTTTCACTGCCCCTCCCACGGGGCTGGGGTGGCCAAGACCTGGGCTAGATTACCAACCCTGTCGCTCTCTCTACCTCTCCAGCCCCCAGAGCTAGGCTTCCTTGTTTACTTATTTAGAGCCTAGCAGAGGAAGTGGTAAAGGAAACTTGCTGAGTCGTTTTCTGAGAAGAGACCATATTTGTTCGCAGAGGAAGCCGTTGCTTTCTGGGATCTGGTTACAGCAGAAAAGAGATCTGCTCCAACAAGGGTGTTCCAGACGGTACCTGAAAGTTGGAAGAGCCAAGGACCCCTCCATGCTCTGGATGTGGGATTCTCTGTCCATGGGTGCAGCACTCGTGCTCAGCTCGTGACTTCTGTCCTGGGAGAGCAGCCATGGCATTGAGGAATGTGCCCTTTCGCTCAGACGTCCTGGCCTGGGACTCCGACAACCTTGCGGACTATTTCAGGAAGGTGAGCCTTGCTCTTTTGTTGGTGGTGAGGCTGGCTGGATGTGGTGGGCTGGGCAGAGCTTGAAGAAGGAGCCAGAACATGAAAGTGACAAAATATAGCAGAGGAACTTGCAGCCCCATGGCAGTCTTCCTAATTGAGCGGGTGCTGTGTAGATTTATGTACACCACTGAGTGCCCTGGCAACAAGTTCTGGGGAGAACGGGGGCCCTCAGATGGCTGTGTACCTACTAAGTTCCAGGGCTCATGTTTGTGTGCTGTAGGCACTGTCCCATTTAACACTCCCCAGTACTGCTATCCTTCTGGCTCCGCTGCAAAATAGGCTCTGGGAGGTTAGATAACCCAAAGCCCCAGGGACTGCATGGAACAGAGGTAGGATTCCGGTCACACCTGCCTGGCTTCAACGTCCATGCTCAGAGACTCAGAACTACTGTAACCACTAATGAGATCAAGGCTGCTTACTAGAAAGGGGTGATTGGAGCCCTGGGCCTGGGAGGAAGAAACAGCAGGGCAGGGGGGATGGACGAGGTAGGATGAACAACGCCAGAGAGGGCGTCTGGGCAGTCATTGCTCATGACCCAAACGAGGGCTCCTCAGACCCTTACGGAGAACAGAATCTCTTTGGAGCTTTAGGAGGGTCTTGTGAAGCAGGTGGAAAAACTGCTATGAGCTCCAGTTGTGACTGGTTGAGATAGCTAGGGAAACTGAGGCCCGAGAGGAAGAGTTTTGCCAGCAGGGTCAGACACCAAGCTTGCGGCAGGCCTGGGACTTGATCGTTGCTGTCCTGACTTCCAGCCTTGGAGGAGCTGCTCAAGGACCCCGGTGCTTGGTCATCTGCTGGGGGGACCACAGGTCACACATCTGCCGGGGCAGATCCGAAGCCACCCGGCTCGGGGACTCCCTACCCTGTTTCAAGGGATAAGAAGTCTGGCAAGGGACATCTGAGCTTCTAACACCCCCATCCCTGGGATGGATTCAGTTGACACTCTAGATGGTCGTAAAGATGAGATTTTAAAGTCAAGACTTTAGAGTTCATTTAAGTCAACTTTCTGTTTTCCCTGGGGGGTGGAATGGGGCTCCCTGGGACACAAGACACATGCAGTCTATATAGTAGGTAACTGTTCCTTCTCAGCCTAAAGAAGAAAGATGTGAAGATATAGAATCGGGTGTGGCATGAGAAAGGCACAGCCCACAGATCCTGTTACTTGCTGTTTTGTGTGCATTGCATTTTTGTTCTTCTTTTCTCTGAAAGGTCACAATAAACTTAGGTGTTCAGCACTGTGGACGCAAAGATGATTGGGACAAATGACTTTTGAAGGATTTTTCTAAACATTTTTCATAAATGTAGAACAAATAAATTAGGGCAAGAAGGTGAAACCTGCCAAGATGCTATAAAGTGGCATGTTAGCTCAACTGAAGAAAGGGGAAAATACTTGAGAATTAGTGAGAGGATCCTGGAAACAGACCAAGATGCACAGACAGGCCCCATCTTTCGTGGGGGGGAGAACTACAGACCCTGGTTGGGCAACAGCTGGATCCACGGACAAATCTTCCCTTAGTGCAGGGAGACGGAAAACAGATCAGGGTGATTCAGGAAGATGGCCATCTGCTGGAGCTAGGGGATGAGAGAGAGCTAGGGGACATGTCTGCAGCACTGGGGCACGTCCCTTCTCCTGACGTAAAACAAAAAGCAAAAAGCGATGATAGGATGAGGAGATGGCAGGGATTCTGTGATCCAGGAAGTCCCAGCCTCAGACTCAGATGGACACCCTTCGAATCCTGAGCACCTCAGTTCCCCTGGAGAGAAAATTTCAAGTGAAATGACCATAGAGACATTTGGGGATGGATCTTAGTCATCAGACATCCTATCCAGAGGATCGATGAGCAGGTGCAATTTCTAACGAAGCAGAGGGGCCAGGCCCCACTGGAGACACCTCCCAGCCAGCTCTGGAGTCAGATGGTTTGGTTTGAATCCTGGCGCTACCACCTGTTAGCTTGGTGTCCTTGCCCTAGGTTACTCTACCTCTCTGTGCCTCAGCTTTCTCCTCAGTAAAATAGAGATACTAACAATAACTACCCTCAAGGGATTATTGAAAGAATTAAAGGAAATACAGCATGTGAAGCATTCCACAGATTGAGGGGCCAATTCATGTTTGATATTCACTTTTCCCTGCTCTGTTTACTGGACCCTGGCTGGGGAGGCCCATTCGGATTGGTGGGCCTTTGTGTCTTATGTGTTAGATATGTGTAGCTCATCCTCTGTCTGGAATATAAGACCCTGAGGACAGAGGTCATGCTTTGGATTTTTTGAACCCCTCCAATTTCTTTGGAATTGGCAGGAAAGCATCCCTTGGCAATGCAGTGGAGAGGCACTGGCTCAGAGCCATGAATTCTAATCCCAGCTGTGCTCCCAACCCACTGTGGGACCTTAGGCCAATCCCTTCCCCTCTCTGGGCCTCAGCTGTCCCATCTACAACACAAGATACCTGCTCTAGACCACTGCCTACCAAAGCCGGGTGCTCATAAGAATCCTCGGAGTGCCTGCTAAAAATACAGATTCTAGCTCCCAAGCCCAGGTATTACTGGATCAGAATCAAACTTCTAGGGAGGCCCCAGTCTTCAGGGCTGTCTATCTACACAGAGTCAAAGTCAGCAGACTGCAAAATCAGAGCTTATCTGATAACAATGACAGCAACAATGACGAATTAAAGGCAGCTGAATATTATAAGAACTACCCTTCTCCTCTGCATGAAAATAGAAAGGATGCTCAGGGTGCCTCCGAGGCTGCCTGTGTTCCTTGCTGACCTCTAAATCAGCTTTTGCTGAGCTTTCTAACATTTATTCCATCCTTTCAAGCCAAGAGACTACAACAATTATATTCACGCTTTAGACTGGTTGACCATAAAAAAAAGACCATGATTTGCCCCCAAAAGAAGGCCACCACAAATTGTGAGCCTCACAATTGTGCTGAGAACAGAAGAATCTCTAGGACAAACATTTAACCTTAAATACTCCAGCCTGAAATATCACATTTGGAGATACTTCAAATGCAAATTCTTATGCTGTTGAAGACAAGGTGAAACAGAAAACTGATAAGATTGTCAATTAATGTGACTCTTTGGGAAAGCAACCAAGAGAATTCCTGTTGATCTTAGAGCTCTACTCTGAGAATCCAGCTTAATTTATCTTAAATAGAGGTGTGCAAAAGGATATCCATGATAGTCTACAGTTTGATCTGGATGGTGTATTAAGATACACTAAAATCTATTCACTGGCTATAAGTTATACTGCTACTAACAAAAAGGAGACATTCCTAACAGAGACATTAAAGCCTTGTTCTGAAGCCCAACTGTCCCCTCTGCCACCTGCAACCTATGGACCTCCTGCAAGTTACTCTCCGTCTGGAAGATGTGAGGGTTAAAGACTTAAGGCTGGTTTAAATACATAGAAGAGTGCCTGCCACGTAGCAAGCACTCAATAATTACTAGCGGCTTCTATTACCATTATTGGAACAGCAGTTTGGTAAGCAACCTAAATGATCAGCATTAAGGGAGCAATTTAGGAAAATAATTGTTTAAAATAAGTTTGCAATAACATGAGGCAGTGCCGATATTAATCACTTTGAGGCAATTTTAAGAGAAAAAAGCCAAGATAATAAGATTAAATATGAATTATAACCTCAGTTACATTTAGAAATATGTTTAGAATAAAGCATTATGGGGTGCCTGGGTGGATCAGCGGGTTAAGCTTCCAACTCTTGATTTCGGCTCAGGTCATTATCTCAAGGGTTATGAACTTAACCCATTGGGCTCTGTGCTGATAGCGTGGAGCCTGCTTGGGATTCTCTCTCTCTCTCTCTCTCTCTCTCTCTGTCTCATTCTCTCTCTCTCAAAAATTAATAAATAAACACTTAAAAAAGAATAAAGCATTGTAGGAAACACATTGTAATGTTTGCCAAGGTTGTCTTTGGGTGACAAGAAAATGGATGCTATTTATATTCTTTCTCACCTCTTCTCTACCTGCCTGAGGAACATGTGGCCGCAACCTGTATAGGCTTGAAGCCACTCCCTTTCTCTAAGGGCTGGGCCCCAAACCTTAGACTGAGGCAGTTTCTCCATTTCAGAGAGTCCCAAGGGGCAAGTGAAAGCAGGGTTGAGGTAAGGTTGGGGCCCCTCTGTGAGATAGTGGGGGGAAGGGTGGGAGGGGGGTCTGGCTAGCCACAAGTACCACAAATTGCTAAGCTTCTGGGGCAGGCAAACGAGGGGAACCAATGGCCTGTGCCTGCCTGCTACTGATAGCACCTTCCCCTCTCTTTGCAGCTGAACTACAAGGACTGTGAAAAGGCAGTGAAAAAGCACCACATCGACGGGCAGCGGTTTTTGGTAAGTGCTGTCCAATCTGACACATTGAGACCAAAGCTGTTTCACAGGTTAACTAATTATAGCAGGGCCAGCTGGTCTACCCTCTTCCTGGGGATGCCCAGGGTCAATGCCTGTCTTCAGGACCCCTACACAGCCCTTTGCCTTCTTCTGAGGTTTTATATGTCCCCTGCTGTCATCACTTCTCAGGTTCCTACTATTCAGGATACCTCCCAGTGTTTCACTGATACCAAGGCACCTTCTATAGTCAAAACAGAAGGAGGAATCCAAGTATAGTCCTTACCCCAAATCTTGAAAATCCATTCAAATGCCATCCATACTTAGAGAAGTCTAAGGGGAAAAAAGACCATAAGGGAGAACAAGAGATTCTTTTTTCTTATCTCATTCTGGAGTACATACTCACTGAGTGAAATAAAGTGTGAAAGCACCCTCATTATTTCATTCCATCCCTCTTTCTCCGTACCAAATTCACATAGTTGGGTTTTTGCCAATGCAACACACATTCATTCTCTCTACTCCATTGTATTGCAAAGGGTAAGACTAACATGAAGCTCTACATGGGGCACTAAGCCATTAAATAGAAAGGGATGCACCTCTGACCATTAGTGAGTGGCTGGGAGGTGGTCTGAGCATTTCCCCTGAAAAAGCACCTTTGCCTATAGGCAAGATAGAAACTGACTGTAGCAATCCAGCCCTTCCCAACTCATGTTTCCTCATCCTTCAAAAAGGAGTGGGAACAAGACTTCAAAGGTCTGATGGGTAGGTGGTCCCAATTTGGATTTGGAGTGAGAAGGGCAAGATAAGTTGTGTTTCTCTGCAAGGCATGGTCAGTAGCAGTGAGGGAACTGGGCCATGAGACTTCAGGGTTAAAAGGGGCCAGAGAGGTCACGTGCTCTGGCTTTCCACCCAGCACTCTAATCCGTTTCTTATATAGCCTCCCTGCCACTAATATCTTCTTGAATTCTTTTAGTGATGGTGAGCTCACTACCACACACAGTCATCTGCCCCTTTCTAGGCATCTCTTAAGTTTCATGCTGAGACCAAACTGTGCCCTGTTGGTCTGAGTTTTGCTTTCATATGTCATTTAAGACACATTTATGCACTGCTTCACCTAAATCATACATGCATTCACCTGTTCATTCACTTCACATGCATTTTCTTGGGTTCTCTTTACATACTAGACCATGCCATGTCCTGAGAATATAGAGGTGGCTAAGATGTGATTTCTTCCATCCAGAAGCTGGTTTTATAGCAAAAAAGTACTTTTGGAAGGCTCTAACCACCCCCTTTGCAAGGGAGAAATGAATAAGGAGGTGTGATGTGAATGTGTATTGAGGTGTGATATGAACTTTCTAAGTCACATACCTAGTAATTGGACTAAAGCACACACTTGATGTACTCTAACATTATATGAGGGTTTTTTTAAGTTTTTTAAATGTTTATTCATTTTTAAGAAACAGAGTGCAAGCAGGGGAGGAGCAGAGAGAGAGGGAGACACTGAATCTAAAGCAGGCTCTAGGCTCTGAGCTGTCAGCACAGAGCCTGACATGAGGCTCCAACCCACAAACAGTGAGATCATGACCTGAGCCAAAGTTGGATGCTTAAACAACTGAGCCACCCAGGTGCCCCAATACTGCATGAATTTTTAACAATGTTATTTCCTCATACTGAGCCTTGAGTCTATGAAACACCTTGAGTTCTGTTGTTGCTTTTGCACATTAGTACTCAACGTGTTTCCTTCTGGTGCCTTCAGCACTGAGGACTGAGATTGAGACTTATCAGTGCTGAGTGGACGGGGAGTAAGACATCTTTGAGGATGGTCCTGCTGATAGCCCTGATGCTCTGGGTCACCCTGAGCAAGCACTTGACTTTTGTGAGCCTCTCTCCTCTCCTCTTGCGCACAAGCACTTCGGATTGGGTTGCAGTGGGTGACGGTCCCTTCCAGTCCCCGCAACCCTCCCTGTGTGGTTGTTTCTACTAGCACGGTGTTGTTTCTGCGGCTGAGAGATGCTGTCTGAGCAGCGATGTCTCCTCTGCTCTCATACCTAGGACCTGTCAGTCCCTGGAGACTGCTCTTTTATTTATTGTGTGAGCAGAAGGAAGTGGAAAGAAGGGGACTAGGAACCAGGAGAGCAGGGGAGCAGAACTTGGTGTCTGACCCCACAACTGGGGTATTTAAAGACAGCTTCTGCTGATACACACCCTCCACCCCAGGTGCTCTGGGTATAGTGTGAGCTCTGATCTGAGCTCGAATTTCTCATCTATCACTCCTGGTTTTATAATATCCAGGACCATTCTGCTACTGAAGGCAGAAGCGGAAGGCCATAGTCTCTCTGTCTCTCTCTTCATTGTTGGAGCTAGGGTCCCTTGAATCTGTTGTGCTGCCATTTTGGTTTCCCGGTGAGAAGAGTAGGACCTTGTCTGGTGAGGAAGGGGTGCCACACGTTCAGAAGTTTGAAGAAGAGGATGAAATGTGTTCGGAACCCGTGTCAGTTTGGAAGGCGTGTGACTGCCTGTAACAGAAACCTGACCACAGTGGCTTAACCAAACAGGGCCTTATCTTTCTCAAGTGATAAAGAATCTAGAGTAGGCTGTAGGGGCTGGTGAGTTGCTGAAAGAAGTCACCCAGAAAACAGGCCCCGTCTAGTCATGGAAAAAGCTTGTGGCTTCTGTCCTACTGGTTGTAAGTTGGCTGTGCCACCTCTAGACTTGACATCCACATTCCAGGCAGGACAGAGGGGGAAGGGCAAAGAATAGAAGGCACAAACGTACATGGGGAACGCCTCCCCTTGTTTTCAGGAAAGTAGTAACTTTTCCGGAAGTTCCACCCCATAGATTTCAGGTTATATCTCACTTGCCACAACTGAGTCCTATCACCTCCGCCATCTCCAAAGAACTGTGGGGTATTAAATATTTTAGACTCGGCACATTTACTGCCCCAAACAAAATCCAG
The DNA here is from genome assembly GCF_003009895.1 of Hyaena hyaena. Taxonomy (NCBI): domain Eukaryota; kingdom Metazoa; phylum Chordata; class Mammalia; order Carnivora; family Hyaenidae; genus Hyaena; species Hyaena hyaena. The sequence goes on along the minus strand of NW_024080734.1, from coordinate 762,653 downwards.
GTCCAGTCAGTAAGGGAGCAAGAGAGAGGGGATACTGGCTGGGCAGCAGCAGTGTCCACACATGGCCTCCCCAGGCGGGAGCCATCTCGAGAACACACTCGCCATATAATAACACTCCTGCAAGGGCACAAGTGATCATACAGGTAACCCAGACTTGCTGGAGGTTTCAGAAGGAGGTAGAGGAGGGGTTATATCACACCGCAGAGCTCTCTGAAAATCCTATTTAAACATCTCTCATCTTTCCACCCAGTTTCTGTCCTTGTTCTAAAGGCCTTTCTCTTTCCCAACATTCTGCTCCTCTGTGTCTCCAGCCCTGCTCACATTCACTTTCTCATTCACACTTTTCCTCAGATTCCCTCAGCTTACATCATCACCTTGGCCAAGCAGTCAGTGGTCAGCCCCCAGCTCTCTGGAGGCCCCCAGGAAGTCCTGCACTCTGCATGCCACTCTGAACATGAGTCTTGGTGCATCCCTGAGAGGGAGGAGAAGCCACTGCATAGGGATGTTAAAATTTAAATGAAAAAAAATTTTTAAGTTCATTCATTTTTGAGAGAGCATGAGGGGAAGGCGGCAGAGAGAGGGAGAGACATAGAATCTGAAGCAGGCTCCAGGCTCTAAGCTGTCAGCACATAGTGCAATGTGGGGCTCAAACCCACGAACCGTGAGATCATGACCTGAGCCAAAGTCAGAGGCTTAACCAACTGAACTACCCAGGTACCCATAGGATATTAAAATTTAAAAAAGAGAGAAGTTAAGAAGCTTAATCAAAAGCCTGATTGTCAAAATGGTGCAGCCACTCTGGAAAATAGTATGGGGTTTCCTCAAAAAGTTAAAAATAGAACTACCCTATGCCCCAGCAATTGCACTACTCCATATTTACCCAAAGCATACAAAAATACATTCGAAAGGGCACATGCACCTCGATGTTTATAGTAGCATTATCAACGATAGCCAAACTATGGAAAGAGCCCCAATGTCCATTGAGTAATGAATTGATAAAGAATTTGTGATACATACACACACACACACACACGCACATTTGCGCACGTGCACACGCATGCATGATGGAATATTACTCAGCCATGAAAAGGAATGAAATCCTGCCATTTACAACTCTGTGGATAGAGCTAGAGTGTATTATGCTAAGCAAAGTAAGTGAGAGAAAGGCGAATACCGTATGACTTCACTCATATGTGGAATTTAAGAAAGAAAACAGATGAACCTCGGGGAAAGGACAAAAGAAAGAGGGAAGCAAACCGTAAGAGACTCAATGATAGAGAACAAACAAGGTTGATGGAGGGAGGGAGGTGGGGCATGGACTAGATGAGTGATGGGTATTAAGGGTGATGAGCACTAGGTGTTGTATGTAAGTGAGGAATCACTAAATTCTATACCTGAAACCAATTTTACCATATATGTTAACAAACTAGAATTTAAATAAAAACTTGAAAAGAAAAAAGAAGCCGGATTATCTCAAGACTCTGGGTGAACTCCCGCCCCAACCCGCTGCCAGGTCTACTAAGGGGGCTGGGTCAGACACTGCTCCCGAGAGCCGGAGCTGATGAGCCCAACAAACATAGCTAAGATGGCCCCAGCCCTGTGCTCCTGGGCTCCAAGGGGAGCGTGCCTAGCTCTTACCCGTAGGCAGCAAACAGCCTGCCAGGCTCCCATACCAGAGCAGAAGAAGCAAAAACCTCCAAAAGCCAGCCAGACCCCAGCTTATTATTGTTTATTTTCACATTAATTATTCACATAAGGTTTATTTTCATATGGGGTGTGTCAAGCCCTGAGCCAAGCACATGACACGTATCATCTCATTCAGTGCTCACAACCCCTGAAAGGTGGCTTTTATTAGTATAATGATACCTATTTTACGGATAAAGAAACTGAGGCTCAATGAGCCCAAGTGCATGCCCCAAATCAGACAGCTGTTAAATGGATGAACCAAGATGCAAACGCAGCATGACTCCAGAGCCTCCACCCTAACCGCCCGGTTTTCTAGCCTCACTTAGAATATCTGTGGATCCCCTTCTCTGGCTCAGCATTCATTCCATGGAAAGTGTGCTCAACCTCTCTTCTGTCTGGCACCCTGACTCTCTTCCTCCCTCCAAAGCACCTTCTCCTCTTATCCTTCCCCCACCCCTCTCCTCCAGCATGGGTCACCGGGTCCCTCCAAGGGATCAGATGTGAGAAGAGAGAAATTTGTAGAAAGAAAATTGATCACAGATATCACAGAGCAGCATTCCAGTTGCAGCTCCATTACCTACAAGCTAAAATTCCCTTAACATCCCAGTGCTTCAGCTTTCTCATCCATAAAATGGGAATGCTGATAGTTCCTAAATCACAGGATTGATGTGAGGATTAATCAAGGTGCTAGTAAGGCAGAGGCCCAGAGTCGGTTCTTTTTTTTTTTTTTTTAATTTTTTAATGTATTTATTTCTGAGAGAGAGAGAGAGACAGAGAGCACGAGCAGGGGAGGGTCAGAGAGAGACGGAGACACAGAATCTGAAGCAGGCTCCAGGCTCTGAGCTGTCAGCACAGAGCCGGACGCAGGGCTTGAACCCACAAACCGTGAGATCATGACTTGAGCTTAAGTCGGACGCTCATCTGACTGAGCCCCCCAGGCGACCCCCAGAGTTGGTTCTTCACAAACATGGGTTCCTTTCTGCTTTCCCCTGTCTGTTCTCTCAGGCAAGCCTCTTTACTGCATCCCCACATCTAGAGAATCCTACCAATGACCCTGATGAAAGAGGCTTTTGGGTGTGATGGTGGTATCAGAGCACAGATTCCTTCTCCGGGCTGGCTTCCCACAGCTCCTGCATATGGAAACTGAGAGGGACCCTGAAGTCAGGGGTAAGGGCCTAGGCAAGAGGTCACAGCATGACCAAACTCAGCCCACAAGACAAGTGGTTTGGTTTCACGGGTTAGCTCTCCTGGTGCGTGTTTGTTTGCTTACTTTAAAGTTATCTGTCAATATTTGGAACTGAAGAAATTTCACATAAAATCCAGATTTGGGGGTTCCCTTTGAAAACATAGATCTGGCAACACCAGGCCCATGGGCTTTTATGCATCTAGAAGCTACGACTTTGGGTACAAGGAGAGGTGTACTCCAGTTTACCACAGGCCCCACGGCTCCCTCCCTGTCGGCGCCTCCCGCTCCTCACCCGCCCCAAGGCGCCTCCTGAGGGTTGTAACCTGCCCATGTCTTCGTTTCAGAACCTGACAGAAAATGACATCCAGAAGTTCCCTAAGCTCCGGGTGCCGTAAGTACTCCCCCTGAGTCCCAGAGTGTTTGGGGGGAACAGAGGCTGGAATGGGAAGTAGCCCAGGGACAGCCGAGTCAGTCAATCTATCACTGTTGGTCTGAACTAGGAAAGAGAACAGGAAGGGTAGAGCGCAGGGTGTGGGAAAGAGAAGTAACAGATCCAGCCCAGTGGGTGTGTTGGCCTCTCTTGCCAAAGACAAGCCTAACTGTGGACCATGCTTTCATTTCCTCTCTCCAGTGGGGTGGCTTGGGCACCAGCATCACAAGACCCGTTTCGTGAAGGTATCGTCACCAGATCAGTGATTGCTTAAGCTTTCTGGACCCCAGTTTCCAGCTCTACAATGAGAGAGTTGGACAAGATGAAGAGGGACAATGGCCATCATTCTGTCTGTCACTACTGCTTGCTTGGGAATGGCTGCCAGGGGCACTGTGCTGAGGAGAATCCCAAGGAAGGGGGTGCAATCCATCACTGAGGTCTGGCAGGGGTGTGGGTATGAGAAGACACATCATGTGCTTTGTGCTGTGTGTTTTCATACCTCTAGCAAAGGTCTCTCGGACTCAAAAATTTTACCCGAGCCATGTGGGTGATACAAATGTGTACAATGGGCCAGGTTGAACCACATAAAGTCCTATCAATTTCTCTTTCATTTTACCACCTTTGAATAGAATATGAGTGTGAAGAAATATTTCTCCATTATCAGAAAAATAATAGCATAATTATGATGGTAAATGAAGTCATCAACATTAAACCTCATTGTCAGTGAAGAAACACTGAGTGGTGGAGATTGTGACAAATCAGAATATTTTCCATCCCAAGAGAGCTGCAGCTACTCCATGCCAGTCTGTATGGACCTGATGGTGCCCAATCTTTGAACTTATCAAAAGGCACTAGAAATATCAGTTTTATGTAATATATTCTTAGTATACATACTAACATATGTAATAAAATATATTTATGCAATATATGTATACCAGGTCCTTGAAAGCATTTGGGTTTGCACCTCCTGGTCCCCATACAATACAAATACTTCATTTATTTAATGAACTGCTACTAGATGCCAATATAATGTCAGGCCCTTGTTAATTACTCAGGATGCAGCTATATAAGGGACAGAATCCCCACCACAGGACACTTACATTCTAGTGGGAGGGTTAGATATACAAAGCATTTTGATGGATGGTTAATGGTGCTGTGGCACATGCATGGGCATGTTCAGTGGGAATAGGGAGGCAGGAGTCATTTTCCCCTTGGCATTCAGGGAAGACTTTGGGAAGGCAGGGAAGCTAAGCTGGATCTTGACATATGCCAGGAATGGTCAGATAAAGAATGGGTTGAAGGACGTTCTAGGAATGGGGACTGTATTGCAACAGCACGGGCACCAGGGAGTTTAATGGAACTACAAGAGGGTCAGAGCAACTGGGGCATGTGTGTAGGGTGCACAAAACATAGAGGCTGCAAGAACTAGTCACAGGTTAGAAGGGTCCTATGAGCTGTCCTAAGGGGTTGCAGAGGTGAGTGCAACAGGGAGAACACAAAGGTAAACCTGGTGTCTCAGCTTTCTCCAGGGCAGTGTGGAAGATGACAGGGGAGGGCCCAGCATCCGGCATGACATCCAGCTAGGAGGTGATGGACATGACCTGCTAACGAGATGGGAGCCTCAGTGAGGGCTGTGGCCCTAAAGATGCAGGGTGCAGGGTGGAGGGGATTTAAATCAGAGTAGTGGAAGGAAAAAGATAAGGAAGCCACTTTCAGCTTGGAAGATCCTTTTTTATCTTAAGGCTGAGCTCAGTTGACGTCTGGAGCTATGCCTGAGTGCCTGGAGAAGGAGGCGGGGTGAGAAGTGGTTGCAGGGTAGTGTGGAAGTAAACACTCGTGTTGTGGGTGCAGTAGGGCTGGGGTACTTCTTTAGCAATTTGAAAACTGAAACGAAATCCATCTCCAATGTGTGCATGTGTGCCCCAGACAAGCTATGAACCTGCCTGTGGAACATGAAGGTGAATGGGGAGTAGTGTGGGAGCCATCTAGGGAAGATCTGGGCTGCCCTGATTAGGTGACTCTAAGCTTGACTGTCCCTCTTGGCAGGTGTGTATAAAAGGCACCAATCCCAGCTCTACTTTCTAATGAGCTCTGTGCTTGGGATGAGTCCCTAGTCTCCTCACAGTTTCCCAGGCTGTAAACTGAAGGAATGTGACTGTGGGGGCTCACTCTTTTAAAGGTTATAATTTTAGGTATGAACAAGCAGACAGAAGAGCTTAGTGAGTAAAAGTGCAGGCTCTGACGTCTGACTACTTGAGAGCCAATTCTTCCGTTCACCAGCTGTGAGTCTGTGGACAAGTTATCTGAGTTCCCTGAGCCTCAGCTTCCTCATCTGTAAAATGAGGATGATAATAAAACCTACCTCAAAGAGTTAGTGGGAAGGTTAGAGGAAATGATAATGTGCACTGAAGAAGTGTTAGCTATTCCTGTTATTTTATGGAAAATCTCAAGGAGTACAATTCTGTTTTTACTAATCATTCTATCCTGCAAAAGGGAGAGGATTAAAGACTAGAAAGGCATGGGCTTTGAAGCAAGGGAGAGCCTAGTTCCAAAGCAGACTCTGCCTCCCACCAGCCATGGGAACTGGGAGAAGTCCCATCAACCTCTGTGCCTGTCTCTTCCTCTGTAGAAGGGAAACGGACTAACTCTCGAGAACTGCTGGGTTATAAAGGAGGCAGCCCGTGTAAGCTGCCCGCTGGTGCCCTTGCTGCATATAGATACTCAATACTGATTTGTTTCATTCCCTGGTACATAAGTTCATTTGCCATAATCATTACCCTAAAGGGCTATGGGAAAGAGATTGTGTTTATGCACAGCAGACCAAAACAAGATTATGCTCCTCTGAATATCTTGATTTTCTTCTTCCATGCTTAAAAACAAAAACAAAACTCTATTAAATAGATTTGTAAGAAGGCAGATTCTGGGGAGGAAGGCTTTGTCTGCAAGTACGGCTACAAGCTACTCTCTCCCAGAGACTCCTGAATACCATAATGAAGGAGAGCTTTTATATAAAACAACAAAGCTTCCCTCATAGGGGGAATGGGCTTAAAATCCATGGTTTAGCTGAGCATTATCTGGTTAAATCAGAAGAATACATGTTAAAATCTGTTGATGCCTATTTGGAGTTTATTTTTAAAATGTTATGAAGTTTATATTAAACCCATAGCATAGCCTTAAAAAATCAGAAGGGAGTGATGGGGTGGAGGTGCAGGCAACAGATAGGTGTTGGATGAGTGTCTTTGTATCATGAGTTCCCATTGTACCCATTACCGATAGTGGAATTAGGTTGGGGGAAAGCTAAGAGCCCATCAGAGGGATGATGCGGTGATATCTGTTTATTCATCCATCCCTCTGATGATGCTGTGGGTCTCCTAACAGCAGGGACAGCACAACTGAGATATAGCGGGGAGGGGAGGAGGATGGAGGAAGGCCAGAGGGAGGGAGCCAGCGGTAAACAGACCTACTTGTGCTCCTTAAAGAATGTGACCAAGCCTCAGCTGAACTGCCAGGGTGACAGGCCTGTGTGCCCTGCTCCTTCCCTCCCACATTCATTGGCTAATCCCTGACCAGGCAGCCAGTCCTCCCCACAGGAGAAGGGCCTCCTCCTTCTCCCTGAAAGCAAGTACAGAAACTTGACTTCCTAGATCAGCCCCACAGTAAAACTGCTCACATGAGACCTTGACAAGTCCCTCTCTCAGTGCCTCATTTTCTTGGGTGGTAAAAATGGGAATAATCTCATTTGCCAAAATAATAATATTAAAAAATAATAATTTAATTTTGCAAAACAATTGTGAAGCTCAGGTAAAATACTACATGTCAAATTATCGGGGGGTCTGAGGCTGAGAAGCAGGGAGACCGGGCGAGGCCCTCCAACTCTTGCCTCCCACCCACCCGTGGTTCTCCCCTGAGGCCTGAGATGGTGGCAAAGGGCGCCTCCCTGAGCCCCAGGACCCACACCTGGCTTCTCACGTGACAAGGACAGACCTTGCAGAGGTCTGGCTCTCGGTTCAAGGAGGGTGAACCTCAGAGGTGGAATACCCTTTAAAGAGGGATGAAATGTGGAGCAGGAGCCGGAGGGAGAGTGCGAGTGTGTGCTGGGCGCCCCGGGGGAGCGGCTGGCGTGGGGACGGAGGACAGGCAGGCATCGAGGTGGGTGGGGAGCTGGAGATGAGGCTGCCCGACACGACAGAGCTGAGCAAAATGGTCCCCCTGTCCTGGGCCTCGGGGTGTGTTCAGCTGGGAGGCACCAGCGCGCCCTCTGGAATCAGAGTCAAGGGAGTGGGCTCTTCACCGTGGGAGGGCCTGGAAGAGAGGGGGGAGGAAAGCTCTCGAGTTCTTCCTGGGAGGGCTGAGGCGAACAGACGCATTTACATTGTAAGCCTGTGAACTCCACGGGAGCACCTGTCACAGTGTGGGCCACACGGAGGGACCCTTCCTGGGCGGACGTCGACTCTTCCTGTGTTCGGTGGGATCCGGTACTTTCTATCCTATTCTGTTTCCTGCCCCCCTTGGCCTTTCCCTACTCCCTCCCCCCCCCGCCCTCCTTTCTGCCCATCTTTCCTTTCACACTGTCCTTCTTCCCTGTGACCAGCAAAGTTGACTTCAAAGCCCAGAGTGCGCCTCCACTTGTCCTTGGTCTCCTCCTCCCCCTCCTCCTCCCCATCTCCTCTCCCTGCAACCCCTCCTCCTCCTTCTCCTCCTTCACCTCCTCCCCCCCTCCTCCTCCCCATCTCCTCTCCCTGCAACCCCTCCTCCTCCTTCTCCTCCTTCACCTCCTCCCCCTCCTCCTCCCCATCTCCTCTCCCTGCAACTCCTCCTCCTCCTTCTCCACTTCTTCATCCTCTTTTCTTCCTTATCCTCATCCTTCTCCTGCTCCTTAAAATTAAAACATAATTCCAAGAATACAAAGAATAACAAGATTGATTTCACAACCTTTTTAGACTCTGGGAATCACCCAGGAAACTTGGCGTTACTGCTCCCAGGCCTCCCCCGTGTAGGTTCTGATTAGCTTCAGTCTACAGTGAGCCTAGCAGTCTGTGCTTATAATGGGTGTAGCCATGGAAACCTGACGGTCAGGCTGGTCAGGGACTGCCTAGCCAGGGCTCGCCCTCTTACTTGGCTGGTGAGGACCTGGAGCATAGGGAGGACAGATGTCTTGCTGGGGACAGATGGTAAGCACTGCTTACGGGACAGGATGTTGCAGTCAGACTCCGGACAAGGACCCGCACTCTGTGACAGGCCCGTGGCTAAGAAGTCAAAGACTGGCCCCCATCATCAGCAAGCCAGGGATGTCCCGGTGCTGGAAGGACCTTGCTACAGTGGCTTGACTTCCTGTCAGACTGTTCAGCCCCAATTAAGCAGCCAGTTTATCCCTTAAACAAGGCAAAGCAGAGAGAATTATGCCTACCTGCTCCCCAGCCCTGGTGCTGAGTGAGGTCTGGTGTTTGTGGGGAGGAGGAGGAATGAGTCACCTCCGGCCGTTCATGGTCACATGGTTCTCTGAGGGTGTGAGAGTGGGGACAACTTTGAAGCCCACACACAGCAACCGCGCCGCTGCCTTGTCCATCAGCACAGCCACCTGCCCACACGCCCCTCAGTAGTGGTCCCAGCTGGCTTGGAAGGTGTCCTCTGCGGCCTGGAGGGTGCCGGCGGCCTGTGTTTTGCTGCAAGCAGGGCCCTGCTCTGCTCTCTGTCACCTCTTTGCTGCTCTTCTGTCAGGGCCTGCGGTTTGACATTTCCTTCCTTCGCCAGTTAGAGCCCCAGAAGCCTCTAGCCTGGCTGCTAAAGATACTGGTAAGACGAGACACCGCAGAGAGCAGGCCATCTTTTCAGGACCAAAGCAGCCGTGTGGGCTGGTCAGAGCCTTGTGAGCTCTGTTGGATGGGCACTTTGAGGGGCAGCCCAGCCCCCCTTCTTCAGGTCATTGCTGAAATGTCACCTCTGTGGGGAGGCCGGCTCATTTTCAATTGCAACCCCACCCTACCTGCGTATTCCTGTCCCCCTCCCCCAGCCCCCACCTACCTTGCAGGTATACATACACACACACACACACACACACCACACATATACACATAATACTTAGAATTTCACTTCCTTAAATGTTCATTGTTTATCTGTCCCTCTTCACTAGCACATAAGCTCTTTGAGATCATGGGCCTTCACTTTATTCATTGAGGCTTCTTGAGCTCTCAGCAGACTTGCCAGCACTTTGCAGGCCCTCAGTGCATTATTGTGGAATGAAGGCATGCTTGTGTGGGAGTGGCTGCCATGGCCACCACTGCCTGACCTAGCCAGGAGGCAGGGCACCAGCAAGCCCTCCTTTGTGGCTGTGGGAGCCATTCCATCCCACATGTCAGAGAAGGGAGGAGAGGGACTCCCATCAGCTTCTCAAAATAATCGCTTAAAGGAAACAAGAGTGTCCCAAGCGCTCTTGTGGTGGGATCAGGAGGCCACTGTGATGTCCCCAGCCCTGCTTTAAAGCATCTCCCTGGTGTGGACAGTGTGAAATCCCAACAGTGACATTACAGTGGAGGACGAGACCTTGCCCTCTCCCCTTCTCTGTCCTCCTAAGTGCCCAGTGTGTTTACAGAATCTACCCTGGTATTCCAGTGAGGGAGAAGGGCTGTGAGTGGCAGTGCCTTGGGACCACGGAGAAGTGGGGGATTGAGCCCTTGGGGGTGCGATGAGGGAAGCAGGAAGTAGCAGATACTAAGGAGCACCTTTGCCAACTTAGCTACTTTGTTTTAGGCCAAACCAGTTACCTTGTGCTGGGCACTTAGCAGAAGGAATGTGGATACAGGCTCACTCTCAGATGGGCCACAGGCTCAGTCGTGTCAGCTCTGGGAGAGCTTGTAGCATAATGAAAATTAACACAAGGCTGTGGTGTGTTGAAAATATGCTGCTGGTAATTAGGGAGCCTGGCCTCAGGGGCAGGTGTGTTTTGTGGGGAGGGGGTGGCTTCCATCACTAACCCACTCCATGGGCCAATCCCTTCCTCTGTCTGAGCTTCTGTGGCCTCATCCATAAATTTTTTTTTAAATGTTTGTTTTTGAGAGAGAGAGAGACAGACAGAGAGAGAGAGAGAGACAGAGCATAGCAGGGGAGGGGCAGAGAGAGACAGACACAGAATCTGAAGCAGGCTCCAGTCTCGGAGCTGTCAACACAGAGCCTGATGAGGGACTCGAACTCATGGGCCACAAGATCATGACCTGAACCGAAGTCAGATGCTCAACTGACTGAGCCCCCCAGGTGCCCCGGTGGCCTCATCTATAAAATGAGATGCGATCATCTCTGAGGCTTCTCCCAGCTGCCCCCAAATCTCTCGGAAGTACTGAGCCTGTTTACTAATGAGGGCCTTCTTGGTCTCAGTGGTGGGTGCTCAGGGAGGCTGGAGTGCCCTGTACTGGAGATTTGAGAGACCCTGTGGACTGGACACCTACTGCTAGGGTGTGCAGGAGGTGCAGTCCTGTTTGTGAAGGCCCTCTCTGCTCTGGAGTTCGAGGATGTGCTAGCTCACAATACCCAAGGATTTAGAGTATCTCCGAGGGTCCTGGCCGAGGCCACGTCCTGGACATGGATGAATAAGGAGTCTCCCACTCTGTGCCCTGACTGGGAACGCTTCTCCAAATTTTATAAAAATCCATGTCACCAAGGAGTCAGAGAGGGGAGAATAAAAGGAGATACAGGTTCCCATCAGCTCTGTGACAAGCAGCTGGCTCCTCCAGGTTTCAGAGCTGCTTCGAGGGTTCCTGGAGGCCGGCCATCACCACAAGGATGTTAAGGCAAGAGCCAGGGGACCTTGGCCCCAGGAGCAGTAAGACAATCAAGTACAAGTAGTTGTGTCCAGGTGGTAAGGCAGGATCTGAGAGAAGGGGAGCCAAGCGAGGGCTGGGGGTCTTCACAGAGGGCCTCTGAGCCCCACTGAGGGGGTGAGCGGCACAGGGGCCTCCTGCACAGGAGCAGCGACTGCAAGGGGTGAAGTTGGCAAGTTCTGGGAGGAAGTGAGGAGCACAGGCCCCCGCGGAGGGGGCTGGCTGGAGGCCAGAGGAGGAGACTGGTCATGCTTGGCCAGAACGTCCGAGGTTACACAGTCGCCGGAGTTTTGGCTGGGGCGACAGACAATGTGTTAGTCACCTGATCTGTCATTCCTCTCACAGGATTCTCAGTAAGCTAAGTCAAGAGATCAACAAGAATGAAGAAAGAAGGAGCATCTTCACACGCAAGTGAGGGGGAAGCCAAGGCCCGGTGTCACTGTGACGAAACCCAAAGAGTTTCCAAACCCAAGCTGAGCCTTAAGTGGGAGGCACAGGACAGGTTTTGCCCGAATGTTTGCTCTGCGGTGCTCCTTCAGTCCCAGGGGCCTGAGGCTGGTGCCAAGGAGGGGAGAGACAGTGTCCTTTCTCTGCCCTGCATCTTGCCCCTGGGTCTGGCACTCCAGGGGAACTTCCCCTTGAAAGTCAGACAGTCACATGCTCCCAGTTATACCACCAGTGTGACTTTGATCATTTGATAGCATGGCCTGGGTGGCTAAGCAACAAGGACACCAGTCCTGGGTGGTGAGACATATCCCCTGCTGGGGTCTCCACTTGCAGGGCAGGACTGAGGAAAGAGGGAGGTGCCCCTAAGTCAGGAGCACCGTTAACGCAATGCCTTTTCCCTTGCAGACCCCAAGTCCAGCGGTTTCCTGAAGAGACAGGTAAAGGTGTCAGGGGTAAGAGGGATGCAATGGGAGGTGACAGATACTTCACTTCTTCTGTCTGCTGGTCCCTGGGGCTACTTGGGTATGGTGCAGGCTGCCTTATTCATTTACCTCCCAGGCAGTTCTTAGCCAAAAAGAGGTTGGGGTCCAAACTGAGAGCAGGAGCGATGTTACCGTGCCAGGCACCTGGGTGTACGGCCCCTGCCCAGCTGGGACCCTCTGCAGGTCTAAAATGAGGAACTCTGCGAGGCACAGGAGGACCCAGGATCTGACTGAGCACCTGGGTGAAGCCAGTGCCCCTGCTTCTGGGCCCTTAAAGCAGTTTTCAACTGTTAAACTGCACCGTGTTACAGGGCAGATCCCTGTGCCCCATCAAGTTCTGCTGAAATTTAGGGATAGGACCCCAGTGACTGTTATACAGTAAAAGGTTGAGAAACAACTTCTTCCTTCTGGTAGAACGAGCTGCTCAGGTAGAAACTAGAGCTGATACTAAACTAACCCCTAGGTATGTCGAAGGTAGGATGAAAGCCTGGGCTGGACAGTGGTGTGAGAGTACATCAGAAGGGGTGCTGCTCTGACTTTCTTTCTAGAGGCCTCCTCTGGTACTGATGATGGTGTTATCTCCTTCCACAGAAAGCCATGAAGAAGACAACGGGGGCTGGTCATCCTTTGTGAGTACATTGTGGGCTCTCCTTCCACCCTGACGGCAGTTTCCAGAGCACCTTTGTAATAAGGAACTAACACAGCGCCAAGAGGAGCGAGGCCTCTAACAAGACGCCAGCATCCCCCCTGGTGTGGGCAGGGCATAAGATACGTTCTATAAAGGCCAGAGAGTAAATATTTCCAACTTTGCCGTCCACATGACCTCCAGCTCACCCACTCACCTGCGCTCTTGTAGCACAACGAAAGCCATAGATGACATCTGAACAGCTGTGCGTGGCTGTGTGCCAATAAATCTATATTTGCAAAAACAGATGGAGGGCCGAACTTGGCCCCTGGACTGCAGTTTGCAGATCATACCATTATTCACTATTATCACCCTCACAGCAGGGCCTTCCCCAACTCCCTCCCCTAGATGGTCTATACTAAAGTACCTTTAATATAGCTTTTCTTACAGGGGCACCTCGGTGGCTCAGTTGGCTAAGGTCCTGATTTTGGCTCAGGTTCTGATCTCACAGTTTGTGGGTCCGAGCCCCGCACAGGGCTCTGCATTGACGTGCAAAGCTTGCTTGGGATCCTCTGTCTCCCTCTCTCTGCCCCTTCCCTGCTCACTCTCTCTCTCTGTCTCTGTCTCTCTCAAAATAAACAAACATTAAAACTTTTAAAAAATAGCTTTTCCTATAGTCTTAAGTTCCCACTGGTGAAACAGAGGGAAAGGGATTTCAGAATCAATTATTAGCCCCCAAAAGATTTCAGGGAAGGTTTAAACCAAGTAGGTTTTATGTTTGAGGGGTCACAGTGAGCCCTTGGAGAGTCTGAGGAAGTCTGCATGTCCTCTCCCCAGAAGACTGCATCCACTGTCACTGCGTGAAGCTGGGCTCTGGCTAAGAATTCTATTATGGCCCAGAGCCCACTGTGTTCATTCTACAGATGCAGCGGCCGAGCCCAGTGGACAATGGGACTTATGTAGAGCCACACAGCTAATTACAGGCAGCCCTGGGACCCAGGTGGCCTGACCCTCAGTCTAGGGGTCTTTCTGGTAAGCAGCTACCTCAGTGCCTTTAGGAAGCAGGTAAAACATTCCTTGTCCTATTGGGATTCTGGCAAAAGGAAGCACTGAATTTGAAAAACGCCAGCTAAGTTGGTGCCTTCTACAAGAAGACAAAGGAATTGGGCAGATTTATGTCGTACAAAAGGGAAAGTAGCCCAGAGATTCACTCGACTATTTACATTTTTGTACAGAAGCTGCATCTTGGCCACTGCTTGCCCCGTGGCCCCTCCTGGGTGGGAGCTCGGCCTGTGGCTCGTGTCCTTCACCCTCTTCCTGAACAGAGGTTGTTCCACTAGTGCTGCCTCACACTCATGCGTTCCAGTCCACTCCCAGGCCTGCACAGGGCACCGGGTGGGCGGGGTAGAGACAGGGAACCCACTCCTGTGAGCACTAGACAGCACAGATCACACACACATATGGCACAGCATGATTAGGAACAAACCCATGCTCGCACATTTAGGAGACAAATCACGGGGGAAACCCACTGTTCCAAAGTGGAGAGGAAGAGTCTGCAGCTGAGAAAGACCTCCAGGGTAAAGGCTGGTAGCAGGCAGAGGCAGTGAGGCTGAGATGTGCAGGCTATACAATCCAGGGACTCCTCTGTCAGCCGGGCCACAGTAGGGCCTGGACAGGGGTGGAGGCCACTACTCCCAGTTCCCCAACTCTGCGGTTCCATTGCCTGCTCTCGAGCTACAGGAGCGCAGAAGATGGGCTGAAGACTTGGAGAGTTCATGCAGACACTCAGCCTCACTTTGCCTTCCACTATTTTAAACACTATTCCTCGATCAAACATGAACACAGCAATCTTTCAATAGAACAATGTAGACTGTCTTTCGTAAATCACCCAGTAAAGCTGTGAAGACCTCTAGGGTATTGGTTCACCTCTTTCCTCATCAAGATGCAACTTCCTGCCGCTTCTTTCCATACTGCCCTTGACCTTAGAGAACTGCCCTGGGCTCCTTTGTTACCCACCTGACTTTGGCACGAGAATGATAAGGCACATGCCGCTCGGCTCGGCTGACGGAGCCGCCCCTGCTTGGGAAATCACTACTGTGACCGTCCACTTTCATGAGCTCCCTCAAAGGCAATCATGCAGTCCCCAGGGCTCACTTTCGAGCACATATAAAATACAACAGAACGGTTAACATTTAGAAAGAGAGTCTCTTCCAAAAAAGCAGCTTTAAACTCAGTGTCAGGTGTCATGAATAATAAGCTGTTGTCTCTATACGTTCCGCTCTCGGCAAGAAGAATAGCACAGCCCTGACTCCCCTCTCTCAGACACAATTCAATCTGCCTTCTAATTAACAGGCTTTGGTTATCTGGTTTCCCCATTAGCATGGCCTCAACACCGCACTAGATTATAATGAGAAGTGCTTTGAGCACAGGCACACTAAGAACAGAACTGACAATTAACTAGCGGCACCACAAATGCTCCAGGCATTTAGTCTTCCTCTTGGTGATGCCTGGAATAAAAAACATGTTTACTCAAAACAGAGGCGGGTCTTTCGCCCCTCTCTTCCAGTGTCCTCATTTTCTTTTGCTTTTCTCTCTTGTGCAAAAAGGTGCAGAGGGAAATGCACTCGCCTTGTGCTCCTAAGGCCTTGACAGAGACCCCAAGTCCACAACTTGCTAGCCCTATTACTTGTACTCCCCAATCTCAGTGTCCTCATCTGTAAAATGGGAGTGACCATCCTAGTGCTGGCAGAGAGAGAGTCGATGCAGGCACACGGGTGCCACGGAGCCCCTACAAACTGGGCCGCCTCCATCACTGTGTTGGTAGGAAGAAGATGACTATGAAAGCCCCAATGACGATCAGGAGGAGGAGGACGACGGTGACTATGAGTCCCCCAACGAGGAGGAGCAAGGAGCGCCCGTGGAAGACGATGCGGATTACGAGCCACCGCCCTCCAACGACGAGGAGGCCTTGCAGAACTCCATCCTGCCTGCCAAGCCGTTCTCCAACTCTAACTCCATGTACATCGGTAAGGCCCTGGCAGCCTGCCTCGCCCTGCAGCACAAGGTGCCCGCTAACCTCAGCTCAGTTCCTTACTGGCTGTGTGGCTTTGGGCAAGTGACTCCACCTCTCTGGGCCTCAATTTCCTCTTCTGTGAAATAGGATAATAACCATACAGAGACCACAGACCTTTGGTGTGAGGATTATAAATATTGCAGACAAACCATTGCCTGTGGTGGCTGATATTAGCAGACAGGAGAAGTGAGGGTGGATATTTTCAACAGTAGGAATGGCCATGCAGAGGCTCTGAGCTCAAAGGAGTGTGGCATGTCAGAGGAGCTGAGAGCTGGCCAGTGTGAGTAGAGTGGCGTGAGATGAGATCAGGCCTGTCCAAGTTCAGAGCCACACTCTCTGTGGAAGAGCAATACATCTCCAAAGCTGGGACTGCGGGGAGGCAGCAGAGGCACCCGGGGCACAAAGTGTAAGGAGGACCTCAGTCACACTCCTGGCCTGGCCTTTCCTTCGCCAAAGGGGAGGGGCATTGCCAGCTTATCAACTTGGCCTAGGGATACTTCAGTGGGATCAGAGAATACTGTGGGTTCCTGTCCAAAGCAAGCTAAGTAACCAGTTTAGAGTCTGAGATTAGGGGGCACCTGGCTGGCTCCATCGGTGGTGCCTATGATTCTTGATCGCTGGTTTATAAACTGGAGCCCTATGTTGAGTGTAGAGATAAATTAAAAATAAAATTGTATCAAAAAAAAGAGTCTGTGATTCCATAAAAGGAGTTGGTGGCCAGCCCCTCCCTTTAAGGGAAGAGATGAGTAAAAGGAGGAAGTGGGAGGGGGAGGTCAGCTCAGAGCATTTGTGAGGGGAAGGAGGGGACCCAAGATAGGATCCCCATGAGCCACCAGCCGACTTCACCCTGTCTTGGCAGCTGTGTGTGTGTGTGTGTGTGTGTGAGAGAGAGAGAGAGAATGTGTGTGAACGAGAGAGAGAGAGAGAGAGAGAGAGAGAGAGAATGTGTGTGAACGACCCGACCCAGGTGGGCCGGCATTGGCGCTGGTGGGGCTCTGCGGGATGGGGCGCCCCTGTGTGTGTGTGTGTGTGTGTGTATGTGTGTGAACGACCCAGGCGGGCCGGCATTGGCGCTGGTGGGTGTCTGCGGGATGGGGCCCCCGGAAGGCAGAGGTGCTCAGAGCAGGGCACCGGGTGGGCTGCTCCAGGGCAATCCGCACCCACCTTACTGTGGCATTTCTGCTTTCACCTCACTGCCCTACCGCCCTTGCCCTTCCGCAGACAGGCCACCCTCCAGCAAAGTCCCGCAGCAGCCGCCAGTGCCCCCGCAGAGACCGATGGCCGTGCTCCCTCCTCCACCTGCTGGCCGGAGTCACGCGGTAGGCCTCTTTCCTTTCTCCTCTGGTGCTGTGTCCACTCTGATCCCTCCTTTGTCAGACAGAAGTGAAGAGTATACGTATCTTCACCCAATTCTGGCCAGTAGGAAAGGAGTATATACAGGCTGGGTACATGCAAACCCCAGAACTCACAGTGATTTTTATTCATGTCATAGTGCCTATCATCGGCATTCTCTTTTTATCACAAACAATTTAAACTACTTGTATAATAAAAGGTCTCATTATACTATTCATTGTGCTATTATTTTCCACCTTTGAAATAAATATAAACTGTGAAATAAACTCTGAAGGATCTAGGTGAGTCTATGTCCCCTACTGCTACTGCCTGGGTCCCTGGTGCCTTCTCTCGCCTAAGAGACGTGCGCCACCTGCTGGCCAGAGGTGGAAATTCCACCGGCAAGTGGCTTGAGCCACCAACGTTTACAACGCAGTGAACTCAGTAGTAAAGAGAGAGGCAGCAAATCCCCTTTCCTCTTTCTTCAAGCTTACAGTGCCAGGTCCTGTAGGTTAAATTAAGAGAGACCCAGAGAAGTTCAGGTTAATGTGTCAATAGCTGGAAATGTGTTCTTTTCATAAGGGATCTGAGCACTTAAACAGCGGTGGCAAATGCCAAAGTGTTCAGGGCTAGTAGGAGGAAGAGAATGTATTTTCCAACAAGCTCAAAATGCAGACCACACCACCGTTGGGCCTTTCATTCAAGCATAGATGGCTTCCTCCTGCTTGTGCAGTTTTCTTGCAAAGGGGACTCAGGGCTGAATTGATCTACAAACATATTTTGCTTTGAAATCTGAAGGCATCCACCTTCACTATTGGGATGCTGAATTCACTCATTCAGTCAACAGATTAGCCACTAGTGTGTGCCAAGCAGTGTTCTAGCTGCTGGGAATAGAGCATGAACAAGGCAAATAAGGTCCCTGCTTTCATAAAGGTTCAACTTTAGCTGGGGGGAGGCAAGAAAACATGATGATGGGTAAGGAGGTAACACTGAGCTGGACAGAATGAGCCAGTTGTGGCAAGAGCTGGGGAAAGAGCATTCTAGGCAGAGGAAAGCACAAATACCAAGATGAGAAAGAGGGCATGAGCTTGAGATTTTGCAGGAACTGCAAGAAGACATTTAGAGTGGGAGCCCAGTGTGCACTGGAGAGAGGAGTCTAAGAGGGAGTCAGAAGGGTGGGCACACGACCAGTTGTTATTGTGTTCCCAATGTGATATGGGCCTCCCGAGGGCTTGGCAGGTGAGTGACATGCTCACTACCTTGGATGAAAGAGTGTGGGATGGGAAGCTCAGGTAACAGGCTATTATCCAGGTGAAAAACGGAGATGAAGAAAGTGAACAGAGTGAGATTTGGGGGGATACGGTCACCAGGACTTGTGGATGTGTCATCATGAGGTGCTACCTAACGTGTGGCTCTTTTTTAAACAGCCACCCCCCCCACCCCAGGCCAACCATGAAGAGCCTAGCAGAAGTAGAAACCATAAACCAGCAAAGCGTAAGTACGGGCGCTTCCCTCTCTTGCCCACCAGCGTACCCATCCCCTCACCCCCAGCCAACTGCCTTCTTCTTTTAATTGACTTCAGTCTTTTTCCCTTCCAGTCCCTGCTCCTTCCATAGACAGAAGCACGAAACCTCCCCTCGATCGTTCGTTAGCCCCGTTTGACAGAGAGCCCTTCACACTAGGTTGGTATCACTCTATTTGACGCATTGTAACAATGTCCAGTATGTATAGAGTGCTTATGGCATGATTTACACATGTATGCCCACAATCATAATGATACTATAAAGTGAGACTATTAGAATCGTCCTCATTTCGCATATGGGGCAACTGAGGCACAAAGAGATAACTTTCCCAGATCACTAAGCTACCAAGTGATGGTGTAGAGACCCAAGTGGAGATCAGACTGACTGCAGAGCTCCCGCTGTTCGCCCTGTGCGAGGCCTGCTTCTTCATGGCTGTGATGTGTACCCACATCTCATTGTCCTCCTGACAGACGGTGCAGGGGGCTTTGTAGTGCAGAAGACAGACGGTCCGGGAGAGCTACTGTCAGCTGCCCTGGCTGCTACCTAGCAGCTTACTGACCACAGGGACCGTACGTTTTCAGTTGTCACCTTTGTAAGGTGGCTGTTCTCTAAGTAGAAATGCTTTATAAAACTCTAAGGTGCTATTCAAGTGTGAGGATTGTTTATGGTTGTACACGTGCAATTATCAAACCGGGGGTATCCTACAGTCCTTTCCTCCCAGAATTGACCCACAATGTTCTTGGATTACAGCTATCTCTATATAAAGCTATTTCCAATTCAATTCTAAAACATAGCTACCACTTATTGAGCACCACTTATTGAGCACCTACTATGGGGCAAGTGCTTTACCTACCCCAAATAATTTACCTACATTATCCTTACTCCAACCCAACAAAGGAAGTGTATTATTACCCCCATTTTGTAGACAATGAGAAGTTGAATAATTTTTCCAAATTTACATAACTAGGTGCAGGATTTGAAGCCATGTCTTTCTGACTTTGATGTGGGTGCTCTTTTCTACCACATCGTGCTGCAGTTGGGAGACCCTGGATTTTCCTTGATATGGGGTAGAGGGTCCTGGGGAGGGAGCTACAAACATTGAGGGACAAGGAGCCCAGAGACCCAGCCCCACCCAACCTTCCTGGCCTGTACCCTGAGCAAGGCATTTAGGCTTTTGTGACCTAAGGTTCCTCTCTGAAAATGAATTTCAGTTCTTGGATTTGAGGCTCCTGCTTGCTGCTTTTCCCTGACCTGCACCACAGCTCTGATGACACGCAAAGCTGTGTGGGTTCCTTGAGATTAGAGTGGTCTGCTGCAGAGGGCTATTCAAGTTATGTGAAAAGGAAGGCGGACAGACTCAACTTCAGACTCCACGTGTGCTTACGCCCACAAATCAAAGTGTCAGGAGAGTGGGATACTGACATCAAACCCTTCAGAGTCACCTCCTGAACAAAGGTTATCTTTGAAAAGGATTCTTTTTAAAAAATTGAAGTACACCCTCTCTTGACAATACCTACAACTGAATTACTTCCTTGTCTGTGATGTTTTGAGAGAACTAACCTCTAACAGAGCTCTGATTCTTAACAAAGACTCTTAACAGAGTGCCCAAAGAATCTGTATAAATCAGAAAAAAAAATTTTTGAAGAAAATCTATGTAAGCCTAAGAATATAAACATAAGTTTTCTGGGTAACCCTTCAAAGTTGAGTTTTTATCCTAAGCCAAAGTTTTGTGAATAATATACATTTCTTATACCACCAAAATGGTCTACTCCTGGGCAGTGAATTCTTCACAGTAGGACAAAATTCTTGGGACTTCTTAATGGTGTGGGCTGTACCTCATGTTGTGAAAATCATATCATCATTCACCATCGGGTGTTAACTGTACAGAGGTCTAGGAGGGAGGGAAAGAGAGAAATACCTAGCAGCTTTCAGCACCCATGTATCATGTGCCTGACACTGCATATAAATTCACCTGATCTTTACAACAAACCTATGCATTTTAGACCTATAATCCTGATTTTACAGGTGAGAAACTAGAGACTCAGAGACTTTAAGGAACTTGTTCAAGGTGTACAGAATTTGCTGGTAGACCTGGCTGAATACAGTTAAGTGGTACTTCTATTGTACTGAAGACATAGGACATAATCTACTCCAAGGGACTTCAGACAGAATAAAAACAAAGTGCTTTGAATAGCTCTGCAATGCTGAGTTCTCAGGTACACCTAGCGTTTCTTCAGGAAGCCTGAAGCCTGCAGGTCAGCTCTTCTAAGAGAAAAAAAAGTAAAAGGAAAAAAGACCCCAAAACCCAACACAATTAAAACAAAATGATTTGCTTTCTATCAGGACAATCTCCTGAAATGCTCTTCTCCAAATTAAATGTTTTCCCAGAAAATAAGTGCAACACTTTATATGATGTCAAGTGTACCACAGGATTGGAGAAAAATTAACCCCTCCATGGCAAATGGGTTTACTTCAGAAATAAACTTAGGCTATAGTCAGTAAAAGAGGCATAAAATCCCCAAGGGACATTAATCCTTCTTACCATTAGTCACATAAAATAAAATGTTGAAAAGAATCACAGAATACAGAATCCTGTTTCTATGTACACAACTCTGTATGATCTTGGGCAAGTCACTTCATTTCTCTGAGCCTGTAAAATTAGGTGCTCTACATTGGGATCTTCCAGAGAGAGAGAGCATGAGCGAGGGAGGGGCAGAGAGAGGGAGACAGAGAATCTGAAGCAGGCTCTGTGCTGTCAGTGCAGAGCCTGATGTGGGGCTTGAACATACGAACCATGAGATCATGGAGGCACCCCCCCACACTAGGTTTTAATATTTCATTCTGAGCTGATAAGGTATTCAAAGCCTGCCTGCTATTTGTCATTTACAGGAAAGAAGCCGGCGTTTCCTGACAAGGTAAGGTGTTGCCCTATTTTGTTTTGATTTTATTTTCTATCTTGTCTTTATTCTGAGAAGTGCTAGGACACTCACATGTCTTCCCTCCTCTCTTACAGCCCTCGGCCCCAGTGGGAAGGTAAGGTGCCTTGATGCATCCGTGCGAGGGTACACGGTATATGCTGTAGAAACACAGTTCAGTTTCTTCCCCACACCGCCTTTCTCTCAACTCTGCAGGCCTCTCGGGGAGCATTTACCCAAGATGCAAAAGCCTCCTTTACCGCCAGCCGCCGAAAGGCATGACAGAAGTAGCCCCCTGCCAGGGAAGAAGCCACCTGTGCCAAGGTAATTGTCTTCTGTTGCCTGAGTCTGTCATTCAGAGAGCAGTGACGTCAATAATTTGCCTGGCATTAGCCTACAACAGAACTGAACGTCAGGGGTGTTCCCGGCGAGGAGTGGACTGTTCGCTGCTATGGCTTGAGGAATTCTGGCTTTTCAGGTTGGATGTCAAGTTCTGAGTCCCTCTGAAGACAGATGATAGTGACCTAGCAAAGAAAGAACTGGAGAGGTTCTCTGTCAGGAGGACAGGAATGATCACTGTTGGTGGAGAACTCATCCTCAGCTGGTCGTAAACGTGTGCTCGTGTTTTCCTTCCATCTCAGTACATGGGAACTGCAGCTTCCACTTTATTTTTCAAGACAGGCAGCAGATAGGAAATAAGTGGGAGAAGTTTTTAGGTCGCTGTGGCTTCCTCACTATTAAACCACATTTTATAATGGCAGAATGCTGAAGTCTGCTCAAATATTTCTAAATTTATTGTAAAGTCTTTTGGGGCCTACGTACCAAATGGCATAAATGTATCTGGTGTCAGGTCTAACCTTATTACTGACTAAGGGCAGAGCCCAGGCTTCTGTTTTTCCCATCAGGAATCCATCAGAATTCAAACTATTGCTGTTGCTTGGCTAGCGTGATGATTAAATCAGAGCCAGGACTAAAGTATACCAAAAAACCCTCAGTTATCAAGTTAACATTTTAATGGAATAATTTTATTTATTTTTATTTTTTTAAGTTTTTAAGGCTTATTTTATTTTTGAGATATATATAGAGAGAAACAGAATGTGAGCAGGGGAGAGGCAGAGAAGGAGACACAGAATCTGAAGCAGGCTCCAAGCTCTGAGCTGTCAGCACAGAGCCCAACACGGGGCTTGAACCCACAAATCGTGAGATCATGACCTGAGCTGAAGTTAGACGTTCAACTGAGTGTGCTACCCAGGCGCCCCGTTAATGGAATATTTTTAATGGAATTTTTTAAAAGTTTATTTGAGAGAGAGGAAGAGGAAGAGGAAGAGGGAGAGGGAGAGAGAGAGAGCTAGAGAGAGCGCAAATGGGCGAGAGAGGCAGAGAGAGAATCCGGGCAGGCTCCGTACTACCAGCACAGAGCCCAATGCGAGGCTGATCTCACAAAAGGTGAGATCATGACCTGAGCTGAAATCAAGAGTCAGATGCTTAAGAGACTGAGCCACCCAGGTGCCCCTAATGGAAAAAATATTTTTTTAATGTTTAATGTTTATTTATTTTTAAGAGAAAGAGAGAGACAGAGTTTAAGCAGGGAAGGGGTAGAAAGAGAGGGAGACACAGAATCTGAGGCAGGTTCCAGGCTCTGAGCTGTCAGCAGAGCCAGGTGTGGGGTTCAAACTCAGACTGCAAGATCATGACCTGAGCCAAAGTCAGAGGCTTAACCAACTGAGCCACCCAGGTGCCCCTTTAAAAATGTCAATGAATGTAAAAAATATCAACAATGAACAAAATATCAAAATTTCAAATGAACACATGATGGGATGATGACATGTGAAGCATCTGCCAGATAGGAGATGATCACCCCTCTCTCTAAGGGGAACACGATGAGGGCCTAGGCATAGAGCTGCCTGCCATAGCTCTAAGGCAGTGGTCACCACATTTGTCTGACTGGCTCGTGCATCTGGGAAAAGTCCCACAGCACTAGCACTTTCCAACTGTCTTCCCTTTACCCGAAGGGTGAGCCCTGAGATGGCTGTTTTAAAACATCAGCAAAGGAGAATATTACCTAAGATGTTTTCATTTGCTTGGAGAAACATCTACTCAGTGAAATTTAATAGCTACTAAAGAGTTAGTTTGCTGACTAAACCTTTTTTATATCTATGTAATTATTTGCTGCAGTAGCTAAAAGAATAAAGGTTTGCCTAGCTCAGCTCGCAATAGTGACAGAACATTGAGTCACCAAGCCTTCCCTCCACTTCTGCTCCCCTGCTTTTCTGCTGGGGGGTTTTCTTCCTGTTTTATCACAGCTCAGTGGGTTTGATTTCTCATTATTAGAGTAAGTGAAACCATCTATATTCTGAGGCCGGCTCGCTGAAACTCTTCATGCTCAGTTCTTCTTCTTTGCCCTAATTCATTTCAGGCACGGATGGGGACCAGACAGAAGAGAAAATGTAAGTACAGAATGTTACTTGGTGAATGCTTGGCACGGGAAGATCAGTGCAGGCTCTGTGGAATTTGGGGGCCATGCCAGTCTCAGACTTCACTGAAGCCCAGCACAGGGATCAAGGCCTGCACGCAGTAGGCTCTTAAATACTGGTGCCTGTGGGGCCTCCACCTCTTCCACCCACCCACAGTGCGCACTGCTTAGCTCTTGTTCCTCTGAGAGCTTCCAGGGTGGCTGGGTTCATTGCAGTCCCATCATCAGGTAGAAATTCACAAGGTAAAGTAATGGTTGAAGGAAGGACAAAAGGAAGGGTGCCCAAGAGTCTGGGCTGCACAGCAAAATTGACAAGGTCTCTGTTTTCCCTTTTAATAAATCCATGGCCTGAACAAGAGAGGTAACAGCAGTTATTTAATCCCCGCTAAGTGCATGTTGGCAAGCTAGTTACTTTTGGGGAAGCTGTTTGCCTTGGAAACAGCAATGGAAGTTTAATGTCCAGTTGAATGAACATCTTATGTCCCAGAAACCCCATCAGTCTCACACGGACTGGGACTGGGGCAGTTGGTCATCCCAGCTTTACACACGGTTTGCATTTAATGACATGAATAAGAAGAAGAATGAAGAATGATTATCTCTTTTTTACTAAGAGGAAATCGAAGCTCAGAAGGGGTAAGATATTCATCACAAGTTGCACAGCTAGTAAGTAGGCAGGACTGGCATCCAGGTCTGTCTGGTCTCCTCTGTGCTATAAGCCCTGAGAAGGTGATCACATCCCTGACACGATTCAAGTGCTCAGCCCACAAGTGCCTCTGTGCTAGATGCTCTGCTGGTTCGGATAAAGTGCAAAGATATGAGGGACATGCGGACCCACACACAACACACAACAGACCCCCCACGCAATAGCATGCGATCATGGGATGAGCTCCAGAGGCAGAGGGAAGAAAGCGATCCATGGGGCTTGAGGAGTCAGAAGTGATTTGTTAGAGGTGAGATTTACGGTGTCATTGGATGATAGGGAGAGCACAGAATAGAATCATCCTAAGAGAAAGCCCAGGTGCATTCCAGCCTCAGGAATGTCCTGAGCAAAGGCAGGTGGGTGACAATACCTGTTGACCCTGTGGGGACAGCAAGGACAGCAGCTTGGCTGCAGAGCCAAGGAACAAAGGGACAAAAAGGAGACAAACCGTAAGTGAAGGTAACTTTATATTCCTGAGGTTCCCAGGGTTGGGAGGGGTTGATGCTCATGTCATGAGAATCTGAGAGGTGCAGAGAGAAACATGACACGGTTGCAATGGTGTTAAAAGAGGGATTTCATCGTTCCCTGAGCCCAGGTGTGTTTAACCATGCGGCCCTTTGCTGGGACGCCCGGCTGGCCACCTGGGATCAGTGATTATAGCTATGATCCTTCTTGTCTTGTCTCAATGGCAGGACTAATGATAGTGCACGTTTACTGAGTACTCCACATATACCAGGAACATGTCATAACGAACGTAATACGTGCAGCAACACTTTGAATAAGGTGGTCTTTCTTTACCAGTGTGCTGGCCTACCAAAACAAGCCCAAGTTGACAGCTGTGGTCTGCTTGTCAATGGCAAAATCGTTTCGCCTCTCCAAACAGCATTTCTTATCTGAGGAGTGTATCATATAGCTCCTCCCTTGCCTGTTTCTCGAAGGCTGCCTGAAGATAAATGCTAAGCAATGTAGACACACCTTGTAAGCCACATGATATATAAGGTGGAGTTGCTTTTAAGGGGAGTGACCGAAGAAGGCTGGCCTTGGCCTAGACAAATCAGGGGTCCGATCCATTTCTGTAACCCTTGGCAACCATTAGGACTCCTTTCTGAGTTCCGTGTTTCCATTTGTAAAAAGAGGATGTCAAATTTTTAAGGGGTTGCTAGGAGAATTGGATGAGATACCGTGTATAAATAATAGTAGATACTGCCATTATTATTGTGTCCTTAGGCCCTCTTGGGCACCTCAGAACCTATTTTATATTAATTATGTAAGGAGAGTCTCAGAGTAGAGTGTCCTTAATGATTGTATTAAGAAATTATGAACCACTTAGCAAGTTCTACTGTTCTCCACAATATATTATGGAGACATACAACTGCTAAAGAAAGAAACAGACATTTATGTGATTGAGAAATGCAGTTCTTTTAGGAATTGTGTTTTGATGATAGGTTAATACCTTTTTTCCCTTCTCTTTACCAGGATGAAGATGATGGTATGTTCAGAAAAGCTTTCATATAACTTGTAACTCATTCCTTCATTTTCCTGCTCAAGAATTTACATGGAATTATTTAGTACAGAAGCCCCACAGACATAATTATAACAGATTAGTATTAAGTAAACATAGATCATTTGGTATACTTCATAACTATAATAAAATGGAATTGTCTGGGTTCCCAACGAGAACTGTTACTTTCGTAAGTAACAGTGCAAATGACTTAATATGCAGCAAAATTAAAAATTGCATATATGGTTTGGTAGAAAAATGTCTAATGTTTATGCATTCTAACACAGGAAAGGATCACTAACTGCAGATAAGTGAGATAGCATAAAATTTGGCTTACATAAAACAAAACTTGTGAATCATTTCTAACTTCATATGGTTTCCAACTGACAATTTTCTGCCAAGATAGTGTTTCAAAAATGAAAAAATAAAACAAATGCATATTATAGAGAATGATATAGAATGACAACATTTTAAAGCATTCTAAGGTAGTAAGTCATCTAGAAAAACCGTGAGGTGGGATTCCATTATACCGCTTCATAATTATGTTTGGTCCTTTGGATTTTTCTATCTCCCTGTAGACCACCTGTTGCTAACTGGGGAGCAGCTCTGGAATGTTCTGTGACACCTAGATGCTGACATTCTGTTTTATTTTCCTTTTCCCCCACAGCGCATCAAAGACCTTTGCCTCAGCCCACAATGCTCTCCATGAGCTCCAACACTTTCCCTTCCAGATCCACCAAGCCATCGCCCAAGCACACCCTCCCATCACCTCACATGCCCGGAGCATTCTCTGAAAGGTCTGTGGTAACGTCATTCAGTGCTAACTTAACATCACCCTCAGGTCCGCTGAAAAGAACTAATGACTGGTGGGTTGGGAAAGAAAGAAATGAGCCAGTGGTGGTCAGGCCTGAACACTTTGGGTCTTCAGAAACAAAATCAAGCTGAGCATAAAGACCCACACATGTTAATCCACTGTTATTCTTGGGGTCTCTGTGCTTGGGGTTGGAGGCATATGGAATTGACTACCCCATGGTCACGGAGGCAGAATGGACCATTGGGCAGGGATTCAAGGGAATGTTTTCACTTTGTGAATTAAAACAAACACTCAAGAAACCCAATTAATTTAGGTACTTGGAGTTTATCCAGATTTTGGATGCCAGGACCTAGCTGATGTGCAGATTCACTGCACAGGCTCTGTCCCTAGCAGGCCCACTTTCTCAATAGCAACAGTGTTTCTCAGGGCCCATGATGAGGCTGTCCAGAGGCAGAGGCACTGACAGGAGAAAGACTGGAGCTGTTCCTCCCTAACCAAGCCCAGAGCTGCTCCCTGGTGTCCCCAGAGCCACCAGACTTTTGAGTTTATTCCCTCCTTTATTTTGCGAAGGAAAAAGGGTCCCCACCTTAAATATGGGAGAAAACTTAACCACCAGGAGGACCTCACCATCCCTGCCAGATATCTGGAAAGTTTCTCAAATGTTTTTCATTTTCCATGGGTGCCTCTTGCTCTGATTTTCTGCTATTTCTTCTCATTCTTTTAGCTGGTTTTCTTCCGCCATTTTCCCATTCTGCTTCATCCCACACTGGGCCAAGCCCTGTCCTTCCTTCTGCTGAATACTACTCAGTGACATCGCTGAGTGGCGCTGACTTTTACAGGTTTGGACTAGTGGGCGGGGAATGACTTCTCTGCACAGAGCAGGAAGCATTTTGGAGCCCCCACCGGTGTCTCTCCCCATCCAGACCCTGAAGATGCTGCTACAGTGCCACCTGGCCTCCCTGGGTGTTTCACCCAGCCACCTGCCCTTCAGGCCCTGGAATCCACTGTTCCCAAACCACACGCTCATTCACGTATCTTCCTAACCAAAAGAGAAGTCCTCTCCCCAGAGGATGTCTGCCTTTCTCCAAACTCAAAAGCCTTACGCTGCAGCCAACCTTTAAAACAACCTTCCAGTACCCTTTACAGGTTATATTGTCTCAGCTTGCAGCATCTGTTAGAATTTGGGACAGCAGTGACATGTGCCCCAACAGCCCCTCCTCTTTGCTCAGCTGTTGCAGCATCAGGGAGGGCTGGCAGTAGTCAAGGATGAAGCAGCATTCTCCGCGCGTTTCCCTAGCCCAGCCTCCCCATCGGCCCCTTCAACCCAGCCCAACTCAACTCAGTTCTTTTCTGTCTCCGCAGTAACACTGGCTTTCCACAGAGTGCCTCCCTGCCGCCATACTTCTCACAAGGTTTGTACTCTGGGCTCTAGTGACCTACTCCAGGCAACATGCCTCCAAGACTGGATTCTAACCTGTCCCAAAGCCTTGTGGCAAAGGTTTGGTTATTTCCTAAAAACCAGACAATCTGCTTTCTCACTCAGTACTTGATTCAGTTTCTGTGGTGTGCTAAGGGGTACTGGAATGCTAGGATGTTACATATGTGTGCGTGTGTGCACGTGCAGGTGCGCGCGCACACACACACACACACACACACAGTCCACTTCAGAAAGGCAGCTTGGCCTTGATCTTCCCACAGAGAGCTTTTCCTCCCTGCTATTTTTAGATGGTGCTCAGGGTAGTGCTTGACTTTCTCTGTAGCGTTAGGTTTCTATGATCCACCCTTGAGTTGTGTTGAAGAATATGATTAAAACAGACTAAAAGAACACAACACCCCAAGATTCTGACTCAGTAAGTCTGGATGAGGACCTGCATTTTTAATAATACCTTCTCTGGTGTCCATGACAAGTATCTGCTGAGAGTGCTCTCAAACTTTAATGTGAATACAGATGACTTGAGAATTAAATTAAAATTCAGATTCTAATTCAGTGGATCTGGGGTGGGGTATGAGATTCTGCATTTCTAGCAAGTTCTCATATGATGCTGATACTACTGATCCACGGACCACTCTGAGCAGCAGCAAAGGCCTACAAAGTAGGACTAGACTGTGCTTACTTTTTAGCCTTAGAGACTTGTAACTGACTGGCACATACTAGGCACTTTTAAAAATGTCTGTTGAATGACTGAGTGTCAAATGACTGTGGAAAGTTACCCAACTCTAGTAAATAGATTTTCATCATGCCAGGAAGCTTGCATAGTGTTGCCAGATTTTCTGATTATTTTTTTCAAGAAATACTGTAAGTGTGGCCTTTAATATGAAATTACCTGATTTTTAAAGGTTGACTTAAAATTTTTAAAAAATTAATGTTTATCTTTGAAAGAGAGAGAGAAAAGAGAGACAGAGACAGAGAGAAGAGAGAGAGAGAAGGAGGGAGAGAGGGACAGAGAGAGATGGAGACACAGGTCCAAAGCAGGCTCCAGGCTCCAAGCTGTCAGCACTGAGCCTGACACGGGGCCCAAGCTCACAAACTGTGAGATCATGACTGGAGCTGAAGTCTGACCTTTAACTGACTGACCCACCCAGGTGCCCCCATAAAGGCACACTTAGTGAGGAACAACCCCACCCCCACCTTTTTGGTCATAGTACACATACAAGAACACAGCATGTGCTATAAATAGAAAAGTATATTAGTACTTGAAGTATAGCTCATGAGTAAAGATTATTTTTAGGAGCACCTCTATTACATTCAGTTGAATATCCCATATATGCGTGAAATCCTTTTGTTGACATCAATGAAATCCATTATGTTTTTAATGTTTCCTAAGCATTTGAGAGTATAGTGAATACTGAGTGGTTTCTGCCATTGCCCTCACATCCCTCAATTTCCCACAGTGTCCACAACTCACTGTTTCGTGAACCCACATTGTGTTACCTGCCTGGCATCTAAGCTTCAGACATTTATAGTGGTGTCTCTCAAAGTATGTTCCACACACACTCAGTTTTATGGGTTGATGTTGGGGGTTATTAAAAAATAATATAATAATATAATTCGGGGAGGGAATGCTTACCTTAATCAAAATTGATCCTTTTCCCCCTAAGACCACTAGGATATCTGGTCCTCAGTCTTCTCCATTGGTTGCCCCAATGTTAGGAACATAAAGAATGGTGTGTATATTATCCAAAAACCCACTCCAGCTCCTTTGAAGATCTCAATAGTAAGGGCAGTGTGTGGATGCAGTAAAAAGTAGTATATTTTCTGCTGCATACATATATGATTTTATGGTGCTGACCTGTAAATGCAGAAGCAGAAAGAGAATAATTCCATGCAGCATAGGCCTTGGTTATGTCCATAAACTATATAGCTAGGTTTCATTCATTCAATACACTGTATAAAAGCCCCTGCCATGTTGGACCACAAAGGTGGTGACAGGGAAAATCTGTTTAGGCCGTGGGAGTCTTAAGAAGGAGGATCAACAGTTCAGGGCAGTCTGATCTGCTTATTTAGAAGCAGGCAATGAACACCATGGTAAACAATTGTGCCAGCAGGGCTCAGGAGACTTCAGCCCTTCCTAGGTAATTCTCCTCACTTGGCAACCTGGGCAGGCATATTGTGGATGGCAGAACCCTGCCGCAGAACCGTGTGGAGTGCTTGTTAAGTGCAGATTGGGTGATTCAAATTCTCCCTGAGATTCTTACTTATGCCCAATAATGTTTGGGAATCATGGGTTCAAGTCTTGACTCTGCTGCTAGGAGCACATGATTCATTCAGACTCTGAGCCTCTGTTTCCTCATACTCAAAAAGAAGAGAATACCCATCTTGCAGTGTTGCTGTGAGGACTAAAGAAAGGGTACACGGGTGCCTTACTCAAGGCCTGGGCAGCGTAGTGCTGAATAAATATTTGTTGAATAAATGAATGAAATGACACATGAATAATTCAGAGAACATTCAGCTTACAGAATTTTTTAGTTCTTAACAGCTGTCCTGGCATATAGAAAACAGTCTTGGCAATTACAACACAATCAAACCTTTCCTGAGATTAGGAAACACATCCTCTGAAAATTTCAGGGAACCGTAAACAAGAAAATACCACGTTAGGTAAGGTGAGACATGAATGCTGGGTAATTTATAGGTGCCTAACAAAGACTTCCTCATTGACCAGGTAGTTGGTAGGGTCTTCTGTGAGAGCTGAACACTTCTACCTCTTTAGAAAATTCAGTAAAGAAAAGTAGGTAGCAAAGTCTGGTTCTAGAAGCTGACAATATTTTCAAGGTAATTTCACTTTGTCTTGGGTAACTTACATTTCCTTTTGTGTAAAACAATGAGAACATAATTATCTTTATTACTGCATTGTCACCCTATCAGTGGTTGGAAACCCCTTCTGGGTGTGCTGGAGTCGGAAAAATTGGTCTCTTAAATATTATGTTTGACGATCACATCAAATTACGGTGACTTTTTCATTAATGGACTAGTTATTTTATATGATGTAACATGCCCATTTAAGAAATCACTCATGTTGATGAGACTGTTCTCAAAATCTCACTGGCATGGCTACAGAACAGTGCCTGCCTGCACAGCCAACAGCCCTTGTCTTTCTGAACAAGTGACAATTATTTCTGAAGCTATGGCTTCTTCAAATGTTAATTGCTGGGAACAATTGCAAGGGCATTTTAGGGGGGAAATGTATGACAGAAAATGAAAAATAGCATACAGCAAACTAACTTTCAAAATGCTATGTACTTTTGAAGGCCTGAGCAACAGACCGCCTCCCAGAGCTGAAGGCAGAAACTTCTCCTTACCAGTTCCAAACAAACCTCGACCACTGTCTCCTGGGGAAGAAGAGGTAATAAAGCACATGTTTTTATGTTATTTTATTTTTTTCCCCAGCAAGTAACCAAAGCTCCCATTGCATACTCCTTTGTATTTTTATTGTTACTTTAAATTACCTTTAATTTTTTTTTAGCGAAAAAAATTTAAAGGGGAGGGTCCAGATAAAAATTATGTTCTTTTTCCTTGGTATTTTTCCAGACTCTTCCAACAGCAAATGTATGTTTTGTATTAATGAGAAAAATAATTCTATTCTTCATTTGTCTTCTAGCTTATGACCTTGAATAAATCACTTAACTGCTCATTAACCCCAATTTTTTATTAAATATATTCTACTAAACTGAAGAAATTATAACATCTCTATCTTTCCTGATTAAAGGTTCCATTATATACAGAATGCTTATTCACAACTACCTGGCAACCATGATAAAAAGCAGTTCAATCAAAATATCTTCTAGTTAGCCCCACCTAAGTGATTCTATATTCAAATTAAGAAAGCAAATGTTTCAAAGCTCATGGAACTGAGGTGATGATTTATGAAAATGATTACTTGGAGGCTTTTCTTTTCGCTTACACATATAACTGCAAAATTTATTCAGTTTTTAAAAATTTACATTTTCAGAACTCATTAAATGAAGAGTGGTACGTTTCTTATATTACCCGACCAGAGGCAGAAGCTGCTCTTAGAAAGATAAACCAGGTACTGTGCCAAAGTTTATTTTTAAGTAGTTATAAATATTAATGGAAGGAAAAAAGGGAGCTGGCTTTTATTGAGTGTCAGTTATGGGCTAGGAATTCTGCTAGGTGATATTCATGCTGTTATACCAAGGGGACCCATTAGTGGCAGCTTTACACCTACCAGCATCCATAGCAATGATTCCTAGGATCTGGGAAAAATCTAAATTATGGCAGTCATTCAGTTGGCAGAATCCAAGGAGCTTTTATTAACAAAAAAGGTCTTGTCACAGGAAGCATACCTTATCAAAAGGAGGCTCTTTCCCCCAAACTCCTAACATCTTACTGTTACCATCTTCATTTTTAATACACAACTGCCATCCACATTGATGTGAAGGGATCCATTGTGGAGAGAGGCAGCAGCAAGTTTCTGCCCTTTCCCTGGACATTTCTAGCGGTCCTTAGGTTTCCTGTGGTCTGGTACTGAACCTTAACCTTAAATCTATGTATCAGAGAAAGAAGAGCAAAGATCCTTCATCTCTCACATCTTGAGTCTGTAAGAATAATTTGCAATATTTGCTGCATATTTAAATCACTTGGGAAACTTTAAAAATCCTGATTCTTGGATTTCACTTGGAGAGTGAAGGATTTATTTAGTCCTGTGTTTTGTGTGGGTTCTGAGAGTCTTCAAAACTCAAATTCTAGGCTGTGAATCACTGGTCCACAGGTATATTTGTTGAACAGAAGATATTCTGAATGGAATTTACTCAACTGGAATAAAAACAAAGAAAAGACATTGTTGCAGATTGACGGCTATTTAAAGCCTTTATCATTTTCAATACACAAAGGGGGTAGTTATTTAAATGCTGCCTTACCAATTAATCCTATTTTAATATTAGATTTTTACAGTATTAGTATTATGTAGCAATAATTTATGGAATGACATTTTAAAGTACAGGACAAATCCCACTATTTCAGTAAACAGAAAAAAAGGTGGTAAGAACACAAGACAGTCCACATTTGTTTATGTTCAGGTACTTACTGATGTACATTTTATGTGAAGATCATGAGGTTTTAAAATTGGTGAATGTCATAGGCATTTGGGTATTTCCTGACTTTGGCTGTGGAAATAAGGGTTAGGGAATTAGCTCCCAGGAGTAGGAAGATAAATCTTCAGTTAACCAATAAAGTCCTTATTTTGTCTGGCCCTGTATCCACTCAACGACTTGTAATTTGTTTTATAACTGAAAAAAAAGGGACTTTTGCTGCCTCTTGACAATCAAGAAATCCATGACACATGGGACTGTAA
The DNA here is from genome assembly GCF_003009895.1 of Hyaena hyaena. Taxonomy (NCBI): domain Eukaryota; kingdom Metazoa; phylum Chordata; class Mammalia; order Carnivora; family Hyaenidae; genus Hyaena; species Hyaena hyaena. The sequence continues at coordinate 728,846 of NW_024080734.1, read as the reverse complement.
TGGTTCAGGGCGCTACATGTTCACTGACTTGTCAACTGGGAAGTTTCCAGATCTCTCGAGGCTTGTCTACTGCTCTGACAGGCAACAGAAGTATTGCCATTTATTGCTCGCATAATAATAAGAATTTATTATTTTAGGATGGCACTTTTCTCGTTAGAGACAGCTCTAAAAAAACAATAACCAATCCATACGTCCTCATGGTGTTGTATAAAGATAAAGTTTACAACATCCAGATCCGTTATCAAGAGGAAAGCCAAGTCTACTTGTTGGGAACAGGACTCCGAGGTAAAGAGGTAAGGAACTCTAGTTGCAAAATGTACCCAAATCCTTTGTTTATGCCATTCTGCATACCTACCTATATGGAAGCTTGCTGTAACATTCTTTGGGGGCCATACTGTCTGGCAACTTTAGAGTTAAATCACATTGGTGAAGTCCTTCCTTTACTGGAAGGAAATAAAGTGACAATAGCTACCTCTGCCATGGGGTCTTTCTTGTATCTTCTCTTCCAACTAGTCTAAAATCACATGTATAACTTTTAAATTAAAAAAATTAACATTTAAATTGAAAAATATACAGTTAGACGGTATCAAAGATAAGCCCTTTCTTTCATTCACCTATGTAACATAATTTTAACATTAAGATTGCAGCGTTATTTACAAGGCTGTATTTTAAAACTGACATCTGGTGGCCAACAGACACATGAAATGATGCTCAGCATCCCTCCTCATCAGGGAAAAACAAATCAAAACCACACTGAGATACCACCTCATGCCAGTCAGAGTGGCTAAAATGAGCAAATCAGAGAACTCTAGATGCTGGCGAGGATGTGGAGAAACAGGCACCCTTCTACACTGTTGGTGGGAATGTAAACTGGTACAGCCCCTCTGGAAAACAGTGTGGAGGTTCCTCAGGAAACTAACAATAGAACTCCCCTATGACCCAGCAATAGCACTGCTAGGAATTTACCCAAGGGATACAGAAATGCTGATGCATAGGAGCACATGTACCCCAATGTTCATAGCAGCACTCTCCACAATAGCTAAAACATGGAAAGAGCCTAAGTGTCCATCAACAGATGAATGGATCAAGATGTGGTTTATCTATACCATGGAATACTACATGGCAATGAGAAAGAATGAAATCTGGCCATGTGTAGCAACATGGATGGACCTTGAGGGTGTTATGCTGAGCGAAAGAAGTCAGGCAGAGAAGGACAAATATCATATGTTTGCACGTATAGGAGGATTAGGAGGAACTTGACGGAGGAACAAGGGGGAGAAAAAGGGCGGAAATGGTGGGGGAAAGGGAGAGAGGCAAACCATGAGAGACTCTTGAATGCTGAAAAAACTGGGGACGGGTGGTGGGGGGGGGTGGGGGGGATGGGCATGGAGGAGGACACTTGTGGGGATGAGCACTGAGTGTTATGTGGAAACTAATTTGACAATAAACTATTTGTTAAAAAAAAACTGACATCTGGAAAAGTGTAAAAAAAATAGAATTCTTGTTGTGATTATTTAAATACTTGAGTCATTTCTCACTTAAGAGAAATTTTCCTCTCTTTGGTCAATGTTTATGCTAATTACTTTTTGGATGGTAATCTAAAAAACTGCTTTTGCAAAGGAAACTCACAGCTGAACTTAAGCCCCAAACACAGTCTTTAAGTTCAAAGGTCCAGGACGTAGATCAGTTGACTCAAACATTTCCAGAATGAAAAAGAGCTAACCCTTAGACTCCACTCCAAATATTTTTAAGTTGTGCATGTAAATGAGTAGGAAAAAACACATGATTCCTGTCCAATGTTTCAATCACTGGTTCAATGTGGCTAGGGTTGCTTGGTGCTATAGTAGCAGAGAGCTGTCTGCTCTCCAGAATTTCTGTTCGTCTGGTGTGAAACCAGAAGTACAAAGCACAGGCTGCAGCCCTGGTGGGGGGCATCCAGTAGAGTGGTCTTGGAGCAAGTACATAATCCTGTGTGGGACCCTATGTGATTCTGACCCACATCTAGAAGGCTGGATGGGTTTTACTCCAGTCTGGCCATCAGGGATAAGGTGATGAAGGCGATGGGTACAAAGACTTGGCTGCAGAGCCCTTGTGGGTGTGGATATGACAGTGAGGAGAACAGAGAGATCATGAAGGAACCACTGTGCAATGCTACAGGTATCACCTCCAGACACCAGGACACTGTCCGACCTCCTGATTCCTTATAGCTCCTCACGCTCTTAGTGATGAAGAGTGAAGTAGGAATACAGAAACCGAAATCAAAAACACAAGCAGAGCAATTCTAAGGCAAAGGTTTCATAGACCTCCTATATATTTATGACCCCTATGAAGTTAAAATATATATACACATACATATATTTACATTGTCTTTTATCCATAATTTGTTGGATGTTGAAAAATTATTTTTTCAAAGTTCTATAGACAAATCATGAAGGTATTTGCTGAATTTTATGTATATTTTCTTGCTATCCTCATAACTTGAAGAGGTAGAATCTTATGCAGATAAAAAATACTAAGAGTGAAATTCACATGCTTGGCTTCTCCACTCATTCTAATGTTGATTTATCTCCTTATTTTGAATTTATAGGACTTCTTGTCTGTGTCAGATATCATCGAGTACTTCAGGAAAATGCCACTTTTGCTCATCGATGGGAAAAACCGAGGCTCCAGATACCAGTGCACATTAACACATTCTGCAGGTTATCCCTAGCAAGTTAGCCAAGCCCACGAACCTGCCTTCTGGTTCTGCTGCCAGCATGGGACGCTCAGTCAACCTTGCTGAAAGGACAAACACTTAAGACTGAATCGAACCCCTCAAATTGAACACAGGGTTTTAACCTTTCGCATAAAAAAGTGTTTGAAATGAAGACTGTCAAATATCTCCTAATTTATTTATTCTTCTTCAATGTTTGTAAAATGCATGATGTTCACACTTGAAGTCTAGCAGTGCACTGTAATAATTCATTTTTAAAAATGTGTACTTTGGGATTGCCATTTCAAAGTACAGTAGTTTACATGGTGACAGAAATAATTTGGGGCAAGTTTGAAAACACTCAAACAGTAATAGTTTTTGGTATCGCATAAAACTGATTTTTTTTTTATAGCCAAACCTTTGTTAGTCAGAGGCAATCATCGGTGTTATATATATAATTTGAAAATTTCTAAAATTCACTTTCTCGGCAGCAATAATTTAAGAGGCTTCAAACTATTTCATCCTTTCTTATTTGGTGTCTTTTGCTGGGGGGATTTTTGTGTACTTTTTTATGAAAAGATAAATGCATGATGGGATAACTTCCTAGGATTAAAATGAATTTACCTTTTGCTTTACTTCTGTGTTCCTAAAACTATTGACTTTTTTAGGCCCTACTATTGCATTTTAGTTTTAAAGCAAATTTAAGCTACAAACACCAGAAGAAATCATTTTAAATTTAGAGATGAGGCTTTGGTGTCAATAGATCTGATGTAAGTTCATCATGTACTGACACCCAACATCTCACCAGCCCTGCACCTCCCACAACTCCAAAAGCATTCTCAAGTGATGTGGATTTTACTAAAGTCTTACTGCAAAGAGGAAAGAGCAATGCATATACACAGAAAAATGTGATCAGACTTTCCTATTAGAGGCCTTTCTTCTATCTCTTTTATCCCCTGACAACTCTACCATAAAGGCCTTCTCATCATCCTTCCTAAAAATCCTTTGAAGCAATTCAGCCCTTTGCTTCAGCTTACGTATCTCACTTAACAGACAGTAGTAGGTGTTCAGCACAACACAAACCAGGCACGTGGTTGTTCTTCAAGTTTTCCCCTTTGGGGCCTTGGTTATTATTCCACAACTTTTATTAACAACAAAAATTCTTGGCTTCTCTGCTTAATCTACAAATTTTCGAGTGGCAAAAAGTATCTTGCATGTTTATTTTCATAAGCTAAAATAGAATATAAGAAGGGGGCTTAGAAGTCGCCTGGTTAAAACTGATGGTTTGCTAAGATAACAAGTATGTGAAGACTTTCATCCAGTGATGAGAATGTTTCTTCATCAAGCTTCCTCCTTACAAACTGAGAGTTCTCGGTTTAGGGTCCAGAGCTTGGGAGGTCTAAAGCTGAAAAATCTGCATTCATTTACAAGTTTACTCAACAGGATTTCAACAAGCATTTATTTAGAGCCTATTCTGTGTTAAACAAGATGCTGGGTGGTGAGGATAGCAGACAGTGGGAACTGACTCTGTGTGCTGCTTTACTGTATGCTATCCTTTATGTTTGACAATCTCTAAAACGAGGGAGGTAGTAGACTTTAAAGCAACTATTTGATGGTGAATCAGGTCAGCTGCCCGGCCTCTACCCTCTTCTCCCTGCCATGTGTAGGAGACCCGCCTATAAGAGAAGAGGATAAGGTCCACGCACAGAAATAGAACCAGGCTACAGACATGTGATAACTTAGTAGAGTCCCTGAAGTCTATTTCAACCATGGACTTCCAAACCACATGACCCAATAAATGCTTCAGCTGGCTTGAGTTGTTTTTGATATTTGTTACCAGGAGAGATCTGATTAATACAAACTCTGTTTCCATCTACTTACAATTTGGCTAACTCTCTTTCAAAGTGAGCCAAACTCAAGCATAAAATGAAGGATAAGCAATGCCCATGGCCAATTTCCTATGCCATATTCTTGTCACTAGTGCAACAGTCGTTCCTTGAAACAGTAAAATGATAAAACAGCCTTCAAGAATATTAAATGATTATTTACAACTCATATTTTTATTTTCTTTTTTATCATATTGAATATATTAGTAAACTCCATTCTCCCAGATATGTGTTAATTCCACCATAAATACAGTTATACATACACAACAAACAAAAAGAAATCAGACAGAAAAACTGTTAGAAACAAAGGATACATCTGATATCTTAGATTCATCAAAGAGGAGGGGCCTTCCTTCTGTTTCCTCTAAGTCATCTGTCTTCACAGGATGATTAAAATGTAAAGTAAGGTCACAAAGTAGCAACTGGGAGAGTTCTATGTAAAACAAAATAATAGAAGATACTATCTTGGAGCACATATATACCAGAGACAACTATTATCACTATTTTTTTAAAAGATTTTATTTTTAAGTAATCTCTACATTCAACATGGGGCTCAAACCCACAACCCCAAGATCAAAAGTTGCATGCTCTACCGACTGAGCCATCCAGGGACCCCTATTATTACTTTTAGTAGCTATTTCTAATTCTTAAGTTTTCTCCTAAGTGATTATTGATCAGACAACAACCAAGTGTGCCCCATCATGACTTAAGGTCAAATTTATGTACTATAAAATAAGCAAGACATAAAAATTAGCTAGCAGGCTCTTTAGTTCAACTTGTATACTATCTTACTAAACTGCAATTTGAGTTATACAAATTTGATTTATGCTTTTTTTTAACTTACTCTTTTTATGTTCTGTATGTATAGAGAATCAAATAGATCTATAAGGCATGTTACAAAAAATAGCAGTTCCTATCTGCGAGAGGCAAACACTTTTAACTTTTTTTCCCCACCTATACTGTTTTCCTTGCTTTTGTTGTTTGGTGTGTGTCTGTGTTTAGTGTCTTCTGGCTTTGTTTGGGGGTAGGCTGGTATTTACCTCCGTATCTCTAAATGACGTGTGTATTTTATTTTTTCAATTGTAGCTTTATCTATCTGCTTCTGACTACAGGTTAAGATATAGCTCTTTTCATTGACCCCGACTCCCCTAGAGAGTACTTAAGAATATAATTTTTGCTAGCTCAAAATTTAAAGGTTAAAATTTTTTGATTATTATAAATATGCTTCACAGCTGAGCTTTGCAGTACATTTCCCTTCCTGCACAGTACCACCCAATCACGGTTGATAATTTTCTTTTTCACTGCTTAATTATCATAAATATATTCCAAATCTTCCCTGGTTGGGCAGATCTTCTTTTGACATAGCCAGATGCCTTAGCTGTCTGACTGTGGAAAAGTTGCTCCTCTCCTACAGCCTTCTGATCTACTCTAGTGTGGACTGACTGCTCTCTCGGACCTCTGAACAGCAAGCATCTGGGAACTCCGTTCACCACTAACCCAGAAATTCCTTTCACCCCTCCCTTGTGTGGAATATCCTTTTCCCAGAATCTCATTTCTGTCTCTTTTTGGTCTGCTACCTTGTTTGCTGGAATAGGACCTCAGTAACGTCCTGCAGGTGGGAAACAGTGTGAACATTTCTCTTTCTACCTCATGCTTAATAGATCGAGTGACTACAGAAATCTAGATTAGAAATCATGTTTCCTCAGATTTTCAAAGGCCTTGCCACATCTTCTTCTGGCTTCCAGTGTTGCTATGAGAATTTTCGTGATTTTAATTCTTAATTATTGTTTCTCTTTAGAAACTTCAAGGATCTTTTTGTTTTCCCAGAATAAAATTTCACAGTATTGTGCCTTGGGGGTCTACTTTCAACCAGTGTGTCGGGCTCTTTCATTTTAGAAACTCCTCCCCTTCAGCTCTTTACATTTTTCTCAGATTATTTCTTTAATGAATTCCTCCCCATGCATTGTCTGTGTTCTTTCTTTCTAACACTGCTATTCACCAAATGTTGAACTTCCTTGACTGATCTTAAAATTTTTTCTCCCTAAAACTTTCCATCTCTATTTTTTTGCTCTATACTCTAGGTGATTGTCTTCATTTTATCTCTCAGCCTTTCTACAGTTTATTTCTATTATTGCATCTTTAATTTCCAAGAATTCCCTTCTCTAAACTTTTTTTTATAACATCATATTCCTGTTTCATGGACATAGTATCTTCTCTTACTTCTCTTTAGCTATTGACAGTTTCTTGGGAGTTTTCATATCATTTCATGATTTCTGTGTCTTCATCCTTGACCGAATTGATGTACTGACTTTGTCTCTACCTTTCATATTATGCTTTCATCAAATACGTACTCCATCAGAGCTATCTGCTCATATTTAAGACCATGGCACTAAAGACTACTGGAAACTCTGTGTAGGCTATATTGGGGGGTGAGCTGGCTGGGTATTTTGTTGAGGGGAACATCTGCTATCAGTATATTTAGGTGGGTTTTTTTTTTTTGTTTTTTTTTTTAATTCTCTTAGACTGGTGAGATTCCTGAAAGAAAAATCTTCTTGAGTGCATAAATCTGGTTGCCAATGTTTGTAGCCAAGTGGGAAAAGAAAGCTGGGGGTCTTATAATTCAATATGTAAACTTTGTCCTAACACCCTTGTTTTCAGTACAGCACCCTTCAACTTGTGGCTAGGAGCCCCAGGCCAGAGAGTGTCTCAGGGACTAAGCCTCAAGTTCTGTCCTAGAAAAGGAACAGGTGCCTAGTTACACACAGAGGGGAAGAGTACTTAAGGGTCTACAACTTCTTAAACATTTAACCAGTCTTCCTGCCCTGAGCTCCACTTTTACCCCAGCTTCCAGAGGATTCTGGTGCCACCACATATTGAGTCTTTGGGATTATTCATTGGCTTTACCCAGCCAGCTCATGGTTCAAATTTTTGGACATTAGGGTTCAGACTTTTGTTTACTTAACTTGCTTTCTATTTCACTATTAACTTTTTTTGAGAGCTCTTTGCCTTGTGGATTTCCATCTCTTTAAAATCACTTTAAATTTAAATCTCAAGTTTACTAGTGACTAGTTGTATGACCTTGGGGAAGTTAGTTAACCTCTCTATATCTGTTTCTGTATTTATAAGTGCCAATGGTAGTATTTCCTACCTCACAAGTTGTAATGACAATTGAATCTGTTTATATAGAGCTCTGGAAAGGTATCTGGATTATGGCAAATGTTATATGTCAGCTACTGACATTATTTATTTAGAGAAGGAAGTGTGGCTAAAAGGAATGTGGTTCATTTGCTCTTCCATGTTTACCAGTGTCCCATTTACTCTAGCTCCACAAGTCCCTATATCCTAACTGCCTGACCTACCCCACAGCTTCTCAGGAACACAACCATCATACTGACAAGTTCTATCTTACTTCACAAAAGAATAATCCCCAAACTAGAAAGGCTAGATAATCAAGTTTAAGAGGAATCTAAAGCTTCTCTGTGTTAAATGAGTGCAAACATCCAGAAAACAATTATTTATTTAATAAACATTTCCAAGAACCTATTATATCAAGGCACTGTGTTAACTGCTAGGAATACCCTTAAGGAGCTTACTGTTGAGCAGGGATAGGAAAAGTAAGTAAACATGCAATTATAACAGAGTGTGATAGGTAATATGAAAAGGCAGGAGAGATAACACGTTTGCTTAAAAAAGTTTTTCCAGTGTAAGTAACCTTGACTAATAAGTAGCAGTTAACCTGGTGGGGTGAAGATGGGGGTATAGCAGTGGGCATTTCAGAAGATACATCTGTTATGGTACAGACATGAAAAAAGAGAACTATGTAGATTTGCAAATAGTTCAGCACGGCTGTAGCAAAGAATATGCTGGGATAAAAGAATGATAAGATACTGGAGAGGCAGACAGGGGCGTGATCTCAAGAGATCTTATAGTCCATTCTAGGAGGTCGGGACTTTACTCTGGGGCAATAGTGAGCTAATGACTCACATTTTAGAAAGAAAATTCTTCTTTTTATCATTGAGATTGGTTTTGGGAGATGATAAATTAAGCAAAGATAACCAGATTTCTTTAGATCAGATGCCTCAGTGCCTTTGTACTATGAATTTTTGAGAGAAACATACAGCATAAAGCACTTCCCAAATTATCTGACTAGAAGAACATGAACTCTGTTCTTACTGCACACCACCTATTAATATCTCTTGAAACAGCAAGGTTCACAGATCAAAGTCTGGGAAATGCTGCCCTAGGAAGGACACGCAGGAAAAACATACTCGACATGCACTGTTTGGTGCCTAACTAACAACCATTTTCCTCTTCTTGGTGGCACAACTTGATTCCATTTGAGGTGATCCTCTCCCCAGCTCCAACAGTAAGTTCTGACTGGTCCAAACTGGTCTTGGCAGTCCCATTCCCCTTGACTGTGGCTGGTGCAAGCATATGCCTTTGACACAAATCTGGCCACGAAAGGATAGTGAAAACATGCTGGAGGGATCTGGGAAAAGGCGTTTATAGGGAAGTGGCAGATAGAGTGTCTGCAGATGGCCCCACCTGCAGGTAATGACTATGAGTGATACACAGAGTGAACATAACAGAGCAGAAAAAATGGAAAGAGCCTGGTACAGGCAGCAGCTTTTAAAATTCTGAATTAATTCTGGGCTGTCCTACCCTGAGTCCTCTTATTTCCTTACTGTATATGCCACATTAAGTTGGTATTTTGTTATTTGTAGCTGAATTCCCTGTAAGTGCCAGTTACACAGAAGGTATCTTCAGATATCCAAGAGTTGTCCTAACAAGAATACCCACATATTCACTGAAGTTTTCCCTTTAGAAATAGGACCAGTGAATGAAAGGAAGAGGGGAACAGATTTCAGCTAGTCCATAAGGAGGAGCTGTCTAAACAGAAAGAGACTGACTGGTGAGATAGGGAGTTCTCCAGCATAGGAAATATTTGGTCAGGGGTAGACTGTCCCTAGAAATATTCAATCATGGAAAGTTTACATGTCTGGAGTAAAATAAGGGTATGTCTGTGAGATGAATGACTAAACATCATGAACTGTAAGGTCTAATCCTACTCGATGAATCTGTTTACAACAAAGAACCCGTAACTCGCAGAATCAAACAAACTTATAATTTTTAATTTGGAAGGAACCTTAGGGGCTTAGAAAGCTTAGTGGATAGGGACACTGAATGTTGCAGAATGTGACAACACTGTGCAATAGTATATTGAAGGGAAGGAAGGGAAATAAATTTAGAGGGGGTTAGTTAGACAACAGCATAAGCTTGTTAGTGTCAGGGATGGGAATTCAAGTCTGCTAACTCCCCGGAAAATTCTCAAACATAATTTTTCTTTAGAGATCTGGTTCATATTACAGTGTAAACATTGCTGAAGAAACAGAGAAATCCTAATTAGTAGGCAAAATTCAGTTATATCCCAGCAGAAGCACAATTTGGCTCTACTGGTGGTTTTATAACTATGGCATGCAAACATTTTAATTTAGTGATTCCACACTTACCTTGCATCTTCTTCAACTCCAAAGAAATCGTGTTAATGTTTTTAATTATGGCTTCCATGTTCAGCTTATGGTCAGTAACATTATTCTTAAACATCTGATTTTAAAAGACAAACAAGATTAATAAATCAGAAGCCATCTATGTGCACTTCGAAAACACTTAAATTTTCAGTATTTCTAAAATGAAAATCTGGGGCGCCTGGGTGGCTCAGTCTGTTAAGCGTCTGACTTCGGCTCAGGTCATGACCTCACGGTCCGTGGGTTCGAGCCCTGTGTCAGGCTCTGTGCTGATAGCCAGCTCAGAGCCTGGAGCCTGTTTCAGATTCTGTATCTTCCTCTCTCTCTGACCCTCCCCTGCTCATGCTGTCTCTGTCTCTGTCTCTCTCTCAGAAATAAATAAAACATTTAAAAATTTTTTAAAAAATAAATAAAAGGAAAATCTGTTATTTCAGAACTGAAAGAATTGTGAATGTCAATATAATGGTTAGAATTCTAACATAGTAAGGCATCAACTTGTTTATATTTTCCAAACAAGGACATTTCCAGCTAAGATTCATAGGGTGAGCTTTCTTCTTTAATGACACCAGATAACGTGATGGGACCCTTACAAAAGAAATGCAGATGTCCCCTGTTCAGAAAGCCTCAGCACTTATAAACTATCTTATAATTAAACAGTCATATAAAATCTTCCCCAACTTTGTTTATGTAAGGCAGTGTATTTTTCTAACTTATTTTTGAAGGACATGGTCCACAGTAAAACTCAAAGTAAGATTCAAGTATAATTCATAAACTAAGAAGATGGTAAAATGGCCACTGTTATGTTAGCTTTGGGAATTAGGGCAATAGACTTTTAAAAAATTCTGGCTAATTGAAATGTGTAAATCAACAGGTTATAATGCTGTATGTAGAATACATATGTTTTAACCAATTGTGTCAGATACAAATACAAAAACAGGTTTACTAGAAACTAATCTTAACCATTCAAATCTCTCAAAATGACTTGAAATAATAACCCACAATTAGCACGCACAACTCCAGCAATGTGAAAGGTGGGCAATTACGAGTCAGGCTGCTTATCCACAATAATGAAAATAAACTAACCTTTAAGTCAATTTCTTGCCTCTGCTTTCTTCCGAGTCCAGGAATTTATCCTATTTCACTCACTTCAGAGCCACTACAAAGAAATAAAAATTTTGTTTTCCAAGCAATGAATAAAATATACTTTGCCTCCACCTATGAAACCCTACAAACCAAAAAGGGAATGATAGCTGTCTTACTTGGTTGGGTATAGCAAAAAAAGATTTATGTTCCAAGGGAAAAGATTATGGGAAGGGGAAGGAAAGAGAGGGAAGGGAAGGAAGGGAAGGTAGGGAAAAAAGAAAGAAAGGAAAGGGAAGGAAAGGAAGGGAAGGGAAATATAGGGAAGGGAAGGGGAAGGAAGGGAAAAGGGAGGAAGGAAGTGGAGATGCTAGAATTAAAGAATTTTAAAAATGAAGAAAGGGGGCGCTTGGGTGGCTCAGTTGGTTAAGCATCCGACCTCTCTTGAGGTCATGATCTCACCCTCGGTGAGTTGGAGCCCTCACTGGGCTCTGAGCTGACAACTCAGAGCCCGGAGCCTGCTTTGGATCGTGTCTTCCTCTCTCTCTGCCCCTCTCCTGCTCATTCTCTGTCTGTTCCTCTCTCAAAACTTAAAAATGAACATTAAAACAAGTTTTTAAATTTAGAATGGTTTAAAAAATAAAAATTAAAAAACCAATGGGCAAGTAGAAACTAAGTGGATAGAGGCATGCCCAGGAAAGTTGATCTTCCCGCCAGCGAGGTCTGGTTTTCCAGCACCCTCGCGTGCCCCTGGATGGGTGGGGTCAGGAGGTAGAGCTGGGGCTGGAGCCCGCCGGACTGGGGAGATGGGTTAGGCCATTGCTCAGAAAAAGGAGAGGGCGGTCAAAGGGCACTCCCCAGAAGTGACAAGTGGTGAGCCGGCCTTAGGGACAGAGGGAACAGGGGACTCAGAGGCCAAGATACCATAGACACTAATGCCAGCAAAGGCACTAACCTCCAACCAGGCGGCCCTCAACCTGACGCGGGATTACACCGCCACAGCTTCTGTCCTAAAGGACAAGCCCTCCTCCTCATCCCAACCTCCACCCTGAGGAGCTGCAGGGTGCCGCTGGCCCGCCCAACCGCCACTGTGACTGAGGAAAGCCTCGAAGTTTCCACAACCCTTCTGCTCCCAAACCGGACCAGTACCACGTAAAACCCACTCAGCGTGACCCTGGCCTGGGGACGACCACCCGCACCGCCTGAATCCACACAACCATCAGCCCATTCTGGATCCAACCCAGGTCTGTAAGGAGCCTCGGGCCCTTAGGGCCTGGCTGCTTTGACGATGACGACGAGGCCTGAAGCAGCCTGGAAATTTCAACAGCCTCCACCTCTCCCCACCCCAAACCTCATTAGGATTATTTGAGACCCAGGAACCTCGTTTTGCCCACAAACCAGCTCTGTCTACACCCACCTGGCCGGCCAACCCTCACCAAAGTTCTGACGGCAGGTGGGGCGGAGCTGAAAGCGAATGGTGGGAATGTGCTTCCTGATTGGCCAGCTTCTCTGGCTGGTGCATCCTGGGAGTTGTAGTTCCAGACAAGGCCCTGGCGCAGAAAGTTCTGGATGTGAGACTGGAAGTGACTGGCACTGACCCGTGGGCTGAGAGGGAGAGTGGAAAAGGCACTGCCATTTTGCTTCCTGTGTGCCAGGCACTGTGCTAGATGCTTCCCAGCCCTTAATCTGCATTTAATTTTTACAGTACAAGAGTGTGATTAAGGCCAGACTCTAGACCAAAACTGCTCAGGTTTGAAACTAATGCCAACAGTGTGTTTAGGTAGAGACGTGCTGGTAAGCACTTTAATCATTTAGAGTCCCACTGTCCTTATCTATCATGTGGAGGTAATAATAACTGCCTTCTAGTTTTCTTTTTTTTTTTAATATTTTATTTATTTATTTTTATTTCTGAGAGAGAGAGAGCATGAGCAGGGGAGAGTCAGAGAGAGAGAGAGAGGGAGACACAGAATCTCCAGGCTCTGAGCTGTCAGCACAGAGCCTGATGCGGGGCTGGTACCCACGAACCATGAGATCATGACCTGAACTGAAGTCGGACGCTTAACCGACTGAGCCATCCAAGTGCCCCCTTCTAGTTTTCTTTTGAGGTTTAAGTGAGATAATGCTTCAAAGTTGCCCAATAAATGTTAGCTATTACCGGTCCTGTAAGTCCTTATAGATGAGTGAAGAGGCAGGAGAGAGGAGTACTTGCCAGTGGAGAAGCTGGGATTCAAGCCATCTTTGTTAGATTCTCTGGCACTACAGAGGAATCTCTGGCACTACCATCTCCCCAAAGGGGATGGGCCTTAGACTTACTAAACAATCCTTGCCTTATCTAAGCCTCCCCTAAAATACCCAGCAGCCTCTTGAACCAGTCTTTTCTTGGCAACCTGCAGCACATAGTCTGTTGTGTATTTTATACCCAGTTACTTTCAGTTTGACATCAGCATTTGTTGTCTGATACAGAGTGAGATGAAGAGGGACACACAGAACCAACTTCAGTCCTAAGGAGAACTACCTATGTAATCTTGGAAAGGAGTAACTGCCTTCCTCCCAACCTCAGTTTCCTTGTCTGTTTCCTTATGAGAGGGATTGGCTACATCAATGTGTCCCAAATTTCACTCACTGTAAGGCCAGTGTTATGACTATTTGCTCTAAACTATGTACTACCTATTTTACTACCTTAGTATTTTAAATTTACTTTCCTTTAAAATTTAAATCTATTTAAAAAATTTTTATATATCATCAATGTAAACAGAAGGTGACAGGAAAAATAAAGACAATAGAAATAAGACAATATTTGTAATCATCAAGACTTTCTTTCCTCCTGATGGCTGTGTTCCTGCAGCTAGATCTTCTTTGTTAAAATCGGTTATTATGTATTAGAGAAGTGTTAAAGATAGTCTAGCACAAACTGAGGATTTTTTTTTATGTGATTAGGACTGAAAGAATTGGACAGGAGATAATTCTCACTTGTGATTATGCGTTGTTTAATGCCTGTGTACCATATAAAGCCATCTCTCATATCCCTTGTGGGATATGTCCCGCCCTTTGCTCAACCTAGAACTAGGTGCTGTCCCTTTCTAAGACACCTTCTCAACAAGCTTTGGGTGCCTTTCAAAACTCACCTCAATCCTGGAAGGAGTCTTCTTGAATTAACCCTACTCAGATCTGCAGTTTCATACCAGTCTCTCTGCCAAGGCGTCCCTCGCTCATTTTAACTGAGGGCACTTGCTGGTGTCAGTCCTGCATTTTCTTATTTCTTATATACGCGCTGAGCATTTTTTACCTAATTCTTTGAGTGCTGAGAAAGGAGGGGAAAAGATCAGCTAACAAACATTTATTTAGCACTCACTGTGTGTTAAGAATTATGTTAGTGGAGCACCCGGGTGGCTCAGTCCATTAGGTGTCCAACTCTTGGTTTGGGCTCAGCTCATGATCTCAGAGTTCGGGAGTTTGAGCCCTGCATCAGGCTCTGTGCTGACAGCCTAGAGCCTGCTTGGGATTCTCTCTCTCTCCCTCCCTTTCTCTGCTCCTCTCCTGCTTGCTCTCTCTCTCTCTCTCTTTCAAAATAAATAAATAAACTTAAAAAATTAAAGAATTATGTTAGAAGCATTTATCTTCTGACAACTCTCTGCAGTAGCTATTATCATCCCAACTGTGTGGAAAACAAAGCTTGAGATCAGAGACTAGTGCCAGCTCAAGGGCACAAGAACCAGATTCACATTCTCTCTGTGCAACTCCAGAGTCTTCTGTTCTTTTCTCTGCACCAAGTTGCCTCCCAGACCAGGATACCATCTGTAGAAACAAGTACATCATGGCTCCATAATGTCTGGACTTCACAGGTCATTGAACTTAAACACGCATGTACTAATGCACATACAAGCATGAAAGTAACCAACATAGGGTAAGCAACATTTATTTTCGAAATTAAGGACATTAACAAAACAAAAATAACTGCCATCACTGTTTTTATAAAAGCAGAGATAATGTAACATCAAAAGAGAAAGGGAGAAAGAAGGAAGGTTATAATAATTTCAGAGTAAGACCAGCTTAATAAAAATCTTATTGGATGTGTCTTTTTTTTTTCTTCCTCTTCCTTAATCTGATGTAGACTGCAGAAAACTGGACCTCAGACCTGCATCCACATGTGTGTTTGGGAACTCCACATAGGTTAAAGCAGGAGGAAATAAGATGTTTAAGGGAAGTAGGGTGAAAAGTGTAGGTGGGTTGAGATAGCATGAAGACTAAGAATCCTGAAAAGCCAGAGATGATGGGGAGGGATTGGTAGGATGTGGTGTCTGTGTGGCTCCACCATCTCAAACACACCGACTCCTTTCACAGGATGCAGTAAGTATTTGAAGTACCTGTCTCAGCTCAGATACCCATGGATTAGGATTCTGCTTCTAGGACTCCTGATAGAATCCAAGAACTCCCACCCATCCTGAATGCTGATGACTTCTTATGAGTAGAAGTTGTACTTTGAATGCTGTAATTTGGAAAAGATCATCATTAAGCCTTTAAAGAAAAAGGAGAAGAATCAATTTTGTGTTTCTTCAAAATAAGTGGCATAAGAGAAAAAAGAGATGTGGACTCAGAAGAAGATAGATTGTAATAATGTATTTTCCTTCGTTAACATGTCTTAAAGCAATGATGACTGCTTATTGTAGTGCTTTAAGTACCTATAGATTCTTTTTTCTTCTCCTGAGATAATAAAACTTTAAAAGCATGATCTGCTACTTCTTGAGACTGTTATAGATGAGGGCCTAAAAAATCTATCTTCCTTAATAAGTTTGCAATGCTCTATTAGAATTCAACACAGGTTGCTATTGTTGATACTAATGTTAATCAAATAAAGAAGATTAAAGGCTGGTAAATTCTCCCATAAAAAGAAAAACTGTTACAGAACCACAAGGGATTAAGCGTTTTTTGGAGTCGGATGTGAGTGCCTCAGTTTTATTACGAATTCTTGATTTAAAGTCTTTGCTTCCAGGAAATCAAATTGAGTAAAACATCTCACTTCTCACACTTGCTCTCAGAGTTCCCATTCACATTTCCCTGCTCATCGTCAATTAGAAATGCTGGTCGTTGTGCCTGTGGACTGGCTTCCTGCAGGAGAGACAACTCCCATCTGAATATGGCTTTGCGCAACCTTCTTGCATACAAATTTAGAAGGTGACAAGCACATGCTTAGATCATAACTTGTGGAGCATGGCTAGGATCTGATAGATCAAGGTCATCCCCACGTACAGAGCAACCAATGCTCTCCTCATAGCCAATCATGTAAAAAGGCCAGAAAGCACGTGACTTCCCCCACTGTGGTCTGAGGTGAAAGGTGGCTTCCCTGGGCACTGTTGTCTTCACACAGCTGATGTTCCATTGGGCAAAATCACTTTCTTTTTCTCCAGAAGAAGCACTCCTGAGCTTCAGAAAAGTGTCGTTAACGAAAATCCACATTGCTCGCTGTGGCTAAAATTTTTTCACTTCTAATTAAGAAATTACATAAAAGAAAGAAATCCTGCCATTTTTGAAAGTGGGACGGACTATGAGGCCATTATGCTGAGTGAAATATGTCAGACAGAGACTTATATGTACAATCTAGAAACATGGAACTCATAGAAACAGATTGTAGAATGGAGGTTGCTAGAGGTTAGGGGTGGGGGATATGTGAAGATGTTAGGGAAAGGGTACAGATTTTCACTTAGAAGATGAATAAATTCCAAGGATTCAAACTGGTAACTATGGTCAACAATACTCTATTGTATATTTGAAAGTTGCTATGAAAGTAGAGCTTTGAAGTACCTGGGTGGCTCAGTCAATTAAGCGTCCGACTTCAGCTCAGGTCATGATCTCACGGTTCGTGGGTTCAAGCCCCACGTCAGGCTCTGTGCTGACAGCTAGCTCAGAACCTGGAGTCTGCTTTGGATTCTGCGTCTCCCTCTCTCTCTGACCCACCCTTGCTCACACTGCCTCTCTGTCTCTCTCTCTCTCAGAAATAAATAAAACATTAAAAAATTAAAAACAGAAAGAGCTTTAATGTTTTCACCATAAAAATAACAAAATGCTTATTATGTGAAGTCAGGGATGAATTAACTAACCTTATTGTGGTAAACATTTCACAATAGAAATGCATATATAATCATCCCATTGTACACCTTAAACTTAATGTTATATGTCAATTATATCTCAATAAAGCTGAGGAAAAAAGAAATCACAGTCTGTACCAACATTTTCCTCTGAAATAGAAAGCTATCCAAATATAGCTGCCAGATAAAATACAGGACATCCAGTTAAATTTGAATTTTAAGTAAACAACAAATAATTTTTTTTGCTATAAGTATTTCCTGACTGTTGTGCGGCACATATTTATATTAAAAATGCATTTGTTTATCTAAGAGTCAAATTTAACTGAGAATCCTGTACTTTTATTTGTACAATTTGGCAACCCTAGGCCCCAAACACTTCAACCCTGAAAAGAAAAGCAAACAGTCTGAAGGCTTGTAGATTCAGTAGGTATGGAAGCCAAGAGAGAATATTGAAATTTTCCAACTTGATGCCAGAAATAATAAAATGCATACACTTACTGTGCAAGAATGTGGCCCTCTTCATCCTTGAACATTCCTGTGATGTAAGAATGAAGCTAGGTCTTTGAGAGAGCAGATGGGCAAAAGCTGACGCTATTCAATATGGTGCTGTTTTTGACAGTTGGTTGTCCGTTTATCTGAAAACTCTTTGTGCCCAGCTTTTTTAGAAAATGCCTTCATCCAGCAAGGCATATTCTTGATACGAGTTATGTTTATTTCCAGAGATCCACCAATCAGAGAAAACCTTTTCTGTCCCCAAATAAAATATGTTTCTAATTCTATCACGTCAGCCCAGCATTCCCTGATGATACTTCTCCTGCTTATTAAAGACATAGATCCTGATCAGATGCCTTCCCCTAGGCAATACCCTCAACTCCCTACGCCTCACCCACATCAGCCAGTCACGTACTGAAAAATGAGCATCTTCGTGAAAAAATTATATTATGTTCATGAAGTTAATTACAATAGAATATAAGTGGGTACTCACTTTTTTTTTTTAATGAAACAATGTATATGGGCATAAAAAGCAAGTTTGGAAGAATATACACCCAAATGTTAACAACGATCTCTGGGTAGTGAGATTTACAGGTGATTTCATTTCTCTGGGTTTATTTATTTAGCCCAGCTGTGACTTTAGTTCCAATCCCCGTCTCTATATTTTACACTCTCCAGGGCATTTCTCCGCGTGGTACAACATTGATCACTGTAAAGCAGAGTTTCTCAAGCTTTATGGTGCACAACAATTACTTATGATGCTTGTGAAAATGCAGATTCCCAGGCTCCCCCCAAAAACTTTAATTTAGTACATCTAAGGTAGGGGTCCCTAAATCTGCATTCTTAATTCCTCCTTCTTCCATTTTAACCTAGTTCGACTGCAGACCATACTGAAAGGAATAGTGACTTAAGGCCTTCATTGGGGCATCTTCGCAAAACACACATACATGACCATAGTTGAAACTTATTTTGGCCACTGATGCCAGAATTCAGTCACTATACACACACACACACACACATCATATATATATATACACACACACTATATACACACACACATATATATGATATAAATATACATTTATATATAATGTATATATAATCTTTAGGCATAAAGGCATAAATCAGACCTATTTAATTTCCCTTTAAGAGAGGAAAGGTTTTGAGTGGAAGCCCCCTTCTCCAGCACAGCAGTGGAGACTCATCATGTCTACTTGATTCTCGGAGGGGAGAGGAAAGGGATGCCCATTCCAGCTTCCCTTTCTTCCTAATTTAGGTCTTTATTCCTTCTGTTTCCTAGGCTTTTTGTTTCTTGCTTCCAGTTTCACTTGCCATTGTGCCAGAAAGTCTAGCGCTAAGATTTGCGATTTCTTGTGGTTTTTAAAGACAATGACATGTTGATATGTAACTCTTGGTACTAGAGCCTGGGGCCATCCCCCCGGGTGTGGGGCCATTCACCAGGCCCTTCCTCCGCTGCTGGCAATGGCATCCTCCTTGGTTTTGCCAGTGCTGTTCCCACTCTGCTAGGATCTGCCCACTCTACATACTATCACTGGATAAGCTTTTTAAGATGTAAATTAGATCCTGTCATTCTCTGGATTCAAGCTCTCCAGTGGTTTCCCGGTAGCCCTGGGAAGAAATGCCCACCTGCTGACCCTGTCTACAAGGCCCTGAGCTTCAGTGTCTCTCCCGTCAGTGATTCACTCCATGCCCATGCCAGCACTGTTGTGCAGTTATTTCCATCTGACTCCCACACCGGCTCCTTTTCGTGCTTTGGGGTTCAGAGAAGCCATACTCTTCTGTCGCCCCACTCTCCATTCCAGTCTCTTGTTTCCATAGAACACTCAATATAATTTGTAGTTTTAAAACTTATGTTTCTGTTTACTTTTTCGTTTGTTTGGGTCACACGTATATACCTCTTGGAAGGGCAGGAAACTTTTGTCTTGTTCCCCATCGCCCACTCATTGCTATCGTTGTACTCTATGCATAGCGCAGCTCCCGGATGTAATAAGTGCTCGATACATCTTTGTGCCGTTGACTTCAGCTTGCATAAATGAATCGGCCTGCTGCTATAGTGGTATCCTCGAGAGTCAGAGAAACCAAGTGGTGCCTTAGCACCTGCCGCTCTGCGGGATTGCCAGCAAAGCTCTGAGGGTGGGACCCCCCCCCCCCCCCCCCCCCCCCCCCCCCCCCCCCCCCCCCCCCCCGCCACCCCATGGCTCCTGAGCCTTCTGAAAGACAGAGCGCCCCTGTGGTGGCTAAGCAGAGAGTGGATGAACCACAGTGTGTGAACACCAAGCATTCCCTCTTTGTTCCGTCTGCTTTCTCACTCTTGTTCACAGACCAAATATCCCAGACAGCCATGGAAAGCAGACTCAGAAAATAACAGGCCTGAAAGCTTCAAAGCAGGCTTGTGTGGGAAGGATCACGAAACTCTGGTCCCTGATAAAGGAACCATCAGGGCTGTGGATCATCACTTGAATAAAAATCAAATGACTTAGGATCTGTCCAAAATGAAGGATGTTTTAATACTTTGTGTGTAAAAACACTGATATTTTGCTTCTTTTTTATTAAACGGATTTTATTATTTTTCAGAATCTTGTCAGCATAATCGTTTTATGGGTGGATGAAATACTCAGCCCCTGCCGCTGCAGGGGCTCTTTCGCAGCAATTACCTTGTGGCACTTTCGCTGTAATTAGGTTTTTGCTGAGGATTTTTCCCCGGGTCTCTGTAATAAATGAAATATGACCAGAATTTAAATTTGTCAATTACAAGCAAGCGTAGTGCATAAACAGACCACAGAGCCATGAATTCCAAACCACAGGCTGTTGCTGGGGGCAGATGCTCTGAAAATTAAAATGGAAATAAAACTACTGACTGGCAAGCAAAAAGTGGCCCCCAAAGAAAGCAAATCTCCCCTAACGTTCATGCATGATTCTATCCAACGGTGTGAGCTCTTGATTACAAATTCTTCAGCATGATACTGACAAGTCAAGGAATAGCAGTGAATTCGTGTTTAAATAATCTACACAGGCTTCTGATCTCCTCCCCTATGAATTCCTATGTTTCTTGAGGCCAGATCCAAAAGATCTTGGACGTGGCGGGGCAGACCCCCACAGCAGTAGGCAGCCTGGTGGTGGTAGTCTCTCTGAGTGGCTCAAGGATGGACAGATTTGGGGACTGGGTCTGCTGTCTCGCAGCAGCTGCTATTTTCACTGACTTGACTCCCATAATTGCTCCTCTGGGGCCCTCTGCCGACCATCTCTTGTACAGGGTGAAATTCCAAGAGTTTGCATTGTTGAGGACCTGACAAATCATCTATTTCATTAAAACAACCATCAAACAGCACATTTTTAAAATTTGCATGTATAAAAGCTCTAGGCAAGGAAAAGGGAACTCATATTTTAAAAAGATGTGTATTTATTTTGAGAGAAAAAGAGAAAGAATCCCAAGCAGGTCCTGCGCTGTCAATGCAGATCCCAATGTGTGGCTTAAACTCACGAAACATGAGGCCATGACCTGAGCCAAAACCAGGAGTCAGGTGCTTAACTGACTGAGCCACCCAGGCATCCCAGGAACTAACATTTTTATAAACTTAACTGAGTATGTGCATTAATGCATGCAACGAATCTTTCTTGAATATTTCTTCTTGGTGTCTGTTTCAGACATCAAGTTTTAGACATTTAGTGGTTGAGCCCAAACCCACAAGTCTCTTGCAGGTCTGGAACCAGACATGGACAGCTCATGGTCTTGAGGAGGAGATAAACTGGGGTCCACAAATGGCACAAATACATAGCAAGTGACAATTAATTAGGCATTGTGCAGGAAGAAGATATATCATGATGGGGACAGCTTTCAGGGAGGATGTCCCTGAGGTAGAAGCATTCAGGCTGAGATCAGAGGGGAGAAGAGCATTCATGGCAGAGGAAACAGCATGTTCATGGACCCTATGTCAGAAGATAGCTTAGTGGATGTGCCGGCTTGAAAGCATGTCTGGCAAGGCTGGGGTGCAGGGAATGAGGGGATTCCCAGGGCAAAAAGAGACTGCCAGACCCTGGCAGGGCCCTGGGGGTTGTGTGGAGGATTATGGTCTCTCCTGATATCTGTGGGAAGCCACCGAGGTTTCTTAAACAGGTGGAGGATGGGAATGGTGGTGGTTGATATAATCATACTTGTGGTTCGGAAAGATGATCCTGGCTTCATGAAGGACAACAGGTAGAAATAGGAAAAGAATAGGCTCAAGAAGTCCAGTTATGAGCCTAGTGTAGTAGTCCATGTGAAAGATGGCAGTGAGTTGTTCAAAATGGCGGCTGAAGAGATGGAAATGAAATTAGAGAGTGTTCGGGGGGATAGAATCAGCGCTGACTTGGTGATGAGTGATACATAATGATGGAAGGAAGGAGATGTTAAAAATGGCCTAGGTTATCTCATTTAATTGTTCTAGCCATGTAAAATAGCATTACCCCCATTTTACACATGAGGGAATTGAGCTCAGAGAGGTTTACTGTTGGGCTTGAGATCATTCAGTTGGGAAATGGCAGGGCTATGTGCCTACTACTCCCTCATAGCATCTCTGATGTTGTATGGGGTGTTTTCTCAGGAACTCATCTCCCCCACGTCCTCTCAATGTATCCCCTACATCCATTTTTTTTTTTTTTTTACTTATTTATTTTGAGAGAGACAGAGAAACTGTGGGCAGAGATGAGCAGAAAGAGAGGGAGAGAGAGAATCCCAAGTAGGCTCCGCATTGTCAGCATGAGCCTGATGCAAGGCTCAATCCCACAGACTGTGAGATCATGACTGAGCCAAAATCAAGAGTTGGATTCTTAACTAACAGAGCCACCTAGGCGCCCCCTAATATTCTTAAGAACACTCCAAAAACTTGCTGTATTTGTTTCCTTGTCTTTCTTTTCTGCTAGACTATGAGCTTGTTGAGGCCTGTATTGTCAGGCCTTTACTTGTCCCTGTATTGTCAGTACTTAGTCCAGTACCTTGCTCAGAGTAGGATCCAGGAAGCATTTATTGAGTGAATAAGAAAATCTTCACCCATCTCCTAGAGAAGGGAGCTAGTTGGAGGACAATGTGTGTTTTAAACAACATTCTCACTGGCCTAATTCTCTTTTATAACAGGACCACAGTTTGGGAATTTTTGTTGGCATGCTCAGAAAGGACTTTTAAGAAGAATCTAGAAGTTTCTAGTAGCCTAGTGTGGTTACAAGAGAACAGGTTTAGAATCCTGTGGCTCTGGTTTTACATCTCAGCCCCTTGGTTTCTAAGTTGTACATCCTAGAATACTTACCCTCTCTGAGTAGTCAGGGTCCTTATCAGGTAAAGTGAGGAAATTTCAGTATTTACTTAATAGAGCTATTGTGAAAATTGCATTTGGTCATCTGTGCTAAGTGCTCGGCACATTAATATATAAATTTCCTATTTTTTGTAGAAAAAAGTGTCAGAATTTCATGGCTAGCCAGGAACATGGATGGGGCTGGTACTTTCTCTCCACCTGATCTCAAAGTTCCTGTCACTTACAGACTCCTCTTCCTGTGGTTTATACTGGAATGAGGAAAGAGGAAGCTGGCTTTCTGGGCATCCCTGACAAGCTGACAGATGTCCCCTAAGGCAGCTTTCAACAGAGAGCTCTTTATTATTATTATTATTCTTTGTGATTTACAGTGTGTGCCTACAAGCCTCTGGGCACGATCATGGAGTAGGAATGGAATTAATAAATTGGATCTGGTTCTTGCTTAATTCATGGCTCTGACAAAATTAAAAATGGAGACAGGCAGAAGAGCCTAAGCAAACAAAGTGTCCCAAAGCCTGGATTCCAGGACACATGGGCTACAGGAGGAACACTTCACAGCCAGAACTGTGGCGAAAGCCAGGCAGACATCCAGATGGAGTAGAGAAGCCTGAGAACACCCTAGAAAGCAAAAAATCCTTTCTGAAGGAAATCCAAACCTGTTGGATTTAAGCAACCTGGGACTCTGGGATCATATGTGCATGGGTTCAAATGCTTATTTTGAACTGTACTGCTTATTTCTATAATCTGAACAAATGGCTCAAGGTCACTCAACTGGTTACTTGCAGAACTGGATTTTGATGCAAATCTGAACCCAAGCCTGAGGATTTTAGCCATTTTAAGACAGAATAAATAATTTCCCCTCTACCCTTCTAAGTTTTTGGTTGAGACCCCCATAATAAAAGACAGAATAATAAGAGAAAAACAGACAGAAGTTTATTAACATTGCTTAAAAACAAAAGTTCAACTGAGTAGAATTTAATTTTTTTTTTTTTTTGAGAGAGAGTGAGTGTGCACACAAACATGGGAGAGGGAGAGGGAGAGAATCTTAAGCAGGCTCCATGCCCAGCGCCGAGCCCAATGTAGGGCTCAATCCCGTAACTGCGAGATCATGACCTGAGCCAAAATCAAGAGTCAGAGGCTCAACTGACTGAGCCACCCAACTGAGTAAATTTTGAAGATCTTACTGACCTCATTCAATGATTCATGAATCTGGCATCATCCCATCTACTTGATAGAAAGGAGCTCTGAGGAGCTGTACAAAAGAAAAAAACAAAAAAAAAAACAAAAAAAACCAAAAAACAAAAAACAAAAAGACTTATAGGCAAAGGGGAGAAGAAACAAGGAAGTTGGGGGGCAGGGAAAACAACCCATGTTGGTTATTGCAAGGTTTCTTTCCTTTAGGGGATGATAGGGGCCTATCAGGCAGATTACCTAACTAGTGCTGATCAAGTGATTCCTGATGGACTGGTTTAAGATTCCATTTTGGGGAGAGCTGAAACTGTAATTTAATTAAGTTTGGGTTTGGTGACGTGAGGCTTAGCACAGGTGACTCCATTTTGGGGATGTTGTCTTGTCATTTTGTTAGCAAAATGTATGTATATGTCATGTATATTTGGGAGATACCCAGAAAAACTGAATACCTCTCCAAGATAGCCCCAACCACTAGTTTAAATACTATGCTCCTGCAGACAAAAGAAAAATGTTGGAAAGGGGAGGAGGATAGCCATTTTGGGGGAGGTTACCAGAAAAAGCATACAACATAAGGATAAGTAAGGATGAAGTCAGTGCCTTCCCCACTAATAAGGGTTTCTCGTGATTTAGAGTCATCTTTCTCTTCTTAGTAGGAAGAGAGAGAGACACTTAGAAATGGAGGCTTTCTTTATGAATGTAAATGTCCCTTGCATAAGGGTAACTTCTGCTCTGTTTTATAGCTTCTCCTATGTCTGCAGGTTCTCAAAAATAATCAACTCAAAATAATCCTTATGCTAAAGAGGCATATTTTGGGGTGGTATATTCTATATTCTGCCACCCTTCACTATTATATTGTTTATGAACATAGTATGGTATATTGTCATTGCTTAAATATTTACTGCATAATTATGAATTCCTTAAAATGAATGCCTAGTATACAGAAGGGGTTCAATATATGCATGCTAGAAATTTTGCTGTCTTAGATTTTTTTCCTCCTTAAATTCCTCACTCCCTCAATACCCCACTCCCCCCGCACAAACAATTATATTGATCACTGGAACAAGCATCTTAGAGAGATACATCTTGAAACCTTCACAAAATACCAAATTCACAATATAAAAATAGTATCTGCATAGCATAAGGCTGTCTTTCAAATATCATTTCCCCCCCTAAGTCATGAAATCCCTGGGAAATTCCCCACATCAGACATTAACCATTGACTTTTTTCCCCTATCACCCCGTGGGCCCACTTCACAAAGAAACACAGTTTCGATCTTAGAAGAATTGTCCCATATGTGCTGCAGAGTCAAGGGGTGATGCAATGGAGCAACAGGCATGGTGCTGCTCTCTGCCACCAGTTCAAGGTCAGCAGGATTCAAATTCACCCCTCAGCAAGATGGCAAACAGTCACGTGTCACTCAGTACCCTTTGGGTGCTGGCCCATAGTCAAAGCCAGCAAACACCAGGCCAGAGTCAGTAGTGTTGCGAAGCCCCCGAGGGCTACTCCTTCCCCAAGGCCAGGTCCAACCTTCTTTCGGACCACAAATACACTCTCCTACTTTGATCGTGAATTTTCAACATTTCCACGCTTACATCATATCATACTTGATGTATTGTTTTTAATGTAAATTTTTTCCTAGCTACAAAACTAAAACCATCATGGACCACCCAGAAAAACACCCAGAAAGAAAAACAAAAAATCACCTGCCATCTCTCCATGTAGGGAATATAACTGCTAACATTTTGGGCAAAGCCTTCCTGTCTATTCCCCCCACTCCCCCACTTCACTGTACAGCTTTTGAAAAGAGTTATTCCCTCATATGTTCTCATGTTTAAGAAAAAGGGAGAAAAAAGTCCTTATGTTATCCCTTCCAGAAAGAACCCAAGTAATCCCTATTGTGTAAACTCTTTCAAAGAAACAGTCTGTTCCAAACTGTCTTGAAGTTATTTGTTGCTATAGTGATGCTTGGCCCAAGAGTGCAATAAACAACCACCCTGACTCCAGCCTCTAAACAGAAGGTGCCATTATCTCCCTCAGAGCTCTTCAGGGCGGCTCATTTTGCCAAAGTTATTCATTTAAATTAGCAGCTCCTTTCGTAGTCATTTGAATTTCTTTTGCTTCCTAGGAAGCCACACCAGGGGGCTGAGAAAGCAGTTAGGGCAATAAATTGAGAATCTGAGGACTGGGGCATGGCACTCCTTTCCATGGTGACCTTCTGCGGACCTGAAATAGAGGCAGGTTCTTTTCTTCTGGTGCGTGCTGTCTCTGCCGGGACAAAGTAAGGTTAGGTGTCAGGCTTATGAGTACAATTATGGTGAACGTCTGATAACACCGTATTTAATCAAGCCCAGGTAGCTTTTTTGAACTAAAAATACAGAGACAATCTCACAGAGAATATTCTGGAAAGCTTTTTGCAATCTTACGTACAATTGCAGAATATTATGGCTGTAGGATGAGGGGTAGGAGTGAGGGGAGATATTCAGCATGTTTAATATGCATGATTTCATTTGATTTTGACAACACTCCTAGAGAGGCAGGCAGCATTCCTCTCTTTCTTTCCTGTTTTACAGATAAGGAAGCAGAGACTTGTAGAGATTAAGTGACTTGCCCAAGATCCCTGACCAGAAAGTGGTAGAGCCAGTTTCAAACCCTTGCTCTTTACCTTGGAAACTGCTCTCTTGACCTTCACATTACATTGCCTTAAAGGACTGGAATAGACACATATGGAGCTCCTACTCTATGCACAGGATGCTAGAGACTTTACATACATTGTTTACATGGCATGATTGGCCTGTGTAGGTGCTATCTTTCCCATTTGTCAGCTAGGGAAGCTGAGACCCAGAGATGTGGCACACTCAAGCTTGTGCAGCCAGCTGTAGTACACAAGGGTTTGCACTCATGGCTGCTTGTCTTCAAAGGCTTCAAAGCCTATGCTCCTTCCTCTACACAGCATTGCCTGGTACATAATCGTCATTAAGCCTAACACCCTCTTTTTACAAATGAGGAAACAGAGCCCTGGAAATACTAAGTGGCTTGCCCAATGTCATCCTTCAAGGTCTAGAGACTGCCAGCCTGAGCAGGCAGACAGAAGAAAGTTCATTTGCTCTAAGCTGGCCTGGTGTGCATTAGGTCAAGTCCCAGGGGTGGCTGTCTGCAAAGGCTCCTGTACTTGAAGAGTGTGTTCAGTGTGGGATCACACTGGAGTCTTGAGCCATTTTTGTTCCTGACATCTCATCCCCCTAATCCAGCTTTGTCAAGCCTTGTGTCCAGGAGAATTCATCCTGGATTTAAAGCATTAAAGACTTCCTCCAAACAACATTTTTGATGTTAGGCCTTAGTTATTAGTCCTGTTCCCTCCCTGCTGGGTCACTGAGGCTGATGGTATGGCCTCCAAAGGTCACAGATCCTGTCAATCAGGCTCTCCAGTGACCTTCTGTTGCAGGTTCTGGTAACTGCTCTTCCCCCTTCCCCGTCAGGCTAAGGGTAGAAATGGTGCCCGGCTGTTTTTGGCCACAGGGGTACTGCCCTAGAATCTTCTGTTTCACCCGATCTTGCCCACACTTTTGTAAACTGTCTCTTTAATAATTATCCAATTTGAGTATTTCCTGCTGGGACCCTGACAAATTCACTCCCCCAGTTATTCTGAGTCATCACCTAATTTCTTTCTTGCCTAATACTTACCACATTCAGTAATTGTTTCATTTATTATGTATTTGCTTTCTTAATGTCTTTTTTTCTCCTCCAGAATGCAAACTCAGTAGGACTGGGACTTTATTGATTTATTATAAAACAGTGTTCCCTAAAGTCAGGATAGCCGTCTGCATGGCCCCACTGTCAGTGTTGCAGGGAATTTGCAGGAATGATTGGTTGCAATTGGTATAATGTTGGTGACTGTCTCAAATGAAAGGTCCCTTCTAGGACTCTTTTTCAGGGTGCAAGCAAAAGTTGCAGGTCAGATTATACCTGTCCCTGACTGCCATTTGCTTCTCTGGATTTGTCCTGGATAATTTCCACTGTGATGATGCTCTCAGGATCATAATTATCATCCTGCCGAGGTCAAATTCATCTCAACCAGTAAGCCGTGGCCACCAAGTGTGTGCACTGGGTAGTGCTGCCGTGCCGTGGCCTGGATCCAGGAGTAAGGGAAACCCACCCGTGTGGAACCTGACCTGCCTTTGGCTGTGGTTCTCAGACGGATGCTCATCATCTGGCCGAATGCTCTTGGAGATGTCCCATGGAACGTACACTTAAAAGAAATGAAAACTCCACTCACGAGTACACCCAGATAATTTATCAAAGTACATTCAGGAATAGCCATCCATTTGGTGCCTGAAGGAAGACTCATATTTCAGACCCACAGGGACCACCACTCTCAAAATCTTGGGTGTCAGGTGCTGCCCTTGACTGCCTTCTGAGGATGGTGTCACCAGCCAAAGCTTTCAGCCTTGCATTAGCTGCAGAGGCAGACAGCACTGAGCTTGAATTTCAGGCTCTGGAGTCTTGTAACTTGGTTCAAATCCTGGCTTTCCCACTTAAGACCTCCAAGACTCTGAGCAGCTCACTTAACTTTCCTGGACCTCAGTTTTTCATCTGTATGATGGGAATGCCTACAACTTCTCCCGAGGGTTGTGAAGATTAGGGTGAATGAGATAATGCAGGATAGGCACTGAGTGCACACTAATGAAGGGACAGCTGCAATTTTAGGGCGGTGTCACATTTCCCATCTTCCAGTTCTGGGTAATTTTTAAACAACCCAGTTCCCAGCCACTTAATCTTGAACCCTTTCTGTATCCCTTTTCTTTGAGTGTCAGTGTTTTCCTAAAGTAGTCATTTGGATAGTTTTTTATTTCTCCTCCAACCAAAAGCTTAAAAGGCTTAGTTGTCATTCCTTTGAGAACTCTGGTGGATGGGTTGCAGAAGATACTTAGTGATAAGAAGCATTTCCCCACTGGCTCCCCAATCCTGTCCTGGAGCTCTTTAGCCATCCCACCTCTTATGGGTTCATTCCCCAGGGAGCATTTTGGGAGCCAGGGTGCATGTGAAGTAGTGAAGGAAGCGCGGGTTTTGGGCTGGACAGGTCTGGGTTGGAATCCCAAATCTGCCACTATCTTAGATGTGTGAATTCATGTGCCCTACATAGTGGCTCTAGCCCCAATTTCCTCATTTGTGAATATTGTGTGAGAAACATTTGGGCCCAAGGCTCAGAAATGGAAGCTATTTCTATTATGCTGAGGGTTTTATTCTTTACCATGGAGGAGCTGCTAATATACTTGGGATGATAAAATGAGAATTTCTAAAATGCCCATGTTGGGTCAAATAGTGACTATTGGTTAAAATTCTTGAGGGGCTCCTGGGTGGCTCAGTCAGTTAAAAGTCCGACTTCGGCTCTGGTCATGATCTCACAGTTCATGATTTTACTGTTCATGAGTTTGAGTCCCACATCGGGCTCTGTGCTGACAGCTCAGGGGCTAGAGCCTACTTCGGATTCTGTGTCTCCCTCTTTCTGCCCTCCTCGACTCGTGCTCAGTCTCTCTCTCTCAAAAATAAACATAAAAAAAAGTTATGGAGCCATTTCTGAGCTTTTAAATCACATTACAGATGGCAGCCTGGGACTTCCATATTAATCTGATCAAAGGCTAATTTCTTCACTTGTTTTCTTCCTTTTTGGAGAGAATATGCTGAGGTTCACAAGTAGATGCTCAAAACAGGACACTTCTTACAGATAGTACTGCCCCTGGCAGCTCCATATCACTCAAAAGAGAGCACTGGCCCTGGCAGGTGCTTTTGAGGTGTGGGGCCTGCCCAGTGCCCAGTTCCTTCATCACTGCTGAGAAAGCTGCCCACTGGCCTTGCCCCTCCCCCTCCAGCTCTATCCAACACTCTGCCATTCCCCAGACACACCAGGTTGTTCTGTGTGGCTTTGCCTTGGCCGCCACAATACCCTCCCCTCCTGTTTTCTCGCCGTCTGTTACTTCTTCCAGAGGCAGATGCTGTGGCTCACCGAAGCTCTAAAGCAGTGCTTCTCAAAGCTTGGACTTTGACAGGGGCCAGTTTGCAAATGGGTGTTGGTCTGCGAGGAGGGAAGGGCGAAGGCAGCAATTCGACAGAATAAGTTTACGTCTGCTGAATCTAATAATCATAAGCTTATGCTAATATTTTGTATATCTCAGCCTTTTAATTTTCACTTTTCTTACTTTTTTTTCCTTTTTTTTTTTTTTTTACAGAAATATTAGTGCACGAGGGAACAGAGAAACAAACATAGAACTCGGCTTCCCGCAACTGGTCTGAGAAGCACTGCTCCAGGCTACTGTTTCGAGTTTTGGCTTGATGGACCCTCAGCCCTCCCCAGCCTCACCTTTCTCTCCACCTCCCCTTCCACCACATTCCTGCTCCTACCTCCTTCTGGCCTTGAACCTGCAGATGTGCCCTTTCCTCTGATGGCAGCTCATCCGACCTGTCCCCATTTAGCCTCTGCTCCCCAGGCATTTAGGGCACCTCAAATGTGACTTCCTCAGCCAGACCTTCCCAACACACCCTCAGTCTCAGGGCTCTCTTTTAACACATGTTATTCCTCTTTCTTCCTAGTACCTGATCCCAGCGGGAGAGTTCCCTAGGAGCTCCACCCAGCTCCATGAAGGCAGGCACCATCATACTGGCTTGTCCATCACCATCTTCTGGTTTCCGGAAAGATGCCTGGCACATATGAGGTGCCCAGGGAACATTTTTATTTTGGGCTCATTAAATGATTGAGGAAATGGATAATCAACAGAACTCCAAGATCACTATAGCCATGTTAGTGAACCATCTGCCTGCCTCTGGGAAGAGTTGCTCATTCCATCTTCCTGACCCCCTCTTATGCTTTCCTAAGACTTCTCTAAACATTACATTTTTCCCCCTATATAATCTTCCAAAGGCAAGGCCTTGCCATCAGGGAGAACTGAATTTAAAATCCCAGTGTCTTTACCAACCAGCTAGAGAACCTTAGGCAAGTGTTCCGAACTCTCTGAGACTCAGTTTTCCTCATTTGTAAAATGGATACAGAAACGCCCACTGAGCGGTGTTGGAAGATTAGATGGGAGAGTAAAATTTAAAACACCGAGTAGACCAGCCCAGAGTAGATGCTCAATCAGTATGAGTTCTTTTCTCCTTTCCTCCTCCTCCATACCCTGCTATGACTTCACAAAACCACAGGCAGTGCCTTGGTCATCATTGTACCTCTGGAGCCTGAGGTACAGCAGGTACTAAATATAAGTGTGTTGAGTGAATGGATAAATAAATAAATATTAAATTATGACTATTATTAAATTGTTAAACAAAAAGTACTTCTGCCAAGTGACTAATATTTTCAGTTTCTTAATCCACAAAAGTGGGGATAGTAAGCTTTATTGCTAAGAGGATTAAAATAATGCATGTAAGTGCTTAATGCAGAAGCGTTCGATAATTGGTAGTTGTTATCATTATAAATAATAATAATAATAATAATAATACATTAGATGGTATCTCCCAATTCTCAGGACCAAGTTTGTTTGAAGTAAATCAAACAAGCAAGTTAAAAAAAACGTGCCGTGAACAGCGGTTTGGCTGGGCTCGCCACGGCGTAGTGAAGGGGTGTAAGTAGGTCCCAAGCACTAAAGCCAGTCTGGCTATAGTCAGGAGGGACAGCAGGGGGTGCTGTTTCCTCATTAAAGAGACAGCCAACTCTGGCCGGTATGGCTTTGATCCAGGTTTTGAGAATGGAGTTTGGTTGGTTTGCAGAGCAGCAAGTTCCAGTGGCAGGAATCCAGTAGGTTCTGAACAGAGGTCCCCTGACTTAGACTCCTATGTCTGGGGCCTTACATATCAGCCTCTGTTATCTCTGGCTGGCTTTGGCCTGCAGGCTAGTCACTCAGCCTCTTTTGCATTGCCACCCTAAAGGGAGGCATCATGGAGTCTGGACCGAAGAGAGAGAGAAGCAGAGAACAGGACCCTAGCACCTCAAGGGCCTCCCCCTCCCCCGCTGCTGCATTTGGTTCCGTTGCCCTCATCAGCCCCCACCGGAGGCGGGTGGAGACTGGGGTGGTGCTGAGGCTGCCGAGGACTGTCCTTCCTTATTCTCACTGGCGCTAAGGCCCCCGTGGGCTAGCCCCAGCCTTTAAAGCACAGCCAGTGTCCATCAGGGTCCAAATATATAGAAATACTTATGAATTTAAAAAATAAGGTATTTTAAATTTGTTCCAAAATCCTGTTGACAATGGAGTGGGGAAAATATAAATGAAACAAGGTTGATCATGAGTTGAATTATGTGTGATGATACATGCATGTTCATTGTACTTCTCCTTCTACTTTGGAATGTATTTGAAATTTTTCCATAATAAAGTTTTAAAAATGGGATACATAGTTCTTTACCTAAGATTTAGCTTGGCAATATTAGGCATCTTTCCAATGAAGACAGAGGAGATAAGCTACAGAGTACCACTGGTAGGTGATGTTTATTATTCTCAAAAGTCAGCCACTATCAGAGCTGGATAAAAAGAAAGATGACAGGTAAGCTTGTTTAAGCAATTCTTCCAGAAGAGAGAGGAAGATAACATTTGATTGGGCCTTGAAGGATGCACGTAAGTTAGTCAAGCAGATAAGAGCAGACTTACCTTGTACATTTCTTGCCCTACACCTGGAATCAGCCATTTCTCCCATGAAACCCTGTTTCTTTGTACTGGTTAATGGCATTTAGAGCCTACAGTCTGGAAGGGTTCCTCTTAAAAACATAACCCTACTGACATTATCATACCTAAATATTTAACAATCATTCCTTAAAATACAAATCCTCTTAATAAAATTTTTTAGAGTTTATTTATTTATTTTTGAGAGAGAGAGAGGCAGAGAGAGAAAGAGAGAGAAAATCCCAAGCAGGTTATGTGCTGAGAGTATGAAGGGTTCGATCTCACAAAATGTGAGATCATGACCTGACCCGAAATCAAGAGTCGAGCGCTTTACTGACTGAGCCACACAGGCACCTCTAATTCTCTTAAAATAATACCTTTCATGTGAAATTTTCAAGGCACATTCACTTATCTTGACTTTCACATCCTATTCTCACAACTTCCCTTCAAAATTTATTGTGTGAGGCAGTAATACTAACAATATGTGTTAGTCACCATGTGAGGGCCTTCACATAACTCACTGAACACTTGCAACATGCCAAAGGGTAAGGAATATTATCCCCATTACAGAGATGGGAAAACTGAGGCCTAGAAATGAAATAACTTCTTTATGAATATAAGCTCATACAGAATAATATAAGCAGCCTAATTCTGGGCCCTCTGCTCTTTGTTCTATGGTATGTGAGGAATAGGGCATATGTAGAAGGCAGACATTATCATTTTTTTTGCAGACATTATCATTTAAAAATGTCATTTAAATATATTGTATTTGTTGCTGGTTATTATGAGTTGTGCAATCTTAGTCTATATTTAAACAACCCCTCATAAAATAAATTACTTTTGCCTTGGATGTAACTGGTCTTTCTAAAAAGTATTATTATTGGAAATAACAAAATTTCACCTCCGAGTTTAGAGAAAAACCTGTGTTTATTTTTGCCTTCTTTATAGAGGACTTGAAAGTCAAGGATCTTAGTGAAATCAATTTTCGGGATTTTCCAGAGAGGGTTGCAAACTGTTTATCAAATTCACATTGATTTCTCCCCCACAAGAATTGCCAACTACACAGATAGAACAAAGAGATTTTCTTTCCACCTCCTTCTAGCCCTCCTAAAGAAATACCTTTGAAACAGAAATGCAGAAATAAATACACACATCCATGGTCCTCGAGGCTCTGAGGTTACAATATGTAATTATTTCTCTTGTTTAAATTGACCGTACAGTGCTATTATTCACTCTGTTTAACAAATACCTAGGGTGAGGTGCTGTTCAAAGCACTTTACAAATGCCTACTCATTTAATCTTCCTATGAAAACCTCTCAGATAGATGTTATCAGCATACCCATCTTATAGATGAAGAAACTGAGGCACAGAGAGGTAAGCAGTTTGCCCAAGGTGGTACAGCCTATAAGCTATGGAATCGGAGTCTGCAGAGTCTCTTCAGCTGCGGGCCTCTTTGGAAGCAACATTCATGCCCACGGGCCTGAAGATCCCATAGCTAATAGCCCATTTCCTGTTGGTAAATGTACCTGAAAAACAAAGTACCATCGAGACTTAAGAATGATCTTGCCTGACTCCAGGTTTCAGACCAGATTAGCAGAGCACTTCTCTCTTGGTTCCGGACAAAAGAGATTAGGAATATGAAACGATGTGCTCTATTTTTCTTAATCAAGTTTAAGTTGGACAAAGAAAACAGAAATCTTGTTTGTGGGGGTAGATTCTGCTTGAGGCCAGCCGCCCAGACGCTGTGGGACATCCAACTTCTGGATGAAGAGTCCATGCCACCTCCAGGTACTTAGTCAGGTTTCCATGGCAGCGGCCTGCTGAACATCTGTCTGATTCTTTTGCTGTTAATACGGCTTTAACAATAATAATCATGATAATAATTATAATAACAAGACAAATCACAATCACAGTGGCCAACATTTACCCAGTGTCTGCCAGTGGAGGGACAGTGCTGGAGCTCCCTGGGTCTAATGTGTGATGGTCACAGTAAAGCCGTGAGACAGAGGCAGTGCTTGTGTGCATTTTACAGATGAGGAAACTGAGAAGCTTAGTTGAGTTAGCTCTCCAACTTGCCCTCACATTATAGAAACATGGGTTTAACTTAAAGCCCTCATCAGTGCACGTGAGAATTCAGTTTAATGTTTCTCTTTAGTTTTCCTTTTGTTTTTCAATTCACGGACCAAAGATTTCCTGAGTCGCTGTTCTGTCCTAAGCTATGGTTAATAATGGGAAACAAAACATGGTTCTTGCATCACGGGACTGAAAAGAACTTAAAAGGGTGAGCGATGGGCCTTTACAAGGAGATTAAAGGGGAACAAAACAAGCTGGTATCTTCGTCCTGGAGATCTCTAAGAAGGGGCACTTCTCCAGCCTAGGATTTAGGGAAGGCTTCCTGGAGAAAGTGACATCGACGCTGTGACAAAAAGAACAAACCAGAGTTCAGCAGGAAAAGTTGGAATTAGGACAGGGGCATTCTGGGCATAAAGAAAGGCATTTGCTCAAAATATGAGACAAAATCAGACACTTTTCAGGGAAATGACAGAACTTCAGCATGCTCTGATCTGAATTGGGGGTGCAAAGGGGCAGTAAGAGATAAAACTAGAAAATTAAGGACTGATTTTTTAGGGACTTACATGCTCTGCAAGAGTTTATATTTGGTTCCTGGGGTGGTGGGGGAATTTTCAAAGGCAGTTCTCTCTTGGGATGCTCATGAGCTGTCAGTCACAGAGTCCAGCCTTTTCTGGCACACCCGTTAAGAGCTGTGGTCTGACAGTGGGACTGGCCATTTGGTAAGGAGACCACCCTGAGCAAGTCAGAATGCCTGCTGATGGTAATGTCAGCACCTGGTAAGTTTCCAGTGATTTCTAAATTCCCTGTGGTTGCTCAAAAGTCAGCTAATGTCCCAAGGCAGGAAGTCATTCATGATACCTTTCAAAGATGCCTTTCCAGAATATGAAGGTTACCAACCCAGCACATAAGAGGGGTGCCTGGGATGCTGAGTAGAGATTAGGAAATTAGGTGTGCATCTTGGGGAAAAATGCAAATTGGTGTATTAATTGGTATCTAGTTTATTCTGTTATGAAAGAAAACCGTTTACTTGTTTCAATTATTACACTTTTCTAGAACTAAAAAGTTTGGACTTTTGATTCAGACATGTCTCAGTTCAAACCTGGGCTTTGTTTTCTATTTGCTGGAGCACTTGGGGCCAGCTATGACACTCTTTGTGCCCAGGTTTCTGTGTCTCTAAAATAAGGATACTAAGACTAACTACTTTTTATGGCATTTTCAACTACTAAGTCAATTAAGTGAGACAATGTAGAGAAGGTATTTACCACCATGCCTGGCATGTAACACTCAATAAATAATGAGTATTAATATTTTGGGTAAGTCTCCTTAAGATCTGAATGACAAATAACTCTCAAAGGTACATACATTCGAACACTGGCCAGGTAAAGCTGAAGGAATGAATTAATAATGGTAGAATTTCAGACAGAGGGGAAGAATTAGGACACAGAAAAGGGTCCATCCATCTTTGGAGTAATACCTTTAGCTTATCATACAATATCTGACAATTCCTTTCATTCTACCTCTCTCTTTTTAATGTTTTATTTGGAAATAGTTTCAAACTTACAGAAAAGTAAATATACCCATTAGATTCATCTGTTAACATTTTGCCTCACTTGCCTTTTTTTCTCTGTACACACACATGCACTTGCACGCACACTTTTTCTCGGCCATATGAAGAAATTGCCTTTGACCTTCGCCTACTGTACTGTGTGTACCCTAAGGATGAAGGTATTCTCTTACATAATCACAGCAGAGTCACCAACATTATAACTTCAAGGTCAATACAGCATTTTTATCTAGTCTACCGTCCAGATTCCAATTTTGTCAGTTGACCACAAAATGTCCTTTATAGCACTTTTCCCTTCAGGGTAGTTTCCAGTCAAGAATCAAGCTTTGATTTAAGTTGTCATATTTGTTTGGTCTCTTTTAATATGGAATGTTCCTGTCCTGTTCTGTCTCTGTCTCTGAAATAAAAAAGGGGGCATCAGACATATCTGGGTTTGAATCTTGGCTTTCTCACTTTAGAGGCTGAGTGACCCCCAGCAGGCTATTTCATGTGCCGATCCTCGGTCTTCTCATCTGCTGGATGGGAGCAGTAATAATCTATGGTGAGAACTCCATGAAGCCATGTGTGATGCTGAGACACTTGATGAAGAGTCTCAGATCTAGTAAATGCTCAGTGCATTGGATTAATGTAATTAGCATACTGTGATTAATAAGGTGTTAGTGATGTAATGTTATCAGTACACATCTGCCACTTCCTCGCTGGGTGACCAAAGAATTTGCTTTGCCTCTCAGAGACTCAGTATCCTTCGCTATCATAATGGAGTTTTTATTTTTTTAAGTTTATTTATTTATTTTGAAAGAGAGAGAGAATAAGTGGGGAGAGGGGCAGAAAGCGAAGACAGAGAGAGAGAGAGAGAGAGAGAATTCCAAACAGGCTCCACACCATCAGTGCAGAGCCTGATGCAAGACTCGAACTCAAGAACTGTGAGATCATGACCTTAGCCAAAACCAAGAGTCAGACGCTTAATGGACTGAGCCACCCAGGGTACCCATAAAGGAGCTTTTAACACCCTCCTCCTGGGATTGAAGGACACGTCAGAAGTGAAGTGTTCAATGCAAGGCTGGCGCATACAGGTGTTCAGTCCCTGTCCCCTTTCCCAATGCAAATGCCAGCTAGCTTCCCTCAGCAAGAACGCCTCCTGCCGCCATTTCTCTTTTCATGCAGAATTCTCAAAAGGCAGACTTTGTGGGCATTAACTCCAGGGCCAAAGCCCTTACAGCAGATACTGTCCTGTGAAAAGTTCTGGATCCCCAGAGATGACCGCTATGAAGGAGAAACTGGAGACACCACCCTCCCCATGGCAGCTCTTCATCCGGTATATTTTGGAATAATCGTTTCTCTGTTGGTCAAACAGATTGCCGTCGTGGGTGTGGTGCGGGTGGTGGGGGTTGGAGGGGGAATGCCTACAGAGTCACTTTGATTCATTGTTGATTGAAATTAGAGTCTGGGGATCCTTGTGACCTTCGTGTCCCTGTGGAAACTCTGACGCGGTGACCACTGAAAACCGAGCTCTCCAGGGCTGCCCAGATTGCCCAGCAGTGTCACCTCCTCAGGGAAGCATTCTCTAACCTCTGCATCCAATGTTACCCCCTGTCTCCCAGTGTCACACCCCCTGTTTTATATCTTCTTGATTAGTACTGTCTGATATCCAGTCTGGTTTATCTGTGCACCTGATTCTTACCTGTTCTCCATCACTAGGATATAAACCCCAGATGTCAGAGAACATGACTGTGTTAGTCTCAGCTGGATCCCCAGCCTATGATATGGTGGTCACCAATTTCATTGGTCACCAATATTTGTAGCCTGAGTAAATGAATCTTCTCTCACTCTGATCTTCCTGTGATGATGGGACCCAGTAAAGGCAAACCGACGAAGCTCACCATGTATGGGGCCATGTCGTGACTTTGGGCTATATAGTGAGAGCTCAAGGGAGCTCTGTGATGGACAGGTTAGGACTGAGTCAGGAGGATCATGGCATTTGACCCCTGGGAGTTGGAAGACCAGCTTCCTCTCTGGGTTGGGATTTTCTCTTTTCCTACTTTAACTAAAGTCTGTTATCATGCCCCCTCCCCTGGCTCCAGCCCACCCTGGATGCAAAAACCCTGGGGACTGTCAGGGGCTTCTTTCTAAACCATCTTCTCAGACTTGGGGGACATTCCTTGCCCAAATGTACTGCAGGTGAAAAAATGGAACTTCTTGGATGTGAAATGAGGTTACTGATTTGGCTGCTGACACTTACAAAACTCACAAGGAACGTGGTGGTCTGGAGAAGGGAGAATGACCATACCTTCTAGCCCTCACTTTGTACCCACGGGATTAGGAATCACGGCTTGAGGTCTGAATCTTGGTCATGTTCTGTAATATCTGTGTGACTTGGGCAAATGCTTTCTTCTCTTGAGTGTCAGTTTCCCCATCTGTGAGTTGAAATCATAATGCCTGCCTTACCTGTGAGGATCAAGTGACCTTCCCAAGTGGGGGCACCCAGCAGAGGCTTTCCTAATGGGGGGCAGGTTAGCATGGAGTTGAGAACTGACATCTCTAGAGTTAGACAGACCTGAATTTGTATCTCCTTCTTACAAGCTGGCTGACCATGGATAATGCTCTTTACTTCTCTCAACCTCTGTTTCCTCATCTGTAAAGTGGCTATCATAACATTAGCACATACCTTAGGACTCCTGGAGAATCAGCTAAGAATATACTTTTACAGAAAATGTCATTCAGGTAGTAGTTACTGCTCTTTAAAGCCTTATAAATTCAGATCCTTCCTTCTTAGACAGAAATGGAAGTATCACTATGGCCAGGTCTAATATGATACCCAAATCCCCCAATAAATAACAAATTTATTATTCAACCCAATCCACAGAAATACTTGGTCTCATTAGATGTCAGTATTCTGTGCAACAAGGGGGTTGACAGAGTGACCTTTAGCAGTGAGTATGGGGGATACATCCTAGAGAAAAGATGAGAGGGAGTCACTGCCTCCTGTCTTCTCTCTGCTGTGAAGTCTCCTTGCCCAAAGCAACACACATCTCCCATTCACTCAGCATCTCACACATCTGTATTTAGCTCCTCAGGAAGCCCAGTCAGCAACACCTCGTCCTGAAATGTGACTTGAATATGGCCTGCCTCTGAGTAAATCTATGTAATCTGGTTTGTTTGTGGACAGAGGTAGGCGGCCTCTGGCTCGGAGAGGCAGGCTGCGAGTGACCTTCTCTAACTTGATTCTCCAGGGTTTGTTTGCAAGAACACAGACGCCCAAGTGGCCACTGACAATATGTGTTCCGACATCATATACGGGGCATATTTTGCTCAGAAACATGCCCTGTTAGTTGTTGAAACCTTTTTTGCATTCCCTGAAACAAATGACACTATAGTGTATTTTCTTTGGGGGGGCAGTAAATAAAAGTCTTTTATGTTGACAATGATAATATTATATTCTACAATCTATTTGCATTTCTCTATCCTGTGGATTTTATTGCTTGGTATAAATCCCCAGGCTGAGGCACATTAAGCTTCACTCAGGGAGAAACTGTGCATTTTATCAAAGGGCTGGGCAGCTACATGCACAAGATGTCACCCGCAGGGACTTGTTTTTGCCCAGATGTGCAAGGACTATGTAGAGGGAGAAGGAAATGCCCATGCGTGTGCAGGCTTCAGCAGGTGCACATGGAGCCTGGAAGGATTTCCTTTGGATCCACAATCAAAATGGATTTCCAGGAGGGAGCTGGTCTGAGCACATGCCTCCTTCATGTGCTGCATATGGCCCCATCCCGCCAGGCAGGTCCTCAAGAAAGCAATCGGCACCTGCTTCAGCTCTGGCCAGAGCTCGTTGGCCCGTGTGATGGGCAGAAACCTGAAAGGAGGACACAGAAGCATCTCAGAGACTTGAGGAGTTGAGTCTCTCACCACCTTCCTGCAGGTCTTCTGATTACTTCTGAGCTTAGGAGCCTCTTCTTTCAACAGGCAAGTCAGTAGTCTCTGAGATAAAACCACGACACAAGCTTGAGCCAGGGTTAATATCAACCATCCGCTGTCCACTGAGCGTTGACTGTGGGCCATGCATTGTGCTAAGCACTCTCATTTAATCCTTACAACAATCCCTATGAGGTAGGTGCTACTACTACCCCATTGTGCAGATGGGGACACTGAGGCCTAAAGTTCCACAGCTGGTAACTTGCAGAATAGAAATTCATCCCCTGGGCCGTCTGGCTCCAGCTGTAGTTATTCAGGGCAGGAGTCCATATGCTAAGTATGTCTTAAGAAACCATCAGTGGTGGCCACATAGCTACTCCAGTGCCAGGGATAAAAATATGAAGATAAAATGAAAAAGGAGCAGCTTTAATGGGATAATGATATTATCCCATTATGTTGTGGGATTATGTTGTTTGGTTGCCTGGCATAAGTTAATTTCCATAACGTTTTTCTATCTCAGTCGAAGCTGTCGTCTTCTTCTTTTCTCATCTAATGATGTTTCACAGGTGTAGGAAGTGGGACTGTATCAGGCAGCTACGTCTGAGAGTCTTGTCTCTATTTAATGGTTTGATTGTAACTTCACCCTGAAGCCCTTGGAAAAGAGCAGAGAGTCCCTGCCCCAGCGTCATTTAGAAGAACACCTCAAATGTGGTGGTTTCTGGGTCACTGGTTAGGTTAAGCAAGTGGGTTTCTAGATCTTCAACCTTTAGTGGGAAAGTTCTGTGGCTTGGATTAGTAAATTAAGTGCTTATTTAATTACATTTCAAGCCCATTTATCTGTTTTTGAGTCTAAGGAAGATGCATTCCATCAGAAGGGGTAGACAGAAGGGGACGAATAAATGATTTTCTCTTTTTTCCCCTGACTCATTTGAACAGCTGTTCCCAAATTGAACCTTTAAGTATGGCATTTGTGAGTGAAATTGCCCCCTTTTATTTTCAAGGTAATTGAATCCCGTTTTTCACTTTCCATTTTCTTTTAGAAGAACCAAAATGTTTTTAGAACTTAGCTTCTCCGTGGGTAATGTTATAAGGTGGGATCTTCAATATCGTAAAAGAGACGGGCATGCTGATGGCATTCAAGAAATTCAAGACAAGGGCAGTCAGGTCTGTTCTTTGCAGCTGAACCAACCCCACCAGCCTCCGAGAGCATATTGATTTCACTGTGTTTGCACTTGAAACACCAAAGGAATGTCCACACCTTGTCCTTGGGTCAGGGCTGAGGGATAGGAGAGGTAGAACTTTGTCACCCTTGGAAAAGCTGAAGGGCAGTATCTATCACTCAGAAGCAAAGCCTGGAACAGCGAGCTAAATTGGTTTAGATCGGGGTCTCCAAAATGCCGGACAAATGAGTTGATTTTAGGTGGCAGTTGGACACGACTTTAAATAATATTGAATCCCATAGTAACATATGATTATCTTTCCGACTGTCTGCCAATCCTTCTGATTACATGAAGGGCAAAGTCTCCGTTTGATGCTCTGTCTTTAACATTTTTCTCATCTCTGTCTTTTTCAAATAAAAAAAAATACCAGGCCTGAGTCTTGGGCCTCTAGAAGGTAACAGTTTCCCCCTTTCCATTTAATAACATTGTTTTATTTTTATTGTTTTGTTTTTATGATAATCTTTGATGGCACTTTTAATGGTTGGATATAAAGTTTTATTTTAAGACAAATGGGTTAAGATGTTTTTTGCTATTTTTTTAAAGTTTATTTATTTATTTTGAGAGAGAGAGAGAGCTAACAGGGGAGAGGCAGAGAGAGGAAGAGATAGAATCCCAAGCAGGCTCCACACTGACAGCACAGAGTCTTGAACTCATGAACTGTGAGACCATGACCTGAGCCTAAACCAAGAATCAGATGCTTAACTGACGGGGCACTCCAGATGTTTTTTACTATTGAGTAAATGATGTTTGTGGTTTTGCAGAACTCACTTGCACAGCGTCTGAGTGCTAAAGCCTGGCATGCTCTGGTTTCAGCGGCCCAGCAGGAAATTGGGGAAAGACTGGTTTCTCCCAAATTCACAGCTATGATATCCAGTCATCCCTCTGCCCTCAGCAGCTGTGTGCTTAGCTTCCTTGAGCTTCAGTTTTCTCATCTGTAAAGTGGGTGTTATGAGCAGCTGGAGGAAAGTGGACAGACACAGACGCTGGCCCCTTGGCGGAGCCTCGAGAGGTCAGGTTCTCTTACTTCAAGGTGGGTTGTGTTCTGTTCCCTTATTGCTGGGGCTCTGAGTTTGCTGCTGGGTGGGAGAAAAAGTGAGTCACAGTTCATAACCCCTGCAGCCTGGGGCAGAAGTGTGCTCCTGAGGCCAGAGACGCAAGCAAACCCATCTGGCCAAGATGGCTCAGCAGCATGAAGGTTGAGGTTTTGTGCACTGGCAGGCTTTCCCCTTCTCAGGCAGCAAATCTTTGGCAATCGGAGGCAGGCTCTGGATTAAGCTTAATTAAAATTCACTCTTAATTAGGGCCATTACTTAAAATCAACTCTATGTAATGAAGCTGTATAATCATAATTAAGCCCCAGAAATGGAATTAGGAAGCACAGAATGTTAAAGCCAAACACAGATGGGCTCAGGGCCTATGAGGACTGAGACAGGACTTCTGGATTCAACAGGATTTCAAATAGCTAAGGACCAATGATTGCATTGATGAGAACCTGGATGGCCATCAGGACAATGGGCTGATCAGAAAGAGGATTTGGGATATAGGGGACCCCAAGATGCAAAGCTTGCATGACATTATGGGCAAGAGGATGGGTAGCATCAGGCAGAGGGGACCAATGTGTGGTGAGGAGGGACAGGGACACTTAACAACATTTTGTATTGAGAACTTACTCTGTATCCAGCACTGTTCTGGTGTGTGTGTGTGTGTGTGTGTGTGTGTGTGTGTGTGTGTGTGTTTAAACGTAAGAGCTAATTTTATTGTCACAATCACTCTGTGAATAGATATTATTATTTCCTCCAACTTACAGATCAGGAGCCTGAGGCTCAGGGAGGTTAA
Organism: Hyaena hyaena; assembly: GCF_003009895.1. NCBI lineage: Eukaryota > Metazoa > Chordata > Mammalia > Carnivora > Hyaenidae > Hyaena > Hyaena hyaena. Next base: position 685,349 of record NW_024080734.1, on the reverse strand, counting down.
GTAACTTGCCCAAGGACACACAGCAAGTACATGGCAAATATTAAGGGCTGCACAAATGGTATTTATTATTATAAAGGTACGGTCTGTCTGTTTACTCTGTTGGTCAGAGTTAGTAAGACCTACAAGTAACACATGCACAGAAGCTATACCTAAGTTCCAAGTGAGGTCACTTACCCATGATTGTCCCCAGATCCTAAGCCTATGCCTCTATTTTTTTTTTTAAGTTTATTTATTTACTTTTGGTGGGGGGGGGGAAGGCAGAGAGAGGGAGAGAGAGAATTCCAATTTCCATGCTGATAGTATGGAGTACAATGCAGGGCTTGATCCCATGAACTGTGAGATCATGACCTGAGATGAAATCAAGAGTTATGCTTAATCAACTGAGCTACCCAGTTGCCCCAAGCCTATGCCTCTAACACTATCAGGATAGGCCAGGCATTTAGGTTTAAAGAGGAAGGTACTATTGGGTACTTATTCCAGAACTGCAGAGCTGCGGGGGGGGGGGGGGGGGGGGGGGGGGGGGAGAAAGCAAGAGGGAGCTCCATTTGATACTTGTTTTTTGACTTAGCATTTTAGTTTTCCTTGCTCAGGAGACCCTGGGAATCAAAGTCAGGAGCAGTAAGGGGATGTTTGCACACCTGTAGTTTCCCCCCTAAGCCCCCAATTGTTCAGAGGATGGCTCATGTCTCATACCTCTTATGCCATATATACATACACATATATATGTATATATATGCACACATATATACACATACATACATATGCCATGTACAAATACTGTGCTGTCTCAGAGATACTGTCCAGGCTGGGGTGCCCTCCCTGACTCTGTTCCTGCTCTCAGTCAAGTCAGACAGCAGGAAGGACTTCTCCACACCCAGATTTAGAACCCGATATGCCACTGGTACTGGAACTGTCCTGTAGTTCATATTTCCCAAACAGTCTCAGGCCCACACAGAGATTCCTCTCAGTGGGACTCACTCTACAGCGCTCGCCTCTACTAATGGGAATATCACTACTTACTGAGTTCAATCCTTCAGTTTTAGAAGAAAGTGTAGAAGGGGCATTTGGCTTAGGCCTAGGCCTAATGATAGTGAAGGCCTTCCAATTCCAGACTTTTTTTTTTTTTTCCAATTCCAGACTTTTGATATCATCTCTAAATGAGTGATACACATAGTCCATATGTGGAAGTATTCATCTGTTAAATGCAAATGCTTCAGTCATATCACACTTTTTTCCTGCAAGGATGTGTTAGCCTTTCCCCATATTTTCATATACGAGGAACCTGATTTGAAAAAGACACATCTTGGCCTGGTCCACTGTCTGCGTCTAGGAGGCCCCAGGAATTATCAAAGACCTTTCCATTGCAATGTTTCTACTCTGTGTGGAGGGGTAGGGAACATTCTTTCGGTGAATGCCTTTTGCTTATGCCCTGGGTCTCCTTAGCATGGAGGCGTGGGACCTACACAGAGGTCTTGCTCTGATAAGAAAAGGCTTAAGTTTGCTGTCCAGCACCAACATTACGTAGCCAAGAGCCCTGCTGTTCTGAGGAGGAGGCTAAATGGTGGGAGGAAGAGATGTGGTGGCCAAACCAGATTTCTCAGAGGCCTAGAGGCCCTGCTTGGCAAGGAATGGAGCAGCTTCCTTGTGCACCTGCAGGCTGCCCCACCACACAATTCCAGGGGCATCCTTCACATGGCATTCAATGTAATTGTCTCCCAATGGGGTGGTGCCACAGGGAGGTCCTGATGCAAACCCCAGTCCCAAAGGGCACTTCCAAAGTGAGCTAGGGCTACATTAGGGGGTTGAACCCTGGATTGCAAGGTATTCACAGACCCTGGCCCATGAGGAGGCCACCGTCCCTCTCCTACCCATGACCTCTTTGTCCTTTATCCTGAGAGCATTTGCCTCTGTTTACACTAAATAGCCCCGGTGCCGTTTGCTGATTCCTGTATTTTGGGCAAGCTGAGCCGGAGGCCCCTGCAGCCGGTCTGAGCAGGTAGCTGACCTGGCGGTGGTCACGCGGAAGGTCCTGCTCTTCCAACAAAGTTTAGCAAACACCTTATCTCCCACAAAACAGGTGAGGTAATGTTTATGAAAGATCTCTCTGTCCCTTTCCACCGGGCTGAGGGCTGCCAATGTGGCCGACCTGTGCCGAAAGGTGGACTCTCCTCAGCCACCTTGCTCCCCCCACCCCATTCTCCTCCTGCTCCCTCATTGGGGTGGGAAACCTCGCTGATGTCCTTCCTCACCGCAGATGGGGGGAGAGCAAGACCCTCCATTCTGGACAGTCCACTCAGGACTCACATTGGCCTTTGCGTCTCCACTTTCCAAGACACATTCACAGCTCCCTTAGATGAGGAAACTGAGGCAGAGAGAAGCAAAGCATCTTGGCCAAAGGTACAGGCAGGGTGATGGCTGGCCTGGGGGTCCAGAGTTCTACCTCCTGAAGTCCCTTCTGAACTGCTTTATTTGTGATCAACACTCGTTTATTTATTTATTTATTAAAAAAAATTTTAATGCTTTTTATTTATTTCTGAGAGAGAGAGACAGCATGAGCAGGGGAGGGTCAGAGAGAGAGGGAGACACAGAATCTGAAACAGGCTTCAGTTTCCGAGCTGGCTGTCAGCATAGAGCCCAATGCGGGGCTTGAACCCATGAATGGTAAGATTGTGCCTTGAGCCAAAGTTGGACACTTAATCGACTGAGCCATCCAGGCACCCCAATCAACACTCACTTAAAGATACCTTATTTTTTAGAAGGATGGATGGTTGGATGGATGGATAGATGGATGGATGGTTGGATAGGGGCTAGCCATAGAGATAGATTGAAGAAAGATAGCTCACAAGCAAGTAACAGGTAGAAAGATAGAGATGATTGTGTGAGTGTAGATGGTTCCTGAAGGATACATAAAAAACAACTGTGGGTAATAGTTGTTCTGGGAAGGCAATGGGGAATCTGGGTGAGAGAAACTGCTTTTTATTCTCTTTCTCCTTTGTTTCCTCTGAAGCGTTGAAGTATTTTCTTGTACACATATTAGTTTTTTTAAATGTTTATTTATTTATTTATTTTTGAGAGAGAAAGTGAGAAAGAGAAAACAGGGGAGGGGCAGAGATAGAGGAAGACATAGAATCTGAAGCAGGCTCCGCACTGTCAACACAGAGCCTGATGTGGGGCTCAATCTCATGTACTGTGAGATCATTACCTGAGTCAAAACCAAGAGTCAGATGCTTAGCTTTAGCTGACTGAGTCACCCAGGCACTCTTGTATACACACTGGTTTTAAAAATTTCCTTTTATATATATACATATATTTTTTTTTCTGTCTGATTTTCACGTGTTTGTCCACAGGGGAGATTGGAAACTGACACTCTAAGAAAGTCCCAGGAGGCTCCTTGAGGGAACCCACCAAGTCATTTCCTTGTCAGAAATCTGTTCCTACAGATGAATCAAATCCATCAGCTTTATCAGGCCTATAGGGGCTCCGGCTTATACTGAAAAGAACAGTGGTAGAAGGTGGGTGGCACTCAGCCCTTGGCATCTGAGAGCCCATGTGGCTGCACTGGTTAAGTCTGTCCCTGCCTCCGTTCCTGGAGAGCCTGTTTGTAGAGGAGCAGCAGAGATGTTTATTTCACGAGTGCTTGCAAACATGACTGATTGAAAACCACCTATATCCCCACAACTTAGAAGTGATTAATGATCATCTGTTCACCTGCATAATGGAATCCCGTGCTGTCATTAAGAATAAATCAGAAATCCTATACTTCCTGCGTTCAGTGTTAGATTCCACAGTGAACAAACCCTTCTGCCTTATGCAGTCTGGTTTCATGGATTGCACGTTCCTTGGCTCATCTGAATGTCTGCCTGTGGGGTTGGGGGCGCTGCTCTCCTGCCGTTAGGGTTCCTCAGACTAGAACGCAGAGAAGTCAGGTCAAAATGTGCCAAAGATGTTACCAATAATCATCTCTTGGTTGTGATACTTTGAGTAACTTATATTATTTTTCAGTTTTTTTCCTCCCATTTCCGATGCGCAAATGTCCTTTTTAATGAAAAAAATAAATGTTTATAAAGAACCCCTTAGATAAAGAACAATAACAGAATCTCTGAATAGGAAGATTGGAAGGAAATAAGACAAAATGATACCTTTGGATGGTAAGATCATAGATGATTTATTTTCTCCTTATCTTGATATTTCTTTGAATCTTCTGTGTTTGATATGTTTACTTTTATAATGGAGCATTCATATTTAAGATGACTTCTTTTTAGTGGGTGGAGAGGGAAGAAAGATGATGCTATTAAAAAACCAGAGCTTGAGACTCTTCAAAGCCTGTTCATGTTCATTGGTTGCTATTTAATGAGCCCCTAAAATGTACAGGTCACTGCACTGGAGGATACAGAGGTGAAAGAGATGCAAATCAGTTAATCAAGAAAATTACAGTCCATTTGAGGAGATAAAACCCTTTCTGAGACAAGATGCAAAGTCTCATCCTAGAGCATAGGCTATCAAAGTAATTATCATAACACTAGGGAGAAACTTCTCTGTATTTCTTAACTGTGCCAGTTTGGAGCCTCAGTGTCCTCTCCTGTGAATGTAGCCTGCCCCACAGGGTCACTGTGGAGATTAAATGAAGCTGCATGTCCAGGGCTCAGCAAGGTGCTTTGCAAACAGTCCATTCTCAACACAAACCATCATTGTCACCATGGCTCCGGGCACCATATCTGCTATTTAAAAGTCAGGCTAACACAGATGTGACAGAGCTGGGGTCTAAACCCACCTTTATCTGATCTCAAAGTTAATAGTCTTGCCCCAACCAGCCACTTTATTTCCCCTCTAAGTTTGACCTAAATGTCTTCACCTTTTGGTCTTGCTGGGAAGAAAATCTACATGTTCATGAAAGCATCAAAGGAGAAATAAATCTGCTTCAAGGAACATCAGGGGAAGATGGACTCACCTCTTGGTGCAAGATCTTGCAACTTTTGTCATTTTGCAGTTTGTGTCTCTTGGTGAAGGAGATTCCATCCACAGCCAGCAGTGGTGACACAACACTGCGGGGCCGTTCCCGATTCCCTTGCCATGAGTGTGACAGAGGGTGCTGGTCCGCTCTGGCTGAAGCGAAGAGGGTCATGAATGGAGAGCAAGTGGAGGCAGAGGGTCGGCCAGCTCCTTAGAGCCCTAAGGAGCTGGACAACCAAAGCCAAGAGGAGCACACTGACGGCCCACGGGCTAAGATTGGAAGTCTGGGGAAGCTGAGACAAAAACAACGGGGGCTCAGCAAGGGGAACATGGAAACTCAAAGCAGAGGGGAAATTCTGTTTATGGACCTTCATGTCATTCCCAAACTAGTTAACTCCCTGGGACAGGCTAAACATTGATAGTTTGTCTCCCTGTCCCTGCCCAGGGATAGTTTGTCCCTGGTCGACTGCGTTTTTTAGGGGTCTATGTAAGCCCCATTATAGCTCAGCCCACCTCATTCCTTCTTATTCTGTTCACCCCACTCTGTGCCAAGCACTGCTTAGCAACACCAGAGGACTGTGTGTTGGGATAAGGAAGAAACAAGGTAAACATATTACATGACAAGTTCTGTCCTATGGGGGGGGGCATCATGGTAGCTGATGGGCTGAGGCCAGCAGGAAAGGCATCCAGAAGAGTAGGTACTGAGCTGGGTCTTCAAGGATACTGTGAGCCGTCTCCCAGTGCCTCTGAGATAGGAGGGCAATTTCTGGCAAACACATAAGAGTGATGGATGCCCCTGCCATGTGCCTGGTGGAAGGTTGCATCTGAGTTACAGGTGTGTTCAGAGGAGATCTGGGGCGGTGAGGCTACCACACGGGTGGAGTGGGCGCCAGAGGTCATCGACCGACCTGCTGAGGGATCTGTAACGAGGGGAAGAGACAGGCCTGATTTGTCCATGTGGGACAATATGGAGATGTACCTCTCGGTACATATCTTCATTTTGGGGAGAAGAAATTCTAAATTTGTCATTTAATCAGATGACTTTAGAAAAGTAGGTATCTAGGTCTGAGAAAATTGGTTCATTCATTCATTCTTCATTTATTCATTCAAAACAATTCTTGTACCTCAGTTTATATTTCCTACTGATGAAATTTCTGTGGTGGCTACACAGATGGTTAAGGCTTTGTTCTAATCTCAAGAACCTTATAGCCGGAAGGAGTGGAAGATGAGGATTAACCCCATGGTGTTAACCCATAAACTGAGCTGGTCACATCACCACCTCACCACTACTTAAAATGTCCCAGTGGATTTCTATTTCTCTCAGGAAAAGCACAGACTTTCATCTAAGCCAAAGCATTCCTCCATGGCCTCATCTCCTGAGATCCATCTCCTAGCACCTCCCATCTTTTCGGTCCATGCCAGCCTCATTGTCCTTCTTTATGTGGGCCTTACCAACCACAGACCCATGACACATGCTGTTCCTTCTACCACTGTCATCTCCTCGGGTTCATGTCCACTCATCCTTCCAAGTGCACATCAATGTTGCTTCCTTGGGGGAGGCTTTCCTGGTGTATTTAAATTGACTGTCTTTATTATGCAACTCATACTCCATATAACATCCTTCATAAGTCTTATCCCAGTCACAAGCATTTTGCATTTATGTACTTGATAACTTTATTAATGTCTGTATTTTCCCCAGACTGTAAACTCCATGAAAGCAAGGACTGTGTCTTTTCAAAAAATCAACTTTACTGAGGCATAATTTTTGTACAACAAACATACCCGTTTCACACATACATTTCAATGAGTGTTGACAAATGAACACAAAAATGTATTCACCGTGTCAGCACCAACACAGTCAAGATGTAGAACATTTCCATCACCTCAGAAAGCTCCTCTGTGCCTCATTCCAATCAACTGCCACTGGCCCAGACACTGCTCTGCCTCCTGTGTCTATAGATTAGCCTTTTCCAGAGTTTCATATAAATGGAACCATGAGTAAGCATTCTGTTGTGTCTGGCTTCTTCCAGTCAACAAAATGTTTCTGAGAGCCATCCTTATTGTTGTGTGTATCAGTAGCTCCTTGCTTTTTGTTGCTGATACTCTTCTCCAGTTGGTTCGCGGAAGTTGCCTCTGTCTCTTCAGGTAGGCCGTTAGCTCCTTAAGGACAGGGGCCACATTCTTTGACACCTCTGATACTCGGTGTGGGCCCGAGTGTGGGCACATAGGAAACCTTTGGGAGTGGCATAGTCCTTCTTCCCTGACCCAGGGCCTGGGAGAGACCACTCGGTATCCACATTCAACGGTCACCCCGATATTCACAGTCTTCTCCTCCATGCCCCCAGACTGACCTTCTTGGCCCAGAGCTCCCAAGCACATTCAGAATCAGTCTGATGCCTCCCACAGCAACAGAGAGAAGTCCTGGGCCAGCCACAGCATTTGGGAGGTGAAGCTGGGAGCTCACGGGCAGATCCCTCCAACACGGTGCACCCTGATTTCCTTAACCACCAAGCAGAGACACTGCCGTCTACTTCACAGGGCCGTTACCTGGGCATGTGTGTGTGAGAGTGCTGCTTGAAGTAGAAAAGACGATACCTCACAGTAAGAGTGAATTTAATCATTTAATGGCATTAACAATGGCCTGTGTTACCTAGGGCTCCTTTTCCTTCCATCTCAGGATCTTCAGTTTCTTTACTCATCAGATGAGAGGTTGAGCTAGCATTCCCTAAGATGCCTTCCATGTTGCATTCTAAGAACCTTCTTGCAAGAACCTTCTTGCATTCTAAGGTGCTGGAATATGAGAGAAAGGGACTGATTGTCCAGAATTAGAAAAATTTCTGTGATTCTTTAGAGAACAACTGGCTTCTCCAAAAATTCTCTTCCCGAATAAAAGATTCAGCTCTAGTTGTGAGAACAAACCAGTGTTTTTGCATGAATAGGCTTAAGTCTGCAGCTCTTTCTAAGCCTGTCACGGAAAGTAATAGAGCCCCTTACTTCAGGAGTGCTGGGCGGCGCTATGAAGCGTGTCTTTTGCTGGACCAGATCTTTGATGGGGCCCTGGACTGGTGGAGCAAGCCAACAGTGTAGTTCAAACTACCTCTTTTGGGCCCAGTCATTCCACAAAGGATTCCTGAAGGCCTAGGGTGTGTCAGGGACTTTATAAACATTGTCTCTCCCACCGCCCTACGCTGGAAGTCTTAGACCAAAACTTAAGGTAGAGAAATGGTTCGGTGAGGTGTGTAAAAGATCAAGTTAGGGCTAGAACACCAGGTCCACTTTTCCACTCTAATAGGCCCTGCACTAGTCCCTGGGGGTGCAAAAATAGTTCAGTCACACTTGAATTCTTAGAGGCCAGGAAGAGAAAGCAATAGTTTAATATTTATTGAAGAGAAACGCAAGAATGTCAAGATTGTCAGTAACTCATTATCTAGTTCAACTCCCTCATTTTACTGAGGAGCAGAGGGGTCCAGAGAAGTGGTCTGACTTGCCTGGGGAGACACAGCCAGAAGGCTGCCAGTGGGAGCTGTTACCCCGGCCTCCTGACTCCCGGATTAGGGCTTTCAAGGCCAGAGCATGCCCTGGGGCAGAATGGGGACTGTGGCTAGAAACAAGGAAGTGCGGAATTAGGAACAAGGGTATTTCCAAATCACTGTCTCCAGCTTGCTGGGGCTCTGAGCGAAGAAGAATGGCGTTCTGGGAACCAGTCAGCAGAGACCATTTCATAACTGCCCTTCAAATAGTACAATGCTGTGTCCTTTCCCTGTGACCTGTGGCAGACTCCAGGACAAATCTCAGAACAGCCATTTTGAGAGACTGCATTTCCTTGCTCCCCACCCCCCAAGACCCTCATGTCAGCGTGGAGACCCAAGCACCTCGGAGTAGCAATTCCTGCTTTGCAATCAGTTCCAACTCCGTTTACTATTTGGTCCCAAACACCCTGTGTTTTGAAAAATCTTGGCTAACTATTAGGTTGTATTGATACACCAGTCCCCAATTATTTCCCCCTTTCTATTATTCTCAAAGACAGAAACTCCAGATCAGTGTGAGGTGGTCGGTGAATTGGTGGTACGACGGAAACTACCCTGACTAGTGCCCACCACCTGCCAGGGCCCGTGCCTGGTAAGCATGCAATCATCTTAGCTCCTTGGATCTTCCCACCAGCTCTGGAGGTTCAGTACCCATTTTCCCTACCTCTTAAGTGCAGTGAGCAGTGTTCAGGAGGGCTGTCATGCCAGGACACGGCAGAGCCAGGAAATCTGAGCCCCTGGGCTGTGCTGGGAGGGCTCCCCATTAGTCTGTGCATCTAACCACAGTCAGAGCAAGCACGCAGGGTCCCTTAGCGTAGAGCCCCTGATGGCCTCTAGGGGAGGCCCTTCCAGAGTCTGAAGTGACTGAGGAGCTGTGGAGGGCTATGGTAAGATCCAGGGGGACCCCCAGCCATCCCGGGAACCCCGGACAGGGGCACACGGGGCTCCTCGGCAGTGGGCATGGTGACTGCTCAGCCAACAGGACACAGGCTTCGCTTCAGTCGGCACATTCCCGCAGATGACCCAGGAGGCAAGACGATAATGGGGTTTGCAAGCCAGAGCCAGATGGTCCCATCTCTTCGCTCTGTGAACTCGAGCCTTGCTTTTCTCACCTGTAAAATGGGGCCCATATAAGCTACCTCAGTGTTACTTCAGATGATCTGGTGAGAGAGGTGTTATCTGATGCCTGGAAGAGAGTTGGAGCTTAATAATTGAGAGCTGCCATTCTTGCCACATGGCAGGTGTTCCTCTGAGGCTCCCTTGGCCACAAACCTGGAATATTCTATTTCTGCTCACCCCGAGTCGGCAGCACAGTAAGACTGTTGGTGGCTCTGGCCCAGGTCACCAGCACCAGCCTCAGGAGCAGCCCTTTGTGGGCCGTCACCACCAGTTCACAATCGGGGTAGAAGCATGCCTGCTCCATGCCAAGACCTGGGTGTCCCCCCTGCCAGTACGCTGGTGCTGGAACATTGGCCCAGAGAAGTTGGACATCAACTCAAGGCACGGAGAAGTGAGAAAGGATGAGAGAGAAGGAGGGGAGGAAGCTGAGAGAGAGATGCAGAGGTGATGGTGGAGGTGGAAGCTTGCAAAGGCAGGAAGGTGGGGTGGGTGAAGGACACAGGGTGTGACATCACACAGACCTGGACTCTAGCTCGGCTCTACCCTTCACCGTGTGTAACTTTGGGCAAATCGCCAGCTCCCTATGAGCCTGAGGTTTCTCAGTTTGTAAAATGGGGGTGCTGATGCTTTTTCCTTCAGAAGTTTGTTTTCAGGGAGGATTTAATGAGGTAATATAGGGAAAGCATAGTGCCGGGCTTGTAATCCTTAGTCCTCAGTCCTCACTGAGCAGAACGGAAATGGCTGGCTGTGGACTAAGTGTCCTCGGTAAAACTTAGCCAGAATCATAATTAGTATTATCTCCTAGTGGCCAAGTAATATCTTATTCTCTCAAAGGCCATGAATGGGTGCAATCATCACTTTCCCATTTTACAGATGGGGAAGTCAAGGAGAGTGGCAGGAACCTCCCTACCGCATAAGGTGTAGATACTTTCACTTGCACCCTGTTGCCATCTAGGGGGGGTCTGGCCATGCTCTGGGTGCCCAGTCAGCAGTTGTGCGGTGGTGCCTCATAGGAGCAGAACCTCTTTACCTCCCTCACCCTCTGGGCCATGCCACTTTCCCCAGCCACTTCCAGGCACCACAGGCCTCAGGAGCAACAGCTGCCGGAGCATCTGGCCTCTAGGGGGCAGCAGGAGCCTTGGAAACCCTAGGCTGGCTTGGCTGGGACTCCTGTGCCGGCACCCTGGGGAGAATGCTGACCTGCTGAGGCCCATGCTGCCTGTGCCTGGAGCTGAACTCAGGGCTGAGCTGCGAGAGAGGGGGAGAAAGAGGGGCACTGAATTCAGATGCTTGGCCTCCTCCCGAAATCCCCTCTCCCTGGCCAGCCGTTTCGGTTCTGCTCCGTGAATGGGGGCTGCCCTGGTCCAGGTACCATGGGGGATTAAATGTGGGCATCTCCCAGCCCTCCCGAAAGTGAGGGAGCCCAGTGCAGCCTGGGGAGTGGCAGGATCAAGTGGTGCAGGTGGGGGGTTCAGCGCGCATCATGACAGAGCCTGTCAGAGAGGCCATCTTCCAAGCCACCAAAGGCCATGCAGGACCAGAATGTTCTTTAGAACTGCACCTGGACCCCTCGGGCCTCTGCCTAAGGAACTGGCTCACCACTGTGTGGTTCTAGGGTCCCAGAGGGCCAGATCCCTGGGCCTTCCCCAAGCCTTGGAGTCAAGGTCTATTGTTTCAGCCAGTTGTCCAGTGTCCTTTGTGCACGCGCACATCGGACAGCCTCCGCTCTGCGCTGGCAACAGGACACCTAACAGAAGGGCCACGGGAGGGCCTATACATACTGTTCTATGTATCCCCCCGCCCCCACACTATTCCTTCATCTGTTCTTTACAAATGACAACCTGGACTGAGGCTCAGAGAGGTGAAGTGATGTGCCCAAGGGCACACAGCAGTCAGTACCTGAAGCACAATCAGAACATAGGGCTATGTGGTCCTAGAGCATGTGTGCTCTCACTCTCCAGGTAACCAAGCATGGGTTAGAGAAGCAGTAAAGGCCACGGCCAAGGAAAGGAGCCAGGATGACCGTGGACTTGTGAGGGGGGCCCGCCTTGGACACTGCAGCTTGGGGCTGGCACATAGAAAACACAGAGATGCTTAGACTTCTCTCTCTCTCTCTCTCTCTCTCTCTCTCTCTTTAACATTTGGAGATAACAGGGAGAGCTAAGTCTTCTGTTCTCCCCTCCCCCTGGGCCACTGCCAGAGACGGTTCTGTCCTGGTCGGACCAGAGTCCATGTGGCTCTGGGGTCGAACCCTGTGCATTCTGGCAGGCAAGGGGGTGGGGGTGGGAAGAGAAGCGTCTGGGTCTAAGGTTACCTGGCAATCTGTTTTCAGACTCCTGAGCTGCCTGGAAGCTGGACCTTCCAGGTCTATTTCCTTCAGTTTCCTTATCTGAAACATAGATCTCCTGCGCCTGGCCTCACTGGCAGTTTGCAAGTATTCTGTGAGATCATGTGGGAGGAGAGAGCTCTGCGAACCCAGATGTGCAGTTCAAATGTCTACTATTACTCAGGACAAGTGCTCAGAAATTGAGATCGGTGTGGGGTCATCAGAGGATGACCATCTCTCTACCCCACTAGTCAAATAAGATTCAAATAGTCCACTGGAATGGGTTGGTGATGGCCCCTAGCTCTGTTAGCTCAGACAGCCTCTCTCGTTTGTGCCCCCTCACCCTGTTCTGTCTTTAATCTGTCTCTCTCTTCACCATTCAAATTAATTATTTGAATGACCAGAAGCCTGAAGTTCCTTTCCAGGACCAGTGGCCCTGAACCCGCCCAAGAACTCTCTTCCCTCGGGCTTCCTCAGACTGAGAAATGCCAGGACTCCCACCATGCTCAGGTCGCTCCTGTGGCCACCTGACACTTTGCCAGCTCTACACAGGGGGCCACAGGTCATCAGCCAAGCACCTGCTTCCTCCCCAGCCTGCAGAGACAAGAAAGCGGCCATGCAAGCATCAGTGGGCTTCCTAGACGGGTGCATCTCTTCTGTATTTTGGTCAAAGGTGATCTTGGTCAGGATGTGGATGGATTGGTAACAGCGAAAAGAAACACACAGAGACAATAACACTGATATTTCCTGAGCAGAGAAATGACCTTCAGACGCTACTCACCTGTGACAGCAACAGATCCCTCTCACTTTCGGAATCTCTCTGGTCTTCCTGCTCTAGAACATCTTCCGCTAATGGCTCAACCTACAGGGACAAGTATAATGTGGTGACGGCTCATTGTCTCCTTGGACATGGGCTGAGGTCTCAGAATCCCCCAATTTGGGCATGTGCTTTCCTCTCTCGATGCTTCCATTTCCACATCTGTATGATGGGCACTCCCTATCACTGCTCCATGATCTAGGATTCGTAGGAGGATCCGAGGAGATGGCCCATGGAGATGAATGCTCCACACTTAGCACACGTGGGCCCCACCCTCTTGCCACATCTCCAGGCTTTCTAGAATGTTGTTACTTGGTAGTGAATAAATCTCTGACTCCTCAAATAAGGGTAAAAAGACTACTTTCATTTGACCCAACACTGCGGTTCTGGGACTCTGACAAGTAGAAATGAAAACTAAGGATACAAGGACACGGATGATTATCATCACATCGGCTGTATGTGTTGAGAGGGGACTAGAAAAACCCTACAAACTAAAATGCACCAATCTTGGAGAGGGTGAATAAACTATGGTACGAACATTGTTGGATTAACCAGCTATGACAATAATGAATGGTTTCTCTTTCTTTTACTCTAGAGAGACAGCCATGATACATTCAGTAAAAATATGTACAGGGAGGGGCGCCTGGGTGGCTTAGTCGGTTAAGCGTCCGACTTTCGCTCAGGTCATGATCTCACGGTTCGTGGGTTCGAGCCCCGCGTCGGGCTCTGTGCTGACTGCCAGCTCAGAGCCTGGAGCCTGTTTCAGTCTGTGACTCCCTCTCTCTCTGACCCTCCCCTGCTCACTCTCTCTCTCTAGAAAAAAAAAAAAAAAAAAAACCTTAAAAAAAATATGTACAGGGAAATATGTATAGTGTGATTTAAAAAAAAAATTCTTCATCTCCCTTTTATATACACACACACACGCGTGCACAGTATGTGTGTGAAATGAGATAATGTCAGAAGGCCAGTGCACAAAAAAGTCCTCAGGGAATGAAATGAGAGAATTAAGTTTGATAATCCTACCATTTCTCTCTCTCAAAATGGGAAGTGTTTTCATACTGCAGACTGTCTACCCTATGAATACCTCTGAGAGAGTGGATAAAGCCAACATTGTCACTCATCTCTAATCCGGGGCTTGTCAGCCTCAGGCCAAGATCAAAATAGAAGGTGTGTGTGTGTGTGTGTGTGTGTGTGTGTGTGTGTGTGTGTTTGGAGGAAGGAGAAGGGAAAGGTATCACTTATTAGATACTTTCTGCATATCTAGGAACATGCTAGGTGTCTTCACACATACACACACAATACACACACAAACACACACACATGCGTGCATGCCCTAGTTCATTGGATACAGACAGAGCTCTGCAGTGAAGAGATTAGCCTCATTTTGTGAACAAGGAAAGTGAGGTGTAAAGAGCTTGTGACCATCTTGCTGAAGATTACCCTCTCAAAGGCTGAGCCGGATGCAAATGGGCCATCTGATTCCAAGGCAAAGTGGGGTGGTCCCACAGGCCCCACACTAGAAAGCTTCTGCTCTGAAACAATACTACTGGTAAGAACAGGAGCAGAGAGACTGCCAACATTTATGGAGTTGGCATAGATCATAGTTGGCATCCTGGCCAAATCCTTTGTACCTACTTTATATGAATATTTCAATGGATCCTCACAAGGGCTCAAAGGTAGGGATCACTATTATTCCCATTTAACAGATGAGGAAACTGAGCCACAGGAAGATAAATTGTGGAAGAACCCAAACTCAGAAAATGAAGAAAAGACATCTGACCTCAGGCAGTCCGACGGTAGAGCCTGCCCCTTCGAGCCCCTGGGGACCCAGCGGACCGTTTCCCCAGCCCCGGCCTGGAACTCTCCATCCAGCAGGTCCTTTCCATGTAGCCAGGCTGACATCAGTCCCCGGGCGCTGCTCAAAGGAGGAAACCCAGGTAGGGGGAGGCTGTGAGGCTTAGGGTGCCTGGGTTTCCACTGGCTGGCCTTGGCTGGTTTTAGTGAAGCTTGTAGGGGTAACTCTGGCCTTTCTCTAGGTCATCTCAGAGCATCTCTCTTCTGGCAGCCTCTTGGACTTCCTGTGGCCCACCCTCCAGAAGTCCAGCCCCAGGTGCCCAGGCCTGACAGCAGTGACGGCCAGCTTCCTCCAGAGCTTTGCTCAGGATTGGGCTATGCTCCTTTTTTATGGCTTCAGCGATTTCCTTCCCACCAGGACCATTTTTGTCATTTCTCATAACCACCTGAAACATCATTTTCTTTTAATTTAAATCATCTTACTGTTTAAACATACAGGGGCACCTGGGTGGCTCAGTCAGTTAAGTGTCAGACTCTTGGTTTTGTCTCAGGTCATGGTATCATGGTTTGTGGGTTTGAGTCCTGCATCGGGCTCTGTGCTGACAGCATGGAGCCTGCTTGGAATTCTCTCTCTCTCTCTCTCTCTCTCTCTCTCTCAATCTCTCTCTCTCTCCTGTCTCTCTCTGCTCCTCCCCTGCTCTCGTTTAAATACATAAACATAAAAAAATCAAAAAGACATACACACAACCAAAACTCCCCAAAACAAAAAATAAACTTTGTATTTAAGAAGAAATCTGTGGGGCGCCTGAGTGGCTTAGTTGGTTAAGCGTCCGACTTTCGTTTAGGTCATGATCTCGCGGTCGGAGCCTGGAGCCTGTTTCAGTCTGTGACTCCCTCTCTCTCTGACCCTCCCCTGTTCACGCTGTCTCTCTCTCTCCTAGAAATAAATAAAACATTAAAAAAAAAAAAGAAGAAGAAGAAATCTGTATCACCGCTATAAACAGAAAAGCAGTGTGGCTAACCATGACTAGAAGGTTATTGTACAAGAAAGATGATAAAGCCGAACAAAACCTTCCAATTCCCAAGACATTGCAGCCTGCAGAGGTGCTGAGCCTAGCAGGCCTGCTCTCTTCTTGTTTTTATCTTTTTAACTTTTTAAATGTTTATTTATTTTTGAGAGAGACAGAGAGTGAGCAAGGAAGGTACTGAGAGAGAGAGAGAGAGAGAGAGAGAGAGAGGGAGACACAGAATTTGAAGCAAGCTCTAGGCTCTGAGCTATCAGTACAGAGCCCGAGGTGGGGCTTGAACCTGTGAACTGTAAGATCATGACCTGAGCCGAAGTCAGATGCTTAACTGACTGAGCCACCCAGGTGCCCCCGCCCTCTCCTTGTTAAAATGAGAGAGCGAGCATTGGAGAGGCGGTCAAGGCACAGCAGCACCTATGGAAATGCTCTAGGTGACACCAGCTGAGGGCCTGAAAGAGGCCTGAGACACCCCATGTGCGGGGTGCTGGTGGCTCTGACTCGGTGGCTGCCAGCCTTGTTAGGAAGTACCATCTGGGACACGTAGTCCTCGCTGATGTCTGGGTGTTTCGCATCCAGCTTTCCTGCTTTTTGAAGGACCCCCATGCTCATCTGCCTCTTGGGAGATGCTCTCGGCCAGAGGACCTGCTTGTGCAGTGACGGCCAGCCTGGCAGCCAAGTCCCTCAGACCAGGCGGGGCGGGGGGGGGGGGCAGCTCCTGGGGCTGCTTTGAGAGCCTCTCTCGGGAAAAGGTTTGTGGGAGGGGACATTACCGTCAATGATAATTGCCCCTGAGAAGGAGAGTGCAATTAGGGCAAATTCTATGTGTTTTCTATCATTTGATTATTTTTTGATGGTAAGAAAAATTTACATCATATTTGACATTAATGATGATGATGAAGAAGACTTTCCCAAGACAGTCTGGCATCCCCGTGTACGATCCTGCCAAGGGTCTAGGAGTCCTGCCTGGGCATTTGGAAGGCAGTACAGTGGGCAGGTCGGAGCTGTGGCTGCTTCTCCTCAGGGTGGGGGTGGGGGTGGTTCTCAGTGCAGCAGCTCGAGATCTGGGTCAGGGAGGACATGGGGGACACGAAACCAGTCCCAGCTCCCGGACTCACAGAGTGAACGATGCAGCATAGCACGTCCTGGATTGTGAACGTTCCAGCAGGCCGGAACTTGCCAGTTGGTTGATCTTTGGCAAGTCACTCAAACGCCTCTGAGCTTGCCTGGGGAGATTACAGCCTATCTTGAAGAGTTGCTGTAAAGATCAAGGGGATGCTACCCCATGGTGCCCAGATCCACAGTGTGACCCTGGGGTCTTGACAATCAACTGGCTGTGCAAGGTTGGTTGCGGGACTTTCCCTTCATGGACCTCGGTCCTGTCGCTAGCAAATCAAGGACCTGATAGGATTGGAGGTCCCCAATTACACCCACTGGTGAAACTCAATCTTCACACTTGCTTTGTAGGCTTTAGAGTTTTTTCTGATTAGCCACCAGCATTTAAAAATCAGGTACTTCCATATAGAAATCCAAGTTTTGCATGTCTGCTGACAAATCAGAGGTCCAACATGGCGTCTTTGGGCCCACATGTCGTCTTTGCTGAGCACTGGTTAGGGACTGTCCGGAGATGGGACTCACTAACATGGGCTTTTCAGCTGTTTAAATTATTGGGTGTTTAATATTCACAGCAGCTATATTTTACAGGTGAGGAAACTGAGGCATGGAGAGGCTGACTAAATAACTGACCCCAGGTCATTCAAAGATGGATGGAGAGCCAGGACCGCAAGCCCTTCAGTCTATGTGTCTTCAGTGCATCATGCTGCCTCTCAGTCTGAGAGCCCTGACCGTGCCTGATGCTCGGGAGACAGGCAGGAGCAGAGTGAGGTTCCCAGTGTAGGGTCTCGCAGTCCCTCCTCTGCTGGGGAGGCAAGGGTGAGCTCTACTCTGTTTGTCCCCCTTCCCCAAGCCAGAGCTGCCAGGATGGAGTGTACGGGACCTCACTGAAGGTGGATGAAGCCAAACCTCCCCCTCTAATGATGGCTTGTGTTGACCCTGAGGGCAGCCCCTGCCTAGCCGGCCCCCAGCTGGCCCCCAGCTGGCCCCCAGCGGCTTCCAGGGTGCAGGGCTCTCCCTGCACTTTCTCTCTATTTTGGCTTGGCAGAGGTGCATACCTGCCTCCCCAGTCGCTCCAGCCCTCCTGTTTACTCTGCAAATAGCCAAATGCTCCACACTGTCATTTAGAGGCCAGGGGGTGGCTGCCGCGGGGCACCAGGCGGCCTGGGCCTGTTTGAGCTATACTGGGACCTGCCTCGTGCACACGCGCCCAGATCCCATTTGCCTAGGATTTAATGGGCCCCCACACCCCTGTAAGGTGCAGACACGAGCCAGGGAGGCAGCCAGGGAAGGCAGAGGGGAGGGTGTGTGGGAAGGGGGTGCTGCTGGGCTCTGGCTGATTCAGCTCCTTTTGAGCCCTGTGACCTTGAGTCTCTGGGGCTTGGTGCCTCAGTTTCCCCATCAATAGCTAACCTTCCAGAGCTCTGGAGATAAACCAACTCATGGATTAAGATGATTCTGGTGAGGCATCTACTGTAGGCATGGCAGTGGGACAATAGCCACAATGTTTAGCATTTATCGTAGTTAGAAGCGTTCAACACCAGGCATTGGACTAAATCTTTGAAAATTTGTCATTGAAGTATAGCACAGTTTCAGAAAAGTGTACAAATTATAAACATCTCACTCAATGAGTTTTCTTACAGTCAGATGCCTGTGCAATTAGCACCCAGATCATGAAGCAGGCGATGCCAGCACTCCAGGAAAAGTCTCCCCACGCTCCTCTGGCCACTACCCACCACCCGCCTTGCATCAGATCTTCACCCCCCACCACAGTTCCACAGGTAGGGACTGGGCCATCTCGTTCATAAATGAAAGAACAGGGCCTTAGAGGGGCCTGTCACAGCAACAAGGCCAAGACCTGCACCCGGGTCCCTTATCTCCAGAGCCTGCATGTCAACCACTGTCCTGGGGAAACTGGTAGATGTAGGGTAAGGTCCAGATAGGGTCTTGTAACATACACATCCTTGTTTTCTAGGCACTGTATTTTCAATAGTGTCTTCGTCACTTCTTCCACTTTGTAGGTCCTAGTGTTCTCTTTGTTGATGGAAAGAGCAAGCACATCAAATAACACATAAGATCTTAGTAACTCACCAAATTCTGTCTGCAGGCTGAGGATGCTGTGATGCTGTCTGCTCTCAGATGCAGCAGCCTTCCATGACTCTTCCGGGTCTGCAATTCCACCCAGCCCAGAGAAGGGAGTTAGGAGGCTCTGGGAACAGCTGCTGTACAGCCCTGGATTCACAGCAGGTCAAGATGCCTTTCTTAAGCTTAAAAACATGGTAGTGAGATGTTTTTGGCTTCACATAATAAAAGACCTGGCAAAAGTGGCTTGGGCGGGGATTTAATTTCTTCTCCATTATAAAAACTCTGGGGGCGTCTGGGTGGCTTAGTCGGTTAAGCGTCCGACTTTCGCTCAGGTCATGATCTCTCGCTCAGGTCATGATCTCGTGGTTCGTGGGTTTGAGCCCCG
This sequence comes from Hyaena hyaena, assembly GCF_003009895.1. NCBI lineage: Eukaryota > Metazoa > Chordata > Mammalia > Carnivora > Hyaenidae > Hyaena > Hyaena hyaena. The sequence goes on along the minus strand of NW_024080734.1, from coordinate 666,211 downwards.
CATCAGGCTCTGTGCTGACTGCCAGCTCAGAGCCTGGAGCCTGTTTCAGTCTATGACTCCCTCTCTCTCTCTGACCCTCCCCTGCTCATGCTGTCTCTCTCTCTCTCCTAGGGAAAAAAAAAAAAAGAAAAAGAACTCTGGAGCCATAACAGATCCTCCCTTCTCTCTGATCTTTTGCACATTGGTTGGTTTTGGGCTCATTCCCTCATTGTGCCATGGGGTCTGTAGCTGCCAGCATCAGTTACCCACATCAATGTCCAGTCAAGGAAGCATGTTTCCTTCCATGAATGGATTATGTGCACATACGCAAGGAAGCTTGGGAAAGACAAGGTCTTGCATTTCTCATTTCCATGATGGGAAGGAGGTTCTGCCTGCAGGGAACAAGAGGGTGTGGGTTGCAGGACAATGGCCACTGGTAGGGTGCTCAGTAGTACCTCCCACAACTGGCAAAGAAGGGTCCATGGCCCACTCTGCCAATATAGTTCCACAGCTGTCTCCCATGTAGGAAGTGGACTGATGAGGCCGAGGAGGCTTCTGTGAAAGCCAGGTGCTCCAGCGAGGGCCTGTTCCTCAGTCTCTCCCCTTTTCGCTCATCCCAGGCTGCTCACTTCATCCATGCCCCATCACATGAGAGGACGGGGAACGTAAGCATGGAGAATCTCTTCTTACAAAGATTGCTTGCCTCTAGAATCCACAGTAGGCCAGGTTCTGTGCTGAGCACCTAATCCCTTGTTTCATTTGTCTCCACAGCCATCCCCATTTGACAGGTGAGGAAGTTGAGGCTCTGAGAGGTGAAGGGCTTACCCAAGGACTTCTCATTCCATCTGTATGAGAAGAAATTGGAGTCAGAATCCACTTGTCTTTGACTCTACACCTGCCTTCTTAGAAGCTATTATTATATCATCCTGACTTAACGGCTGTGGGACTCTGTGGGACCATGTCTATAGCCTGAGCTGGAGTCCTAATTTTCAGTTTGCATCTCTCTGGCTTAAGGCCGAGGAGGTAGTGCCCTCCTTTCCCTACCTGACCTGGCTTCAGCTGACCCATAATCTAGGACCCATCTCTTGTTTGTCCCTTTTGCTCCAAATAGTCACTTTCTTTGTGTATGTGAGGGAAGGGGGAGCAGGTGAAGGAGGGGGTCACTTCTTCATGCCATGTTCAGGAGTGGCCTCTCTCCAGGCAGCTCAGACCCATCGCTACTCCGAGCCCCCTGATCTGCCCCTGGCAAGCCTTAGGAGGTACATGGGCAATCAGACCCAATCTTGGAATCGCCGACGTGGAAAATCCAGGGGAACAAATCCTGTTGGCTCTGGGCAGGGGCAGTTGTCACTGTCCCCAGCCCCAAGCTCTGGCTGGCTATCCCCCTCCTTAGGCAGGAGAATGAGGGAGCAGGGTGCCACGCTTTCACATGAACATGCCCATGCCAGTCCCAGCAGCCCCTCTGCTAGAATAAACCTGTTCCCCATCCTGTTACGAAAACTCATTGGACAGAGTGAGGCTGTACCAGACAAATAAACACAGTTAAGCTTGTTGTACATTTTCCCCAAAATAAAGGCCATCAGATGCCCCCAGACTCCAGGGCAAGATTCTTAGGGAAATGACCCCCTCCTCTAACTAGTCCCAATAAGAAAATTCTGCCCCAAGGGAGAGCTGTCAGACACACAGCAAATAAACTGTCACATCTTGTTTATCTCCCTCTCCATATCCTCTTCTCTGGATCTGAAATGTCCTTATAGGAAGGATAACTTGTCTTCCTTGTATAGTGGAGTTCTACTTGAGGGCAGAGAGGTGGTCACAAACATATATTTCTGAAGCCCCTGCAGTGGGTTGTCCTCTCCCACTTAGAGCACTGTACATACCTAGACCAGTATCCATCCATTAGTCTATTCATTCACCCCTCTGTCCAATAAGCATTGCTGAGTGTCAGCTGTATGCCAAGGTCTGTACCAGACTCTGAGGAGCAGGGAATGTGCAGAGCTTACTGAGTAGTGGAGGAGAAAGTCAGGTCCCCCAGGGATCACAGCAGGAGCTATGTGCCTTGAGCGAGGTACATCCATTCCTCACCCCAGAGCGTTCAGTCTAACTGGGCTTTGCTATCACTACAACTCTTTCAGGAGCAGAGGGTATTCTAAAGAAACACCAAAGGCAGAGAGTGATCAGGTTTGTGTTTTAGGAAAATCACCCTGGACTTGAGAGGGTGAGATTGGAGGCAGACATAGGCTGAGGGGCTGATGGGAAGACAATGGCCCAAGCTGGGACACACGAGGAGAGTGTGGAGGGGGGCTGGAGAAGAGAATGGATGGGATGGGTTGGAACAACAACTTAGAGGGCAGTGGCAGTAGGAGTGGATGTGAGATAGGATGGAGTGGTAAGGAAGAGAGAGGGTCAATGTTAGTGACTCATTGGGCAGTTGGGTGGACACAGGGGCTCATCAGCAAACGGATGCTGAGTATTGGGTGGCGGGGGTGATTCACCAGATCACTTACAAGTCAGTGGACCCAGAAGTGCAGGCACCCAGACTTCCTGTCAAAGCACTTCCGTCCCAGGAGATGATGACTCTGGGGTGCCAATGGGGAGAGGCTGTGTTAGTTTAGGAGAGGGAAAAGTAGTGGTTTTCAACTCAGGGTCTGAAACCCAGGGGACATTTGCCAATGTTTAAAGACATTTTTGGCTGTCATAACTTGAGGTAGGGAGTGCTACAGGCATCTAGTGTGTAGAGGCAAGAATGTTGCTAGACATCCTATAAAGCACAGGGCAGTAGCCATAACAAAATGTTACCCAGCTCATAATGTCAATAGCGTTAAGGTTGAAAAACCCTGCCTTAGAGAAGCAAATAGTGAAGTTACATCATGGTGGCTATGGAACTAGATGCTTGGGTTCGAATCCCAGCTCTACCATTTAGTACTTGTCTGATCACAGGCAAGTTACTTAGCTTCTCTGTGCCTCATGTTAAGGGAGGTAATGCATGTCAGCCAGCAAGCCTTGCGTATTTATGTTGAACTCTTTCTCGGTTTCATTAATTGCACCAACCTCCCCCCACAAATATTCCTTGAACATCTCTAAGATGCCAAGCACTGTCCTGCAAGTAGAAGTCCTCGTGGTGAACCAAGCAGGGGTGCCTGTCCACAGGGACACAGGATATGGAGGCTGTTATTGGTACCACTGGCATGGCCGTGGACGTGGTCTTTGACTCCAGCGATGGACAACTTCTAACCAGGATGTAGAATGTTCTGAGATGAGTGTCAGGCAGCCTCCCCATCACCTAGAGGTCCCTGGAAGGCTTCTCAGAGATGATGCCTGCTGGCCAGACAGAATTTTCACTGGAGAAGCCCTTTAGAGAGAAAACGCTTGGGCAGATATCATGACAATTAATTGAAAAATTTGTCATCTTCTGGACTCAATAAGAGTTCCACCATCACAGATGAAACAACAGGGCTTTAGATAGAGCTAGAGCTGAGTTGCCTCAGCATTCACTCCTACCCACATGCTCATTCAACAGATGTTTATTGTGTGCATGGCCTTGTGCCAAGGTCTTTACTGGGGTTAATAGCCCACTTACACTTCGTAGCACCTCCACAGGTAGGTACCATCAGTGCCCACATTGTGCAGATATGGAAACTGGAGACCAGAGAAGGGAAGGATGGTGCCCAAGGTTGCACAGCCAATAAGTAGTACTGAGCTGACTTCTGTCAAATCCTGGTTCTGCCAGCTCAGCTGTGTGGCCCTGGAAAGTGAGACCTTCACAAGTCCTGGTTTTCTCATGTGAAAAATGGCCATGATGAACCCTACCCCACAGCTGCTGTGGGGCCCAAATGTTCCCAAAGGGTCTGATCCATAGATACCCTCAGTATGCTTCAAATTTCCCTCCTTGTCCTGGCTCCCAGGGCTCTGGGCTACAACTCCTTCATTACCAGGCAGGCCTTGCTCTGTCCCTGAAAATTAGCCCCCTCAGCCCGCAGACTGCCTGGTCCTGTCCTGGGTGCCTCCGGGAGGGCTGAGTGGAGGTGTCTAGGCCCAGAAGCCCGCCATGCGTGCCTTGAGGGGGCCTAGCCTGCATAGCAAGATGTGAGGAGGGCGGAAGTTTCTCCCAGCCAGGAATGTAAGCACTCGGCAGTCCCATTTCTCATCTCTGTGCCTGGACACTGCTGCCGGAAACAAGCAAGGCAATAAATGTTTTAAATGTAAGGTAATAAAATTTTGGAAAAAAAATTGAAATCCTGCCTGAGTGCTATAGCTTCTGAAAGGGCCCATTTGTCTTCTGAGAAGCCAGGTGAACCGGTTTTCATGGAAACGCTGGTGGCAGAGAACTGGCTCAGCCAGAAGGGATCCCCATGGGCCTCAAGTCCTGTGGCCTCAGTGTCCTAGTGTCTGCTGCTGGTGGAGGCGGGGTGACCCTGAAAAGCCTCCCTGGATCCCGCTGGACTGGAAGACCTCAAAACCCAGGGTGCAAGAGTCAGATGAGAAGGGAAAGAGGAGAGGGGAGGTGAATCGGGGATTTTGATCCTTGTTTGGACTCACACTACTTGGCACTGTCACTAGTGGGGTATTACCCTGGATGCTTGGAAAATGCATCCCCTCAAAGCCTTAGGGCGGCCTTACCGGTTAGGAGAATGGACCATGACAGCAGATGAACCTGAAACGCACTGGTGCTTTGATGGAGTTGGCACCCCATTTGAAGAGGCTGTCACCCATCATCATCTTGGAAGCCCAGGGTCAGCCTCTGAGAATGAGGGCCTCCTTAACGGTACGTCCCAGGGCACCTGCCTTGCCTTGCATTAGTCCCTGTCCTGTTTTGTGACTTTAGGACAGTGACTTCTCCAGCCCTGAATTTCCTCAGCTATGAAGTCAAGTGTTAACAGCACCCACCTTCAGGGTCACTGTAAGTATGACATGAAATGAGCTGCAGGAAGGGGCTTAGATGATGGTGAGCACTTCCTAAATGTTAATTGATGAGGAAAGAGGTCAGGAAAGGTCACACAGCTAGGAGGCAAAGCTGAACGGAAGCCACCCTGGGGTGAGGGTGGGGGAAAGTTGAATGAGGTGAGGGCTGACACAATCATTAGGATTTGAGGCCTGGGGATGGGGTGAAGAGGTACTTACAGGCGAGCTGGCTCTGCACTTGCTGGTAGCAGCATAAGGGCATTATTGTCAGATTCAGGAGCTATCATAGCATTATGGCCAACTTCTTTGAGAATCTGATGGAAGCTAGCAACCATCTCCCCCAAAGTGCACCCCAGCCGTCTCACACAACCTGGTGCATACAATCTTAGGAGGTAGGGAGCTCTCTGAAGCTGTCCTTGGTTTGTACATGAAGGAAACTGTTGATTTTAGGATATCACATGAGGGCAGCGCAACATGAACCCTGGCCCATCCCTTTTCAGGCCCAACTATGCTAGGAATTTAAGTCCATTGCTCTTTCTCTCCTCCTTTCCCTTTACATTGTCCCTTCTTCCCTTGCTAGGACCTTCTTGGATGGGAAGGCAGAGTCACTGGGGCTCCCAAGGGTCCCAGGTGTCCCTACCCCCTGCTTGGGACACTGCTTGGGAGGGCCTGAGTGGCCCAGGGTGAGTTTCCGTGTCATGAGCTACCCCTTGGCACCTCTTCCTGCTATAGGCACCACACAGAGTGTGGGACCTGCTAGGTCACAGAAATGGAAAGGGCAGTGCAGAACTGACATTTACTAGGTATCCCCCGAATTATGCAGAACGTGTCCATACTTTTGCCACGGTCCTGATAATAGAATGTTACAGTGATTGGTATATAGTCAGTGTCTTTTCCATTCAACTGTAAGATCTTTGAGGGTGCAAGATAGCAACTTTGTTCTATTCATCCCTGAATAACAGATGGAAAGAGATGGAATGGAGGGGGAAAAGGGAAGGTGCCTGAACATCATAGTTTCTGTTGACCTAGCTAGAACCTCTTTCTATAGGCTGCTGAGGCTGAGAGAATGTGAGTTTGGGGCTGTAGATTGTTGGGAGCTATCTGGTAGGAGAGAATGCTTGTAACACAGTGGTCGAAAAAGTGAGACTTGGCAGGATCATTTGAGCCCCTGAATCCAGCCAGACCTGAAGGTACCTCTTGGTTGCATGAGCCAGTGATTTTCTTTTATTTATTTGTTGTTCCCTAAAGCTAGGTTGCATGGGGTATCTGTCAGTGCAGCTAAGAATCCTGAGTGACATAGAAGCAGGGAAGGAGTCAAGGGGACAGGAGGAAAGGAGGGATGGAGGGATGCCTGCAGCATACAGGGAGGACTTTGGTGCTATGCCAGTTAGGATACATCAGAGGAATCCCAAGGCCCTCCGGAGCTTCTCTTGCTGTGGATGGAAGCCTGGGATGCAGGCTCCAGGGGCAGTCAGAGAAGAGGGAGTCCATACAAGAGGAAGGGGGAGGGGTGGGAGGAGGTGGGCTGGCTGAAGCCCTGGGAGGCGTGGAGATGAGATTAGTGGAGGCCTGAGCAGCAGTTCCCAGTGTTTACTGCAAACAGAAGAGGGTGGCCAGACTCTCCTGGACCTCAGAGGGGAGGGAACGGTTGATGGGGAACTCCTCCCCCTGCTCCTCTGTGTTATTAAGCAGGGGTGGGGAGTACCGGGTGGGGCTAGGGCAGGCCTGTAGGTAGGAGGGGGTGTCATAATCTCCAGGCTTTTAGCCCTTCCTCCCTGTAACCTTAGCTTCTTTGGCCATTCAGATTTCCCCTTGCCCTCTACACCCCAGCAGACCTTCTTCTGTGGTCTCCACCCCCCCCCCCACCGCCATTCAAAGATCTAGATCCAGGTTGGGGCCTGGGGATCAGGATTTTATCAAAGTTCTCAGGTGCTTCTCATGCCTTTCAGATTTGGAAACCACAGACCTAATTCAAAACTTGGGTGACTGAGGACCAAGAAGGAATAGGCCTGTTCACTGTCACACAGCACAACAGGGGCTGGGCCGAGGACCCGGGTCTTCTAAGCAGAGCAACAATGTTGTGTTCAGGTCTCAGGGTTTGCACTGTTAATCCCAGCAAGGCCTGGAGTGCTGGCCGGAAGAGGGAGAGAACACAGGCCTACCTGTGGTTTTGAAAACCTATAGGCCTCAGAAGCAGGGGCAAGACCTAGAGCCGGCCCTCTGCGCTGCAAGATGGTACAGACTATGGAGTAATAAAGAGGCAAATGACCCCAGTTGAGGGCTGAGGAGGAAGCTGCAGGAACTGGTCACAGCCGCAGCGTGATGGTCAATGCCTTTCTCTCCTCCTTTGGCCTTTTCAGGTTCTAGTGAGGCCTCACCTTCAAATAAGACAGAGTCACTGGGTTTTAATCTCTTGCTGCTCAAGGTATGGGCCCAGGGCCATCACCTAAAAGCTTCCGGAAGTGCAGAGTCTCAGGCCCCACAACACACCTACTGCATCAGAATCGGTGTTTTAACCATGGAGAGAATTCTCACACACACTGTGGTTTGAGACACACGGCTATATCCACCCCCTGCTGTTAGTAGGCAGAAGCGAATCCACAGCAGCTCAAACTGGCCTCTTTGGATGTGCTGTGAAATATCTGGTGTCGAATGTGATTTTGCTAACCAGGTCTTGTTGGAATCCACCAGAGGAATTCCTGAGTTAAAATAAACAGCAGTGGCCATCGTAAGCGTGGAAGCCTTGTTCTGTAAAGCAAAGTATTGCAACTTCCTTGAGGGGGTTTGCATGTTTTCTTATTCAATGTACTTAAACTGAGGCATGACTGCCCATCCAACCTGCTCATGCCTGTTGCAGAGTTTGCATTTGCTTAGCTTTTGGTTGTACCAGGAGCTGTGCTGTACCCTCGACCTTAGGGAACCCTCCGCATACCTTTGAGGGAAGAGTTATTTCTAATCCCACTTAGCAGATGAGCAAATCAAGGAACAGACAGGTGAAGAGATTGTGATTCCTCATTTCATCCTGACTTTTACTTTTGTTTTATAGTCCTTTCCTCACCAAGCCCACACCCACTGTTCTGTGCTTTCTTAGATTCTGTATGTCTACCTGGCATCATTTACCACAGGGCCATATTATTGGCCAGAGGAGTCAAAGTTGTTGCCTCTCTCCTGCAAGTCAGCTTGCCTGGACCTGGTTTTCCACATGCAGGCTGGCTGATCCAAGGCCGAGCCCCACTGACCTTGCCTAACTCACACACCAGGCCAATACTTCTCCTGCCCTAAATCATCCTAGAGGCAGGTACCGCAGCTACAGACCATCCCTGCAGCCCAAAGCCTGCCAAATTATTCAAGCTGACCAATCCTAAACTGTTTACCTTGCCTTGCCTTGCCATTTTCATGGAACCTCAATAAAGGCTGGAGCCTAGGCTTTCCCCTCACTTGGGACTAACCTGATGCTTCCCATGTGGACCTACATGGTGTGGCCCCTCCTCTTGGGAAATGTAAATAATGAACATTGTTCTCCTATGGCACTGACCTCTCTGTGCTGTCACTCAGTCACTTCCATTATTTGATATCCATGGATACCAATACCATCCCCATCATTGCCAGGCCCTGACATTTCAGACTTTGGTCCCAGTGGCTTCTGGCTTCTGGCAGTTAGTGAAGGTTGCTTTTGCAGTGCTTACCATGCATCTGCTTGAATACGAGGCCAATGCACTCCCTGCTCAGAGGGGCTCCCAGGAACTTGCTCATCCTGGAACTTGAACTTGGCAAGATATCAGGAAGGTAATGTGGGCAGGTCTGGGGGATTCTGAGTGTGGGAGATAATTCTCCATGGGTCTCTTGTATTTCTCTACATCTTGCAAACTGGGTATCTCTGTTCCAGACTATCCTTTTGAAGATGTTTGCATAGTGAGTGGTCTTGTAAGATACTGGTAGTGTTTTCCTCTAGAACAAAGAGCAGATTTGTTTACAATCCAGAATAATAGAGATAATGTCTCCCTCTGGACAAAGGCCAAGTAGATCATTGTAGAATATTAGATTCCCTGAGACTGGGGTTTCTTTTCTGTAGCACACCCTGCTGCGTGTGCAAGCATCACCTGGCCCCCTTCAGCTTGTGGGAAGTGGGATGAGGAAAACTGGTGTGCATATGTAGCTCAAGCCGCCTGCTCTGCTGTGAATAATAGTCCTTTTTCTCTGACCCAGGAGTCTCAAGTATTATGCCCACATCCATAAGACTGTAGCAGGCAAACTTACTAGCATGCAATCAAGGAAAAATCTTAGCTCCTACACAATTATTGACATTGGAGTCTTCTGGTTTATGGAATTAAATAGACAAGCCATGCTTCCTTTGGAAAACAGACTGGTCCCCTCATGAAGAAAGCTAAAAAAGGGATCATGATAGTATAGAGTATCAAAGCTCTGTATCTGTGATATTTACCCAAAAGAATTGAAAATTTATGTTCACACAAAAAGCTACACATGGACATTTATAGCAGCTTTGTTACTAATTTCCAAAATTTGAAAGCAACCAAAATGTCCTCCAGTCGCTGAATGGATCTATAAACTACGGTGCATCCAGGCAATGGAATATTATTCAGTGCTAAAAACCAAATGAGCTACTAAGCTATGAAAAGACACAGAGAAATCTTACATGCATGTTACTAAGTGAAAAAAGCCAACCTGAAAAGACTACATATTATATATTCAAATTATATGCCATTCTGGAAAAGGCAAAAGTATGGGGACAGTAAAAAGATTATTGTTTTCCAGGGCTGGAGGAAAGGAGAGATGATCAGAAGGAGCCAGAAGCGTTTTAGGGCAATGAAAACATTCTGTGTGATACAGTGATGAGGGACTCACACCATCAGACATTTATCTAGACCCATAGAATGTACCCCACCAAGAGCAAATCATAATGTGAACTGTGGACTTTGGATGATCTGTCAGTGCAAATTCATCAATTGTGACAAATTTCCCACACTGGTGGGGGATGTGGATAATGGGGAGGCCGCAGGTGTGGGGGCCCAGTGGGTATATGGGAACCCTTTGAATTGTCCTCTTAATTTTGGTGTGAACCTAAAACTGCTTTAAGAAAATAAAGTCTTAAAAAAAAAAAAAAAAGCACTGGGTCTAGAGTCAAAAAGCCTTGGTTTAAAGCTGGACTTCTGACCTGGAATAGTTCGAGCCCTGGGCCTCATCAGTACAGTAGGGCTAAAAGCTGTTCCTGTTTTAGGGATTGTTGTGAAGAATAAATGAGAGAATGAGATAATAAGATTAAAGGGGTCAGAGCTTTACCAATGTTAGCTTTTGTTATTGCTACTACCATGGTCATTTTTGACCCTCCTGCCAGTCATTCATTTAGAGGCAGTTTCTGAGGCTGGAGGGAGCCCCTGACGGTGAAGGGGCCTCCAGACCAGCTGGGAGGCACCCCTGCTTCCAACTCATGGTCCCGGGATGTATTACATAACTCACTTCTGTGCTACATGGTCTCTTCAGGCCCCTTCTCCACCAACTTCACTTTCTTTATTAGTCTGCTCAGGCTGCTATGACACAAAATATCATACTCGGGCTGGCTTAAACTGCAGAAAATTATTTCTCGCTGTTCTGGAGGTTGGATTAGGGAGCCAGCATGGTGAGACTCCAGTGAGAGCCCTCTGTCTGGCTTGCCAATGACCACCTTCTCTCTGAGTCCTCACATAGCAAAGAGAAAGGGTTGGTGTCTCTTCTTATCAGGGCACTCATCTCATCCTGAGGGCTCCACCCTCATGATCGCCTCTAAACCTAATTACCTCCCAAAGGCATCTCCAAATACCAACACATTGAGGGTTAAATCTTCAACATATAAATTTTGGGGAGACGCAGTTCAGTCTATAGAATTCTCTATGTTTGTCCATCCTGCTCTGTGCCCTAGGAAGCTAGTCTAGCCTCCACAGACTACACCACCAGGCCCCTTTTCCCTCTGGCCTCTGGTTGGGGCCAACCAACTGATGACACTAGAAGGAGATTAAAGGGCCAAAGGAGAGAGAGGTCAGAGTATTTATTTCCCCAGGTGCTTCCCTCTGGATCACAGGTTCGCTTCTCCACTGAAGACACAGCTGTTACTCTGAGGGCATCTCTTGCAGCTACAGATCTGGCTTGGGTCACACGATCACCTCCTTTGCCCATGTAGGCCCTGGGGTGGCCATGGCATCATGTGGTTGGCAGCCTGAGTGTGTTCTCATCCCTTCTGGATTTCCCTTGGCCCTGTTAACACTTCAGTAACTTCTCCTCAATTACCCCTCCTGAGCGTGTGGTCTATTTCTAACCAGGACTCTGTCTACTAGAGCCCAAGTCTCCCTCAACACAGCCTGACCTCAAAAGCCAGGGATTAGCTGTCTTGAAAGCGTGCCAGGTATGGTTGGGGTGTGGACAACCCAAGCCTCTTTCCTTTGCCTTCTCAAAGTTTTTGGCTTCAAGACCACTTAGTATTCATAGAAATTATTGAGGCCTCTATTTGAATCCATAGTTACTTTATTAGAAATATAAATAAGAAAATTTAAAAACATTTACTTATCAATTATATAAAAAAGAAACACAACATGCATTAAGACATAATGTTTTATGAAAAGAGCTATATTTTCCAAAACCAAACAATTATGACAAAGATGACATTGCTTTATGTTTGTATAAATCTCTTTAATGTTTGGCTTACCAGACAGTAACTTGAATTCTTATATCTCCTTCTGTATTCAGTCTGTTTTCTTTTGAAGTATATTAAAAAATAAATGATGCTTTGCTGAGCTATTTTGAAACATTTATTTGTACAGCAGATTTTCCGAAACTGGCAATAATGTCACCAATCTCATCAGGAGTTTTTAAACACTCAGCAGTTGGCATGCTCACCACGGCACATACAAATTTCCCAAAATTCCTTTTTTTTTTTTTTTTTTGCATAAAAGCTCTAATTTTATCAATGGATCCAATCCTTTCAGGCTTTCTTGAATTGACAGTCTTACTTCATTTCATTTTCAAGAAAATGTGTGTCAAGTACTCAAGACAGAGTAACCACAGTTGTCTGTCAGGTGCTCTTTCATGTGAAAATGGTGTGTTGTGGAGGAAGTGGCTAGTCCAGCTTGCAACTCAGACTGTGGCACCCTCGTTCCTCCTTGAGTCACCCGTTGTGTGCAGACGAACTTCAAGTGTAGCGCTTCTGCTTTGGGTATTATGCTTCCTGTTCTATCCCACAGAATATTAAGAACATATGTGCTCCAGGGTTGAGATCTGGTAAGACTACTAATTTTTACTGCTGTATCAAGAACATTCATAAGTGAAACCAGCTTTCTTCCCTCCACGTGAAAGGTGGTGAGGAAGACAGTGACTAACAGTGCAATGTGAATCTACCACTGTGACTCCCTCTGAGCTTCAGTACTTTGATCCCTCATTGCTTCTGTACTATCAGTGCAAAAGTCAACACAGTAAAGGAGGCAAATAGTGTTTAAATATTATTATTAAAAGAGTTTTGACCCTGCAGATCCTCTGCGGGGACCCCCAAGAGTTCTCGGATCACTCTTTGAATTTTGTTTTAAATGTTTATTCATTTTTGAGAGACAGAGAGGACAGAGGGTGAGTGGGGGCAGGGCAGAGAGAGAGGGCGACACGGAATCCCAAGCAGGTTCCAGGCTCTGAACTGTCAGCACAGAGCTTGATGCGGGGCTCAGACTCACGAACCACGAGATCAGGACCTGAGCTGAAGTCAGACGCGTAAGTGACTGAGCCACCCAGGCACCCCTCAGATCACTCTTTGAACACTACTGCCTTATGGCATAGAACAAAGTAATGGAATTATTGACCACATCTTTATTTTGTTCAAAGGTCATTTCTACCCTGGAACTCACTTAAGCCTCTGGAATCTAAGTTCTATTAAGGCAAAAAGTATTTGCAGAACTTAGCAGTGCTTACATATGAGATGCCAATAAATAATTAGAAAGATTATTAATCAGAAAGATCATAAATAATTAATTAGAAATGCTATACATTATTAGAAAGATTATAAGTTATTTGAAAGATTATTAAAAATATTTGGAAAGAGAATTTATATTAAATTCAATATAAATAAACAAAATAATGTATGCTTCCAATTTTTCAAAAGAAAAGTATTAGCCAAATGGATGTAATAAAATATTTAGCTTAAGAGAAACAGCACTCTAAGTCTCAGTTTTTTCATCTGTAAAATGTGTACAATTTAATCCACTACTTATCAAACTTTTCCATCTAAGGATTTTAGAGAGCAAAGAAAAGTGAAAGGCTATTTCTTGGGTTAGCCAGAAGCAATCTGCATCGAACAAACACATTGTCTGAAATTTCCTGTTTTATTTTCTACATTTTCAGGGGACCTTGTAATTCTAATCCCTAGAATTTATCTTACTACCAGAAAACAGTGTTTTAAATTAGCAAGCACACATTTTTAAAGACTGAATCTCTCTTTGTCTAGACGCAGTGTAGGGTTTCAAAGATTATAACAAATGAATTAAAGTAAAAGTCCCAGATTTGGGTATGATTTATGCCTCCTCCTCTTTGTGTGATCTGGAGTGATTCACACCCCTTTGAGTTTCAGTCTCTTTACTTAAAAAAATCAGAAAGATGCTGGTCACAATTACAATAGTAAAACCATAATCAGTAAAGGTTGTGCTATCAGTTCCATGGGGAGAAGTAATGAAAAACAAGACAGCAGTGTGCTTGTGCTTATGCAGAAATTCTAAGTGTCATAAAGTCATCTCTGATCCCTTGTTAATGCCTCAGATTCTCAGAGGAGGCGTTCACATAATATTCCTGGTGTCCTATGATTCCTCAGAGGCATGCTAGAGCTCCGGTGAGCTGTGTTAGAGAAACACTTAAAACAGCAAGGAGGACTTTATTTAAGATTGTTGTGGTAAGTGTCAAGACTACGAGAGAGATTTGGCTCCAGCTAAAAATCGATAGCCCACCCACAGAGTAAGGGGGTTGGTGGATGGAAATGTACTAAGAGTGACAGGAGAGTTCTTGATAAACTGACTCAACACGATTTTTGCTGAAGGCTGGCCCAAGGACTTAGACATGAAGGTGGGCAGTGAGAAATCTGGCCAGAAACCAAAGGTTATCAGATATCAAGATGGGGGAGGGAGGTCTTGCTAAACTGACTCAGCAGGGCATTTCTACAACAGGAGTAGGCAAGCCAAAGACAAGGCCCAAAAGTGCTCACATGAGTATGTCAATAGTTTGGTCAAGGAGAAGGTCTTTATCAGTTGGGTATCGGGTCTTCCTATCCCCACACCCCATCCATGGACATCAGATCAACTTGTTTGCATCTGTTTTAATTTGAACTCTGGTTCTTCTGGCTAAAGAATATTGGGTAAATGGAGTGACATTCCATCATTATGGATAGGGAGACTCAAAACTGCCAAGATGTCAATTTTTCTCCAATTGAACTATAGATGGAATGCCAACCTGATAAAAATCCCAGCAAGTAAATTTGTAAATATCAACAACCTAATTCTAAAGTTTATATAGGGAAGCAAAAGATTGAATACCCAATGCAATATCGGAAGAGAAGCACAAGGTCAGATGACTGCACTATCTGACTACAAGAATTACCACAAATCTACGGTAATCAAGACACTGTGACACTGTTAAAGAATGGACAAATAGATCCATGAAACTGAATAGAGAGCCCAGAAATAGATTCACATTAATATAGTCAACTCATCTTTGACAAAGGACCACAGGCAGCACAATGGAGAAAAGATAGTCTTTTTTAATGAATAATGCTGGAGAAACTGAATAACTTTGTGCAAAAAACATAATCTAGACACAGGTCTTATACCTTTCACAAGAATTAACTCAGACTGGGTTATAGAACTAAATGTAAAATTATAAAACTCCTAGAGAACAATATAGGAGAAAGTCTAGATGATCTTAGGTTTGATGATGACTTTAGATACAACAGTAAAGTCTTGATCCATTTAACAACTTTTAGCAAATGTTTGCTATTATTATGCTAAAATTTCTTATGTGTGTATGAACAAGGATTAAAGAGAGTTTATTTCATCTTGTGGTGGAATTGCAGGTAAGCCTCTATGCTGTTGTTGAGATTTAAATTATGTTACTTTTGCAAAGAATATTGCATTTTTATTTCATTTCATTTTTTAAAAAATTTTTAATGTTTATTTTTGAGAGAGAGAAGGCAAGACAGATTGTGAGAGGGGAAAGGGCAAAGAGAGAGGGAGACACAGAATCTGAAGCAGGCTCCAGGCTCTGTTCTGTCAGCACAGGGCTGCAGGGCTTGAATCTGTGTGAGATCATGACCTGAGCCAAAGTCGGGTGTGTGCTTAACCAACTGAGCCACCTAGGCACCCCAAAATATTGCCTTTTTAATCAGAATCATCTCTTTCTTCCTCCCTCCCTTCTTTCCTTCCTTTTTTCCTTCTTTCTTTCATTCCTTTTTTTGTAGGAGAAAAACTGAAAGTCTCCTCTAAAAGGAGGCTGATGGTCTGTCTGGAGGCAAGGGAAGAACCCTATAACCCTTCTGAGTCCGGGGCAACATCTAGAAGAGCTTGTTCCTGGTAGATTTTCAACTAAGAGATGATGGTTCTATTCCAGAAGGAAGAAATAGGCCTGGAAGTATGAATCTGGAAGACATAGAGGTCACAGATGGCTCCCCTCCCCACCCCAGAGGCCTCAGTGTCACACGAGGAGGTGTGTCTGGTCTCAGAGCACTGCATTCTGGTATTCTGGCCACAGGAGAGCTAGATGAGTTGTACAGTGCAAACAATAGGAGGCTGGAAGGCATAATATGACTCAGGTGACTGTGAGCCATCACATGAAGAATCCAAGGCTCAAGGAGCTTGGATGGCTTGTCCCAAGTCACATGACAAGGCAGGTGGCAGTGCTGGACCCCGCACTCTAGCAGGGCCTGGTGGGGAACATGTGTGAGATAAGTGGACCTGGTGGGAAACACCTGTCTGTCTCTAGGAAGCAGCTGTTACTCAGAGGCTCAGAATGCCACCCTACTGTTTCCAGATCTTCCGTATCTTTCCAGAGCTTTTTCAAATTGAAGCAGGAAATGTGTATTGTTATGTGCAATTCCTCAATTTGTGAATGATGGTAATTCACGCAATAAATTTAAAAACCCATGTGGGTCAAATACAGTCAGGGGCCACCATCATGTCTGTGTGTGCCTTCTTCTGAAAAGAGAAATGTTTTCAATTATGCTGGAGAGATTTTTTTGAATTATGCTGGAGATATTAAAGAAAGCTCTTGAAGATTAAGACAATCCCGACAGGTGAAGAGCCTTCATATCTAAACAAACGTTGGCTTTTTAGCTGCTGTCAAAATAATATTTAGAGATTTTGGTTAAGACAAATTGAGTAATCCTGTATACACCCTAATGACATATTTCAGTATTTAGGCTACAAACTAGGCTTTGATTTTGTCAGGAATACAGAGAACTTGGGGGAAAAGTCAAGTAAAAGTTAGCAGTCCTAGACTGTTTAGGGTTGCGTTGAAGTTAGATAGGAAAGAATCATATTCTGAGGATTTCCCTCACAAACCAAAGCAAAGGGAATGTGAAATAGCAATCAGAGGCAAGGCACTTCCTGGAAAATGCTGAGGAATGAAGAGCCTATAGAAACAAATCTAACAAAGCAACTTGGAAATTAAAGAGAAGCTGGGTTGATGTCCTCTTCCCTAGTTTAGCCAAAAACTCCAGCAAAGCTACAATGTGAACCCATCCCCATCATGGCTCTCAGGGGACCTGCTTCAAGTTTCAGCCCTGTCCTCCACACCATCTGTTGAACGGGCATCCTTGCAGTTGAAGATGACACTTTTAAAATAAAATTCTCTCCTAATGATGACTTGAGCCCTGACACTCAATGGGAGAATCAGCAGAACTTATTTGGGATCTTATTTGGAACTGACATTCTCTTGTAATTTTGTTCCTGTTTATTTTTAAATTTTCTTTTTCACTGGAAAGAAAAGATGCTCAGTTTTAAACGTTAAAAGTGTACAAGTTGCTTTGTTACAATAAAACTAAACGTGTACATAGCTGCTATGATCTGTACCATGATGGGAACCTCACTGAGCTTCAGGGCTCCCGTGCATGAAATGGGAAATCTGTGGGGAGGGCTGTTAGAAGGAAGGAGAGAAAGAGAAATATCACAGGTTTCCCTTGCTGAATGCTTGCTGCATGTCAGGCATCAATCATCTCACTTAGTCTCATTATGCCCTCATTCCTGAGGCCATCACTGTTGTCAAGATGTTTATGAGTCCCCTAGAATGTGAAATAGTGCCATTCGTATTCTTGTCTTCATTAGAGTCAACGTGCATGCCTTGTAGGCCAGGGCAGGAGGCAGCTTCTCGGGTTCCTTTTAAAACAATTTTTTTTTTAATAGTTTTTATTTGTTTTTGAGACGGAGAGAGACAGAGCATGAGCGGGGGAAGGGCAGAGAGAGAGGGAAATAACAGAATCTGAAACAGGCTCCAGGCTCTGAGCTGCCAGCACAGAACCCGATGCAGGGCTCGAACCCATGAACTGTGAGATCATGACCTGAGCCGAAGTCAGACACCTAACTGACTGTGCCAGCCAGGCGACCCTTGGAGTCCTTTTATGGAAGCCCTGGGAAGCCTCCCTTAACCATGCAAGAATCCTAAACAATCTTGCCCAGGGCGAACCATTCTTGGGAACCTATGTATACTCTCATCTTTATATTCTAACCCTTGAATGTAGTAAGCAAGTTGAAATGAAAGTAAATAGTCTTTCTGGGTAAGTAGATTTGAAGATTTATCGTCTACATCTATTACCTCTCACACAATGCCTGCCCCAACACTGGGAATATAGTACCTGCTACATAAATGTCTCAGAGAGTAAGTTTATTGTGTTTCCCATTTTAGAAAAGTAATTTAAGCTTGTTATAATGAACTTGGGACCTACAGGTGGCGAGAAGAAGTAAGCTTTGAAAGGCAACAGGTAATGCTAAGCGGTACAGGGCTCTTTGGAAAACAAAATGTAAATCCCAGCCTGGAAACTGGAGGGTTGGAAGGTGGCAGCTTTCTTCACCAAACCCCAGGAGGCTGTGACACATGGCTTATTATGTCTCAATGTCATCTTGCTCATCTCAGCATACCCTGGGCAAATCACAGTGCCTGGCAGGAGGAAGATGCTCTGTAAAGTTCTAACTTGTTCTGCCCTGAGTGTGTGCAGAAATGGGAACAGGGGAGCTTCTGGTAGTCATAAGAACCCGTGAGGGACACTGGCGATTTGTGGGCAAGAGTTAGGGAATGTGAGGAACAGCTCTGCACCCCGAAAGGCCAGGAACACAGAGTTCTGTCTGCTGGAACGCGTGGAGTGAGTCCGGAAGAACACACAGCCTGAAAGCTAATGGTGTTAATCCTCTGGGCTGCGGAATCATGAGAGCTTTAGGGTTTTGTATCTTTTTTTCTTTCTTTTTCTTCTCATCTCCTCTCTTCCCTTCCCTTCCCTTTTCTTTTCTTTCAATTCCTTCCTTCCTTTTCTTTCTTTCTTTCTTTCTTTCTTTCTTTCTTTCTTTCTTTCTTTCTTTCTTTCTTTCTTTCTTTGCTTGGTGCATCTGTATTAAAAAAATTTTTTTCCAGAAAAGAATTTGGATGATGCATGTGACGGGGTCAAGAAAAACTTAATGTATTTTCTTTCAGAGTTTTTTTTCTCTACAGATAATAATTATTTGTAAATGCAGTTGAAAGAATCACAGAGTGAAGGATGAAATAATTGAAGAAAGTAATTTAACATTAAGAGAGTAATGATCAACGGTTGGAAATCCTCCTCAGGGGCAGCCTCCTTATACTTGACCCCAGTGGAACCAGGAGGTGCACAGAATCCCTTCTCTTCTTTTCAGGTCCCACCACAAGCAGGTGGCTCCTGAAATGGAGAAGGTGGCTTATCAGCCAGGGCGGGAGCAGATGCTATCACTGAGGCCCAGACCACACAAAGGCTTCAACCCCCACTTGTGTTTCTGGCTTATTCTCCCAAGATTCCCCCGACAGCCATCTGATAAGATGCATTTAGCGATCTAGTTTGCATGGTCCTGACAATTTTCATACAAAACATATGCAAATACTGTGGGCAGATTGCCCGGGACAGAGGCTGTGTGAAATGCTTCTAAACTTTTAACCAAATGAATCTATTAACCTCAAGAAGAGGAGCTTCTGATTTCAGCCTCTATTTGCATCAAAAGGACAGTTAGACCCCTGCCCATTCTTCCCCCAACTGGCGGCTTATCTCATCTCTGGGAAGGTGCAATTAGCAGTGTGCCTGCCCCTGGTGACTTTCCCAAAGTCACTGGGATCCTTGGGTCCTAGTGAGGTGGTGATGGCCGTGAGAGGCCCCTGAACTCTCCAGCCAGGCTCTGTGTGAGATGAAGCCTGGGCGGGCTCAGGGCACAATCCCAAGCCACTGGGCAGTGGTTGGAGCCAGCGCTTACCAGAAGCAAGCTTTCGGGTCCTCCAGGCACCTGCCCAGCATGTTTATACAGTGGCAGGGTCAGCAGTTGAGGAATTAGCACACAAAGAGAACAGCTCTGATTAATTAACACTCTAACAGCAGTGCGTCTGAGGCCGTAACCCAATCTCTGAGCCAGGATAATTCTTGCAGAGGCGTTTCCTGCTTCCTCCCCCAGGCCTGGTGGGCTCAGGCTATCATCTCCTGAATCCCAGACCAGACATCTGTTCAGACCAGTGGCCTTGGGTCACACCAGCCTCAAGGGCTTTCAACCAGTGCAGTCTCACAGGGGCTTACAGGGACCATGACCTTAGTTTAATGCCCTACTGTCACCGCTTTGAAGTCCTTAATAATTTTTTGAGGGGGGCAGGGGCAGAGAGTGAGAGAGGAGCACAGTGCAAGGCTCGAGCCCACAACCATGAAATCATGAACCAGGCCAAAGCCAAGAGCCGGATGCTTAACTGACTGAGTCACCCAAGTGCTCCCCTTCATAATTTTTGAACAAAGTTCCTCCTTGTTCAGCCTGCACCATGCCCTACAAACCATGTCGCCAGTCCTGGGTTTGGGTGACAGCATGGGGCCTTGAGGATTGCCCCAGTAGCTGCAGCTTCTCAGCTTGGCATTCAGAGCCCTTTCCAATTATCTGCATATCCCACATTCTAAGACCTGTCGCCTTCAGCCAAAGATTCCGTCACACATCTCCCTGCCTTTGCACTTCATGTTCCTTGTGCCTCATAAAATTTCCCTTTTCCTCATCTTCCTGTAGACTCCTGTTCATCCTTCAGTGTGTACTGAGTGTATTTTCCAACTGCTAGGGAGT
Organism: Hyaena hyaena; assembly: GCF_003009895.1. Classification (NCBI taxonomy): domain Eukaryota; kingdom Metazoa; phylum Chordata; class Mammalia; order Carnivora; family Hyaenidae; genus Hyaena; species Hyaena hyaena. Next base: position 646,022 of record NW_024080734.1, on the reverse strand, counting down.
ATTTCAACTTCTCAGAAATGTGTACTGTTGTCCTGGTGCATCTTGGCTGAACAAGTCTTGTCTGGTTCAGCTCTCCGTGCAGGTGTCTGGGACAGGGTTTGGTCCAGAGTCAGGACTCAGAAGAGGAGGAGGGAAGCGGGTGGGAAATGGTCTATGGTAGCTGGGTTTGGGGGCATCCTTCTCAGGGGTAAGGAAATAAGGAGACTGTTCTGAAATCAGGAGGCATCCATTTCTCCAGTGTTCCCCAAAGGACCCTCTACAGGGAATGAGTCCAGCATATTATAAGGAATCCTGCAGCAGCTAGAAGAAAACACAAGCAAAAGGGGACAGTCTCAGGCCACATGCCTACAACCAGTGAGAGTTACCAACTGTTATAGTAACATACACTCATGCACCTACATAAAAACATACCCAATCTATATATGTGTGCCACCTACTTCCCAATGTACCCCCACATACCCTAAAGCTGACCCACAGAAGCCAGAGAATGTCCAAGGCAGCCTTCCATGCTGGGTTGGAAGGGTGGCCAGAGGGCGGAGGCTGCAGGGGGTCCCGGGAGGGAGAGCAGCCTGGTGCTGGGAGGGTCTGGAGAAGCAGAGGCAGGAGCAGAGGACACCAAGGAGGGGCTAGGTAAACAGTGGGTGCAGTGAGGCACCACCCCGGCTGGGCCAGAGCATAGGTCTCAGGAGGTCGTGGGGCAGGAGGGTGTAGAGGGGACAGTTATGTAAAGAGGAGAGTAGAGAGCAGGGAGGAGGCTGGCATTGTGCAGAGAACCTTCCATACAGCAAGAGTGTGCTAGGTACCTTGCAGACACCGTAACTCCTCATTCTCACCCTGACCCTCTGAGGTGTAAATGATGATCTCATCTCACAGATCATGGGCAGACTCATGAAGTGGCTTGCCCAGGGCTGCACAGCCATGGATCGGAGCCCACACACAGACCCAGGTTAGCTGGGTTCCAAAATCCCCTGATAGTTCCACCTTGCACTCAGCGGGTAAAGAGCTGTGTATAGTGACTTTTACTCCCTGCCACATACTTCTCCCCTTCCCAAAGGGTGCACTGGAAGTGGCTGCCCCTCTGGTCCCTTATTGCAGCTCCATAGACTCTAATTGGGAACAAGTGGACAATAGCAGCAGTGTAAGGGATTTTGGCCAGAGCCAGGTTTCTCAACCTCCACACTGTTGTCATTTGGGGCTGGATCGTTCTTTGATATTTGAGGCTATTTTGTACCTTGTAGGATGTTTTGTTTTGTTTTTAAATGTTTATTCATTTATTTTGAGACACACACACACACACACACACAGAGAGAGAGAGAGAGAGAGAGAGAATGCAAGTGGGGGTGGGGGTGGGGAAAGAGGCAGAGAGAAAGGAGAGAGAATCCTAAGCAGGCTCTGTGCTGTCAGAGCTCAGCCTGACAAGGAGCTCCATCTCATGAACTGTGAGATCATGACCTGAGCTAAAGTCAAGAATCAGACGCTTAACCAGCTGAGCTACCCAGGTGCCGCTTATAGGATATTTAAAAGCATCTTTGGCTATAGCATCATTCTTTCTTTTCTTCCTCCAGTTGCGACAACTAAAAATGTCTCTAGATATTTCCAAATGTCCCATGGGGGGGGGGGGGCAAAGTTGAACCCCCTAAGTTGAGAAGCGCTGTGTTAGACAGATGGCTAGCTCGTGAGGATCTGGAGGGGATTTTACTAGTCTCCTAGCCCCTCTGCATTGATTTCCAGCACTGCAGCAGACACCTATCCTTTTTGCCTGGGTGATGATGAGTCCGGCTAAGCAGCAGGGGGTGGACACCATGACCTTCAGAGGGCCTTCTGGGCAGCCCTGCTGATCTGGGCGGGCGCCGGCCCCACCCTCCCCCATGGGCGACCGGGCTCCCACAGAGAGTCGACCTTGTTCAGCAGCGCTCTTCCGCCTGCACCCCCAGATCAGCAGACCCAACAGCCAATTATGAAAATGAAAAATCCAGGTCTTGGCCTCAAATGAGTATTTTCCTTTGGTGCTTTGATTCTCCCGTAATAAGTGCCTGGTCACCAAGGAATCCCAGGAATGTGGCCTTGATAATAAAAATAGGCACCTGGCCCAGAAAGGCCCACTCACTGGACTGGCACAGAGGCCTGCACAGGCAGCCTCCAAGTCCGGAGCTGCCCCTCCCCTGCTGGGCAGGGGCACCTGCTGAAACAGCCTGTCCCCTCTCAGCCCTGGGCCTGTTTCTACATCCCTTCCTCCAATGCCTCGCTGCAGCTCCTGCTTCTGTAAGAAAGCAAGAATCCGTATAAATGTGTGGCTTCATATCAGGAGAAACAAAACACAACCCACCTCCACCTCCAACCTAACATTGTTTGATTGTTTACTTTCTCATGTACTATCACAAAAAATGATATTCTTATTATTTCCATTTTACAGAGGAAGAAGTTGAGGCACAGAGAGGTTAAGTCACTGGCCCGAGGGCTCACAGCTGACAAGCAGCTTTGCTGGGACGGGAACTCGGACAGCTGTTTCGGCTTCATCTTCCAGGTGACCAGATTGTCTGGGGGCCCTGGGGCTGACACCGGGGGCGCAGGAGATCTTAACGCTGCGTGTACCCTCCCTGGGTGGCTGGGATGGTGATGAGCTTCACAGGAGACTGAGAACTCTGGCTGCTCCATGTCTCCCTGGCTCCAGGAATCTTACTGTGCAAAACAGAAGGGTTGATGTGGAGGGAGGGCAATGTGGCCAGGCTGCCCAGGGAAGCCCATCTTCCTCAGAGTTCCTCCTGGGATCCTAATGCTTTCACATTTTACCCCCAAAGAGCATGCCTCCAATTCAGGATGCCAGTCGATAGTATTTCCCCAAGGATAAGTGTAGGCAGTGTAGGGCACAGCCGTGGATCCTCAGGGGCTAGGGTTAGACCCATTTCTGCTGCTTGATACTGTGTGCTCTCAGCCAAGTTACCGAACACATGGGCTTTCTCATCTTTACCAGAGTTGTGCCATTCAGTGAGAAAGTAGATGTGGAGCCTTGCACGCTGGGCACTCTGGGCACACCTGGCACACTCTACAGTTGTTTATTATTTTGATGGAAGAGGTAGGTCATTATCTAAGGCCCTTGCGCCCCAAGGCAGGTGGCCTAACCTCTCTGAGACTCAGTTGGCTCACCTGGAACATAAGAAAAACAATGACGTCTCATTTCAGGGCATAGGGAGCATCAGGAGGTGGGAACATACATGCAGAGGCTCAGAGGCGGGCACTGCACTGGCTGGTTCAAGGGTCTAGGTGGTTGAGGATGCCCAGGAAGGGATACGGGAAAGGCGTTCACAAGAGTTCAGGCTACAAAGTGGGCTGGCTCCAGTTTTGAGACTGAGACCCTTTCCTGGCTTCTGGAGTCCAGGGACGTGGAGGTATAAGAGACAGGGACACAACTGAAATGGTTGTTGACCTTGTGCTTTGTCCCCAGCACTCCTGGGGCCCAAAGCAGGTTCCTAGAGGAGTGAAGTTCTGCAGAGTGAAGTGAACAGCATAGCCAGGCCAGGAAAAATTCCAGGGTGCAAGGCCCCAGCAGCAGGTACCTCCTCTTCCTCCTCGCCTGTGCCCTGCTCCCTCCCCCACAAACACTATCAACTGGGTGATTGTGGGCACCAAGCACCTATGACAGGGGCTGGGCTGGAGCACACCACCACTAATAATAACCACTAGTTGCATGTACAACAGTAGACTTTGCATGTACCAGGTACCAAGCTAAAATCTTCCCAGGCATTGTCTCATTTCATCCTTACCAGGGTTCTGTGGCATAGGGATGTGTTCCCTGTTTCATGAGGAACTTAAGGTTCAGAGAGGTTAAGCACTTTGCTCAAGGTCACACAGCTGGCACACACGATGATCAGGATTCAGCTACAGGTGATCCAATCTGAAGGCTTTAACTAGTACACTCTTTGCAGCCCTTCCAGAGACCTGTTTCTCTTAAACTTGTGATTGAGGAAAGACAAGCACCATATGAACCTCCTTTCCAAGCTCCCCGAAGAGTTTATCCTACTGCATTTGAAGTCAAGTCAGTTTAAGCCATAGGGAGTGACCTCTGTAAACTGTATTTTGTATTTTCAGTGTTCTAAAACATATCATCTATTTTAAGATGCAGTGTTAGTTTAATGATGACCTTTGGAGAGGAAATAAAGGAAGGGCACATTAATGTACGTTCTAAATTCTTCCACTTTACATCAGGGGTATATGAGCATCTTAGGATGAAGAGAATACTGGGCCAGGATTTGTGTTAAATACCCATGATGTAAATACAAATAATAAGATGTACAAGCAAATTCATGCATTTGTCTGTTCTTTCAAGTATACATGCATTTTGTATGGATTTTTTTTATTAAGGTATACTTTACGTACAGTAAAATGTGCACATGTTAAGTGAACTCCTTCATATGTGTACACCCACATAACCACTATCTCTTCAATGAATATTTATTAAGCACTAGTTTTGAAAGCCAGGAATACAACAATGAATATCATTGGCAAGGTCTCCTCCCTCCATGGGGTGCAAAGTCCAGCAGACAGGAAAACAATAACCAAATAAACAAGCCCACAAAACTATTGCACTAGTTTTTGTATTACGAGAAAAACCAAGTGGTGTGTGAAGATGAAGGAGAAAGAGGAAGAGTCTCTGTTTTGCATGGGGGGTGGGGAATCTTTCCTGCAGGCAGCTGAACCCTGAAAAATTAAAGTTTGTGGTCCCCAGGGAAAAACACTACAGGCAGAGAGAACAGAAAGTGTGAAGTCCCCGAGATGGCAAAGAGCTGGTGTTTGAGAAGGCCAGTGAAACTGGTAAGATGTGGGTTACAGGGAGAGGTGAGCATTGGCCAAGATGTGCCTGGCCTCAACAAACATGGCGGCGAGTTGTTTTCATGTAAAGACGCATCCCATCTAGTGGTATTGATGTTGAGGTTGAGAGGTCAGAGAAGGCTTCACAAGGTGGCAACTTCTTTGTTTTTATTATTTTTAGAGGAGGGCGGGAGAACAGAGACAGAGACAGAATCTCAAGCAGACGCCATGCTCAGTACAGAGCCCCACATGGGGCTCGATCCTGCAACCCTGGGATCATGGCTTGAGCTGAAATCAGGAGTCAGACGCTCAACTGACTGAGCCAGCCAGGTGCCCCCAAGGTGGTAACTTCTGACTGCCAGGTGACAAGACAGAGAAAGGGCATTCCAGGCAGGATACCGTGTGTCCAAGGGCTCTGTGGTAGGAAGCAGAGTGTTTGTTCCTTAACGCACTGCCTGATTGAAGGCTGGTGGAAAATGAGGAGTGGGGGTGGGAAGTGTAAATGATGAGGCAGAAATGGTGTGCAGAAACCAGAGCTTAGTGTGCACCAAAAGACTTTGCATTTATCCAGAAAACATGCCTCAGAAAGACCCTCTGAACAGTGTGTAAGGTGAGTTGGTGATAGCACAGAGGTGGCATGTGGTTTAATCCCCAGAGACACTGGGGTTCTCTGAAAACTGCAGTGGATGGGTGTCCTGTGAGTGTCACAGTGCCATGTATAGAGTGCCTGGAGCATCAATGTTGGTCTTAGAAGTCTTACTTCAGGAAAGGTGCTGTTTTATTTTGAGGTCCACAGTGCCTGGACATAGTAGGTGCTCAAGAATACCTAACTGAGTGAATGGATCCCAATCTTACATGTACCTCTTACCACCACCCCTGGCCCTCTATCCATCCATTGCCCCAGCATCCCCTCTCTGGACTCACTCAGCACTCCAGATGCTCACCCATCTCTCTCCACCACAGTAGAACAGAGAAGTAGTTATAGGCCATGGGGTTTAGACAGACTTGGGGTCAAATCCTGGTTCAACTGCCTGATTATTGTGTGATACTGGGCAAGATAGTTAACCCCCATGAGGCTCTGTTTCCCCATTCCCCCGATAGCTACCTAGTTCCCAGGGCTGTGCAGAAGATTCAATAAGCTAATGTTCACAGAAAACCCTTCATGGGAAAGGAAGATGTCCCTGTCTTGCCTTGGTCGACCTGCTGTAACCCCCAACAGAACAGAATTGACCAGAAAGGTAGAAGCACAAGCTGTGGAAATTGGCAAAGGGCATCTCTCCCTCTTGTGCCTCGTGCCAAAGGCTGGGGTTTCTCCACAGCTGGTAGTAATCTGTAAACGAATCCAAGAGAAGTGTATATTCCCCTGAGATCATTCAGGGACAAGCCTCAAATCTTCTCTGCAATGACTATGGTGACTTCAGACTCACGGAGAGAGATGCCCACTACTCTGTCCTTCCCCATTGCGTATGCCAACCGTGACTTGACAAACATTCTCCATGTCTCTGGCATGAAGAGGGCTGCTCACTCACTGGGGTGCAATGTTTAATTTGAAAATACAACCTGATTTGATAAGGATGGGGAGATCTAGATAGCTCCAGAAGCCAGGACTCAATCAAATGCTTCTAATTTTGAAAGAAGTTCTCTGAACAACTTTTCTTAAAACACTGTTAAGACTAGAAAGGCTAGTCATCTCTCTCTATCTCCTCTTCCATCCCCAGCCAAGGCATCCCCAAGATCACTGGCTGAAGGGGAGTGATTCAATTATCTGGACTACCACCAGAATCTTCCTTGGGCCAGCAGGTGGGCCCAGGGCTGAGCAGCCTTCAGGGATCCAACAGTGGGAGGAGAAGGTCAATCTACAATGGGCTTCTGTATAGTAAATATCAAATAATGGATGGTGCCAAAACTCTCGGCTGCCGAACATACAGTCAAACCAAATACATGTGCAAGTTACTTAGGGAGATGCTTGAGGATCCCACTTGGAATGGAAGAGGCTGGATTCAAATCCCAATTTTGCCCCTTACTTGTCACCAACTTTGGAATATTGATAGGGATTAAGTTAATGTGAAAATTAGTAATAAATAATATTATCTAAGTAAGATAGAAGTAAAAGTCCAAATATCAGCAGTCCATGGCTGATATGGTAGTCCTTGGTGCTGAGGACCTAGGCTCTGACATGCATGAATCCTCCTAAGGCCATATATATATATATATGCCAATATGGATACTGAAGCTCCTGCCATCACACCCACATTCTAGCTGATAGTAAGAAGACAGGGAATCCCCCCTGCCTCACCCTCCTTTGAAGGACACATCCTGGCATTGCATAAACCACCTCCACTTAAATCCCATTGGCCGGCTTTAGTCACATGGCCACATCTAGCTATAAGGGAAGCTGGGCAATGTCATTATTCTGGCTGTCCATGTGTTCAGATAAGAACTGGGAAGTACAGCCCTAAGGAACTAGCAGATATCATGTATCGAGGGACAAATAGCAGCTTTTGCCACCATTGGGAAAAATCACATCCTTTCTCTGATATCCATTTTATTCATCTGTAAAATGGACTTAATAGTAGTATTTCTAGATCATTAGAAGAATTCACCAAAATTTTGTAAAGTGCCAAGCACATTGCTTGGCATATGGTGAGGGTTCAATATCTTTCAAAAAAGATTAGTGTTCTTGTGACTCATGACTCTTGCCTTTCAACATCTGCAATAAGAAGCAGAGGGACTGTCCTTTCAAAATCCAACTCGGGCTGTATTCAAGCCCACTCTGGAGGCATTTAATGTCATGTAACCTCACTGGTAATGCCTGTTTTGAAAGGGGAACAGAGAGGATGCTCACAGGGGAGCTATAGGTATTGTCATTACCCCTTTTTTTTAGATCCATACACCCAGGCTCACAAAAGTGGAAGGGTATATGCAGGGCCAGCTAGTTAAGTAAAAGAAAGTGCTAGAATTTGAAGTCAATCTTCCTGGGCCTGGCTCCTAACCACTAAACCTCACCGCCACTCTCGCATGAATGCCCATAGGCATTTTCTCCGGAAGTGTGTCTCATGCTGCAGGGACCCATAGCCAACCCTGTGCGCTCCAGCAGGATGCTCCTCAAACACTCCAGCCTGGGGATGAACTTGGTGCCCCCATCCACTCCTCTGGGAAGCTCTGCAGTCCCAGTGCTGGGGGGAAGCTGGGCTTCAGTGGGACAGTGGGATGGCAGTTTCTGTCTGGTGGTCACCCTCCACACTCCCCGGCACCACAATCTGCGGTGAAGGGCTTGTGCAGGACCCGGCCGGCGCTCAGATGACGTCACTGTGTTTTACTTTTTCGCAATCACTACCAGTGGGTGCCCATCCGGTGCCGGGGCTGTGGCTGGGGTTCCGGGTTGGCCGACAGACCCAGAAAGAACCACAATTGCTCGGGGCCTTCCACGTCCAGCAGCCAGGGAAGCCAAGCCAAAGAGGGCTGCCAAACCTGGCTCCGACTCTGCCCACAGGGAGGAACTGGTGACTTACATGGCTCCCTCTACCTTCCCCCGGGCTTTGGACACTGGTGCCTGGGGACCTGATACAGAGCATCCAGGACAAGGCCCTCCTTGCGGCTGTGTCCTAGAAAGTCCTAGAAGAAATGCAGGGTAGTGGGTAGAGGAACTGTAGGGATGAAGAGAGAGGTCAGCATCTGAGAGTCTGTCTTTGGGCTCTTATCCTCACAGTATCTCCTCACTGCTCAGGCCAGCCGAAGACGAGGGGCCAGGATGGGGACAGGAAAGTCCCAAGGAATGGAGAAACTGAGGCTGAATGTCAACCAAAGTTCCAGTCTTAGAAGTCACCTTGGAGGGTTTAGATTTTATCCCAGGAGCATGGGGAATTAAAAGTAGGTTTAAGCAGAAGCGATAAGTGGGACATGACTCGACTAGCGTTCTAGACAGATCTCCGAAGCAGTGTAGAAGTCGATACCAAAATCTGTATCAGTCAGGGCTCTCCAGAGAAATAGAAAGAGTTGGAGACACATGTATCTATGTATATATAACCTATACATATATATATAGGTTAAGATTTATGTGTATTTAAGGAGAGGGAAAGAAAGATTTCTTTCAAGGACTTGCTCACATGATCATGGGAGCTGGTGAGTCTGAACTCTGAAGGGCAGGCTAGCAGTCTGGAAGCTCAGGGAAGGAGTTGATGCCTCAGTCTTGGGGCAGAGAGACATCACCAATATGCTATGATATGTGCCCAGAGGCCTCTGGGGGATCGAGGGTAGGCCATGACCCTGAGCTGTGGGACAGTTTCTGCCCAAAGCTGACCTTGATCTGGGCTTGTCTTCTCCTCCTGCATCAGCACTTCCCCTGCACTGCACCCCTAGAATCCATCAAGGTACCTGTACTGAATTGTAGACTCCTTGAAGGCAGAGGCTTTGCCTTGTATTGGGGTACACTGCATTAACACAATGTCTGGTTCATAGGAGGTCCTGAATAAATATGAAAAAATTAATGAATTTCCATCCAGAACCCATACCTGTGTCATGTGTATTTCTCACCGTCCCCCATCCTCCTCCCCCTCTGGACCGACTACATACTCCTAAGCCCACCTGCAGGACAGAGAAGCTTACAGGCCGTGGGGTATGGTGTGCAGCAGGCCTGGGGCTGAATCGTGTTTCTGACATTCACATGCAACCTGTGTTTAAATAAGGTTTGATGAATTGATAATTGATTCATTCTTTTTTTCTTCACATGCCTATTCATTAAACTTTTATGCCTAGGTAAGCCAGATTCAGGTGCTGGATTCATACGACAGAGACCGGTTATGATCCCTGATCTTCACAAGGTCACCACCTGGGCAGAGAGATTCACACACACACACACACACACACACACACACACACACACACTAAAACAATGCATCCTGAGTTCAGTGATGGGAGAGGTAAGCACAGGGTATTAAGAAAGCACAGGGTGGGGCACCTTAGCCAATTGGAAGCAGGGCATCTGGCTTCTGCTGGAGGGGAGAGCTGAGCTGAGCCTGACTAATGTGTAGGAGTCTCAAGGCGGAGAGCAGAGTGAGGCTGGAAGGGAGAAAGTGACCCAGGAAAAGAGTCTGGCCAGGGCGGCCCCAGAGCCCAGCGCACTGCAAGGCAGAGATTTTCCAATAGAGCAATTCCTTGGCACTCCTGCTGGGAATTGAGTTATATTTCTTCCCCAGGCTTTTCAGCATCCAGGCCACCTGCTAATCTGGTTCTTGCCATAAAGAATTCACCTCGTGCCAGGCTGCTGTGAGACCTACCTCCCCTCCTCCTTTCTTCCTCTCCCCCTGGCTTGGCACATATCTAGTTCAGGGAGGCTGAACCAATGGGGAGGGCCTGGGTGGGTGTCTGAGGGAGCCAGGAAGGACAGTGGGACAACCTGAGCTGTCCCACTCAGGTTGCCAGGCCTTGTAATCCACAGAAACCCACACCTGTCCAGGGCCAGCTTCGGCGCTCTCCCTTGCTCTTCCCATTTGTAAAATGGAGCTAGACAATCACATTCCAGTTAGATGTGAGCTCATCAGCTGTTTTATCCCCTGAGCCCAGCTGGATGTATTTGTTGAATAAATGAAAGACCCGAGAAGACGATATTAAACATGTGATTGCAAGTGGGAGGAATGTTCCCTCTGCAAAGCAAACCAGGATGGGCTGCTCATCTTTAGGTGAGGTTTAGTGTTTATCAGTGGCTTTGCTTGTTTTTTCCTCAGGGCAGGGGCTGTGCCTTAGGGGACCCAGCAAAGGGTCTGGAAGAGCGGATGGACATTTACTAAAGCCAGCTACTGTGTTTACACCCCTGCTGAGCCGGCTGTCTCCTGTACTTTTTACCACCACCCCTCACACTGTTGGGGACCCTGAAGCGCTTACATAACTGGTTCTCCACAGACACTTATAGTTAGAGCGAATCACTGGCTTTGATCTAGACCAGAGATTATAAAAGGATTTCATTTGATGGGCCAGCATCTCCTTGTATGAGTCCATTAACTTGAACGCTACACCGAGAAAGATTCTGTGGATATAGTGAGCTAAATCGTGGCCCTCAAGATGATAGGTTCACATCCTAACCCTTGGAACCCATGAATAGGATCTTATTGGAAAGTAAGTGTTGGAAAATTAAATTTTCAGATGTAATTAAATTAAGATTCTTGAGATGAGCATACCCTGGATTACCCAGGTGGGTCCCAAAATCATGGACAATGATCCTTTTTTTTTTTTTAATACATTAAGATCTATGTGATATTCTTTTTTTTAAATTAAATGTTTATTTTTGAGAGAGAGTGCATTCACATGGGAGTGGTAGAGAGAGAGAGGAACAGAGGATCTGAAGCGGGCTCTGTGCTGACAGAAGAGGGGCCGATGTTGGGCTCACACTCATGAACTGTGAGGCCATGACCTGGACTGAAGTTGGATGTTTAACTGACTGAGCCACGCAGGTGCCTGGTGGTCGAGCATCCTTCTAGAAAGCAGAAGAGAAGACACAGAGAAGAGGAGAAGGCCATGTGAAGACTGGGACAGAGATTGCAGGGAAGCAGCCACAGGCCAGGAATTCCTGGATCCGCTGGAAACCAGAAGAGATAAGGAATGATTCTCCCCTAAAGTCTTTGGAGGGAGCATGGCCCTGTCAACACCTTGGTTTTGGACTTCTGGACTCTGGAACTGTGAGAGAATAAATTTCTGCATCATGAGCCCCCCAGTTTATGGCGATTTGTTAGGGCTGTGCTAGGAAACTGATGCGGTGGCCTTCTCAGAGCTCGGCAGGAAGGAGCGCCATAACAGATGGATATGTCTGCACGGGCATGGGAGGGCAGAGGGGCAAGGCATGTGCTGAGTATTGGCCAACTCTGATTTATATCAACTGGGCCTTCTGGGGGGCAGGCTTCTGCGTAGTCACATGCCAGATCATCCTATCACCTTGATTCAGTACCAAATGGCACAGAAATCCATCAGGACTTCCCTCCTTTGGCTGAAGGGGGCAGGTGAGTTGTGGGAAGCAGTGGAACATCAGTAGCTTCGTGATTGTTGGCTGAATGAAATAATCCTGGAGGCAGAAAACCTTTGGGGACCTTGGGGAAAGTGAAGGTAGTAGCTGGTCATCTTTTTCATCCATCCCCCCTCCTGTCACCTCTAGGTAGGACCACTGAGAATCATCCAGAAGAGATAGGGCCTGATGTCGGTGGAGAAGTCATCCTGGAGGGGGAGGGAGGAGTCTGCTTTTGCTGATGTCACCCATTCTAGAATCTAACAGTCATTCCTTCTGTTCCTGTCGGAATCTCCCTCATCACCTCTGAGGCCTTTACACCAGTATTTAATCCTTGGTTTTCCTGTCCTACCCACAGCAAAATACCAGCCACAATCATGCCCCCATGTAATAAGAGGGCAGTCCAGTGTGGGTTCAAGCATTTGCAGACATGGTCTCAAGCCCCAGCTTTTATCCTTTCTTGTTGTGTGATCTTGGAGAACTTCCTATCATTGGCCCTCATTTTCCTCATCTGCAAAACAGTAAATAATATCAACTTCAAAGTATTGCTTTGAGGATTCAACTAGATCAAAGATACAAATATGCCCAGTACATACACTTAATGCCTGTGCAAAAATGTTTAAAGACAAAGCACTGACACAGATACACAAAATCTGTTGACCTACAGAATTATAGACCCCTTTAGTGAATTCTAGACCCTTTTACCTATTCCTATGTATTTTTTCCTCTGAACCTTTGGCAATCACCATTTATTAAGTACTAACTGTATGCCAGGCACTGTGTCAAACTCTTTACGTGTCGCTTAATTCAGCTCATCACAATCGCCAATAAAGTAGGTGCTATTGCTATGCCTATTTAACAGATGAGGAAACTGAAGCTAAGAAAGGAGAGCAGCTTGCCTAAAGTGCCTATTAAGTAGAAATTCTGTCTCTTAAAAATCATATGGCTCAGCCTCCTCACTGAGCACACACCTCCAATTGCTCCTTTGCTGGCTCAGTATATGGTGAGGAGACCCCAGGGTCCTTGTGATCCCATTAGCCCACAGACTCCTAGGGGAGAGGGAGTGAGCTCCTTTGTATATAGATCCCAAGCCCTCCAAAGTAAGTTTGACACAGAGTAACAATCACCATAGAGGGCAAAGTGAGTGAATAAAAACTGTCTTAACAAAGTGGAACCTTTATGCTCACATGAAGGAGATCTGAGTTCTTTTCCACCTTCTACCTTTATTTCCTGGGTGACCCTGTGCATGCGTGGCAGTTACTTCTTTTGTGAAATGGGGCTAATAATACACTCTTTCCTTTGACATGGAGGTGGAGTCGGGGAATCATTTTGAGAACGCTTCAGTTTGAACTGAAGGCTACATCCCCAATAGCACCCAGCATACAGAAGGTGCTCAGTGGTTATTTACTGCATGGGTCAATGACTCAGTGCTTTCCTCAGCTGTTTCATAGTTATTAAAAGCTGCAAAATGAGTTTGAATTGCCCTGGCTTGAAGTGGGGGCTCTCCACACTCCTGTAGGAACCAGCTGAAAACAGGGGGCTGGGTTAGAGGGAGTCCATACGCACACCTGCTGTTGCCTGGGAAGGGTTAAACCTTGGGCAGCGCAGCCTGGGTGTTCTCCAACCCTGCCTTGCCCCATTACTTTGCCTCCAGCTGAGATTAGTCCATTAGTTTACTCATAAACAGGTGGCACACTCCACCTGAGCAGCTAGAGATAAGGGCAGTTTTCAAGCTGAAGCACTAAATGCTGCTCTAGTGCCTCAGCCCACCTGCTACCTTTGTCTCAGGAGTCTGGGCAGTTGTCTTCTTTAGGCGGCTCTGTGACCTTTGGAAACCCCTTATGTTTAAGACCTGAGGGGGCCAGGAACGGTGACACAGACAGAAATGAAATCCATGATCAGGCTTCCAGAACTGAAGGAGTCTTGGGTCAGGAGAGCATTAGTCAAGTCCTGTCAAACCTGCCAAGTCAGGAGCAGTCTGGAGAACCCTCATTCCAGAACTAAGGCTGATGCCTTCTCAAGGCTGCAGAAGCCTCATAACTCCTGGATTCTAGTGCCATCTGATCTCGGTTCTTAGGCCTTCCTCCCAATATGTCTTCCCTGCCAGTCAGATAAGAGGCCTAATTGTAAAGCATCAGAGATGTCCCTTAGCAATTCTGATTACCGACACCCTAACAACTCATGCTGGACCATGGCCTGTGAGCTAGATCTGGCCCACTGCGTCTTTTTGTATGGCCACAGGCTAAGAATGGTTTTTACATTCTTAAGTGATTTTAAACAATCAAAAGAAGACTATCTTATAACAAGTAAACATTGTATAAAAGTCAAATTTCAGTGTCCATAAATAAAGTTTTACTAGAACAAGTCACATCCATTTACCTACAGTCTATGGTGGTTTTTGTGCTCTGCAGAGCTGAGTAGTTGCTGAGGCTCTAATAGCTGAGGCGGTTGCCTAGTGTGCTACAAATCTCAGGGATGCCGCATGACACTGTCAAATGTGAAATGTGTAAAATCTATTTGCAGATCAGCATTAGCAGGTGAACGTTTGCAATTGATTTTGATGATAGGTGACACTTTGAATCCCTATTAAATGAAATATTATCCCCATGAAAGACTCCGATCTCCTTTTTTTCTTTTACATATTTTTAAAAATATTTATTCATTTTTGAGAGAGAGAAAGAGACAGAGCATGAGTGGGAGAGGATCAGAGAGAGAGGGAGACACTGAATCTAAAGCAGGCTCCAGACTCTGAGCTGTCAGCACAGAGCCTGATGTGGGGCTTGAACCCACGAACTGTGAGATCATGACCTCAGCAGAAGTCAGATGCTTAACCAACTGAGCCACCCAGGAGCCCCAAGAATCTCATCTTCTTATTAGTGGAAATATATTTCAAAAATTGGGGTTCAGGGGCGCCTGGGTGGCTTAGTCGGTTAAGCGTCCGACTTTCGCTTATGTCATGATCTCGCGGTTTGTGGGTTCGAGCCCCGCGTCTGGCTCTGTGCTGACTGCCAGCCCAGAGCCTGGAGCCTGTTTCAGAGTCTGTGACTCCCTCTCTCTCTGACCCTCCCCTGTTCACGCTGTCTCTCAATCTCTCCTAGAAATAAAAAAAAAAAAAACAAACTTAAAAAAAAATTGGAGTTCAATTATTATTATTTTTTTCATTAGTAAAATATGGGAGATTTTCTTTTTTCTCTCTTAAACCTTTATAGTGTCCTAAATTTTGCTTCTTGGCCTGCAAAGCCTAAAATTTTTGCTATCTGGGTCTTTGCTGACCAAAAAAAAAAAAAAAAAAAAGTTTGCTGACCTTTGACCTAGATTGTGCCAGAAATTATATTACTTTCGTCTCCCAACTCCACATCCTAGGTTGTCTTATATCCATACAAAGCCTAGCAATCCTTTACAGACCAGAGTCAAGTTTGGGTTCAAATGTTCTCACCACCCTAATGGGGCATAAAAAATTCACACCAAGACCTGTTATAATGGATCCCTTGTCCTGGCCTCCTAGACAGCTCTCTCTTCTCCCCTCCTGGCATATCTGGTTAATACTCTCAAGGAAGCCTCTCTGACTCACCAAACGCTCATTGATTTTTTCCTTTCCTCTGCTCTCAATCTCCATAGAGAAATTTAATTCATCCTGGTCACCCCATGGATTATCTGATTTCAAGCTAATGGAAAATTAATTCCTTTATGTAAACGTTTATCAAATGTCGTGTTAGTGGCTAGATCAGTGGGAGACTCTATGTGGCATAGAACACAACCTCCAAGACCAGGTGGCTTAGGGATCCCAAATTCCCCTGAGAGTTGGGAAATTGGTGCCCAGATTTAGAGATTTTTGCATAGCCCTCATTTGCACAAGATGGGGCTCAGGTTGAGTTAGCACCAGGCTAGCCCGAAGATTTATTTTACACTGGCTACGCTGGCAGTGAGGTGTCTCTCCTGGGCTAGCACTGAATACTGCCAATGTATTCCTTCCTTCCAAGCAATAAACCCCGTCCTCCAGACTCGCCCATCCCCAGTCTCGGACAGAATGTCTCTGTAAGCACTTGCAGCTATGTCCTCCCCTCCCTTCCCCTCACCCCTCAACCGCATGCTCCCGAGGATTCTGGAGCAGACTCACCTCCCATAGCCCCAGGCTCAGCCAAGCCCAATTTCTTCATCCAGGATCAATTATTTTTTTCCTCTTCTTACCTTAAAGAGTAATAATGAATCACACTGTCAAGCCCACAGTCCTTTCTATTATTCCCTCTGCCTTGGATTTCCTCTTTGGTTGTGTAATTTGGCCTTTACAATATCCTTCCCTTGCTAACAGAGCTGAAGCGCTGGGGAGGAGGTGTTGGAGGACATTTGGTGTCCTATGCCAGGAGCATGGGGAGCTCTTGACTCCTGCCTCCCTCACCCCCACGGCCCTCGCAGCTTGAGTCACCCACTCCTGCCACCTACTTCTCCTAAGAATGTCTCAAATCCACCCTTCCCTCCAAGCTCCACAGCCTTATTCTTTCCCTCTCTTGGTTCCCGGGACTTCTCTCTCTTGCCTTGCAAGCTACTCTCCACACAGCAGCTATGGGGGCCTTTGTCAATGCAGGTCTGGTCACAAGGCTCTCCTCTCCTGCTTAAATCCTTCTATGGCTCCTCATTACCCAAAGGATGAAGACTAGGTTTCTTTACATATTGGTGGCTCATGGTGGGATCTGACATGATATTTCTGTCCAAAAGAGTAATTGCTAAGTTGAATTTGGAAGTCTTTAGTAGAAACTTATGCTCAGCTGGGCCTCAAAACAGCTGAGTTTGAGTTGTCACTAGGTTCTTACTCAGCTTGAATTCAAATATCTCTTGAAATGGATGTTTGTTACTTCCCCCCACTCCCATATTTGCATCCAAGTTCTTTTTTTTTTTTTTTTTTTTTTTTTTTTGGTGGCGGGGGAAGAATCCTATGTGAATCTTGGAAGAAATCAGGGTCTGGATGCCACCTTTCCTACCCAGGCAGGGTGGGGATGCAGGATGCAGCTTGGTCAATTGTACGTTGCCCTTTGGACTGTGAGTTTTGGATAATGGCCCTGGTAAGAACTAATCCTGAAAGAGTAGCAAAGTGCTGGCACTATGCTTCTAAACACAGGGTCCCAGCGGCTGACCCAGACTGCAATTCCTGTACCTGTCTTCCTAGCCCTCACCATTCTCATGAACCTGGTTCTCTGGCTTACCTTAGAGTCTATGAGTCATTCAAGAGCCTTCCTTTGTGTCTTTTTCCACTTATTGATATGCAAAGTGAGTTTCTGTGACTGCTAATAAGATGCCCAACTGCTGCCCCAAGTCCACACCATCTATGTGTCTTTTGTTCCCTAAGGTCAAAGCTCTGACCAATTTCTTCCATGTCCCTGGAGATCTGCACCTGCTGGTGGTAGTGCGAGAGCAGCCAGCCTTGTGATGGGAATTTTTTTGTTCTGGGAGCCAATGAAATGTTCTTGGGTGGGATTTTCCATCACTTGCCATCCAAAGAGTCCTATTACAGTCATTAAATAATACATGTTATTAACCTTAGAAAGCATTTAGTGAGTATCCGCTATAGGTCAGGCTCAAGGGGATATCAGCACTAAGCCCCATTGGCTAGCCCTGAATTGTTTGCCCACCCTGGAGCTGTTTCCAAGGAAAAACTCAGGTGCTGTTACTAGAAGGAGGAGGTGAAGAATAGGTGCCCAGTAGAGACGCACAATAGTGTCAGTGGACACTGATGATCGTCATTATCTTATCAATTCTGAAGTTAAGAAAATGTGCTTCATTAGGAGATAAGGGACCCTGAGTAGGAGCAGATAGGAGACAAGCTCTGAATCAGGTGTAGAATGGGCCTTCCCCAGGGGGGGTTTAATGCTGAAGTCCCCAGTGCTAGGAAGAAAGGATGGGTTAGACCCCTTGTTCTGAGGCCTGCCCACAGCTCACTTTCTGTTCACACTTAGTCAGATTGCCCCACTGCGGATTCACCGTTCTCAAAATTCTTAGAGGGAGTCAGAGAGAACATGGGACGTCTTCCACTACCTCTTCCTATACCATTCATTCACTGATGAATTCGGGCTGCTCCTAAGGCTCAAATTTAGAGTTAAACACCTTGCCCCGTCTAGTTAAGCTTTTATCAATCTCTCCCATGTCTCTGTGCCTCAGTTTCCTCATCTGTAATGAGACAGCTTGAGCTGACTGCACCATTGACCTTGGAAGACTGCTGTGGAGATCAAGCCTAAGATTCCAGTTTCGAACATGCGGAAATGTAGTCTCACGGAAACATCTGCCAAAATGATTTAGAAGGTAAATAGACTCCGTCTTCACCTGAACCATTTTAATTGGTGGTGCCTTGCTTTTAGATGAACTCCAAGTCCTTCCTGGGTCCACAAAGGCCTGCCTGACCTGACTCCACCAAACCTCCAACATTATCCTATGTTCCTGTCCGCTTTGGCCTCCCTTCTGATCCTCAAAAATGGAAGCTCTCACAGGATCGGGCCTTGTGGTGAGCTGTCCTGCCTTACTCAGGGCTCTCCTCTCCTCTCCTCTCTCCAGTCAGGCTCAGCCCGAAGCTCACCTCCTCATGGAAGCCTTCCCTGATACCTCGTTTTAAGTCAGGGGCCCTTATACACATATTTGTAGCACTGGACTTGGTCTCCTTTGCTCTGATCTCAATGGCAGTTAATTAGTTATTTGCATAAGGGGTTGATTTATGTCTGTCTCTCCTGCTAGAATATAAGCCCATGGTGGGCAGGGACTATGAGAGACCTACTCCATGCTCAGTCCAATTAAAAGTTCATAGCAAGTATTTGCTGAAAAAAAGAAAGAATGAATAAACGCATTAATTAAAGATATTAATTTAATTCCTTTTCTATAGTAGATATTGGGGTAGACACTGATTATATCATATATTTTACCCAAATCAACAGATTGGGTAGAAAAATTCAAAGGCAATTGGGAAGCATTAACAGATTCACAGGCAAATTTGCTCATTTAGAGAGAAACTTTGTGGAAAATACCATCACTAGTAACTTTACAATACAAGTCAGTCAGGGAAAATCTTCTTTTGTAATAGTCAGGAACAAAATGATCCCAAAGCTGCATCCAATATTCTCTTTGCAAATAATTAGTAAGCAAATACTATTCATGAGCTGAGCAAATAATTGTGAGGTGCCTCCCGGGTGCTGGGCTCTGTGCTGGGCCCTGGGATGGCTGAGACAGACAGACAGTGTTCTGCTCTCAAGCAGTCTAAATGGGGATTCAGAAGACAAACAAGTAAATAAATGACACAGTCCTGCACAAAGTGTTTTCAAAAAACCCACTTTTGATGAATCATGAACCACTCCATAAATCAGGCACAGCGGCCCAACTGTACAGAGGAGGGGACTAGGGCTCCGAAAGAAGGGACCCACCCGAGGTGACCTGGCTTTTGAGTAGTGGGACTGGAGTTTGTCCACTTTGTCATGCAGAGACTTTGTTTCCCTCTTTCCCTGGTACATCTTGTGGCCAGACATTCATGTGGAAGATGTCAGAGGCTTTGGTGATTGAGATGGAGCTGGAATTTTGCATAGGAAGGATTTAAGAGGCGCATCTGGGTGGCTCAGTCTGTTAAGCGTCCGACTTGATTTTGGCCCAGGTCGTGATCTCACAGTTCATGAGTTTGAGTCCCATGTCAGGATCTGCACTGACAGCTCTTGTCCCCACACTTCTGGAAACAAGGCTACCATCATTTGTATTTTGGGGGAAAAAAAACAAAACAGTAGCCAATGTGAAGTGTTGCTGGCTGCCCTTTAATTGACAGACCTATTCAGGGGTGTTCCTGGGGTGGATGTGAGCCCTTCAAAGCATCCTGAGCTTATTCTCTTCTATTTCTCCCTCCACACGAACTCTTGTGCGCCCCCCCCCCCCACTTTTGTTGTGATGAAATCCAAACTGTTGCCAAGGCCTGTGAGATCCTGCTAGTTTCTGCTCCTTCACTTTGCTCACCACCCTGGTCTTTGGGTTATTCCTCAAACGTGCTATGCTCTTTTCCTCTCCAGGGCCCTTGCACTTTGCTGTCCCCACCACGCTGGTGGAGTGGCATTTCAGGTGTCTGTGTGGCTGGCTCCTTCACGTACATAATCCTCTGCTCCAATGTCACCTCACTCACTGTCTGAGGCCTGACTGTACTTGGGTTTACTGGTTAGCAGTGATCACCACCTGGCTCGGTATTAAATGTTAATATAATTATATAACCTGCTTATGTTTATTGGCTCTTTCTCCCATTAAAAGTTAAGTTCCATGAGGGTAGGGGCTTTGTTCCCTGCTGTGGCTCCTATACCTAGTTCAGCGCCTGGTGCAGAGTAGGCACTAAAGAGAATCTTGTTGAATTAATTAAATTCACAAAGTTAGAGAGACTCTCCCTTCCCCACCCCTGCTCAGCTATCCAGTCCTTCGGGTTTATAAGGAGAAGCTTTCCCTTGTTCCAAGACACACAAGGGCACCACCTGCATCATGTTTCATGTGAATGAGTCTGGCCATCGTGTGGGGGTGAAGTGGTACCTTACTGTGGTTTTGATTTGCATTTCTCTGACGACTAATGTTTGCAAGCATCTTTTCACATTTTTATTGACCATTCTTCCTTGGAGAAATATCTATTCAAATCCTTTGTTCTTTTAAAAATGGGTTGTCTTTTTGTTATTGAGTTTTAAGAGTTCTTTATGCATCCTAGATGCAAGTCCCTGATTAGATACACAGTTAGTAAATATTTTCTCTCACTCTGTAGGCTGTCTATGCACTCTCCTGTTGGTGTCCTTTGAAGTGCACAGGTTTTTACATTTGATAGAGTCCAATTTATCTATCTTTTCCTTTGCTGCTTGTGCTTTTGGGGTCAGATCAAAGAATTTCCTTTGCCTTCCACTTAGGTTCATATGCTTTTATGTCTTAAATTTAGGTCTTTGATCCAGTTTGAGTTAATTTATGTATATGGTGTGAGGTAAGGGTTCAACTTGATTCATTTGCTCGTGACTCTCCAGCTGTTTCAGCTTCATTTGCTGAAGAGTTTCCCCCCCCCCCTTCTATCAGATGGTCTTTGTGGCCTTGTCAAAGGAGTGGACAATAGATATATGTGTCTCTCCAACCCTGTTTCATAGGACCCTATGCCTGTCTTTGTGTCAGTACTACACAGTCTTAATTACTATTGCTTTGTAGTAAGTTTTTTTAAATTTTTTAATGTTTTATTTATTTTTGAGAGAGAGATACAGTATGAACAGGGGAGGGTCAGAGAGAGAGGGAGACACAGAATCTGAAGCAGCCTCCAGACTCTGAGCTAGCTGTCAGCACAGAGCCTGACATGGGGCTCAAACCCATGAACTGTGAGATCATGACCTGAGCTGAAGTTGGACACTCAACCTACTGAGCCACCCAGGTGCCCCTGCTTTGTAGCAAGTTTTGAGATCAGGAAGTGGAAATCTTCCTATTTTGTTCTTTTTAGTTTTATTCATATGAATTTTAGAATCAGCTTGTCAATTTCCATAAAGTAAATTTATATTTACTTGAAGGATATTTTATTGTGTCTTGTGTTTGTGACCCAGGCAGCCAGTCAACAATGACAATGTTGTTCTTTCCATGGGCTACTTACAAAAATGGTGAGGGGCCACCATAGACCCTTGGTTACTGCAGGATCATTGAGTCCCCAGCCTGGGAACTGCATGAGGAAGCCAAGGCCTTATTAGTAGTTTCTCTATAAGTGAGATTGTAGAAAATGTCACCGGGTCAAGGGTAGGATCCATGCAGGTGACAGGAGACCGGGCTTACCTGAGATGAGGGCCTTTATCACTGCTGGCAGCATCCCTCACAAGTGCTGGCCAACCTACTCCTTCCAGAAAGCAAATCACACCTGGAGGTTCTCAGAGGCAGGACCACCAGACACAGATGGGGTCGTCCCCTCGAGGAAAGGAACAGAAGAAAGCTGCCATTTCAGCAACTGTCAGAGCAAGAGGAGGTCTGACACGTTACCTCCAGCAACACAGAGTTGCCCAAATGCATCCCTTGGGCATTACTTTTGCTTCTTTTCATTTTGTTTTGAGCTGTAATCATGTCTTACCTATACTCTCATTCACTTACTATGTTTTCTTGAAATCAAGTCACGGTTTCCCAAAATAAACATATTTGACCCTTATGTCATTACTTTGCAAAGTGAACCAGCATCTCCAGCTATAGAGAGAAAGCAACTGTAAAAATAAATACAATTAAGCAAACTGTTATTCAATTATCGCGGGATATCATCTCCTCAAAGGTCTGTAAGCTTCTGTTAAGAAAGGAGATTAGCAAGATTAGGGAGGTGCTAGAGACAGGCCCGCGCAGCTGGGGATTTCTCCTCAGCTGAAGCCAGGCCCAAACAGGGAAACGACAAGCTCTCACTCAGGGATCAGTGTCATTTAATGCCTTGTCTGCGAGTCACCTAAATAATCCGGTATATGCCAGCACTCTGTGCCCCACATGCTTGGAAACACAGCTGTACCTCATCAAGATTTCACGGACACTCCATCAATAGTGAGGAGGGTCAGGTGATCACCCTTATAGTCATGAAAAACTTGAAGTCTTGGGGACTGCTCTCAGATAGCGGCAGGAGCCCGTGTTTGGACTGAGGCAGTCATTTTCCAAAATGTGCAATAGTTTTATTGTCTGCTATGTTCTTTCTCCTGACAAATCCAGCTTCTGGGACCCCAGCGTGGAAAAGCTAGATTTAAGAGCTGTGTCTCTTGGCCCCAAGTTCATTCCATGTCTCTTTGTGTCAGTAGTTTCTCTCCCACATAGGCTGGACTGAATTGCCCCCCTTCCCCAATTCATATATTGAAGCCCTAACTCCTAATGTGACTATACTTGGAGATAGGGCTTTTAGCAGGTAATTAAGGTTAAATGAGGTTATCCCACAGGACTGTGGCCTTGTAAGAAGAGCAAGACTCCAGAATGTCTCTCTGTCTGCCATGTGAGGTCACAGTGAGAAGGTGACCATGTGAAAGTGAGGAAGAGGAAGCTCTTGGCAGAATCTGACCACACTGGCACCTTGGTCTTGGACTTCCAGACTGCAGAACTGAGAAATACATGTCTATTGTTTAAGCCATCCAGGCTATGGTATTTTGTTATGACAACCCAAGCTGATGAAGACACCAGATCTGGGGGATTTGGGAATCTATGTTGTCATTGATATGGTCTCACTGACACTCCGTGACAGTGCAGACAGCTTACAGAACTACTCTGGTCCCTCACACCTGCTCTGTCACTAAGGCCTCACTCTGCATCCCCATCGTCTGAGAAATGGAGGTAATTCTCATCTACCTCTCAGGGCTCTTCTGGCCATCAGAATATGACCACGGGTGTAAAACAGATGGTCAGAGCTAAAAGATGCTTAGGAGGGTTTTTTTGTCCTACTCTTTCCTCTTCCAGGTGAGTAACTTAGGTGCCTAAGGGTCTGGGCCACATAAGGCTCAGGCCAGAGCTCGGGTCTGGGTGTTCCCCATGTCTGGCACTTTCTCCAGTGCCACCACACTAAAGTAAAAGCCGCTGGAGAAAGTGAGACTGCTCTCCTCATAGCAGCAGAGTAGCCATCTGTGTCCGAACTCACACTGACGTTGATGGTGCCCTCTCCCTGTGGGCTCCACCGTCCCAGCGGTGAAGGGGCTGGTTATGCTCTATTCCCATGGTTAGCCCGATTTGCATTCCTCCCTCCTGCTCCACGTGTTCGATACCAGGTCATTGCCCAGACCCAAGACAGCACCGTGTGTCCCTGTCACATCAAGCTCCAGAAGAAACTGTCCTCCCCACGTCCCTTCGTTCCAGCAGAACTCTGCTGAAGGATGCTGCTCTTGTATTTATGGCACCATTTGCTTCTGACCATAGTTTCCTTCAAAATGTGCGGTGTATTCTAAATAATTTCCCTCCGTTCTCCCCAGAGGTGAGACAGGGAGGAAACTAGTAGGGCAGGGCCCAGCCAGGACAGAGGCCTTGGTCACAGGCTTGGCAGCGTGGAGGCAGTTGGCACACCTGGGGGGCTGGTACCCACCAATTTGTTCTGAGCTGCATTGTGAAGATTAGTATTACTCATCTTCCTCTCATTTTTATTGCTGAAGGACCTTGGACTTGTGAGCCAGACAGACCTGGGCACAAGTCTTGCCTCTGGGGGAATGTGAGCAAAACCAGGTCTCTAACACACCCTTCCTTACCTATTAAATGGGGAGGATAATGCCCACCTCATGGGATTTTAGCATCTGGCTCATGGCAGGAGCTAAAACGTTAAGAGCTGCTAGTATGAACCCTTGCCTGCCTCAGCAGTTAAAAGTTTCTAAAGCTCATTAATATCTGATATCCAAATTCATGCTTATTTTATAGAAGGGAAAACCGAGGCTTGGAGGGAGGGGGTGCTTCGAGGTGTTCAGTGACGAGGGACAGGAGTCAGACTTGCGGCCATGGCTGTGGGTGAAGGGGCAGTGCCTTGGAGCAGCTGGGAGCTGACTGTCCTTCCTGGGCTGTCACGGGGAGCACATCTCCCACTCCGTCTTTCTGAGCCTTTTCTCCAAGGTTCAGCTGGAAGTTAGTTGTCCTCAGGAAATGTAAATCGTAGGTTCTCACTCATTTATTTTTTTCCAGTGCTGTGTGCTGAGAGCTCTGCGGATTGTTCTAGATCCTGGGTGCCCCCTTTGGGGAGGAGGGTCCTGAGGAGCCATGAGGCTCTGGGAAAAGGTGGTAAGTGTGCTGGTCATGCTGGGGACAACACAGGTTCTTTGAACCCCAGTGATCATATGCTAAATGTTGGTGACCTGTGGAAAGCACAGTGGTTGGGGAGAAGTGTGCCATCTCCTCACAGGTAAGATGTATGAAGTTTCCAAGGCAGCCAGTCCATCCCAGCAAGGGGGCAGAAGGCAGCTTGGGTGCCTGGATAAAGAATGGCTCCATGTCACTGCCCCAGCCTCTGGCCATTAAATAGAAAGGAACAAACATGCACAGCACGACCCAAATTCTATATCCATTTGCTCATTGCTGGGCCATTAAAGACTAAGAGCTGCAGCAGGGGAATGAGATAGGGATTACTCAAAGAGACAGACTCTCCTGACCACCTCCTGTGTGCCAGGCATTTTCACCTATAAATTCTCATTTAATTCTTGAAGGCCATGGTGATGGCTTACCAATGTCTAAGATTATGAACTCTGATATCCCAGCTCGGGCATTTACTAGCCTGTGATTTTGGCCAAGTTACACTCTCTGATTCTTGGTTTCTTGTCCTTAAAATTAAGACTGGCAATTACTTAGAAGGCTGTTGTGTAGGTTAAAGGGGGTCCTAAGTAAAAACCACCATATTTGCTACCCAATACAAATGAATTCCTTGACACTGTTCTAACCTACCAAGTGAACATACCCAGGGCATCAGAAGCAGGAAGCATGGGATAAAGGTCTTCTTCATCACCTGTCCTCCAATACCAGAAGCCTTTGCAGATGAGAGACTCACCACTGGCCACCTCAAGGATTGCAGTGTCTGGTGCCAGAGAGTTTGTTTGCAAGCAGACTCTTGTGCCCAAGACCAGAGAACATGTTCAGTTGGCCTGTCGTCAAGGTTATGGAATGATAGCTCCCTGGGCATAGTGCCAACATTGTTAAGCATTGGGGGATGCACTGGATTCTATAGCATCCCCCCAAAATTCATGTACACTCAGAAACTCAGAATGTGATGTTATCTGGAAATAAGGTATTTATAGATGTAATTAGTAAAGTTAAGATGAGGTCATACTGAGCCCTAAACCTAATATGACTATTGTCCTTATAAGAAAAAGAAAAAAATCACACAGTCACACAGAGGAGGCCATGTGAAGAGGGAGACAGAGATTGGAGTGATGTGTTACAAGCCAAGAAAGGTCAAGGATTGCTGGTGACCAGAAGTTAGAAAGGAGCAAGGGGAAAAGACTCTTCCCTAGAGCTTTTGGAGGGAGTCCAGCCCAGCCCACACCTTAGTTTTGGACTCAGCCCTCAGAACTGTGAGAGAATATATTTCTGTTGTTTTCATCTGCCCAGTTTGTGGTAATTTGTTAGAATAGCTCTTAGAAATGAGTGCAGGGAATGCCCAGGTTCCTCTGAGACACAGGAGGACTTGGCCAGTTGAATGAAGGCTCGGTGACTTCGTTTGAGTAGGAGAATGTGACTTAGTAATAAAAGCTACTGTTTACTGAGTGATTGCCCAGTGCCTGGTGCCTTACAGTCTTATTTCATTTATTTCTCATGGCAACTCTGCGGGGGTGTTAGTATTATTCTTTTTTTGCAAGCAAGGAAACTGAGGCACCAGGAGGAGATCACACAGATGGGAGATCTGAACCCAGTCTGCGTGACTCCAAGTCTGAGGGCTTCACGCCCACGAGGACTCCAGGAGCCAGTGCCACAGATGCGCGTTCTCAGAGACTTCCTGGCCCATGGCTGTCACCCTCACTAGCAACATTTGAGGACAGAACCTTGGGTTGTGCTTCTTATAGATCTGCAGAAGGGCCTGGAGTTTAAAGCGAAGGGCACACAAATTGCAAACCCTTCTCTCTTGCCCTAGCACTTGGGTTAGGCTGACCTTTAGCCTTGCTGCTGCCTCCTGCTGACTCTGGGGGTGGTTGGTGTGTAAGCTGGGAGAGTCTGGTCCTTTTAAAAATGACTTGTTGGCTTCACGTCTTTCTTCTTATAATAACAACAAATGTTTGTTACATTAAAAAAGTAGAAATATAGACATGGAAGCACCAGAGAAGTTGGGGAAGACTATAGAACCAAAGAGAAAAGAAAAAAAAAACTTCTTCCCATTTTAAGATGATTATTAACCTACTCAGATACCTTTCTAAGTCCCCTTTCTTCTCCCCTTCTTCTTTTCTCCGTTCCCCTTTCAGTTTTGTTCTCTTTCTTTCTCACTGGCACTCTCGATCTTTTTCTATTCCTTTCTCTGTGTGTGTTTTGCTCCATACATTTAAAAACCTGTAGCATATATTTGCATACATAGGACAAGTGACATCTGGTTTTATAATTTGCCCCCAGCCCCTCTCCTTTCAGAGCATTGTTGGCATCTTTCCTGGTAGATCTGAGGATCTGGGTCCTACCTTTTATCAGCTGTGCACAATCCTGTGATTTTTGGGTGCTGCCACTTATTTACTCGGTTTTTCGTTCATGAATATGCAAGTCATTCCACCATTTGTATGAACCCCCGACATGGACATTCTCGCACATACATCTTTGCCCGCTCAGCTTCAAAAATAAAATTCCCAGAAGCAGAGTTCCTGGGTCAAAAGAAATGCACACGAGACATTTTCCTGCACATTCTTGAAATCGTCCCTAAGAAGATCTCTTTGCCTGTGCTCCCACCGGGAGTGTGGGATGAGGGCACCCTATCACTCCCATGTGCAGTGCGACCACTATCACATAGTTAACACGTGTGTGATGGACAGGGCTGGTCATTCTTGATTTCTTTCACATTTCTTCAATCATTAAAGAGACTGGGTGTCATTTCCTATGTGTGTCATCTATTTACATTTCGGCTTGGGTGAAAATAGATTTTCTACTGGGAAAGACTGTATCTCAATTTGTCAGAGATCTTCCCGTATTCCGGTCACTAAATTTTTGACATGTATGCTCTACTAATTCCCTCCATGTGTCTTTTTTTTTTTTGGCTCTTTAATGGTGGCTGTGGCATACAGACACATCTCATTTGTATATAGTAGACTTTGCAAGTTGTTCTCTTACAATTTCTGACTCAGCTGTCATGCAAAGCAGGGACTCTGTCTGTGCTATGTTCTGGGCACTCAGGTTGTACCCTAAAGCAGGAGGGAGGTGGCACCACCTTTCAGTGACATTGGCGTAAACCCTGGTCTTGTCATTCCTCTGCTTGCGGCCTTTGTGAGGTTGCCTGATACTTGGGGAGGAGGAGTCAGCTCCTTAGCTGGATTCCAAGGACTCTAGGCCTCCCTGGTCCTGCCCCTGTTCTGGTTCTGCTTCACGCACTACGTTACACTCCTGCGTCCTGAACCACTTGCATCTCCCTCGCTCATCTCCAGGCCTTTGCACATATTCCACCTCTGCCTGCGATGCTCATTCCTTCTCCGTTTCCCGAGGAGAAATCCTAATGAGCCTTAAACACCTTGGCCGAGTGTCGTGGACTCCATGAACCTGACTGACCCCTGACCCTATGTTAGGTGACCCCCCGATGCCAGTCTGTTGGAGGACATGCCACAGGGAGCTGTGCTAAGGCATCACTTGTCCGTCTCTCTGCCAGCCCACAAGCCCCTGGAGTTTGGGCCTGTGTATTGCTCACTGTTAAGTTTCCAAATCCCAGTGGTCCTCGCCACATAGTTGCTGCTCAAAAAACATTTGATGAATAAACAGACTCATGAATGAGTTATAGACCTGCCCAGTGTCAACATCCTCCCTCCAAAGACCACCAGGGACACACCTGTGGTTGAACAAGTTGGGGAATTGTGGGCACCTCAGTGAGTGGGTGTTAGAAAGGACTAGGCACTTCAGCAAGGGCATCAGGAAATGAGGCTTTGCTCTGGCTCGGATGCTAGCAGGAGGAGGTGGGGGCAAGCCTAAGATTGGGCATCTCAGTAAATTTTATCTAGAGGAAGGGAAGACCAGACTGTGGCTGAAGGAGTGAGGATGGGGGACGTTTGGTCATTTTTGTAGCTTGAACACTGTGTATGTTTTATCTGTGTTCACACACTACTACAGAGGGTCTCCTTTGTGTCTTGATCTGTCTCGTTCACAGAGTGACTGGCCTCGTCTGATGCTGATGTTCTGAGAAATTGTTCATGTTCAACAGGAGAACACAAGCCTGGCTGTGAGTGCCAGTCAGGGTCCCGGGTTTCTGACCAGCTGCCCACTGCTCAGTCACCTGTCAGTACCTCTACTCTGCCCACCTCCGTCTGGCCTCCATCTTTGCCGTTCACCTTGTGCTCTTGCCCACTGTCAAGACCTGCTCCTGGACAGGGTCTGATATGGATGGTGGGGGAAGCATGTTCAAGTGCCAAGAATCCTGGACCACATGGGAAATCAGCACATTTATGCCCGGACGTGTGTTTCACTATTAATGGGCAGCATGACGTTTGTCCAGCCCTCTCTCCCTGAGGGTTCAGTTTCCTCATCTTTGAAGTGATGGCCTTAGGATCAAACTTCTAATAGGCCACTTTGTTCCACTCTGAGGGGGACTGAAAAACTTCATTATCTTCTGACAGAGGTATATAAGTTTTTGCTCCTGTTGAAATAAGTGGCTTCTGGCCTCTAGGGATGAGTGTAGGGGTTAAGTGCGTGTGTGTGTGTGTGTGTGTGTGTGTGTGTGTGTGTGTGTGTTGAGGGGATGACTTTCTGGCATTTCTAAACCCCACCATGAAGCAGCCCTCATGTTACCCATTCCAAGGGTCACCTTTCAGTTTTGGAACTTGGGAACATGAGTTTGGGGAGGGGGCAACCAAGGGTGGTCCTCTGATTCTTGCCTCTAGTCTCTCAGCTCTTCCACACATCTTCCTGGGCTCTCTAACACACAGCAAGCCCTCATCTCAGACCCTTTATTGGTGATGGGGCCATGTGGTCAATAGAGAGGTGGACTCTAGGGAGGTAATAAATGCAACATCCAGCCGGAACATTGCACACAGGGTTGAATGCTTGGTGGATAACCAGTGCTCCTTCATCTATTCCTTCTAGCTCTCGTTTCTTCTCAGAGAAAGAGAACCAAAAGAGAGGTAAGAAGCAGCCTGTGGAAGTAGACCAGGACATCCTCCTCTGGACTTGGGCCTCTTGCAAGTCCCTTCCTGTGAGCTCCCGGCCTGTTACCACGAATCCCCCACATTCAAGTTTCACAGTCCAGTGGCAAGGTCTTTGTGTTGTCACAGCTGTGCAGACATTCCTTACACTGCTGTTCCCACTAGATCCTGGCTGATGAGGAATGGAGACTTGAGTGCTGCGGCCCCGATTCGAAACCACCAGCCCCCTCCCCACCAGGCTGGTGTCTCTGGGCTCCTTCCCACCCTGTGCCTTGCTGAGGTGGCCCCTGTGGCAGGTCTGCTGGGGAAGGGGTGGGGCCTGTGGAGCAAGGTGCCGTTATCAATATAGAGGGTGGAATTTCAGGGTCAGTCGGGGCAAATTTGGTGGCATCTAGTGTGACGAAAAGTCCTGGTCAGGGCTTCAAGACCCACATTTCAGCTCTACCTCTGCCCCATCTCCCTGGTGACATCTGTGAAACCCTTCTTCCCCCAGCCTCACACTTCCTGTCTATGCAGCAAGGGCACCACCACTGCATCTGCCTCTCCTGCCAGAAGTCTGGCTCCCTGTGGAAAGGGATTCCCCAGGAACAAACCTCAGGGGTTTCTGAAGAGGCCTGCCTTTTCTCAGCTTTCCTGATTTTGCTCTCTCCTGGTGAGGCTGGGCTTCCGGCACAAGGTGCAGTGGGTTAGAATTTCAGACACAGCAGCATTGGAATCCTGGCTGTGAGTCCTGGATCAAGTCACAGAATCTCTCCAGCCCTCAGTTTTCTCACCTCTAAAGTGGAGATAATACTGTTGGTTTCATTGGATTGTTTGGGGGATTAAATGCAATAAAGCAAGCCAGGTCCTAACACAGTGCCTGACACACAGTAAACCTGCCATGAGCGCTATTATTATCATCATTGTTAGTGTTATTGTTGTTGTTTACCCCCTGACCTCTGTTACTCCAGGGAAAGGGAGCCCTTGCCTGAGTCTGAGTGGGCAGCTTGGCATGGCTTGTGGTGGTGGCCAGGGAGCCTGGGCTTGAGCCCTCTGTATGCAAGCTCCAGACGGAGGCTCCAACTAGAAACTTCCAGCTGCCACGGACAGGCTCTCCAGCATGCACTGTGCCAGCAGCCGGGGAGTCACCAGTATACACACATGTGGGCTGCTGTGGGCATAAAATAGCTCCCACGTGCACAGCACTTGGCCAGGCGCCTGCCTATAGCCCTCAGTGAATCATAGCCCACAGTACCGTTGCCCTTGCCACTGGGTGTAGCCATGTCCAAGGTGCAAGACTCAGATGCCCTGAGCATGAACTGGCTGTGGACCTCAGGCAAGTGGTTCAACCATCCTGATCCTCAATTTTCTCCTCCATATAATGGAATCAGTAGCACACCCTTCACAGCATTATTAGGGGGATTACATAGAACACAGCTATGAGGGTTGCTTGAGCTGCAAAGATTGACTCATGCCCAGTCCCTGTTTTGTGGTCAATATGGATGGGTTCCTTCATGCACTTACCCCATCCCTGCAAGTGCCCCTCTTTTCACTGGGGACATTTGTCCCATCTCCATGTTGGTGGGGAGGAAGACAAAATCCTCAATACCCATTCTTCCTCTGTCTCTTGTCCCAAAAGTTGTCAGCTCCAGGTTGCACTTGGCTCCGTGATTAGTTGACCAGCTGCTAAGAGACAGGAAAAATCAAAAGGAAGGGACACACACAGTGGTTTTTTTTTTTTTTAATTAAAAAGAAAATAATAAAACACAGACACTTCCCAGGGTATGCTGTGATGCACATCACGGGTGTGTAAATACATATAAAAACAAGAAAAAAGTCCCAGGAGCTGCAGGCATGGACCCCTGTGCAGTGGGCTACAGCTCCCTCCTTTGAGGCATTGTTTTTCTCATTCACCTCTCCCAGGCTATAAAAAAGGAAGCGCTCATTCAGCCTTGTTTCTCTTGGAAGACTCAGCCACTTTCAGCTCACTGGTCCATGACGTGAACACAGGAAGCTGGGCTTTACAAGATTTTGTAAGTGGACAGTGCTGGGGTAGGGGGCATGGCGTACATCGTTCCTCTCCCTGCCCTGTTCAAGGTCTCTGGGGCTGGGGCAGTGATGTCCCCCTGTGGGGAGAGGCGGGACACTCTACCCTTCAGGGTCATGAGCTTGGGTTTCCCTCCTGAATGACAGCAAAAGAAATGTCTATTGGTAAGTTAGGAGTCCCAGAATAGGGACTTGGGGCAGGACAAGGTGTGCCTGGGGCTAGGGCTAAATTTTGATGGAC
The DNA here is from genome assembly GCF_003009895.1 of Hyaena hyaena. Taxonomy (NCBI): domain Eukaryota; kingdom Metazoa; phylum Chordata; class Mammalia; order Carnivora; family Hyaenidae; genus Hyaena; species Hyaena hyaena. Next base: position 614,227 of record NW_024080734.1, on the reverse strand, counting down.
AGCCAGAAGGAAGTGGCTGTGGTTGCCATCACCAGCTGTCACACTGACCTTCCCTGACTACTCAACCAATTCCTCCATTCCTGTCCTTGTTCACCCAAACTTTGGGGGTCATATAGACCTGGACTTGACTCATGACTCTGTCACGTAGTAATAGTCCTGTAAAGTTACTTAGCTTCCTAGAGCCTCAGTTTCCTCATCTGTTAAACGAGGAGGTTCATATGAACCCCACAGGGTGACTGTAAATAGTAAGTGTGATTATGCCTTTAAAGAACCTAGTACAGCACCTGGCACAGAGTAAGTACTCAACAAATGGCTGCCGTGATGACCGTTATCACGCACCAGCATTTCTTCCACTGCAAAGTTGATGAGTGTGTGTGTGGATGTATGTGAGATAAACAGAAGGTTTACACAATGTTCTAGGAAAAGGGTGAATTCCTCTGAGCTTCCTGTGTACGTCTGGGCAGTTGAGCATCTTGAAGCACAGTGAGGCTGGCATGGAAGGCCTCAAAAGCCTTCCTCCTCTGCATGTCCATGTGGTTCCAGAGCTGTTCTGTTCTAAACCTCAGTGCCCTCCCTGGGGTAGAGGATGCTGTTTGCATTGATGCTGTTGTAGAAATGAGGGCTAAACTGGTTGAGGACAGAGCCTCCATAGCTGAGAGCATTGGTGGGCACCGGGTTGGCCCATTCGGCCCCGCCCCCATGGCTGCTGAGGTTGGAGAGTGGGGTGTAGGAACTGAAGTTCAGCAAGTTCTGCCCCATCTTGTCAGTGGGCTCAGGGCTCAGTCCCGGTGTCGCCACAGGGCGGCTCACCGGGCTCGAGCCGCTCACATAGGCTGTCATGGTGGAGAGGAAGTTGTTGAGGCACGGGGTACCCGATGGGGGAGGTGAGGACTGCTTCTCCGGGGAGCTCGTGGTGCCTGGGGAAGCACTGTCTAAGATGTCCTGGGTCTCTGTGGTCTTTGGGTTGCCTGCCAGGAGGCTGCTCTCTGTTTTCTCCGAGGCCAAGGATCCCGTGCTGGAGGAAACATCTGATTTTCTCTTCCTCTTCCTGCGGAAATTTCCATTATCGAACATCTTCTCACAGTTGGGATCCAGGGTCCAGTAATTCCCTTTGCCTGGTACAAAAGTGAGGGAATTAAGTAGAGAGATGGACAAAATGCTCTGCCCCTGTTTCTCTGTACTGTCACAGACTAAACACCAAGGAAACACTTGCAAAAGACAGAACAAAAGTCAGGGAGAGAGAAACAGAGGAATTGTGTACACCACCCACGGGGATCTTTATTTCAGCTCCCACCTCACACCTGGGCACTCTGGGAGCGCAGAGGCATGAGCCAGGAAAGTGCTTCCAATGCAGGCCTCTGGGAGAAGTTTGGGGGCTGGGGGAATGGAGAGAGGGACTTCTCTAAGGAAACACTTCAGGGCTCCCTGAAAGTTTTGGGCACGGAGTCCCAGGTTGGACTTGAGTCCTGGCTTTGCTCCTAAGTGGCAGAGCCACAGTTTGGGCAAGCCTCAGTTTCCTAGTCTGAAAAGTGGGCCAGTTGTACCAGTCCCTTCTCAGGCTGACAGTGAGAAAGGGCTGATGCTAGATGTGTGGCTGGGCCGTGTGACCATGAGCTACTGTCCAGAGGTAAGGCCTGAGCTCAGCCTGTGGGTGAGGCCAGTCCTTGGACTGGACACTTGCCTTCCCCTGGGGCCCCAGTAGCCCTGCCCTTGTAGCCTCAAAGTGGGTGTAGGTGGAGGCTCTGAGCCATGCCCTGGCTTCCTGTGGGGGAACAAGAATGGACTTTAATGCTGGGAAATGCATATCTGAGTATTTAATAGATTACTTTCTGTATGTCCCTGAATTTTAGAAATTCATCATTACAAAGGAAAAGTTTACAGTCTTCGGTGGTAGAGAGACCTCCACTCAGCTTTGGACTCCGTGGCCATCCCTCCATTCTGTGTCACCTTGGGCAGGCTGCTTTGCCTCTGTGTTAGTCTCCTCATCTGTACAATGGGTTTAGTGAGAGCTATGCTGCAGGCTTGCATTAAAGAACAGTATGTAACTATGGCAGGGGGCACAATGTGGCCCTTAGTGCTTATTTAGCAAAGTCGGATCTTTTCCCAGAAGGCTGGGGGTGCACTTGGCCTTGGCCTAGTCCAACTCACCCCAAGGACTTTCTATGAGCTGAGTTCCGGGGACTCAGATTAATCATAACAATGACTGTAGTCTATTGGGTGCTTGTTAGCATCAAAACCCCTGCACATGCCGTCTCACGACCCCCATCACAGGCCTGAAAAGGAGCCACTATTACCATCCCTATTTTGCAGGTGGGGAAACTGAGGCCCGGAGATCTAAAATGCTTGAGGTCACTGGCTGGTCAGTGGTCCAGCCAAGACCAAAGCTGCCTCCTGGGCTCTGTCAGTCTTCTTCACCGCTGACAATCCCGAGCCCCCGTCTGGGGGCAGGGGGGCACAGCCGTATCAGAACTGTCTACAACGGCGTGCTGGCTCGGAATGACATGAACCTTCCTCGGAGGGGGGGCATCGAGGCTTGCTGCACCCCCACCCCCCACGCTGCCCTGCAGCCCCTTACCCGGGTCGTCCTCGTCACGGGGCACCTTCTTGAAGCAGTCGTTGAGAGACAGGTTGTGGCGGATGGAGTTCTGCCAGCCAGCCTTGCTTTTGTTGTAGAAGGGGAAGTTGTCGGCCACGTACTGGTAGATCTGGCTGAGGGTGAGGCGCTTGTCGGGCGCCCCGTGGATGGCCATGGCAATGAGAGCCGAGTAGGAATAGGGGGGCCGCACCAGCTTCATCAGCTCCTCCTGCGAGGGGATGGGCAGCCAGCCCAGGTCGCCGCCCCCCAGCCCAGACACGCCCGGCAGCAGCTGTCTCTGCACACCGTAGGCCTGGGGCAGGAAGGGGCTGGTGTTGGTGCCCGGCAGGTAGGGTGGCGGAGTCATGGCCGGTCCGTTGAGCCAGAGGTAGGGGTTGGGGGTGGCCCCGTACTCGCCGCTCCCCTCGAAGGAGGGGGGCCGCTGAGGGCTGGGCACGCCCTGTGGATGGAAGAAGTTCTCATAGTAAAGGCTCATCTCGGGGGGCTCCTGGCCGATGCTGGGGAACTGGGGGCTGCAGCGAGGTGGGGAGGGCGCCGGGAGGTCGAAGGAGCTCATGCTGGGGCTGGGCACGGCCGGAGCCACCTGCCTAGCACCTGCACAGGGGAGCTGTCCCTGACAGGTGCTCTGCTGGCCGGGCCTCCCGCTTATACCCCTGCGGGCTTGGCCTGCGGGCCCCACCCAGGGGCGGCCACCTGCCACAGACCCGCCCCTCCTCCAACAGCCCTGAGAGCCAAGGGGAGGGGGCCTCCCGGCCAGGCCGGGAGGGGCTGATGTCCACAGTGCCTAGGGTGCCCCTCTTCCTTCTCTCTCTTCCCAGCTCCTCTGGCCCCCTTATTTCTCATTTCTCCTCACCTGGTTCCCCTTGTTTCTCCTTCATTCTGTCTCTCTTCCCATTTTCCCCTTGCTTTCCTGGCCCCCTTTCCTCCCCTTCTTCCGTTCTTAATGCCTTCTCTGCATCTCATTCTTTCCTTCTTGCTGCCAAACGTTCTTTCCCTTCTCTTCCTCCCCCTACTCTGGACAGTTTCTTTTCAAAGCACTGTTCTGGACACCTCTGCTCCCCTTCCTTCTCTCTCTCTCTCTCTCTGTATGTTTCTGTCTCTTTCTGCTTCTCTGTCCCCTCTTGCTCACCTCCTGTGTGTTTCTGCTTCTCTCCGCTCCCTTTCACTCCTGTCTGTCTCTCCTTTCCCTTCCCCCGTCCCCTCCTCTTGCCCACCCTGACCCCTCCTTCTCCGCCCCTCACTCAGGCTGGATTAGGTACTTTATCAGAAGCCACATCTTTGGGTCTTCTGAAGTGAAGACACACTTTCTGGAGTCTTCTGGAAAGAAGCTGGCCTTGGAGAATCGGAAGAGCCGCGAGAGGGCAGCCGGCTGGCTGTAGGCGCGCTCTGTGCACGCACGCACGCCACCACCCGGGGCAGGCAGGCGGACGGGGTCTGGGACAGGCCTGGGGATTGTCCTCAGGAGCAGGAGGGCCCATCAGCAGGGTGACCAGAGGAAGGCATTTCAGGGGAAGATGAGAGAGAGCTTGCACTCTGCAAGTTTCTTTCTGCCTGCAGGGGCCAAGCAGGCCCCCAGGCCACTATCTGATCAAAGCCCTTTCATGTTTCAGCTTGCAGACGTCCCGGAGCTGAGGCCTGGAGGCGAGCCCTCCACACCTCAACTTGCCATTCTCCTCACACCGTCTCTGCCTCAGGCTCTCGAAGCGGGAGTCCAGCTCCCCCTGCTTCTCCGTGCTACAGCCAGTCCCTCTCCTCTCTGGGCTTCATTCTCCTCCTGGAGCTTAGAGAGGACTTGCCCCAGGCTCCCTTCATCCCAGGCAGGCTCTCAGCTTGAGGGGAGGGGAGTGGGCCCCTTCTCGGAGGGCGGACAGCTGTCCCTGAGCAGGCTTTAGTGCAGCCTGAGTACTTCTCTCTTGGATCAGCAGATTGGAAGAAAGTTCCAGTCAGCTTTCTCTGGTCACCACCTCCCTCCTGCCCTCCTTCCTTCTCCCCTTTCCACTTCGTCTCACTTCCTCCAGACAGTGAGTGTCTGAGGTGGAAGAAGGAGGTGGCTTACTGTGGTAGCTGGAGGGGCTGCCTCCCAGGGAATGCCCCCGCCCCGGCTGCCTGCTCTCCTCTGTGGCTGCATCAGGAGACTGAGATGTGTGCAAGCCTGAGGGCTACGGAATGCATCTCATTTGCGGTGTATTAGTGCTCTGGACGATGAGTTGAGGTAACTGGGGGGAGGGGTCCTCCCAGGTCCTGAGACACCCCCTGTCCCCACCAGGGAACAGTGGAGGAAGTGACTCCACAGGGGCCTGACTGCTCAGGTTAGGCATGGCGTAAGCACACTCCGCACCTTCTCTCAGCAGAAGAGTAAAGCAGAAGAAGCCCCATCTTTGTTTCAAGTTTCCCTGCCGGGCCTGGCTTGCTGGGGGCAGGGCCATGGCTCTTTAAGAAGCAGTCATATTAGAGACCCAAAGCCTGATGGAGTAGCTAGCAACCCACCTGTGATCATTCATCCCACAGAATTCAAAACCATTCTGTTCACACAGCATTATTTACAGCTACGGCAAACCAACCAGAATGTCCAACAATAGGGATTGGTTCAACAAATGGGGTATCACCCAAATGAAGAAATATGAATCTAGGAAAAAGCAGATTGTAGAATATTTAGTAATGTTATGTTCTATTAACATTATTTAAAGAAACAGACTACAAAATGCCATTTTTTTGGGTAAAAATCTATACCCATACATGTATATGAACTTTGAAAATATACATACCAAACTGTGAATTATTATTTCTGGATGGATGTGATTTTTATTGCTGTTTTTCATGGACCCTGATTTAAATAAGTCAAGTCAAGGGGCGCCTGGGTGGCTTAGTCGGTTAAGCATCCGACTTTCGCTTAGGTCATGATCTCGCGGTTCGTGGGTTCGAGCCCCGCGTCGGGCTCTGTGCTGACTGCCAGCTCAGAGCCTGGAGCCTGTTTCAGTCTGTGGCTCCCTCTCTCTGATGCTCCCCTCTTCACGCTGTCTCTCTCTCTCTCTCCTAAAAATAAATAAAAATATTAAAAAAAAAAAAGATTTCAAAAAGTTGCCACCATTTCTCTATATTTTATTGAAATTTTAGAAAATTCTGAAAGAAACTTACCAAATGAACCAGTTCTTCCTCCTTATAAAAAAAAAATAATAATAATTAAGTAAACTGAGTTCTTGTGTCCAGAACNACTCCCTCTCTCTCTGACCCTCCCCTGCTCACACTGTCTCTCTCTCTCTCTCTCTCCTAGAAATAAATAAAACATTAAAAAAAATTAAAAAATAAATAAATAAGTCAAGTCAAGCACACAGGTGGGATCCAATGTGGAGGCCAGCAAGTGGCGATTGAGTGGAGATCTAGCAGACATGGGCTCAGAGGTCGGGAGGACCTGGGTTTGAATCCCAGCTTAGCGGCTGATTCTGCAAACTTGAGAAGTGATTGGTCTCAGCCTGTTTTCTCAAGTGAAAATGGGAATGATCCCACTGAACCCATGTAGTTGTTGTGGGATTCCATGAGGTAATCAGTGTAGCCAATGTAAGTCATTTCCCATGACTTGCAAAGAGAAGCTGTCACTAAATATAAGTCATTGTACAGTAGAGTCAATATGTACAGGTCGTCTCTGAGTTTGCTTCCTGGTGGTTCCATTGCTCCCTTTAGCAGCCTGTGGGCAGGGGCTGTGAGGCCGGTGGGGTCACAAAGAAGGAGCCAAAGGAGAGATACTCAGTGCAGACACCAACTGTATGGCCAGGCCCTGCCATCTACAGCTGACGGACACAGCACCCAAGTCACATGACAAGGTCACAGCTAAGCTGGTCAGGAGCCCTTCTCCTAACCCTTCTTCCACATTTTGCTGGGGTCTCCTTCTGTAGAGCCATTTGTATTTTATTCTTTTTTCATTAAAACAAATTTTTAGTGTATACTTATTTTTGGTAGAGAGACAGAACACAAGCAGGGGAGGGGCAGAGAAAGAGGGAGACACAAAATCTGAAGCAGGCTCCAGATTCTGAGCCTTGAGCACGGAGCCCAACACGGGTTCAAACTCACAAGCCGTGAGATCATGACCTGAGCCAAGATCGGGTACTTAACTGACGAGCCATCTGGGCTCCTCAAGGCATTTGTTTTTTGATGTCTATGTATTTTTGAGAGAGAGCATGAGCAGGGTGTTGGGGGGGGGTGTGGAACAGAGAATCAAAAGCGGCTCTGTACTGACAGCAAAGAGCCTGCCGACCCTGGGCTCAAACTCAAACTCAGGAGCCGCGAGATCATGACGGAGCTGCAGTCACAGGCTTTAACTGACTGTGCCACCCAGGTGCCCCCTGCAGAGGCATTTTTCTGAGGCAGCTCACCCAAGCCTCCCTGTTGCACCTGGGCCCTGGTTCTTTCCTCTGGAGGCGAGAGACAGCCCGGCCTGTCTTAGGAGGTGGGGGCCCGTGTGCAGCCTCCGCCTGAGTCCTGTGGCTGCAGCTCACCGTCTCTCCTATGTCCCGCACCTGGCCATGGGACCAGGTGCCCAGGGCTTCCCAGAGGCCCTCAGCCCTGAATTCCATGAGCATCGCTGCAGTCTTTGGGGTGGGTGACAGTAGCTGTCTGTTCCTATCCCCAGGGGAGGTGTGGGGGTTACAGCTCAGAAGCCCCCTGACCAGTCCCAGGGTCTCTGGGAAAGAAATCAAATGTCTCTATAAAAGAGGGTCATTTTGTGGAAAAAATTATTTTAGCCTTTTAAATTTCCCACAGGTGGAAATCTTAACCTGAGAAGAGAAACTTGAGGGAAGAAAATAAAAAGTTGGGCAGACGTGGCCCTGGGGCCGCTCAGGGGGTGCTGAGGCTGAAGTTCACTGTCCAGGAGGAGGCCTCTGGAAGTGAGAATGGCCACGTGCTCTGAGCCCCGAATTATGATATCTGGGACAAGGCAATAGAACATGGAAAACCCTGGGCTCTGGTGGCCTGTGGAGCTGGGTTCCAATCCGTCTTGCTGTTGGTAGCTGTGCAGTCTTAGCCATATTTCTTCATCTTCCGAGGCCTTGGTTTGCTTACTATGAAATGGAGCTGCACATCGAACCTGTCTCGTGGGGCTTATGCAGGAAAAAGTGATGAGATGTGCATACACCAAAGACCCCGAGATCCGGCATATGCTGGACGACAGGTGCTGACTGGGAGGTGGCTCTGGGCAGGAGGCCCCGTGTCGTTCACCACTGGCTCTCACCTTGGGAAAATCTTGCCGTTTGGGGTGACGCCTGGGGACGGAAGGAAGGCCTGCTGCTGTCCTGGAGACCATGCCCCACAGATAGCTGTGTGCACTGCTGGGCCCAGGAGCCCAAGGAAGCTCAAGGCCTACAGAAAGGGTGAATGTGCACAGGCCCCACCTAGACCATGACTTTCAGAGAGGCGGAGGAGTGTGCGAGGAAACAGGCCTGGGGGGTGGGGATGAATAACCAGAGGCAGAGGAGGCAAGTGGGGTGCGATCTGGCCGCTGCTGCAACACAAGGCAGTGCAGGGGGCAGACAGACTTTGGAGCCAAACTTTCTGCATCTCAATGTTAACTCCTTCTCCTCCTTCTCCTCCTCCGTCTTCTTCAGTGTATTTATTCTGAGAGGGAAAGCACAAGCAGGGGATAGGGCAGAAACAGAGGGAGAGAAAGAATCCTAAGCAGGCTCCTCACTGTCAGCACAGAGCCTGACACGGGGCTCGAACTCACGACTGTGAGGTCATGACCTGACCTGAAGTCGGACGCGCCTGAGCCACCCAGGCGCCCCCGACTCCGCCTCTCAGTGTGGCACTGCATAGTTCCTTAATGGCACTAGAATACCTCAGATAGCAACCAATTGTTCTGGGCCTGTTTCTCATCTGTGAGATAGAGAAAACCGACTGCTTCCGAGTGTTGCTTTGAGGACTAAGTACCAGACAGTTAGCATATGCTCAGTGAACGTGATCTCTGTCGGGGACTCTGGAGCCTGAGGGTGGGGGAGGGGGCTGGTGTCCACCATCCGGGGTCACCACATTCTCAGGCTCGTGGACGTTACTGCCTTCTCTCCAGTTTCCCTTTGATTCTAGAGCTCTTTTCCTTTCTGTACATATGATGCAAATAGCTTCCGAGTTCCAGGGTTTCCAGGTTGGGATGGGGAATCCGGGCATTTGGGACCAGCTGAATCTCTGTGCCACAGTTTCTTTATCTGTAAAAATAAGTGTAAGAAACTGTGGTTTTACTACCTACTGTCTACAAATAGTTCTCCAGGAACAGCAGTGAGTTGTCATCTGGGCTTCCTTTCTTGCTCACCAGAGCTGTGTCTCAGAGTACGCTGGGGCTGTCATGAGGCCGTCATGGGGCCGGCTTCCTATCCCAGGTATGAGGCTGGAGGAAGTCTGGCCCAGGCATCAGCCAGGTTGACTCTGATCCTGGTGCTCTGGCTTCTGGTTGAGCGTGAGGCTAAAGAAGCATGGACACATACCGCCCTCTGGTGGCCACATATTTAAACGCAGGGAGCGGAGCGCAGAGATTCTGTGACCTTTCAGAGACCATTGAAGGGGCACGTTCCCAAAATGAACAGCACGTTTGAGGAGCAATTGTGCCCTGGGGGCAAAAAAATTACTTTCTGCGATGGAAATAGTGGGAACTGGATTGTCAGTAGGACAAAATGTCTTAGATGTCAGCTAAGTGGCAGTTGCACTAATAGGAATTAGAATCCAATTCCTCGGGTCATATTTTCTGAGTGCCTTGCCATTGCTTAATCTCTGAGTCTCTGCTCGCTCCTCTGTAAAATGAGGGTCACCGGAGTTACCTCCTTCAGAGGGCTGTTGCAAGGACTGAATGAGGCAGCACAGGAAAGGCCGCTGATGTGGTGCTTGGCAGTAACTCATTCCTTCACTTATTCAGCAAATACTAATCGATCGCCTCTACAGTGGCATTTCTGGGGTGTGCAGGACACGGTCACAGCCACAGTGTTGAGGCGTAAGCTTCTGATCGTCCATCTCTGTGCAGTACCTGTAGTTTGATTTACTTAATAATTTTTTAATTACTTCTCGCTCACTCTCTGTGAGAAGGTGTGATCAGCAAGCATTAGGGAGGAGACGAAACACAGGCCAAGGACTTTCTCTTCGGAGAAGGTATAGGGATCAGAAGAGAATTGGAAAGGGAGAGATTTTTCTCATCATGAGGGTGGTAGACAACAATGCTGACAAGATGTCAACCCAGGTTCCCCAGAATCTGTGAATTTGCCGTATTCCAAGGTAAAGGGGACGTTGCAGAGGTGATTAAGTTAAGGATCACAGGGCGTGATAAGTCTGCATTATCCAGGTGGGACCAATGTAACCAGAACTGTCCTCACAAGAGAATGACAGAGGGAGATACAATAACGGAAGAGGAGACGTAACCATGGAGGCAGAGGTTAGAGCAATGTGGCCGTGAGCCAAGGAATGCTAAATGCCTTGCAGCTTCTAGAGTTTGAAAGAGGCAGGAAAATACACTGTCCCCTGGCATCTCTGGAAGGAAGCAGCCCTACTGTCACCTTGATTTTCACCCATAAGACTTATTTTGAATTTCTGATCTCAAGAACAGTAAGAGAATAGACCTGTGTTGTTTTGAGCCACTGGGTTTGTAATAATTTGTCACACCAGCAACAGGAAAACAATACAATTGGATTCCATGTTATGTGAAGCTGTGACCATGTCCACTGATGGTCCCCTCCCAGGCCACCGGTGGCCTTTGTCTTATACCTAGGGAAACACAGTCTGGTCAACAAGGAGTTCCCTACCTCCCTTCCCCCATCTCTGGGTGAAGAACAAAGGTTGGGGCAGCAGATTTATGGGTTTGGTCACTTACTCATTTCATTCTGGGACTTTTATGGGTTGAGGTGGGCCCTCTGGGCCTCAGTTTCCTCATAAGCAAATGGGAGGCAACACTGCATGGTTTTCAAGCCCTGTCCAGCAGGTCTTACCTATGGAGCTTATTAGAAGGCATTCTCCTGGGCCCAGGCCCCAGAGATTCTGACTTGAGAGCCCCAGGTGGGGCCAGCCCACCAGTGCTCCGAACCCAGCTTAGAGAGCAAGCGATCTGGGGATCCAGCCCCTGTGCTCAAAGTCACCCCTCGGGAACTTGCCCCTCAGCTGCCTGTTCCTTGGAGACTGTGGCATCAAGCCCCTGCTCTACTGCTTCCAAGCTGTGTGATCCAGGACAAGTGTCTATACCTCTCTGGGCCTGTTTCTTCATCTGTAATCAGGGACTAATAATCTATAATTATTAATTATAATATATATAATTATAATCAGAAGATGGTTGTGAAGTTTTAAAAATTCAGGACAAAATGCTGATAGAAGTGCCTGGCACATAGTAGGTGCCCATGCATGTTGCGTCAACACGGTATTCAGCTCAGGCCTCGGCCGACCTCTCCTGTCTCATTCCCGCCCACCCCCTGTGCCCTTCCTTGGCTTGTGGCCAAGTGAACTTCTAACGATCCCTCCGGTCCACACATGTCCACTTTGTCTGGGATGCCCTTCTTCTCCACCCGGAGAACGCTGACTTACCGTTCAACGCCGGCTCAGTGCCACCTCCCCAGGGAAGCCGTCCTCTTAGTGTCCGGGCCGTGGTTTCCTCCCTCTGCTTTCCCTCCGTGCCTGGAACTGGCTCAGGCTTTGCCATGATGGCCAGTTTATTGCCTGACTTCGCGATGGGGCCTGCAGTCCCTTGAGGGAAAGGATGGTAGGTTTTTTGTTTGTTTGTTTGTTTTCAAGGCTTTGAACAATGTTTGTTTTAAGTCATATGTATTTATTTATTTTGAGAGAGAGAGAGAGAGAGAGAATTCCACGCAGGTTTCACACCATCAGTGCAGAGCCTGATGTGGGGTTTGAACTCACAAACCGTGAGACATGATCTGAGCTGAAACCAAGAGTCAGATGCTTAACTGACTGAGCCACCTGGGTGCCCCAGGACTTTGGACACTGTTAAGCACAAACTAAGCTCTAAGCACATTGTGAGGGAGGGAGTGTAGGCTGTGGGATGTCACTGTGCTTCGTTCTGTGGAACTGGGGCCATGGCCGTGAATCCCCTAGAGGTCTCCATGAATCAGAAAGGAGTTGAGGCCTCTAAGGTGCCGGGTCTAGTGACCGCCCACTCTCACCTGTGTGCCAGCGGTCATGTGCTTACCCAGGGTCCGCTGGGTGGATTTTCACTGGTGACCTGCCCAGAAGGCTGTTCCTAATATTGAGGGAAACCACACCTGTTCGTTTGTAAATGTGGTCACAGCATTGAAAAGCCAAGCAGCCGCTTTTCCAGAAACCTAATGCTTTTCTAGATGTTCACTGGTTTAAAGCATTGCAGTTAATGTTAGATATCTTATAACATTCAATACCAAATATATTATTTATTTCTAATTTTAAACTTGTTTTAAGATCTGTGTGAATTTGGGGGGGGTCTGTCATAGACACGGATTTTTCATCTACTTCCCTTCTCAATTTCATAGTCATCAGTAACTGGACCCAACTCTCTTAAGAATTTTCTCATTGGAGTCACTGAGAAGTGAGTCTAAGGAAAATATGGCTTATTGTGCTTATTATTATAAGAGTTTGGGTTATTAGACCTTATTATTATAAGGATTATTTATTATAAGACTCTGAGGAAATAGAACACATTAATATTTTATAAATCATTCTATTGAAGCCTTCCAGCATAGTACCTGCTCCACAGGCTTGGTAAAAACAATTCTTGCCTTTTCTGTACTCTGTCCTGACTCCTGGGGGCAGGAGAAACCCTAAACTCCCAACCCCATCCCCTCAAACGGGATAGTTTCCTTTACTGCCTGTGCTTCTATGCTTCACCTGACCTACTCTCTTGCTTCTTGAGCCTACTTCTAGCAAGACTCCTAGGAAGAAAACATTTGGCTTCAGAACTGGCCCCTTCCCCTTTGAGTATCTCTCATTACCGCACTCCTGGGCCTCAGCCCCCCAGAGACCCTACTCCTAACAGCATTTATACTTCTCCATGTATAGACCCACCATGGTGGGTCTAATGGTGTGTGTCCCATCTGGGGACACTCGCACCTTCGGGATCACCTAATGGTGCTTTGAATACCCCTGATGAGGGGGTCTGGAGAGGAGGTATACTATTTTTTAGTCCCTGGCCTCTGAACAACTTATGAGTGCAAGAGGGAGGAGTTCTCTGTGCACTGTCCCTGGATCATCTTCCCTTTGGGAAAGGGAAAGTGAGTTATAGTGGATCTAGTGGCAGTATACCACTTTGCATTGGTCAATGAATTCTGCTCACAAGAATGCTTCAGCTCCTCCCATTAGCAAACATCATCTCTTCAAGCAAAGTCAAGCAGGGGGGCTGAAGGCAACCTGGAGCCCCTCTCTAATGGGCAGGTCTTGGGGGTGAATGAATCACCGATCACTGAACCCTCACTCGGGCTTCAAGAATGAGGATAGGGATCTCCGTGGCTGCTGTTGAGTCTCTAGCATGTGCCAGGGCACCAGACCGTGGCAGCTGCTCCCGTGCCATCTGTCAGTGTTGGGGTAGTTGTGCCTGGGGGCACGGAGTTCTGGAGCAGAAGTGGGAGCACGGTGTGCACCGTGGAAGCCCAGGACCTCTGAGAGGGCCACGTGCTTCCTGTCTGCTTAGTGCCGGAGACGCCGCGGATCGCTTTGCAGGTCCCTAGAAGTCACCCTGGCTGGGACACTGTGCAGGTCTAGATCTGAGGTCGTGTGTCACTGCTCTGCGGCTGCCACCAGCTATGTGCACCCTCAGAAGAAACCCCCACGCTGAGCCTGGGCATCCTCGGACTAGGGGTGCCAGATCAGGGCAGGCAGGGGAGTGGTGCTGCTTCTGGCTGTCCGCTGTAACCACCGAAGGTCTCTACTGCCGCTTGTGAAAGGGCTTCCTGTCAACAGTGCTGCATTTGGCCCCCCTGCAGGGCCGACCCACAGAGCACTGACAAATACCGCTGCCCCACGGCCTTTGTTCCCCCAGCTGGCCTGCTGTCTACCTGGCATTGTTGCTTGTCACAGTTGAGGAAACGAAGGCTCAGGGAGGCCAAGGGCTTTTTCCGAACCATGGATTCTTCTAGAATGAAATTCCCCTATTAATAACCCTGGGGACTTCCCAGGGAAGAGGCGGAGAGAAAGGGTGCTGTCTAAGCCAGCACCCCAATTCTTCAGATGAGAATTCTCCTTCACCCTCCGCAGAACAAACCAGGAACATCCAAGCGACAACAGGGGTGGGGCAGTGTGCCCAGCAGCTATCAATCCCCAGCAAATGGTTTGAACCCAAGGCTCAATAAAAGGGCGAGAGAGTGGTGAGGTCTGGCCTGGTACGGTCTTTTCTGGCTGCTGTGATCCCCTGAGTTCCGGTGGGAGTGGGCTACACCTCTTCCATGCTGGCCTCTGTGTCCTCCACTGCCTGGGGCCAGTGAGGAGGCATTTGGACAGGAACTCCATACCACCACCTATCGACACCACACAGCCAGGCTGACCAGCCACAGTCCCCGGGTTTCTGGCCAAACCCAATTTAAGTAAAAGACCGCATGAGACAGTGTGAGATCTGCCTTCCCACTGCTGCCAAAGGGACTGGAGATGTAGCCTGGAAGTGCAGGGAGTTAGTTAATTGTCACTTTGACCAGAGAGAAACAGGAGATGGAACCTTCTCCATGTAGCCTGCCCAGGGCTGCAAGAGTGGACGAGGAGGCACATCCGTGAGCAGCATTTCTGTGGCCTGTGGGGAAGCCGTGGCCAGCACAGCCCTGGGGCACCTGGAGGAGGCGCTCCCGTCCTTCCCTGCCTCACTGTTCTTTTCCCTCCCTCTTGCTGCCTGCACACACCCTCCCACATGAAGTGCAGCTTCTGATCCTTGGGCTGTTTTCTTGGTTAGCACTTTTCAAATTTTTACATGCATGTGGGTCATCAGGGGCCCTTGTTAAAATGCAGCATCAGTTGGGTGAGCCTGGGTGGAGCCCGGGATTCTGCGTTTCTAACCAGCTCCAGGAGGAAGCTCTGCAGACTGCTCTAGACTATGAGATTCTGGGGGCCCAGGCTATTATAATTGGAATCAGGAGTGGATTTACAAAATAAAGTTTCCAGTTGGGGTTTGGGAATTACATTGGCCTCGTGTCTGAAGGCAACGGGGACCTCATGGTAAGTGGGATGGTGATAGCTCCTAGCATGCAGTGATGTCATAATACCTTATGCTCCACCCACAAAATGAGGTGTGGGTGGGGCATGGCCTTGGGGGATGAGGCAGCTGAGGTGCTGAACTGGTTCCAGAGTCATGATAATTACAAAAACTATAGAGTAGGGGCACCTGGGTGGTTCAGTCGGTTAAGTATCCGACTATTGATTTCAGCTCAGGGCATGATCTTAAGGTTCGTGAGTTCAGGCCCTACATCAGGCTCTGTGCTGGCAGTGTGGAGCCTGCTTGGGATTCTCTCTCTCTCTCTCTCTCCCTCTTTCTCTGCACCTCCCTGCTCATGCTGACTCTGTCTCTCTGAAAATAAATAAAAACTTGAAGCAAAAATTTAAAAACAAAAACCTGTAAAGTAGGAGGGCTTCTTACAATGGCCCTGGAGATCTTCCAAATAGAATGTGGTGGGCTAGGGCAGCTGCAGGCGTGCTCTCACAGCCTAAGCCCTCTGTATTAGGTTCCTATTGTAATAAACTTTCACAACACAAATTTATTATTTTAGATCTGTGGACCAAAAGTCTGGGCCAAAATCAGGGTATTGGCAGAGCTGTGTTCCTTCTGGAGGCTTGAGGGGAAAATCCATTTCCCTACCTTTTCCACCATCTAGAGGTTTCTGGTGTCCCTTGGCTCCTGGCCCCTCATCCACCTTCAAAGCCAGCAATGGGCAATGACTTCACCTCACTCCACACCCTCTGTCTCTCTCCTTCTTCCTCCCTTCGGATTTTAAAGACCTTTGTGATGACGTTGTGCCCACGCAGGTAACCCAGGAGAATCTCCCTATTTTAAGATGAGTTGATAAGCAACCTTAACTCTGTCTACAATGTTAGTTCCCCTTTGCCATGTAACCTATTTGAAGGTTCTGGGATTAGGGGGTGGACATCTCTGGGGGGGAGGGTGCAGGCATTATGCAGCCCCTGTGGGAATTTTCAGAGACACTCTATTTCATGAAGTTGCAGAGCACAGTGTGCTGAAATCAGGCCAGAGTCAGATTATAAGGGAGAAAGAGTTTCACAGATACTAATGCAAAGCCTCAGCAAGTCTCCTGCAATTGAGTCAGGGCCCTGATGGGAAGAGCAGACCCTAGGGTCTGGTGTAGGATATGGGGTATATGAACCTGAGGATCTTGAACCCTTAAAACCTCCTGACTGTCAGAAGCAGTCTCTTCTTTCTTGTCAGAAAGAAACAGCCTTCCCTCTCTTGGAGAGCTCATGGCAGCACATGCCCTGTAGGTTGATGCTTATTCCTCTGGAAAACTGATTCTCCCCACCTCCCACCCCCTGCCACCTCTCACCATCTCTACCTGGTCACTAGAGCCAGGTCCTGGCACAGCCTAAGAGGGGAACTGCATGTCCTTCTTTGGGAGGACACAGCTTACAAGCAAGGGATTGGGCATCTAAATGGTATTAGGGACCTGCATGGGGATCGATGTGAGGGTGTCAGGGCTTAGGTGGTTGTAGAAAATAAGGTTGGATAGGGCAGAATTCATTGGCTGGGCACTAATTCCTTACTCAGGATTCAGTGTAATAGTGGAAATGTCTGGAGCCGGTTCTAGTAGTTTTCTAAGATGATTCCTTCAAGACTGAACCGACGTTGGCCCGCAGTGAAAGGAGTGGAGATGCCAGCACTTCCTTGGCCTATTCAATGTTATTATTGAAGAAGGGGTTTGCCATCTCTCACCCATGTGAATGTCACCAATGTTTAGGTCTTCAGGGGTCAGGACATGCTGGGACATGCCATTGAATATACATGACAAGCTGTTGTAGTTCACATTTCCTTACGCTAAAAAAGAGGCATTGAAATTGAGGAGTAGTTTTGTATTTTTAGACATAAAAAAGTTGGGAATACTGCTTTAGACTATTCATCAAGCGACTTTGGAGTATGCCAGTTTGAGCAGTGCCTAGAGCAAAAATAGTCCACAGCAGGTCCAGGCTGTGGTTCAAGCAGTTCTGTCTCCTGATCTGCTGCTGCTGGAATTATCAGTGGTAGATGTGGACGTCAAATGGAGTTCCTGAAGACTGACTGTGATTTGTGATAATCACAGCACATACCTCTGGGAATCTAAAGCAAAGCTATGTTCTCCTTGACCCTCTGTTTAAGAAGTAGCTCCCAGAGTGCTACTGTGTCCTAGCAGTGGCTGAATACTTCACTGGAGGAAACAAGTGACAAAGCAACTGGAGATGTCCATCATGGGTGTCATGGGTGTCTCTGAGTCATAAGGTGGGTCAACACGGCAGAAATCCATCCTATTTTTAGAATCCCATGGAGGGGCGCCTGGGTGGCTTAGTTGGTTAAGAGTCCGACTTTCACTTAGGTCATGATCTCGCGGTTCGTGGGTTCGAGCCCCGCGTCGGGCTCTGTGCTGACTGCCAGCTCAGAGCCTGGAGCCTGTTTCAGTCTGTGACTCCCTGTCTCTCTGACCCTCCCCTGCTCACGCTGTCTCTCTCTCTCCTAGCAATAAATAAAAAAAAAAAATTTTAAAAAAAAAAAAAAGAATTCCATGGTACCTACCTTTGCTTCACTGATGTCTTTCCAGCAACCCAGACCTGTGGACCCATGGAGGGGTTCCATATGGCCAACTTAGGGAGAGGGACAGGACTGAAGCCTTGTTTCCTGACAGGGGGCCTACTCTGTTGGTGCTAGCTGGGAATGGATCCGTGGTGCTATTGGCTTACCTAATAGAGGGAGACAGGAGCTGAGATAGACATTCACACTCCTGGGCAGTAGAACATGGTTTGGCTGGTTGGTCAGAGGACTGAAAAGAATAATACTAGAAGATTGACTACTGGGATCTAGGAAGTAAGTACAGGCATGATCCAGCAGGACCAGGTTCAAAGCTTGTAGATCCACATTTTAATGCCCACCAGAAAGATCATTGATAAAGTGGGCAATGATCGGGTGAATCGGATGACTAGTATTGTCAGTCAGCCTTGCTCCTCAGCTATCACTTGCTTGCCCAATGGACCACAGAATGAGCAGAGATGCAGGCTTTGCATGGGTCCAACAACACGATATCCTTCTCATCAAGGATGATATAGTCATTGCTACTGCTGAGCGTCCAGTCTGCTGGAAGCTGACCAACATGGAATCTGTGACATGGCTCCATTCCTCAGGCTGGCAGGTAACTCCCCATCACCTTCCACTGCTTCCAATCCACTTCCCTCTTTATCACCACTCTAGGATTGCATAGCCCCCCAATACAGGTAATCAGTCATTGCCTAAGGATCTGTTTCCTTGGGAACTAGAGCCATGACAGGAAGGCTGTCCAGTGTTGAGAAGGAACAGTAAACAGACGTGTTACAGGTTAGGATGTCTGGAAGGCAGAGCCCAGACTGATTTTAGATGCTGGGAAAGTCATTTGTTTCTCTGAATTTCTCTACTATTTGCTGATGTAAGCCTAAAAGTCCAGAAGAAAGAAAGTTTCCACTCTATGCTTAGAGAGAAGGCTAAAAAAATGCCCCTCCCCTAAGAAGAGTAAACTTGGTGTCCTAGATCACACTAAAGTGTGAATGGTAGATATCAGCTCTGTCTCAGAGGCAGAGGAAGGGACAGCAGAAAGAAGGGGTCTCTGGGTGTGTAAGCAGAGGGTGAGGGAATGCTACCAAGGGGAGATTACCTACAAGGAAATCATTGAGTCAGGCAGGGCTGATTCTAGATGGAGTCCTGCTGATCACAGCTATGTGACCCTTGAGAAGTCATTTAACTGTAAGATGAAAGGGTTTGATGAAATAATCTCTAAAGGTCCCTGAAAACTCTCCATCAGAAAGGAAAAGATGTATTAAGTGGATCCTTCCTCCCACCTCCCATCCTTCCCACCCACCCTCGCTCCCTGCAGGCTCTAAGGTATCCATGTGTCCTTCCTTGATAGCACTAGCCAGCTTCTGACAGTCCTTGCTTATAGTAAGGAAACATCCAGGGGCACAAGGAGAGTTGTGCTGGACACATAGCCCGCACCCTCACTTATCCTGGGGGCCATCATTGGCATTGTGGGGGAGACTTTCACGATGGGTATGGAATGTACAGTCTGATACTGAGCTGAGGTTACAACCAGAAAGTGAACATATGGATTAAGGTCATGAGGCTAGAAGTGGACACAGCTGGCTGTGCCCCTCACTGGCTGGGTGACAAAGGCACACTGCTGGCTCCCCAAGTCTGGGTTTCCTGGTTGGCTTCCTGTTGCTAACCTCACAGGATTGGGTGAGGATTTAAGGAAAAGATGTGCAGAGTGTCTGGTAAATGGAAGCTATATTATTATTGTTTGTTACTGTTCTTACTGCCGACATTACCGTTACTGCCGCGTGACAACAACATCTAGAGTTGTGATGAGAGTCCTAATTGAAATGAGATTTGACGCTCAAACTCTGTTTAAATAAGAATCCATGAAATTTCACTGTTTGCCTCATTTCTGTAGGACAAGACGGAGTGCTCAAGACCCCATCAGATTTAATAAAAACTCAGATGCTGACAATTTTCAGAAAATGGAACTCAGAAATATCACCACCAGGGCCACACACTGTTGAGC
The DNA here is from genome assembly GCF_003009895.1 of Hyaena hyaena. Taxonomy (NCBI): domain Eukaryota; kingdom Metazoa; phylum Chordata; class Mammalia; order Carnivora; family Hyaenidae; genus Hyaena; species Hyaena hyaena. The sequence continues at coordinate 594,931 of NW_024080734.1, read as the reverse complement.
CAGGAGAACAGTGATGGGATTTTTAGAGGTTAGAGCTGACTTTCCTGGGACACAGCCACAGTCTCTGCAAGATGCCTTGGTGAGAAATGACATCTGCAATTTCAAGGCAAAGGATCGTATCTGGTCTTCTACGGTCGAAAATGGAAAAGCGGGAATCATTTTCTTGTCTTCGTTGAGATTTTTGCCACTGGTAGTTGGAAGAGCAGACATTTCTAAGTGAAACATTTGGGATTTCACAGTTTGGATTGAGAAAAGGCAGACCTGGGAAGCTCAAGCCTGTAACCGGGAGAGGAAGCGGGCGGAACAGGATTAACAGATACGATAAGGGACACAAGCTGCAGTGTCTACACGTGACGTCATGGTGTGTCCAGCTCCTCAGCTTCTTGAGGACCCTCACTTCTTGCTCTTTTGGAATGCCAATGACTGCCATAATGGGACTTCTTGAACTGTTGAGGAAATTGGACGCTGGACCAGCCACAGGTGTGGGGCTTGGCAAAGGGAACTGGAGGCCCCCAGGGAGAGACTGGGGTGGACAAAGGCTCCAAAGACTCAGGCACAAAGGTGTCCGACAGACAGCACACGGTCATGGTTAAAAGCCAAGCTTCCCATCTGTCTTCCTGGGTTTGAATCCCAGCCTTTCCACTTACCAAGTGGATGATCTTAGATCACTTCATGCCTCTGTTTCTTCATCTGGGTAATACTCATCCCCACCTCCTAAGTCTTGATATAGGAAGTTAATTCTCATCATGTCTATAACACTGTTCTGAGGACAGTCGAGAGCAATCAATTTGAGCTCTTATCACCATTCTCTCTCATCCCTTAATATCCCCAGGGACTCTTTCTTATAGAAGTGAGTGTCCACCCCACGTCTCCAGATGACTTTCCCTGTGAGCCCCACATTGCCCTGCACTTCATATCCACCCAGTGCTGACATCTTTCCCAAATGGAGTCCTCAGCCTCTGCCCACCAACATCTCCTCCTGCACAGCTCCCTCGGGCTACGGAGGTGGGCCACTGCTCTGCACTCTCTTCTCTGCCCGGCTTGGGCTTCATCTGAGGAACCTAGGATTCCTCTAAGAAAAGCTACCCCTTCTGACCTGTGACAAAATCCAGAGGGTGGAGTTTTAGTCCACGCTTTCCCTAACTCTTGACCATCTGGTGGTTTTTTCCATTCCTTTCCAGAAGAGGAGAAAGATGATATGAAGATGACCTGAGGAAGATTTTGGCAGACTCTACTGGTATCCCTATGCCCCAGCCTCCATGGAGGAGATTCCTTGGGGTGGCATGAACGAAGTGGGCAAGCCTGGCACTTAGACAGGCTGGAGCCAGGTCCCTTAACATCCCTGCAGGGCCTGGGTGGCCTGCTGTCCCTCCCCTCTCCAGGCCTCAGGGATGCAGCTGACGAATTATGCAACAAGGCTAACTGGAGTCATGAAACCATTTTTATTGTCAGTGAGAAACAGCAATGCTTTAGAGACGATCAGCTAGGAAGAACACTGGCTGGCTGTATTAAAAAATGTAAAGTACAAAACTATTAACCAAAAATAAAATAAAAGAATATTTAAAAGGCATTTCTGTTAAATGCTAGGACTTAGAAAATGAAATAAAAATACAGCTCCTTATACCTAAGAAACTGGGTTATAAAAAGATGTGCCGAGGATACTGGGGAGAGCACAGTGGGAGAAAGTGTCCTTGCTGGTTCCTCATGACCAGGGCCCACAATCCAAGCTGGGCATCCTCACCCAGCACCTGGATCACAGGTGTTTCCTCTGAGCGAGGGCAACTGGTAGGAGGTCGTCTCCCCACTGTGTGAAGCATCGATGTCCCACCGTGGCTCTCTTCCTCTGGAAACTTCTCTCCCTGGCTCCCGATGTGTGGCCCTGGTCAGCAGCATCTCACAGGTCAGAGGACAGGAAATCGGGGATCTGCTTGCTATCTTCAGGAGATTTGCTGGCCAGCTTTGTGGGAGAAGAAAATAAACATGCACAATCCCAGGATGGGATTCTCATGAGCACCAAGGTGGGGCCTCTTAGCCCCAATCCCAAGGATTCCTGCCCAAAGCCCAGGGAGGATGAGGGGCCATGACCTTGAATGTGGCCAGAAAGGCAGCACCCCACAGTGCTTAGAGCACACACTTGGCTGTTGCAAGCACTTACTTGGGCCAGTCGCCTACCTAACTCTGTGAGCCATGTAGAATCCTCACAGGGGTGGTGGAAGGTCAGATCGGACCATGTTTGCAAAGTGCTTAGCATGGTGCCTGACTCACTGCACGCTCACAGTAAACTTGGGATTATTATAGTAGCAGAGTTCAGGTTTATATCATCTTGAGGATCAGAAGTGCCAATGGTACATTTTTTTTTTTTTTTATCTCAAGTGAAGACCGCCAAGTAACAATAGGAGATGGGACTTGAAAAGTCAGGCCTTGGAAACTAACTTTTAATTAGTAGGATTTTGTAATAAAAGTTGAATAGGAAAGCTCTTCCAAAAAAAAAAAAAAACTAAAAAGCACTTCCAGGTTCTAAAGATGGCCAGCTATTGTGGCTCTGACCCAGAGCCTCCGTACCAGAAGGCAGCTTTGGTAAAGGACAGTTATTGCTCCTGAGGTCCCAGGGGCCCTGTGTGTCCCCTTGGGACGTCCCTGTGGCCCAGCCGGACCCAGTCCTGCTCGGAGACCAGGGCCCAAGAAGAGAACTGCAGTGGGGGCACTTCTGGCTAGGGTCCCAAGCCCTGTGGGCCCTGACCAAGCCTCCCTGGGGGTGCACACACGCACATGCCTTCATTCCCCACCCCTGCCCCCCATTTTCTCCTCTCTGCGTTGCTTTCTTCCCTTCCCCTTCCCCATATACCCTTGTCTTCTCATCCTTCTGGGTCCTCACCATCGTCTTGAAGAACTGATTTACTTTCTTCCTTTTGAGCGTCTTCTTGTCACCCTCTGAGAGAGGGAAGAAGGTCTGACTGAGGCGGGGGGATGCGTTGGCGTCATCCATCGCAGGCATGCCAGCCACTGAGAGCGCCAGGGCTGGAAGGAGAGTGTAGAGTGGGGGTGAGTGGGTGGGTGGAGTGGAAGAAGTGCCCAAGGGACAGGAGGGTGACGTGGGGGTGGCGGGGAGGACACAGGCTGTGGGACGGAGTCCCGGGAGGCAGTCACGGAGCCAGGCGGGAGGCGGGAAGGCCTGCCTGTGGCCCTGAAGGGGGTGTTGAAGCTGTCTTCCTGGCGAGGCGTGCCAAGCCCACAGACAGGGGCCTGCCCCCGGCCCGATCAAAGCCTTGCCAGGGCTTCCGTGCTGGAAATGGGGGGGGGAGGGGGGACGGGTGAAGGTCCCTTGGCCACTGGGGCCCTGGTTTCCTCGGGGATGTGGCGGTGGGGAGACAATGTGAGCTGACTCTTCCTTAGCCTTTCTACACCGGGGGCCTGGGTTTCCTTTTTCCCCAAGGCAGGGGCTGCTGGGAACAACTGCCGGTTCTAGCTCCCAGCTCGGAGAGGCACAGACCTGACCAATCAGCCACCTCTTGCCTCTCGGTTTTGATGTTGGCAAAATGGGGACAAGGGCACAGACCTCCAGGGTATTGCAGTGCTGCGAGCGGGTGACAGTGGAAGGACTGTGTGTCTGGCTGAACGCCAGAGCTTGGGGCAGGTGCGGCTGTCCCGCCTGGTGTGGCTGGGTGGGGGGTTAAGTACGGGGTTCCAGGGGCAGAGGGCCTGGTCTACACTCAGCCTCTGCCACTGCCTAGCTGGTGGCATTCTCAGTGCCTCAGTTTGCTCATCCACACAATGGGGCTGATGACATAATCTACTTCATAGGTATGTATTGAGGCGTAAATAAAAGAGGAATGTAGCACAGGGAGGGCCTAGTGGCGGTCAGCACTTGAGAAATAGCAGATCTCTTTGCTGAGAGCTGCCTGCTAAGGCCCACGGGGCAGTGCTGGCTGTGTTGCTCCTCCCTGCTCTCGCCCTCGGCACAGGGAGCCTGACCCAGAGTGGCTGACCCTCGAGGCAGCGGCATGTCAGATGCAGCGACCTCAGGTGTGCCCATCCCCATTAGGGCTGTAGCGTCACCCCCTACAAACTAGGAACAGTCATCCGTGTGCTGCTAACCTCCTCCCTGGATGAGGCATGAGTGATGGGGGAAGTAGGTGGCGACTAAGCATTAGACACTGGACCTCCATAAGATGTGCTGGCAGTTTCTGCAAGTTCCTGAAGTAGGGTTCCAGGTCAAAGAAGGAAACACGGGGCTTCTGGCCCTGGGGGAGGCCTAGCTAACTGCAAATGCAGGGCCGTTCCAGGGCCACCAGTGTGAGAAGTGGATTCCTGTGATTCCTGAGGACAGGAGTGGCAATAGACCTCCACCCCAGCCCAGGACACCGCTTGCAGGTCAGCTTCCCCTACAGAACGGGTGGGTGTGGTGTGAGCTCAGAGGAGGGAGGGTGCCCCTGAGCAGAGCCTCGTGCCCCCAGGGTGCCTGGCCCCTTTGCTGTGTAAATACAGTCTCCACCCATCCCCCTCCCCCCAGGCTGGTGACCCATCATATCTGTGCCTTCTGGCACTGGTGGTGGCAGGGTGCATACCTGGGATGGTGGGCATGGACTGACTGGCAAAACTCATCTGAGACAGGATGGAGGACCTGGGGGGAATGGCTGCATGCTCCGAGAGGTTGGTGTCGCTCATGAACTCGTGCTTCCTGGAAAGCTGAATAAATACACCACATACACACACATGCGCAAACACACACAGACACAGACACACACACACCACAGAGGCTTAGCATTGGGCAGCTCGAGGCCTTGAAAAGTCAGTGATAAGGGCTTAGCAAGGCTTCTGTGGACCTAGCTGCAAGGTGATTTATTCTGTTGTGTATCAGTCCATGCCAGCCTGCCATGTATGGTTGCGCAGGTTGCATACTATCCAACGCCAGGGGTTGGTTGGGGAGGCATTGAGGCATTCATTTAAACTATCATATGAATGATACCCCCTAGAATTGTAGAACACAGAAGACTTATTTCTAGTCTTCTCCCCTGGCAAGACCCTCTCTGGGGTCTATGGGAAAGTTTGCGGAGGATCTTCTCTTTACTAGGAGGCACCTCAGGCAACCCCTTGCCCTTTCGTAGGTGCCCTTTCTGGCACCCCTCTGCCCTTTCCTAGGCTCCAAGAATGCCTTCAACAAACCTCTCCTTCAGGGGGAAGCTAAGATTTGGACCCAATGACACCAAGTTTCATTACTAAACAGTTATTACTTATGAGACAAAAGCTCTCCAAGTTGGGGCCGTGAGTCCTTCCCTGCCTCCCCAGCTGGGCCCCTGGCTCACTGGGGGAGCCTGGCAGGGTCTGAGCCATCAGCGGGGGGGAAAGGCCCTGCGGCTGGCGACAGGGTCCGAGATGACCGTCCCCCCCCCCCCCCCCAGCCCTGGGAGGACAGCGTCTCCCGTCTCACAAAGCCCTGCACAGTGGTGGGAACGACGTGCACGGGCTGAAGCCTAACGGCCTGGGTTCAAATCCCGGCCCGTCTCGTCGGGCTGTGCGGACTTCACCTCCCTGCGCCTCAGACGCTGCCTGGGCTTGAGCCGCCTCACTGCAAACGCGAGGCCTGAGTGGGACCGCCTGGGGGGGGGGGCGGAGATGCGCGCGCGCGGCTGCAGGCCGCTCACCCGCTTCAGGTCCGAGTCGGCGGCGGCCTTCTCGTCTGCGAACACCACGCTGCTCCTCTTGGCTCTCTTCTTGGACCTCCGCAGCTTGACTTCCGGCAGAGTGCTTCCGGCGGCGATGGGCTCCGCCGCCTCCGCCCTCGGAGTCTTGGGAGCGGCTAACTCCAGGTCGAAGCTGGCGGGCGGGAGGAGCAGCGGTAGACGCCGCGGTTAGAGAGGCCTCCGCGGAACGGCCTTGCGGGGGGGCCGGGCTGGCCGCGTGGGCGCTGCGGGGGCACCGGGCAGGTCAGCTGACCTGACCGGGTTTGGGGACCCAGGAAGAGCCATCTTGCCTCTCAGGCCTCGAATGACCCCCCATCGACGGCACCAATGACAGCAGCCGCACAGGGTGGTTGTGAGAGTTTTAGTGAGGCAGCAGGAAGGGAGAGGCTTTTAAAAAGAAGGTAGCAGGGTGGCCTCTGGGGGGGAAGGAGAAGCAGCAGGTGCTCGGGGAGCTGGGGGCGGGGGTGGGGGCAGAGACGGACCTCTCAGGGGTGGTCTTGCTGGGGGTGCTGCAGTCAGAGTTCATGGACGCCATGGAGATGATGGACATCTGCCTGTAGGAGCGCAGCATGGACCGTGGGCGGCCCACTCGCCTGTCCTCAAAGTCGGGCTGCGGGGGGAGAAAGGGGGGGAAAGAACGGGGTGGTTAGCGGCACGGCCCCCCCGGCTTCCGCCCCACCCCCCCACTGCCTCCTGCATCCGACCGGGGTGGGGCTGCAGGCCAGAGCAGGACATCAGGACATAAATTCCTGGCTGGCTGAAGCTAGGTGGTCGTTGTTTTGGAAAGGAATTTGGCTGGCCTTTGTTCCTGGCTCCTGGGAGGTGATCTCTTAACCCTGGCAATTTCTCCAATGACAGGAGTGTCTTCGTTCTTCATGGTGGCCCCTTGATGAGAAGACTCAGGCTGAAGGCCAGGCCAGAGAGACCATCCATGTGGTTGGGGGGGGCGGGGTTTGGCTCCAAACCAGGTGATGGAAGTTCAACTCTAGGTAGGGGAAGGGGCTGGATACTGATTTCAGTCACGTGGCCAATGAGTTACCCTCATCATGACTATGTAATAATACAAGCTTGCAACATTTAGGCTAAAGTTGAGTTTCCTGGTGGGTAATTGCACATCAACGTTCTGGGAGGGTAGGTAGGGTGATGGGTCCTGCAGGCATGGCAAGCTGTGTGTCTGGGACCCTCCCACACCTCACCCTGTGCATCTCTTCATTTGGTTGGTCCTAATTTGTATTCTTTATAGTAAAACTGTAATCATACGCATAGTGCTTTCTTGCGTTCTGTGAAATTCTGCTAACCTGAAAAGATAGAGGGAGCCCCTAAATTTGTAATCGGTTGGTCAGAAGTACAGGCGGCTCTGGAACCCTGGTGTCAGAAGTAAGGAGACTTTTGTGGAGGACTTTGGCCTTACCCTGTGAGATGTGACCTAATTCTGAGTAGGTAACATCAGAATTGCACTGCAGTGTCAGGTCATTGTTGGAAGACACAACTTGTTTCACAGAGAAACTCTTGGGCCAGTAGACAAGAGAGCCAGATCTACCTCTGTGTTCTTTCAGTAACTCACTTCCCCCTCTGGGCCTCAGTTTTCTCATCTATAAAATCAGAGGGTTGAGCCTCATGGCCTCTAAGGGACCTCACAGCCTTGACGTTTTAGGACTCTACTTTCTGGGGGAGGAAGATAAAGATGTCCCTATGAGCACCAGGCCATTGGCTGCTATATGTCACAGAGCTTATTAATGGCGAAAAGCACTGGCTTTGGACGCCAACAGAGCCAGGTGAAAATTCTCACTTGCACTCACTTGTTAGGTAGCCTTTGGGAGTTACTTAACACTTCTGAACCTCTAAAAGAGATGCAAGGAGTTGAAAATCATTCCTACTTCCCAGGAGCATTGTGGGATCAAACAACTAGTAGGTGTCAAGTGCTGACATCAAACTGGGCACACCCTATGTGCCTCCGCAGGCAGAATGGCTTCTCTTCTTAGTGTAGTCCCTCAGTGCCCGGGGCTCACTTTGTACCTGGCGTTCACCTGGGGGTGGCTGCGAGGGAACAGGTTTACAGGGAGGTGCCCCTGGGTCAGCTCTTCGTCCTGCAGGGCGGGTTCCTTGCTGGGTCCCTGCCAGCTCCAACCCCCAATGCTTCCCACATCCCTTTCCTCACCCCTCCCGGCCACAGGGACCACCCGTACCATTTCTCGGACACCATACTCCTTCTCCACCTTCACTTTCAGGTTCTTGAAACATTCTTCCATCCGGTCGTGGAAGGGCCGCAGATTATCTGACACCCTTTTCTCATGGATTTTGATCCCAGCTCCCAGGAAGGGGATCTAGAGGTAAAGGTGGTACATGATGAGCCAAGGGCTGGCCCCCTGGTGGCAGCCTGGGACTTGGCCCATGTAAAGGTGGCTGAAGCCAAATCAGCCTGCTTGGAACTTGTGGAGGGCATTGGAGTCTCTGAGACCCTTACCCAGGGCTGCCAATCCTGGGAAATAGGGTATCTGCAGCCCTGGGGTTGCTCTGGAAGGGGAGAAAGACCTCCAGCTGCCCTTGCCCCATAGGAGGGTCGGAGCCCCATTAAAGGCTGTATGTTTAAGCAAGTTTCCCTCTATGAATCTACTAAGGGGCAGAGTGTGGGGCCAGTGGGGAGGAGGCTCTGTGGCTCTGACGTAAAGCCTTGCCCAAGAAGCTCTGGGCAATGCAAAAGGGAAACTCGAGCATCAGAAGCTGGGAGATAGAAGACAAGAAGGGCTGAAAGGAAGAGGAGTGACACAGCCTTACAACATGGAGGTCCTATTATAGCTTATGTGGCTGCTGAAGAAGGATATGGAAGTGCTGATACACTAAGGTACCAGCCAATACAGAATTTTTAAAAAGTGATGTAATATCCTTGGGATGATGGGGGAGGACAAGGTGACCGATGTGAGGGAGTTAAACTTATTTATCAACAAAAGAGGTCAGTGGGATGCTGTCTAAATGGTAGTTAGGAGGAGGAGTAGCTGAGCCATGGTGGCTACTACTAGAAGGAACAGCTGAGAAAGTTAGCAATGTGGTCCTGGGAGACATAACTAAGGGTGCAAAGAGGTGGAATATAGATTATGCTGAAGCAAAACAATTAGCATTTCCATGATGGCAACATAAAGACTCTCTGCCTCCTTCTCTGGGAGATACCCTGGAAAAGACAAGGTGGGTGAGATACTGGAATCTGATCTGACCTATGACTTGGCCCGTGGGTGGAGGATGGCAACTGGCCTTCCAGAGCTGGGGGGGGGGGGAGGGGGGAAGAGGAGAGGGGGGTTAGGGATAAGAAGAGGCCAACCTGCCTCTAGAAACCCAGGAGGGGCTTAGGGATTGGAGGCACCAGGTACCCCAGAAAGTTAAGGTGACTCGAGGAGTCGAACACAGAGGGATAGATTGAAATTCTGTGACAGCAGCAGTCAGATCTCCAGGTGGTCACCGCTTCACCCTGTAGCCAAGTGCTCTTTTCCCATTTCCCCAAGAAGAAGGAGCTTTTCCTCCAGAGCAATTAGGACAAGGAGTACTGGGCTCCAGGGTACCAGGCACAGCAGAGGGCAGGGATGAGGAGCCAGACTGAAAATAGGAGGTGGAAGGGAAAGTCTGCACACTGCTAGTCAGACCTTCACCTTCCAGCTCATAAATTCCAGCAGCATACGCTCCAGGACGATCTTGCCTGTGTTTGAAAGATTTGTCGCTGGAGAAAGTGAATGGCGTGTTACACAGACATTTGTGGCTCACTCAGTTACCACATAATGAGGCCATCCAATTGACAAAGCCATCATCCATGTACACAGAGCTTCACTTAGCTCTTCAGCACTGCAGTCCCAATGATGATCACCACATTGAGGAAAACTCTCTAGTATAAAAGACATAGATCAGAACCCACAGATAGGAAAGAAAAGAAAAGAGAAGGAATGAAAAAAAGGAGGGAAGGAAGGGAGGGATAAATGAACAGACTTGGAAAAAACAGGGAGGATGAACAGGCCCTAAGAAACATTATTTTAAAAAGTTTAATGGGGGCACCTGGGTGGCTCAGTCAGTTGAGCATCTGACTTCGGCTCAGGTCATGATCTCACAGTTCGTGGGTTCGAGCCCTGCGTTGGGCTCTGTGCTGATAGCTCAGAGCCTGGAGCCTGTCTTCGGATTCTGTGTCTCCCTCTCTCTCTGACCCTCCCGTACTCATGCTGTTTCTCTCTCTCTTCTTTCTCTCTCTCTCTCTCAAAAATAAATAAAACATTTAAAAAAATTTTAAAAAAGTTTAATGAATATGTAGAAACAGAAGAGATCCTCCATCCATGAAATAAGACAAATATTAAGAAAGAGAATGATAATAGAAATACCACATATAAAAACTAGTAATATATAAAGAATGAAGGTAAATGGATAGCTTTAGTTATACATATTAAAAAAGACCAAAAAATCAATTATCTAGGCATCCATCTCAAAATATTAGTGAAAGAACAGCAAATTAAACCCAGCAAGAGTAAAAGCGAAGACATACTGAAAGTGAGAGTAGGCATGCATGACAAAGGATACAAACGTACAGCAGAGAGGACTGACCAAGCCAAAGCTGGTTCTTTGGAAAACTGTTTCTTGGTACCCAGTAAGGCTAAAGATGCCTGATTTGGAAATTCTAGTACCAGATATATACTGAGGGAAGTGAGTGCTTATGTTCACCAAAAGACATGAACTAGAATGTTCTTTGTAACTTTATTCATACTACACAGGACTGGAAAGCAACCCAAATGTCCATCAACAAAAGGATACATAAATAAATTGGCATATTATTCAGTATGTTGTATATTCATGCAGTGGATGAGGGAAACAAAAACCACAAACCTGTGATATATGTAACAACCTGGATGAATCTCAAAGGCATGATGTTGAGCAAAAGAAACAAGACTCATAGTAGTACATACTGTATAATAGCATTTATATAAAGTTTAAGAACAGGCAAAACCAACCTATGCTGATAGAAGCTTGGCCACATTTATCAGAGCTAGATATTCTTCTGTACTATAACCAACTTCATGCCTAGGCACACACCCAACATATAAAGATGCTCATTCCTTGTAATAGCCCCAAACTACAATCAACCTAAATCTCCATCAGTTGAAAAATAAATAATTATAGCTATAAATTTTAGTTATACAATCCAGCTGTACAGACTATTATACATCAATGAAAATGAGGGGCTTCTGGGTGGCTCAGTCAGATGAGTGTCCTACTCTTGATTTCAGCTCAGGTCATGATCCCAGGATCATGGGACTGACCCTGTGTCAGGTTCTACACTGAGCATGGAGCCTGTTTGGGATTCTCTCTCTCCCCCTGCCCCTCTCCCTTTCTTACACTCTGTATCTCTAAAACAAACTAACAAAAAAACAAACAAATAAATAAAAGAAAATGAATGAATCATAGCTATATGCAACAAGATGAATGAATTTTATAGGCATAGCAAGCCTGATGCAGGGCTCGAACTCACAAACCATAAGATCATGACCTGAGCCGAAGTCAGATGCTCAGCCAGCCGAGCCACCCAGGCTCCCTGAAAACTATTTTTTTTAATTTTTTTTTTTTTTGGTTTTATTTAATTTTGAGACAGAGCATGAATGGGGGAGGGGCAGAGAGAGAGGAAGACACAGAATCAGAAACAGGCTCCAGGCTCTGAGCTGTCAGCACATAACCCGATGTGGGGCTCGAACCCACGGACTATGAGATCATGACTTGAGCCGAAGTCGGACACTTAACCGACTGAGCCACCCAGGCGCCCCTGAAAACTATTTTTTAAAAAGCAAGGAAATGATTACTTCAAAAGCAGGATAGTGGTCAGCCTTGGGGAAGACTGGCAATGAGTACAAGCCGGGCTTGTAGATACAAGCTGGCTTCTGGGTGCTAGCAGAATTTTATTTCTTCATCAGGGTTGTGGTCAAATGGATGTCCATTCTGTGATAAATCAATGTGCTGTATATTTTTGCTTTGCATACTTTTTTATATGTGGTATTTCACAAAGTGTTTAAAAGACAAATGTACTGTAGACATCTTTCCGTGCCAGTAAATATAGAGAAAATCTTTACAAAGAAAAAAAAATTAAGCATTCAAGCTAGAGATCTGTGAAATCTTGAATACAAAAAAGTACTTGGAAAGCTCTGGCTTTCGTTGTGTTGCTAGACTAGGTCCAAGGACATTCCCCTTTGAAATCTCAAGTTCTCTGGCTTTGAGGAAAATTCAAAGTGTATCTGGCTTTGTGAAACCAAGATCCAATTTAGAATTAAGCTCCAAGGGGCAAGGAGCAGGCCTATATTTGTCCAGCACTATTTGTCCAGGCCTATATTTGTCCAGCACTGTGGCTGGGCACACAGTAGGATCTCAATAAATACAAGTTACAAGAATGAACAGATGGAACAGACAGGGAAGAGGTAATTCGCCGTATGTAGTCTGTTCACAAGGCTGCCTTGCCTTGGTGGAAGGGCAACATCTTTGGGTGTAAAGTGCTCATAGTTTGGGTGCCTGGACTCTGGGTGGGAGGGACATGGCCCCTGAGTGGGACTGGGTGGAGAGGGGCCTCTGTAACATGGTGGCGGGAGTCTGTGCTATGGAGGAGGTGGCCACTACGAGGCGCTGTCTGAAGAGCCCAAGCTAATGTTTTCAAAGTCCTCTTTCTTTGTAGTGTCTGCCCATTAGCTCTAAGACTTTGGTAGAATTCTTTCTAGAAGGCACAGCCTGGAACGAGCTGTGCTATGAGGCAGAGCTTCATGCTTTGGGTGTGGTGGGCACAACGTGAAAGATCCATTACTGGGTGGTAAGACTCATTCAGGGAGAGGCCCAGGGCGGTGATATGGATTGAGAGTGACACCCAACAAATTTGTGTGACATGCTAGCCCTCCCTAGGGCATCCCAGAACTAACCGAGAAATGGAACCAATCAAAGCCAGGCCTTCCTGATTCCTGGTTTGGGGCTGGGAAGGGGGAACTGTCATTATTTGGGTATTACAGGGCGTGATGACCTCAGAAAGCTGAGGATCTTGGGTATGTCTGGGTTTCACAGGTGGCACAAGGTAAAAAGGGAGAGAAAATTCCAGACACACAAAATGCATTCAGGAAACTGTGTCTGTGCAGCACTTGCTGTTTCATTTTTAAAGCCTCTCTTTGCATAAATTGGCAGAGGCAGAGAAGGACCTGAATTAGGAATCCTTATTTTAAGAAAAGAGGCTGCACCCAATGCTTCTCATTCCCTGATTTCCCTAGAGAAACAAAAACTCCCCACCACAATAGCTTGCTTTTCTTTGCAGGGTGACTGGCAAGAAGGGAGGGAGGGAGGACAGGCAGCTGCAGACTGCTGCCCCTGCCCCCGGGGCGCCCCCCCAGCCCCTGCCCTCTGGAGCCCACCTGGTGTTCTAGGTGCTGAGTGCTCCCTGTAGAGCAGGTTCAAGTTCAAAGACAGAGAGGCTTGTCCTTTGATGGCCTCTGGGGAGGGGTCTGGTGGACTGTTTCTTCTGTAGGGAGTGGGAATGAGGGGGGTAGAGAAATAAAGGGAGGGAGAGAGGGAGAGAGAAGGAGGGAGAGAAAACACAGGAGAGGGAGCCAGAGAAAGGGGGGGAAAAGGAAGGAGGGAAGTGGGGAGAGAAGAGGAAGGGTAGGGGAGAGAGGAATAAGGGGTGAGGGGCAGAGGGAGGCAAAAGACAGAGAAGCGGGATAGAAGCCGAAACGTCTAGGAGAGAAGGAGAAAGGGACAGATGTGTAGGAAGAAAGAGACAGAAAAGAAGGAGAGCGTGGAGGGAGGGAGCTGGGTGCCAGAAAAGACGGGGTGGAGGGGAGACAAAGACACGTGGGGCAGCAGGAAGGACAGGGCCATCCAAGTTTTCTGACTTAGCTCTGGAGGTGCAGAATGAAGGCTCTTTGGCCAAAACCCCACTAAACAAAGGCCTCAATTATTTTCCAAACCTGATAATCCATCTGAGCATTATCTGCCACAAACTGGGTCAGCTTCAGGGGAAGGAGAGGTAGGCGTGGGGGCCCGAAATCTTCTTCTATCTGATTGGCGCGTGCCAGGTTGGATGGGCCTGGCTTTCATTTCAGTCCCACCGGGATAAGCCACCTCCTTTGAATCCAACATCCATTCAATAGAGCAGCATTAGCAACATGCAGCACAGCACCGCTGCCCAGCACCCCAAGGGTGCAGTGCCCCAAATCCCCGTTGCAGGATGAGCCTGCTCATGTGAGTCGTAGATGCAAAAAGGCCGAAAGTCACAGAGCAGGAGAAGGGGGTAAACTAGGCCATGCCAGCCAGAAGCTAGCAAGCAGAGGGCAAGGGAGCAGGAAGAGGCCAGGAAGGAGGGCGACCCCGCCCCAGTCCAGCTGCGCTTTACCTGCCATGCAATCAGGTCCTTGAGGCGGCTCAGTTTTTCCTGGTCCTCAGGGTGATCCCTGGTGTACTCCTCTGTGAAAAAGGCCTGCGGAGGACAGGCAGGCAGTTTGGGTTTCCTGTTCATTTGGCCTGGACCCCAGGGGGGGGCAGGCATGAGGTCACATGTATTTGGATGGGACAGGGACCTTCAGGGACTGACAGTTTCCTCTTCCTGGAGGCTCAGATCAGAACCCACCGGGCAAGGGCCACAAACCCCAGGGAAGGAGATCTCCAAGTCTCTCTGGAGCAGAAGCGGCTGTGGCAGCTGGGATTTGTCAGATGTACAGGTTCTTCGGTCCCACCCAGACCTACTGAGTCATAACCTCTAGGTGGGGTGGGCGTGGGGGCAGAGGAAGAAGCCCTTCAGGAGATCCTGATGCTGCTTCAAGTTTGAAAGCATTGCCTCAGGGAAAGGAACTCAAAGACAAATTTCACCTGTGGTGCCCATGCTCCCCTTACCGCCCCCTTACCGTATGTGACCCTGCCTCCCTCCACCCCAGCTCTTTCTGAGACTTATGTCCTCTGTGTTTACACACACACAGACATATATTCTCACCTCTCAAGGCTGGACAAAGGGTTACTGATGATGACGAGTGGGGTATCCAAGGCTGGCTAGGACTACTTGGGTGACTGGAATTACTGTCCCTGAATTAGACGACTGCATAGTTTTCTTAGTGTTACATCAGTGAAGGGCACAGAAAACACTAATGGGGAATTCATCATGAAATATATTAGAATGAGAAGTCCATTTTCCCCTCCATGCCACTAATGAATAGATTAGGTAAAAGTCCAATAAGGACTTTTTATTCTACTTCAATGCTGGGAAAAGTTATGTCCCTCTCCTGAGAAACTGGGATTTTCCCCCAGTGGAAAATGTGACTCATAGAACTATTGGCATTTCCCTTTTTGCCATGGATACCAGGAGGCTCAAAAATAAAATCTGTGGTTAACATGTGTAGGCATCTCCGGAGAGACCTTATGACCTGGATACCTAGATTATAACTCTCATTTTGGAGTTGATCTCCTATCTTTTCCCTGTTTTCACAGATTCTGGGTTTCATTTATTTCCATTTGTTGAGGTGATTTCCATCATCTATGGAAGAGACAGGTTCTCAAAAGTAGTATGCACTTTGATTTGCAGCTCCTCTACTTTTGTGATCTGGCTCAGATCCAGAGCCTTTGCCCGATAGAGGTGTCTGGATGTGCCCAGTGGCATAGGGGATCCGTGTGATCCCTACTCCTTCCTGCCACAGCAGAAAGTAGCATTGAGGGTGGAAAGGAGATGAGAGAGGGGCTGTAGAAACTCTGGAAGGTGTAAGAGCTCCAGCCAAGGTGACACACAGCTACAGTAAGATAGTGACATGCAGTTACATCTTCCCCTGGGGCCCTCCAGCCACTGCTCTGTCACCACTGGGCCCCTGAGAGCAGCAGCCCTCACCTTCTCGTACTTGGCGAAACCTCCCATGACAGCGGGGTCCACGATCCCATTCAGGAGCATGGACAGCGGGTTAATGGGGAGGCTTTCGTCACTCTGGTACTGGTTGATCATCATCAGGATCTTCTCATTGGCCGTGGACATGGTTTCGATGGCATTCTCCAGAGGACTAATTGTGGTCTGTTGAAAACGAGATCACCAAGAAAGAGCCTTAGCAGGTGGCCTTAAAAACAGATATAATTATTGGTATTGATTTCAACTGGGGTTGGAATTCAAATGAGGTAATGCTCCCCGAGGGACTGTAACAGGCTCCTGTTATAATTAGTGAGCTCCAGGGGCTGTCTTCTGTCTGGGGAGAGACAGGCTAACTTTCTGCTTAGTGAGAAAGTCGTTCCCCTGGGGAGGTAGAGGCAGGAAGTTTCAAGCACTTGCTGGGGTTTCAGAGGCTGGGTATGCTCCAGGGACGGTTTTCTCGTCTTATTACCTGGGCGAAACATGCTCAAGTTCAACCCATCCAGTACTGTTGTCTACCTACTATGTGTGGGCTATTAGCTGTGTGAGCAGCTGGCGATGTGATCACCCAGCCTGGCCCATAGTAGGTCCTAAGATTGTTGTATAAAGGTTCCCTGCTCCAAGGCAGGTTCAGTTTAGGTGAGAAGATAAAACGAACCCCCTTGGCAACCTCTTAGAAAGCAATATAAACAGAGTGCCATCAAATGGGAACTGGCAAAACAGTGCGGTTTTCAAAAGATGGGATTGTGGAATACAAAACTAAACCAGGAGGTCTGTGCCCTTTTTCTGTGAGAGGGCCAGACAGTAGATACTTCAGGCTCTGCTGCAAGGATACAACCCGCTCTTACAGGGGGAAAGTAGCTTCAGACAATATGTAAATGAATGAGCCTGGCTGTTACAATAAAACACGTGCAGGTTGGGTCCCGTCCCCAGGCCAGTTTGTGGACCCTTGAACTAAACAAATTAAAACGGAGCCTAAATCTCATCTCTGCCATTTTTTCTAGCTGTGTTACCTTGGGGGCAAGTTTCTAACCATTCTGAGCCTTGGCTGACTCCTTGGTAAAATGAGGATCAGAAAACCCGCTTCGGAGAGCAGCTGGTAGCCGTTGTTACTAGTTCTTGCCGGTGTTAGGACAGACACCAGCAGTCATCCTGAGAAGGGAAGACTTGCCAGCGGGGCAGGGTAGAGGCTAGACGAAAGGGCCAAGTTACTGGAGGAGACTCTTGGAAGAAGGAACCCTACATTTTAGCATCTGTGAGATGATGGTGAGATAGTCACTGCCTCGTTGGGAAGTAGCCATGATTGTTTCAGATAATACGACACTTGACTCATGGCAGAGCTCTTTAAAAATGGGCACCTGCTAGTTATAACTACTGTGTATATGGGAAGGGCAGAGCCAGCATCTGCAGCCATGTTCTTGGTCATCCTTTTAAACCATTTCCTTGGATCTGTGAAATCCTAGCCTCCTCACACCCTTGTTTCTGGACGTTTCTGAAGATGGCTGCTCTATAGAGCAGCAAAAAAGGGTATACGCCACTTCTGTTTCTTTCTGCCCCCTGCCACATTCACATCATGCACAACACACGCTTGCACACACATGAGCACACATACACGGCGGGAAATGAACTTGAGGGGCAGGGTGCTCGGGCTCGGGGGGCTCTGGTCCATGTAACGCAAGCTGCAATCCCCGATGTCATTTCTGTCCAGCACACAGACCAGCCCCGCGGGGCTTTACAGAGCCGAAGTCCAGACTGAGTTCTAAGGAAAATCAGGACCACTTGGGTTGAGCCCAGCACCACACCTGGATTTCAACAATAGCCTGGCCTGTCTGAAACACGCAGGCTTTAAGGTGAGTTATTAAAAATGGAAAGTCCTATTGATTGGCTTTTCTCCTCATTTCTGAAGCTATTTTTGAATCCCTAAGTCTTTAACCTCATTATAACCATCAGGAACAGAGAATAAGAGTGAAAATTCTTTGGGTTTCTCACCTACGACTGAATATATAGCTCTCAGCAGTTATGGGGTTATATGTTTGGTGGGAGGCCTGGATGTCAGGGGCTGATAGAAGGGAGAAAAGCATTGATTATGATAATGGAACCGGCTCCATTTGCTGATTGCCTCCTATGGGTCAGCCCACGCTGGGCTTATAACACTAGCATTTTCCTTTTGTTCTTCCCACAGCAGGTCAGCAGGTCAGGTCACTAGCCCCAGGGCAGATGGCTGCAGAGCTGGTAGGAAACAGGGAGAGGGCGGTTCCTGATTCCAAAGGTGAGCTTTTCCCACCACAGCTCACACTCTGCTACCAAACTTGCCTTAAATTTGTTGTTAGGACTCAGTCAACCCCTCGGATCTCTGGACCCTTTTCTAAGCTGAGCCTCGGTTTCCTTATCTGCAGTGTAGGTGTGTAACACTTGCCCAACTTGCAAATAAATTATCAGGGAGAAAATACTTTGGAAACAGTTTTAAGGGGGAGAAAAATCAGCCAAAAGATGAAGTGATGGTAATCCCTTGCAATCAAGTGGCTGAATTTCATATTCTTCAAAGGCATTTCTCTCATCTCACCCTCCTAAATCCTCTTAGGAATCCCATGAGCTGCATGAGACAGGTGTTGTTATTACAATTTACTCCTATCATGGATTACTTTGACAGTTCAAGTCCCACTTTGGGCTTCAGTGTCTTTACAAGCAAATAAAGGGACTGGACAAAAACCAGGAATGGCTTTGCGCCCTGGAGACTTGTAGGTCAACCTGGGCCCAGAGAGGTCTCTCATTTAGCCAGTACATCAGTTCTCACTTTTTAAAAATTTAATTCACCTGGAGAGGGCTTGCTACCCTCCCCACCTCCCGCTGTCTTGATGTCACTATTTTACATACTTACATTTTATTCCTGGGTTCTAAAGGCTTTTGATTTTGTAGCTCTTAGACTAAATGACCTCTACAGTGCCTTTCAGCTCTGAAATTCCATGGTTTTTCAGTCTCTATTTTGCAGGTGAAGAAAACTAATGCCCAGAGAGATACAGTGTTTGCCCAGCATCATATAGGTCGTTAATACCCGAGTTGAACATGGGTTTCTGATACCCAGACTGGGGCCCCCTGTAAAGACTGCATGTTCCCAGGGCCAAGAACAAGGAAAGAACCCTTAAAATGCAGGACTGACACTTGAATCCATCAGAAAACACGGCTCTGTACAAACAGTCCCATAGTCATGACAATTCATAGAAGAAACAGCTGAGAATGAGATACAAATTCGTGTAAGAAAAAACCAAATTTTTAAAAAATGAACTCACTTGGCAGGCATGAAACCTTTATGTCTGAAACATCCTGACATTCTTGGTAACCCAGCTTGTGGGGAGGCTATTAGGGATACGTCCATTCCGATCTACTCTTTGGATTTCTTCCCACCCTTTGTATCAGCGGGTACCAGTATCAACAAAGCAAAACAAAAATGTTGGCTCTTTCCTAACTTCACAGTCCTGAGTTCATAAAACGAGATAACCAGCTCAGTTATTATGGGTTTCTGCATATTAATTGAATGACTGATTGATGCATTTACTGAACAAATTGTCTTGAGCACCGATTATGTGCCTCAGACTAATTTTTGCACTCAGGAATGTGGTAGGGAACAAAATAGACAAAAATCTCTCTTCCTGGAGCTTATATTCTAGTGGAGATGATAGTCTAATGTGTTATCATATTTAAAATTCTAGATATTAAAAATAAACCTATGGGCAAATTATGTAGTCTCTTAGGGGGTGATGGGTGCTTTGAGGAGAAACACCATTGCAGGGGTGGAGGGTGGGGGGAGGGCAGAGAGTACACGGGACGTCCTGCGGTCTGCCCATGCCTAGCAGGTACAGCTGGAAAAGAGTCCCCCCAGAGGACAGGTCACAGCCAGGGCCAATGGGTAGAGGCTACAGATCAGCAGAAAGTTTCTGATTCCTTTCCTCAAAAATGGGATTAGTAATAGCATATACGTCACAGGGTTTTGTGAGGATTAAACGGGATAATGCTTTAAAGCCCTTGATTTAGTGCCTGGGACACCTGTCAAAGCTTATCATGTACCAATGTGTCCCATGAGTAAAGGGCATGAATAGTTTCTTCCTTTCCCTGGTGCCACTTATCACTGGGCCACCATCATTGGGATCAGCTGGGGACACATTCAGGAAGAGAGAGAGAGGGAGTCCAGTCGAGATATCCGATACAGGAGGTGAAAGTCAAATCTCACGTCTTTCACTAGCCTTAAATAACACATGAACTCATGCTATACTGGTATCAGTCCCCTCATCCATCAAATGGGAGAATAATGTCTACCTTGTGGCTTTGTTGAGGGGTTCAAATGAGATTGTGCATGTGAACAGTTTAGTGTATGCTTGATAGATATTTGCCGATGTCATAATCATTATTACATTTTCCCTAGGGTCTAGGCCAAGCCTGTGAATAGGATATTGGAGGGCCATCAGGTTGCTGGGGGACATTAAGGGCTGGAGTGGAATGGCTTCAGGCTGATAATACAGTAGCTTGAACACGTCATTCAGACCACGTCCCTCCTCTGCTCATGGGTCTATGGCATTCAGTAGAAAAGCTAGGTCCTATGCTGGCCTACAGGGTCCTGCAGGATCTGGTATCAGGCTCCTCCTACTCATCCTCACTTGCCCTGAATCAGACACAATCATGTTCTGCCCGTAGGGCCTGTGTACTTGCTATTCCGTCTGCTAGAATGTCCTTCTCTATAATATTTGGGTGGACCACTCCCTCACCTCCTGCAGGCCTTTGCTCAAAAGCCATTTTGGCAGGGAGGCTTTCTCAGGTCACCCTGTTTAAAAGAACACCTCTCCTCTACTACCTTTCTTTTATTTTTCTCCATACTGGTTATCACCACAACATTAGTATATTTACTTTGACTTTTCAGTAGGTCTTTCTCACTAGGAAGTAAGCTTTGTTGAAAAATCTTCAAGCGCTTGACATGTATGAGGTACATATTAAATATTTGGTAAATGAATAAAATGAATAAGACACCCTGAACATGTCCCCACTTTTTAAGTTTCCTCACAACCACCCTGGCCTTTCCTTTACATCCTGGGAGCTGCAAGATCCTTAGCTGTTTAAGGACATGGAGACCCTGAAGTTTGAGAAGCAAAAGACATGTTCAAACAATTGCAGTCCAGCTGGAGTTTTTGCCTCTGTGTGATTGCCTCTCTCTGTGCCTCAGTTTATCCAACTATAAAATGAGTTCATAGTGGGATTTTTCAGAAGTGCCCTAATGTGCTGCTGAGACAGTTATGAGGGCACAGTTAAGTGGATGGTGTTTTAGGCTCTCTGCATCCTCTCTGCACCCAACCACAGAAGCCCCCATTATTAGCTTTATTACAGGACTCTATGTAGTTTCATTTGCTGGAGGGAAAAACTTACCTGATGCTTAAAGAGAAAAATCTGAAAGCAGGTAATCTCGATGGTGCTTCAGGTCCCTTCCTGCATTGGAATTCTAGGATTTCCACAGTAGTCTGAATAAAAGCTTCAGTCTGAATAAAAACTGTCCCCTTCTTACAGTTAAAGGGGCCCATGAGACACACTATGCCTTGAAAGCCTATAGACTCACCTGGGACATCTGGACCACCTCAAACCAGCGCAGGATGCCTGGAAGCTTGTATGCAGTTATGAAGGAAGTTCTCTCGATCCACATAGACTGTGCCATAAGCAGGGGGTGGAAAGGGCAGGAAAGCAACACACTTATGAAACCTGGCTACCAGAGACATTCAGCAAGAACCCAACCGGGCCCCCAAATCTCACATCTGCCTGGAGTCTGAATAAATGTTGCAAAACCCAGAAACATATTCCCACTTTACCCTTAAGAATTCTTTCCCAATGTGAAGTTTAAGTTTTCTCTGGATTTAGGCCTGGTAAGTTTTAACCTGGGTCTCTGAACAGTCAGAAATTTTAAGCAATAATGAATGCATCTATCTGCATTTTCTGGGGTAATTCCCACTTTCATTTGTGGGGCATTCACAGTGTTCACTACGTTCCGAAAGGGTGAGTGACTCCCAAATTCAAAGAATCAGTCTCAGGCAAAGAGCTGGGAGAGACTTAGAGCCTCCTCGTCCTGCTAGCTGTGGGAATTAGAAGACAGATCCTTGCTGGGAAGTACACAGCGGACACTGGGGACCAAAATCGCTGTGGAAGGTTTGACTTCATCAACATTCCTGCTTAGCCTGACGGTCCCTGCCTCCTGGAAATGCCTGGCTGCCCTGTGGTTGAAAGGGTCCATCTCACACAGAGCCTGGATGGCATCTTCAAAATGTAGAGGTTTAAGAAATGAAACAAACCTGATGGAAAAGACTGGAGGAAAGGTGTCATCATATCAGTGGATATTAGCTTTACTTCTCTTTGCTTTGGATCAAATGCCCTCCCATTCTGACACTGACAGACACCTGCTCTGGTTGGTATGGGTGGCCCCGGGGAATGATCAAGGCTGCTGAAGATACTCACGGCAAACTCATTCTCAGGGTCGACGGTCCCTTTGCGCACAGGACGGGAGTAGTGGAACTTTTGCACGTAGTTGGATTTATAAAAGCTGCAAGACAGGAAGAGGCAGAGGCTCCTGGTAGCATACCACGTTGCTGACCCAGAACCTGAGCTGACCTTGTGTGGCCCGGGGAGGCCCACGACAGTGAACTTCAGGTCTGGCAATTAAAATTGTAGCATTTAAAATAAGGTGTTCCTGGGGCGCCTGGGTGGCTCAGTTGGTTGAGTGTCCCACTTCAGCTCAGGTCATGATCTTGAGACTTGTGAATTCGAGCTCCATGTAGGGCTCGCTGCTGTCAGCATGGAGCCTGCTTCACATTGTCTGTGCCCGCCCCCCACCTCTGGCTGCACCTCCCCTACTTGTGCTCTCTGCCTCTCAAAAATAAATATACATTAAAAAAAATAAAATAAGGCATTCCTTGCAAGGTGATTTAGAAGCTAAACTGGTCTTTATGTCCTATAAGAACACACTACCGCTTAGAGTACCCAAGGAGTTGGAATTCTACCATTAATGCATACCTGGGTCATCATTTCTGTGACCTCAGTGATATGCCTAAGGTCCTAGCCTAATGTCCCAGGGGTATCTTCTAAAGATTTCTTTAGGAATCCCTAACGCCCCTCAAGTCACTCTTCCTGAGTCTCTGGGGAGGTTCTAACACTGGGGCCGGCAGGGGACCGTGCTAGCTGTATGGTTGTAATCCATTGTTCCCGGTGCCTGGCTGAAGAGGGTTGGGGGAGGCTCAGACCCAAGCTCAGCTACACCTGCTCAGCCTCCTGCACTGGTGTGGGGCTGCTGGGACAGACTCCTTCTTCTCACAAAGAGCTCCTGCTTCCC
The DNA here is from genome assembly GCF_003009895.1 of Hyaena hyaena. NCBI lineage: Eukaryota > Metazoa > Chordata > Mammalia > Carnivora > Hyaenidae > Hyaena > Hyaena hyaena. The sequence continues at coordinate 572,034 of NW_024080734.1, read as the reverse complement.
ACTGTCCGCCCAGAGGAGCGGCCTTTCACTAAGTCACTCGAGGTGCTATATTGGGTACCCCGGGTCTGAGGAGGGTGAACTGGACAACTCCAAGGGGCACCCCACAGGCTCCCTGCCTCATGGCTCCATCACTGACCTCGCAACCTCCTACTGAACCCACCTTCACGCTGCTGCCTCTACTGCCCCTTAATCATTGTCAGGACACATTCACTGTCAATGTACAGCCTCAACAAATGCTGAAAAGGTGTCCCTTCGGAAGAACGTGCTCAGGATGAGCACTGTCCCTGTCCCCACCCTGCGTGTCTCCTCCTGGCCCACACACTCTGGCTATGCATTCCTTGGGACCATTCTGTCACCTGAGTGACAGGCTCTCCACCTCCAGTTCAATGAAATGTCATTGCTGCTTCCTGAGGTTTCGCTGTGCCTTGTTCCTCCCGTGTCTGGCTTTAGCTTTTTCAGGGACAGCACCCAGATAGCTAATTGGGCTGGAGGGGGTGATTCTTTTCCCAAGAGGATTAGAGATAAAAGGCTGCTAAACCAGAGAAAGAACTGGGAGGGCACCAGGGCCTGTCCTAACACCAGCTCAGCTTGGCGGCCCCATGGGATTGTCTTCCCCTTCCCTTCCAATGAACCGTGGGTCTTACTTTATTATCTGGTCAGGCACTGGCTTATTCTTGAACCTTGGGTGTTCATCCAAGACAGGCTGGACAGTGAAACACTGGATGTCTGGGATTCCTGTCGTTAAGGGCTTGCAACATGTTGTCGGCTGCAGGGACAGGCTGAGTTGAGACTCCCAGGACAGCCCTCCTGGGGCCAAGATTTTATTGAATGACTCAGGTTGCTGGCTGCCAACTAGGTCCTAACAACAGGTTAGTAGCCATCATGGTCCTTATCAGAATTGCCTGTCGCTCGGTAAGCTCCTCCCAAGGCTCAGCCCTTGCTAACAGTTGGTTAGTGGTCCTTAATCATCATTATCGTTTCTATACTAACAGTAATACCATAGTGAATTCATAGTCCTCAGTCAATTGCATAGCACATCCCCCATGGTTTCCTTTCATCTCGCCAATTCCACTGAGCAGTGTTATTAATGTAAGTCATGCCCATTTATAGATGAGGACATCAAGGTCAAAGAAGCCAGATGAATTGTTGAAGGTCACACAGCTTGTGAGAACAGAACATAGGTTTGTATTTGGGTTTTTTAACCCCATGCTCTGGGTTCTTTGACCCTAGACTGCTCCTCAGTGTGTTCCTTTGACCAGCAGCTTCTGCCTCACCTGAAGCCTTGTGAGTAGTGATGAGTCTCGGGGGCACCTGGGTGGCTACGTCAGTTGAGCGTCTGACTTTGGCTCAGGTCATGATCTCACAGTTCATGAGTTTGAGCCCCACATTGGGCTCTCTGCTGTCAGTGCAGAGCCTACTTTGGATCCACTGTTCCCCTCTCTCTCTGCCCCTTCCCTTGCTTGAGCCCATGCTCTCTCTCTCTCAAAAATAAATTAACATTAAAAAAATTATAAGAAACAATGAGACTTACCTCAGACCTATGAATCAGTGTCTATAGCTTTATAAGATCCTCATGTGATCTATAGGCATCTTTAAGTTTGAGAAGCATTGCTTTAGAACACACAAATCGATATTTTGCATTCCAGCTCTGAAAATTTGAAAGTAACTGCCTGTGGCAGGACTGTGAAGCCATGTCTAGGCTGAGTGAGAAAGAGTTCTATGATTGATTAGTGATGCCTGCCATGGGTGCAGGCTATGAAGCTTTGTCTGCCTCTTCCAGACCTTTATTCATTTAAAGCTGAAAGCATGCCAATCCAAATAAACAAGACCAAGTGTCACTGATCCCATCCCCTGGCGCCTGCTTCCCTTCCTGTGTCTTTCATGTCTCCTTTACTCATCTCTCTTCTTCAGGTTTCCAAGATCACTCATCCCTTCATTCCACCCAATGATTACCACAACTCCAAAAACTCTCTCCTGAGCCTGAAATGTCTGCCAACCAAGGAATCACAAACTCCTCTTACTGGCATTCAAACTTTATCTCTGGCTTCCCAAAAGATTCTACTATGCCCTTTGCTTGAAATATTTTCTCACATCACCCCCTCTTCCTGTGAGCCCTTGAGGCAAATGTCAAATACCACAGGCTCCATAAGTATTCAATTTGCCCTCAGTCAGGTGTCGTTTCCTTTCTTTGACTCTTCACAGCATTTTGCCTTTACGTAGGACTCTTACCTCTCCAGCTTCCTGTCTTTTCCCTTCCCCGACCCTCCCCACCAGATTGTGAGCTTTCTGATGGCAGAGGCTATGATTCCTTCATACAGAAGAAATGGCCAAAAGATAATTCCAAGTTAAAGTCAATTGTCCCCCTCTGATAAACTTACTCCATAGTAATATGCTGGGAATTTAACTGTTTTATCTCTGCAGAATGTTTCTACATTAAATGAGAGTCCCTCAGAGAGATAGACAAAGACAGAGAAAGAACACAATGCTTAGCATAAATAACAAACTTCCCTGGAAGGATTTCTGTAATATTCAGGAAAGCAATTTTCTTTTTCAAGCCATGTAGCCAACAGCTCCCTTCTCTGGGAAGGAAACCACTTTGGTTTCCAAATCAATCCATTTCTGTGGCAGCCAATCCATGGCCGGTCTCCCACTACAACAACAGAGTTGAGTAGTTATGACAGAGAGACCACATGGCTGACAAAGACTGAAATACTTCCTATCTGCTCCTTTATAGAGAAGTTTGCCAACCCTTGTTCTAGAGAGGCTTCTGAGTCACATCTACTGATCTTAGCAGTTGGCCTTGGACCAAGAGGAGAATCCAAACCCATCCCGAGGAATCCAGTGACACCAAAGCCTCCAAACCATGTCCAGGAGGATGCATGGATGGACTGTCTCACTACATGTTGGACCTGTACATGGGACTGGGACCCGGAGGTCTGGGCAGGGGGAAGGTGGGAGACAGGACACTCAACTAAGAGGCCTACACTTTCAAATGTCTTGCCCTACCTGGTTACCTAAAAGAGAATACATGAGATGTGTTGTCCTTCCAAAACTGCTTGTCAGCTTTTCCACTAGTGAAGGTGAGAGGACAGAGCATTCAGAGCTCAGGCTTTGGCTATAAGCACAGCTGAGTTCGAACCCAAGTCCATCAGTTTCCGGGACTGTGGGCAAGCTGCTTGTGTGTTTTGAGCCTTGGTTTACTTATTTACAAAATGCAGAGAGTAATAATACTCAACCTGCAGGATTACTATAAGGATAAAATGAAACAATGCACGAAAATTGCCTGGTACATGGTAAACATCCTGTTCATTCATCTTAGTGGAAGCTATGGCATGACAGAAAGAATATAGACTTTGAGACAGAGCTTGGCGTTCAAATCTCACTTCCATAACTAACTAGCTTTGTAACTGTAGGAAAACTACTTTACCTCTCTGCCCTACACATTCCTTCTCTATGAAATAGGACAAAAATAATAACCCATCTTATAGAGTTATCTTGGGGTTAAAGAAATAATGGTGATCAAGCACTCAGTCTCATGCATGGCATGAAGAGGGCTTCTAGCAAATGTCAACCCCTTTTCCCTTTCCACCTGGTTCCCGGTACTACTAAATGAGGCCTACGTCTGATGAGATAGCCTCCTAACACATGCTCTCCCTTCACCCCAAGCGAAAATGCCATAGAGCTATTCAACACCAGGAGTCCACTTAAGAAGGGCCTTAGTACTAATCTCCTGTCTCGCCTGTGACCAAAGTCACATTTGTAACCAGTCAGCCCCAGGACTAGTTGCATTTCCTCTTGCAAATACCATGGTAGAGCGGGCATGAAGGGCAGGTGAGCATAATGAAAAGGTTACAGATGAATATGTATCACCCAAGGGAAAAATATTTGGATTAAGGTTCAGCAGACTTAGCAGACCAGCCACGCAACCTGTCAACCCCATTTTAAAGCCTGTAACTTAATCTGTGCTACGGGGTGCAGTGCTGGGAGCCGGGGTGGGCTAATGCGTCACCACTCAGCCGTCTGCCTGATCTTGGGTTTATGTGCTCCCTGTCACCGGTAGTCTTGCCTTCTGCCCGGCGTCAGCTCCTGGCCCTATTAACACTTCACTGGCATCATCTCGGATGGCCTGTGCCCTCCTCCGCCAGTGAGCTGCCTCCCTCCCTGTGTCCTTCCCCCCTTCTTTCCTCTCTTTGTCTATCTCTCTTTTCTTTCTCTCTTGTTTCCCTTTCTGTTAATAAACAAGTTTGTTTTTTTGTTTTTTGGTTGTGGTTTTTTTTTTTTTGGCTTTGTGCTGGGCATCAGGGGAGATGGGGGAAGTTACTACAGCAAACAAGGCAGTGCAGGTCTCTGCCCTCCCAGAGCTTATGTGGACCTTTAAAACGCACAAAAGATAACAGATTGAGATCAGTTCTCTAAAGAGAACAGGTAGGGTTTGAGATAAGAGGCTCATGAAGAGTTCAGAAAAGGCTGCTTTAGATGAGGGACCAGGAAAGGCTCTTCCAGGAAGTGACACCAAGTTGAGATCCAATGGGTAAGAAAGGAGCTGGGGGATGGGCATGGCAAGAAGAGGGAACAGAAGATGCATAGGCCCAGAGGGAACCAGCTAGGATGTGTTTAGACAACAGAAACAAGGCCAGTGTGGCCAGAGGGGCATGAGAAAGGGAAGAATCCTGGGGAGGGAGGCAGGGGTCAGATGGTGAACAACCTCCTGGCCTTGCTCAGTTTTGATCTTATTGTAAGAGCAATACGGTGCCATTATAGTCCTTGCAACCCAATGCACTTCTTCCCACTCAAGGCCTGTGAGCCTGATGGTGCTTCCTCTGTCTGGGCCATTCTCCCCACCTCCTGCTAACCTTTGGCTTGTTGCTAACCTTAAGCATTACCTTCCTCAAGGAAGCCTTCTCCGCCCCCTCCCCAATCACAGCATCCTGCATGGCTTCCTCTTGGCATTAATCCCATTTCCATAAATATATATTTAATGGTGCAATTAGTTGTTCAGTGTCTCTTTTACTTGCTAGACCACAAGCTTCCTGAAGGTAGGGCTTTGTGAGTGTGATCCTCAGCGACTTGTACAATGATCAGCACAGGGCCAGGGTTCAATAGTATTCACTATAAAGATGAATGAATGAGTGAATTAATCAATGATTGCAGCATTTAGAATTTCCTGAAATGGATTCATTGCATCCCATACTAGTCACTGGCATTGGCACTACTGCAATGACTCTGACAGCAGCTGTAAGCTCTAAGGTGGGGACTCTGTAGGCCTTTGCCTGTCCCCTGGCCGGGCCATTCTCCAAGGATACACTGGCCTGGGGCATTCTTCACGTCATCCCCAGGGGCAGAGGTTGTGTTCATCTTCTCTGCGTTGGGGAACTGGCTCATCAGCTGCATCTGGAAATCTTCTCTTCGCTCATACTCCTTCCCTCGGTAGATGAACACTTTGTTCTGCAGAGAAATGACACCCAACGGAGATCTTAGGGCCTGGGCTTGGAGAACATGGTGCAAGCAGAGCTGGGGGGCTTGTGACATGAGCACCCAGCTCTGGTGGCCCACTAGAGAGCTCTCTCCTTTCTGCTTCCCCACCACAAAGAGAAGCTCAGCTCACTGACCTAGCTAGGCATACCACTTCTTTAAAAAGATTGATTCTGAAAGGAGAGGGGATTGTGGATGCTGAGAACTTTTTCAAACTATCCTATGTATAACTTTCAGAACTATTCCCCACTCAGCTTTCAATATGTTCTACCTGCTCTTCTGTTTGCATGACCACAAAGGGTCCCTCCTGCCTTTAATGAGCCATGTAGGCTAGGCCTGCAGGATGGAAGGTACCAGCGTTCGGGTCCTTCATCACATGGCTCCTGCCTCTACGTCCATGAAACACACTCTTTATCCTTCTTTGACTATGTTAGCCTTCTCTAGATCAGTAGTTTTCAAATAGGAGGTGATTTTGCCTCCTAAGGGATACTGGCCATGTCTGGAAATATTTTTGGTTGTCACAACTTGGGGGAGGGGGAGCTATTGGAACCCAGTGAGCAGAGGCCCAGGATGCTACTAAATGCTCTTCAATGCACAGGACAGCCCCCTTAATGAAGAATAACCTGGTCTAAAATGTCAGTAGAGGGTCACCTGGGTGGCTCAGTCAGTTGAGCATCCGACTTTGGCTCAGGTCATGATCTCACAGTTTGTGGGTTTGAGCCCCGCATTGGGCTCTGTGCTGACAGCTAGCTCAGAGCCCGGAGCCTGCTTCGGATTCTGTCTCCCTCTCTCTCTCTCTGACCCTCCTCTGCTCATGCTGTCTCTCTCTTTCTCAGAAAAAAATAAAACATTAAAAAAAATTTTTTTTAAATGTCAGTAGAGCCGAGGTTGAGAAACCTTGTTCTAGACCGTATCTACCATCTGTGCCACCTCTAGTGGCCCAGAAGTTCTTCAGTCCAAACCCACATCTGTCACCTCTGCATGTCATTGCTTCCAAATCTGGGTCATTATCAGATGGGCCTAGGAAAGTTCTAGAAGTTCAGATCCCTAGGCTTTGCTCCAGACCTGCTGAAATGGAATCTATGGGAGTAGGACCCAGAAATATGAATTTTTAACAAGTTCTGATGTACAATCAGGTTTGGGAAGCCACCTCTACCCCAGTGAGGAAACCCTCACTCTCTACCTCCTCTGCAGCCTGTGGCGCTTACTCTTGTGAGTCCACTCTGACTTGCACACTGCCTGGTAACATGAGTGACTTATCTCCTCAACAAGCCTGCAAATCAAGTAAGGTCAGAGATCGGAGTTGCTGTTTCTTTTGTATCTCCCTGATCTTAGAATTGAACACAGGCTCGCTGAAGGGAGTCCCATGGGAAGGAAGCCTATAGCTGACCTAATCCAACTCTCTACATGATCAGTGAATAATCCGCAAGAGCATTACTTCAGAAAGTATGCTCCAGAGGGGCGCCTGGATGGCTCAGTCAGTTAAGCGTACAACTTCAGCTCAGGTCATGATCTCACAGTTCATGGGTTCACACCCCTCATCGGGCTCTGTGCTGACAGCTCAGAGCCTGGAGCCTGCTTCAGATTCTGTCTCCATCTCTCTGCCCCTTCCCTGCTCATGTTCTGTCTCTCAAATATAGAATAAAACAAAAATTTTTTTAAAAAGTTAAGTATGCTGCAGAGACCCCTGAGGGTACCTAAGACCCTTTCAAGACGTGAGATCAAGGAGCACTCTTCATAATAATGGTCAGTTGTTATTGGCCTTTTTCACTATCATTCTCTCAGATGTATGGTAGAATTTTTCAGAAGCTGCATGATGTGTGTTATTACTACAGACTAAACGCAGAAGAAGGTGTTAAGTACCTAGCTATCCGGGCCCCTAGCCTGGGTCTCAGTCACCCACAAACTCACCCGCAGAAAGGAGGGAAATCCCTGGCCGTAGTATCCAACAGCAAAGTAATCTGGCTTGGGCCTGAGGATTTTCATGATGTTTTCATAGAATTTTGCCTGCTGGATCTGGAAGGAGAAAACGCACAGCTTGTAACAACTTAGTTATGTATCAAAGGCACATTCAACTCACAGAGGCCACTCCTGAGAGATGATCATTATACCAAAACCAAGATGCCCACAGCACATAGTTGAGTTTCTGTGGGTATTTCTATAGTCACAATAGCAATGGCTGTATTTACCCTATACCAGGTCCCACGTTAATTACTCTACCTGCCCATTTCATTTCCTCACATCATCCTCTTAACAACCCACCAGTTTCATATCTCTGTTTTGCAGATAAAGAAATGGTGTCTTATAGTGCAGCTAGCAAGTATGGAGCTGAGTCTGTCCAGCTGTCCAGAGTCCCCACCTCACCACTCTGCTCCTGCTCCATGAACACAAGGCATGTGTTTGTTGGCAGGGGGACGGTCCATGGATGCATAAGTATCTCCAGATATAGATGTCTTCCTGTGTATGTACCCTTAATATATTTCATCAATTCTAAGAGGTGTGTGTTCTTCAAATTTTAACATCTCTGAAAACAGTTTACATCTTACTCTACATCTGATAGCATCTTAGAATTGCTATTAGCCAGATAAAAATCATGACAAGGCACATACAAAACAGTGCTGCATCTCAGACTGATGGGATCGTAAATTGATACAATATGAGAGATAAGTGTGCATGGAAACAAGCCTGTGCAATGTGGACTTGGAGTATGGGCGTGCGTGTACATCAGCGTGTGCATGAATGTGTACTATATGTGTGTGCATGAGTGTGTACTCTGTGCAAGCACACAGAAGGTGTGTGTGCCCCCATGTTTGCAAGGATCTATATGGATGTATGTGTAGGGTAGACATAAATGTTTCTTGGTGTGACTACATATGTGTGTTTGCATCATATCTTATACACGGTACAAACAGCTAACAGCTCAGCTGCTTTTAACAATACATTCAGTACCCATCAAAGAAACGATAAATCACCTCTCCATATTCTGACTCTCATTTTAGAGTTCTCTGGACACAGCTGGACTGGCCTGTCAAAATAGGCTCCCACAGGGCACTGGGGTCCTGGCTCTGAGGCCGGAGGGTGGGGACTATGTGGGAGGTGTACAAGTGTGGGAGGTGTACAGCCCCAACGTTCTGCGTCTTCTCTGCAATGGCTACCTCCCCGCCAAGCCCTGGCATCTGCAGCACAAGCAGGCTCGGCTGGCTCCCCCTACTCTCCACTTACCCCCACCAAATCACAAGCACCGAGGAGCTAATGGGGAATGGCCATATGGGGAGCATTTTAATGTGATTTATCTGTTAATCAGAAAGCACAAATTTGCGTTTTTATTTAATTGGCTTAGTGATATGTGGGGGTTTTACTGCAAATGTAGCACAGTGTTTATTGGGTGTGCAACAGCAGCAGCAGCCCCAGTGCCAAGCAGGTACTTACCACTCCATCCGGGAAACTGTTGCTAATGAGTTTTCCCAGAATACCTTCCTCTGGAAATATTCCCAACTGGAAGGAATGCTTTCAGCACAGGCTTGCTCAGCTCAGGCCCTATGTCCACTCTTTTTCTGGTGTCCTGCCCCCACCTGGCCTCCTGCTTCCTGTCCCCAGCATCTCTGGGGAGCTTGAGGCCCTGGGCACCCAGCCTTACCAGGTTCTGGCTCAGGAGCTCATAGTCAAAGATCTCCATCTCGTACTGTTCCGCCAGCTCCTTGCACAGACTGATGGCCTCTTCCCACATCTATAGGAAGGTCATGGACACAAAGGTTAGGAGATACCTCCAAGCTTGCAGAACCCTTGCCGAGGAAGGGACTCAAGGCAGTTTGACTCCTGGGACTATACTGCAGAGCTCACTCCAGCCCAGCCTCAGCCCCACCCACAGCAAGCCAGTACTTACCAGGGAGCATGACCCTTCCTCCACACCTTACTCTAGTTTTGGGACAAATAATGGAGCAGCCAGAGACAAGGCTAAATGCTTTATCTGCATGCTGCCTGGGTCTCCACAATCACTCTGGGAGGTGACTAGTAACAGCTGCATTTCCCAGGTGAGAAACAGAAGTTCAGACAGGCAGAGACATTGTCCCAGGTCACATGCCTAACCAAAAGCTGGGCTAGAATGCACACTTGGGTGTGACCTGAGAATTGTCAGCTATAGACCTAATGTTGTACAGCATGTCTCTAGAACTTAATCATCTTGTGTGATGAAATTTTATACTTGTCACTTCTTACTGGGGTTATTTGGAGTGTATGACTGGGGAGGGGGCTGCATAGAGGTAGAGGTGGAGCTGAGTATAAAAACAGTGATTAGAACTTTCTGTAAATAGGTCTTTTCCATTTGGAAAAAAATCTGAAAAAGCAAACCCTTTTCCTCTGCTCTTAGACTGAATCTGATAGATTATCCTTCCATCTTAGACTGAAGGGGGTCGGGAGCCTCTGCAGGGAGGCGGGAGATGCGGAGTAGGCTGGAGATCTGGCAATCTCAAGGGACACCCATCACATTTCATATTCAGTTTAAAATGGAAAATGCATCTAAATGGAGAAGCTAGGGGAGGTGGGGAAGGAGAGGGGAGATTGCCAAAATGTAGTGTGTGCTGTGTAGCAAAAATGCTCTCTCTGCATCCAAGCATAAAAATAAATAAAAGCAAGTGCCGAGTGGAGGAGCCACGGCTGTAAACCCGTGGACAACTTAGTGAGCAGCATAAAAATGTTTTATGTGCCAGGAAGAACCAGTCTACAGGCCAGGCTGGGCTGGGCTTTCTTTCTCTTTCAGCCTGAACAAGAAGACGGTGGTAAAGTCCCTGGGCTGGGTCAGGGGACTGTTTGGCTCATGTGGAGGTCTTTGCCAACTTCGCATCATAACATGCCAGAAGTGCTCTCATCGATGTGTTAAGAGACCACTAACGGGCCAGAGACTGAGCCAGATACCTAGGATTTCCCCAGGAGTCTGCCTGTATGGCCACTGGGACCTCTGATAGTCACTGATTCCTCTGTATCTCATACATTAATTATTGAGAACTGGCTGGCTTCTAGGCATGGTGTGGTATACAGTGATGGAATGGACGTAAATATGGACAAGACACAGTCTCTTCTTTCATGAAATGTAAGTGGGTAAAGCATACACATAAATAGATGCAAGACTTGGGTTTTGAGGGATGTAGAGGAGTCCACCTAGTATTGGCAGATGGACTTAATGAAGTAGAAAGCTATTGTGTTTGTCTGGAACAATAAATCTCCATGAGGAAAGGTATGGGGAAAGGAGGTTAAAGGGATGCTAAAGAGTCTGGGCTTCATTCTGGAAGCTTCCACATCAGTGGCTGTCGAAATGAGCTGTACCCATTTGGTCTCTCCTCTCTGCTCTCAAAGTACCTTGGTACTACCTTTCTCTCCCTCATTCCCCATTATGGCACAACACCAAAGGGTAATATGCAAAGAAGATCATGATTGGTTTGGCTATTTTGCCAACTAGATGATAAGCTCCTTGAGATGAGGGATAGTGTCTTTTTCCTCTCTGCTCAGCATAAGGTGAGTTGAATTGGATACATTGCAGAGGACACAGCTCAACATGTCCTTTTGGGGCTTTCACACTATGATGGACTGAATCAGCTGTGAACAAATAGTAAGCTCTGACTCGATGCTGGCAGGGCAGGCTCACTGCCCTCAAGAGGCTTATAATTGTAAATCATGAAAACAGTGGTCTCCAACTGCTCAATGCCTGGGAATTTATAAGCCCTTCCACAGACATTACCTCATTTTGTCTTTCCAGGGAAGATGGGGAGATCAGGCTAAGGCAGATACAATGAACTGCAGTGACAGAACAGACCAAAATTAAGTCCATTAAATTATGTCCAGATGAACAGTAAGAGGTCTTGTAATTCAAAGGAGAGGCAAAGCTGCAGGTGAGCTGGAGGGCTCACGAAAGGTTTTGATGGAGGAAGTGGCCAATCAATTGGGGCCTTGAAGGCAGAGTAGGGTAAGGATGATAGTTAAAATTTAAGAAGATATCACTATGTACCAGATCCTATGTGAGGTGTTCTACATGCATTTTCTTACATCATTTTCAAAATACAACTAGGAAGTAGGTACCATTAGTATCGTTATTTTGGATGGGAACCGGAGTCTCTAAGAGGTCAAAGGAACTATAGGTGATAGAGGAGCAAGGTTTGAAACCAGGCTGGCTCCAGAGCCTAAGGACCTAGCCCACATGCCACACCTCCTACAGGATGAATGGTTGCATTTAAGTTGGTGCTTCTTGAAGGTCCACAGGAGACTGGAGGATAAGCATCAGTTGGTCTGGCTAATCTTCTCCCAACCAAACATTGTGTCCTTCTTGTTTAAAGATCAATGCTGGCATCACAGTGTCATTCATTCATGTAATTCATTCACTTACTCAACATATATTTATTTGTCCCTGCATGTCAGGCTCTGTGCTAGCCACTGGACATTCAGCAGTGGATATGTCTCTGTGTTCACGGTATTCTAGAATGGGAAGCCAAACAATGAATGTAAGAACAAAATGAACAAGGTAATGTCTGATAGTGACAAGTGCTTTGAGGAGGCAATAAAGGTGACTCAGGGCAGGAGTCTGTTTTGTCTAGGTTGGTCAGGGAGCATGTCCTTGAGGACATGACATCTGAACAAAGCTCTGAAGTCTGAAGAAGGAGTCTTCCATGGAAAGCTACAGAGGAAACATGCTCTAAGATGGGAGAAGCAAGTGCAAACTCCCTGATGTGGAAAAGAGTTTGGCATATGGCGTGTGGGCAAGCGGGAGCTAGCAGGACTGAGACAAGAGAAGCAGTCAGAAGACAGCTCATGTGAGGCCTCACAGGTCATGGGAAGACTTGTGTAATCATTCTGGTGGAATGGGGGAACCATATCGTGTATAAAGGATGATCTGTTGGAGACAATAGAGGGAACAGGCAGACTGCTTAGAACCCATTGAGTATCCAAGTGAACAATGAAGAGGCCTTGAATGGAGGTGGTGAGAAGGTGGAGCAAAGTGACCAGACTCAGAATTGGGAGAGAGAGCTGACCAGACGGATGGGGTGCAGAGTATGGGAAGGAACTACCCTTCCCCATGGCCAAGGTCCCCACAGAGAGAGGGAGGACAAGGATAGATTACCTTTCCTTTGTCAAAGTAGCCTATGATGGTCTCATAGAGCGTCTCCTTCAGCTGTCGGTGAGTCTGGGGGTGCTGCTGGCCTGTCTGCATGACCTGCGATGCGCACTGCTCATCTGACCACTGAAGACAAGAGACACACGAAGTCACCTGGGGCTGAGAGGCAGCCAAAGGGAGGAGTCATCTCTACTAATGAGGAGCAGGAGGAAGCTGTGCAAACACCTCTGTTAGCCTGCCTGCCACCCTAGGCGTGAGTGGTCCGTCAGCCAGAGGATGGTCTGTGGTTTCCATTTGGAAGTGCCTCTTAATTTTTGCCAGTTGTGTCTTTTTGACTCTCTACTGGCTCATGTGTGTGGTTTGTGGGGATTTTCTTTGAACCCCTATAAGTCATGAGCCCAGCATTTCAAAAACCCAAAGGAAATCATTCAGAACGTTGTCCAGCTATAGCACTATTTTCAAGAGAAGGAAAACAGCTCACTGGGCATGCTGATGATTTATAGGTGATGTTTGAATATTATATAAAACTGTAAAACATGTCTCGGGGAGGGGATTTATTGTTGTTGCTAAATGTGAAAGTCACTTGAGACCTTATGTGACCAGGCAAAGTAGTGCAGAACAGTAAGTGGCCAGGTCAAAAGTTTGGGGACATAGCAAAACAAAATTTATTTGGCTAATTCTTTTTCCTTTCCTTTTTCTCCTTTTCTTTTCTTTTCTTTTCCTTTTCTTCTCTTCTCTTCTCTTCTCTTCTCTTCTCTTCTCTTCTCTTCTCTTCTCTTCTCTTCTCTTCTCTTCTCTTTTCTCTTTTCTTTTCATCCCTTCCCTTCCCTTCCCTTCCCTTCCCTTCCCTTCCCTTCCCTTCCCTTCCCTTCCTTTCCTCTGTCTCTCTTCCTCCTTCCCCCCACCCTTAACTCTTTAACTTGCTGTGAGGACCACACAGAGATCCTAGCATAAATAACCTTCACTGGAAGGACAGTACCTTGAGAAGCCAAGTGTGGAGAAGGAGTGTGTAGGCAGCCTCTGTGTAATTGTCACAATCTAGGTGAAGATCACGGAGCTTGTACAGGTACCTGTTTGGAGAAATATGCTAGGTTACCAGGTTCTGTGATAAGGAGGCAGGAGATAGGGCCAAGTAAGAGTCAGACAGAACAACTATGAGCCTCTTGGGATCACAGAGGAGTCCTCCATCACTGATAACCAGCCCCTCCTGCATGGGTGATAACAGCAGCCTTTAGTGTTTATGGGACACTTAGTGTGTGACAGGTACCATGCTAAGTATTTTGAATGCCTTAGATCATTTAATCCTCATGGCAACCCTATGAGATGGGTTCACTGAGAATTCCCATTTCCAGATGAGAAAAGTATGACTTGGAGAAGTGTGAAGTATCATCCCAGCCAGTATTCAAATTGATACTGAAGAATCTAGCCAATGCAATGTGACAAATAAGGAAGGTGAGTTGAATAACTCATCACAAATCTTGTGCTAATAATCAGAAGAGCTGCAACATGATCCCAGGCTAATTGTCTCCAGAGCTCATGCTTTGAACATTGTACCATTCCAGGAGAATGAACAAGCCACAGTACTATAAAGGACAGCTCTTCAGTGGTCTCTTGGTAGGAAAGAAGTGCATTTTCTGGTAAGAGAAGGAAGTGGATCAGGGTTTCAAGATTAGATATTCATGTGGAGGCCTTGAGCTGTCAGTAAGGAGAATATTATTCAACCAAAACCACATTCCTACCTTCTCTCCCTTTACAATGTGAGGTTCAAGATCTGAATCCTGGGATGATTGCATTGTAAAAATACAGTTGTGATCTACGTTGGGAAGACAGGTCTGTGGTACTATGAGAACAAGATTCATTTAGGTAGGGAAGGGATTAGAGAAGGGATTTCTAGAGAAGTTTCTACAGCATGGCAGTAGAGCTAGGATCTAAAAGGGGATGAATGAGGGATGAAGATCCCAGGTAGAAAGATTTGCTTATTCATTCATCCAACAAATGGGTATTTCAGATATTAATTCATCCTCCCAATCATCCTTTTATAGACAAGAAAACTGAGATTTGTATTAAAGTAGACAGAGCAAGAAATAGGTAGAACCAGGTTTAACCATCAGCAATTTCTGCCTCTATAGTCATGGCCATTCCACTCTCCTCCCTCCTTACCTTTTTTCTCATCAATCAGTTATCAGTGAAATTACATGTAACTTTTTTTTTAAGTTTTTTTTTCTAAGAGAGAGAGAGAGNAATACTCTCCTTTTGTATTGTTCGGTACATGATGTTTTAAAGAAATTTACAAATAAAAATTTAAAATTTTTTTTTTTTTTTATGTTTTTATTTATTTCTAGTAGAGAGAGAGAGACAGCGTGAGCAGGGGAGGGTCAGCGAGAGAGGGAGTCACAGACTGAAACAGGCTCCAGGCTCTGAGCTGGCAGTCAGCACAGAGCCCGATGCGGGGCTCGAACCCACGAACCGCGAGATCATGACCTAAGCGAAAGTCGGACGCCTAACCGACCAAGCCACCCAGGAGCCCCTGAAATTACATGTAACTTGCAGTCTACCTTCAGAAACCCCTGTGTGCATGGATGAATCCTACTTTATCTCTTCCTGTCCATCCTTCATCCCATAGGTTCCTCAATGGCTGCATCCAAAACCCTCAGAGCAGCCAGAGGACAGATTTCCTGCTACTGTCATTTCCTTGACTGGCCAAGCCACCCTCTACTCTCCTTCGTCAACCTAAGAGTTTGGTGATCTCCTGCAGAGCCCAAAGGAAAACACCCTAATGGGCCTGACAAGGGATTCAAACCCAAGTACCTACATGGGCCAGATGCGCGGCTTGAATAAGGTAGGCAGGATGAAGTTCAAGGCGGGGATAGTGACAATGTCATGACTAGAGTACCCCAGATTTTTCAGGACAGGAGGAGGGCCCAGTGTTGCCATACCTTCTGAGTTTTTCAGAAGAGGGAAACTTATTTTATTGTATTTATTTTATTTTTTTAAGCTTATTTATTTTAAGAGGGAGGGTCAAGCGAGAGAGGTAGAGAGAGAATCTTAAGTAGGCTCCACACTGCCAGTGCAGAGCTCAATGTGGAGCTCAGTCTCCCAAACCATGAGATCATGACCTGAGCCAAGATCAAGAGTTGGACACTCAACTGACTGAGCCACCCAGGCACCCCAGGAAAATTTTTATTTTTATGTAAAATCTCTAGATCTCCAAATTTTGGCAACCAATTAAAAACGCTTTTAAATACGATGCCTGCCAAACAGAACAGGTTTTCAGACTATATCCTGTTACATTGTTTGATTTAGGCAAATGTGGTTTTCCTAGATTACAACAGAACTCAAATCTCTAGAGCTTATGGATATCTGGGGCTTACCATCTGTGTTGCTAAAATGGGAAGGAGAGAAAAGAGGTTGGAAGGATGGATCCATGTGCTAGACACCTTACCTATAGCATCTCATTTAATCCTCAAAACAGAAGGTAGAATGGAAACATTCTATAAAGGGAAACTTCAACCCAAAGAGACTGAGTGATCTTATCCAAGGTGAAGACCCCAGGCCCTTGGACTTCAAAGCTTTGCACTACTATAATAAGTCATGTCTAGTGATGTTATAAATACTATCTAAGCTTAGGACAGCCTATGGAATTATCTTTTATCCAAATGATAGCTCCTATTCCTGGAATAACGCTAAAGTAAGTACCTAAAAATATCTGCAATAATAGCAGAGTAGGTTCAGACTTGGAGTCTCTGGCATTTGACGGAATGGGTCAAAAGACTTGAAAACACTTCTTAACCTTCTGGCCAATTTCTCTCTGTGGCTCTTGTCCCAAAGGATATGAGCAAGCTATATCTTGGACACATAAGATATATGTCCAAGAATTTTGTCATTGTGCTATTTATGATAGAAAAAAGTTGGAAACAACCTAAATGTTCAACAATATGGGATTGGCTATATAAATTATGGTATATTCTGGAAAGAAAATATTATAGTTTCATTAAAAATGATGTTGAAATGCATCTGTTGACATGGAATTCTTGTCAAGCAAAGAATAAGTTATGAGCAACACAACCTCATTTTTGTAAAAAATATGCAGGCATAGAATTCCATCTAAATATACATATAAAAGGTCTGAGAAAATGTATGGATTATGAGTTTATTTCATTTTTTTTGTTTTTGTCTATATTTTATGAGTTTTTTGTTGCTGTTGTTTTGATAGTAAGTACGCATTATTTTTGTAAAGAGTAAAAATAACAATACAAAAGCTTTGGAAAAAAATATGAGACTGAGAAAAACTGACAAGGGAGTTCTTGGTTCCTGGCTAATGTCCTTCCCCACCCCCCAAGAAAACTCCTTCATGATATATTCAAATAAATGTATAAATGTCTTTTAAATGCTTTTAAGAAAGTAAGTATCATGCATCTTGGTATTTTTTTCCCTCTGAAACTGGGCTGGCCAATGGTCTAACCACATGCTGAATAAACGCTAGAACTGGGCTTCATATGCCAGCCCTTCAACAAATGCAGATGCAATTCACCAGGTCAATCCACAAGATGGGTTAAGGAAAGTATGGTCTGTGAATACAGCAAAACAGCACAGCAGGTTGTAGGACTCCAAGTGGCATGGGGGTCTGCTTATAGGAGAATGAAAAGAGTAAAATCTGGAGAGATTGATAGGAACCAGAATACACAGGGACCTAGCATCAAGAAGATAAGTTTAAATTCCATCCTGAAGGCAGCGGGGAGCCATTGATGGATACTGAGCAACAGAATGACATAGCAGATGTGAGTTTTAGAAAACAAAAATCTTACCTTATGTACATCTCTTCCCGATTGTTATCTTTGTAGAAATTCTAGGTAGTGGAGGAGAAACAGTGGTGAGTGTTTTTCTTTGCAGAGCGGCAGGAATAGAGGGTGGAGATGGAGATGTGAGGAAGACTGCTCTTTACTAGCTGGGCACTCTGAGATGCGAGCATGGCACTTACTGTCTTGAATTCATCAAACACCCTTTCTAGGAGATTCTGCCTTGAAAGTCACTCCCCTGACCCCTAGACTGTAAAGGGACAGAGGGGGTACCTCAGCCATCACAAATCAGGGGTGAAGATGGACTATTTGCTGCATTGGGAGGTGGGCTGTCAGTACTGCAGCAGCCCAGTTTGATTTTACAAGCTCAGACCCATTACTCAGATGGAGCTGCTTGTTCTCAGGACAAGAGCAGTAATCAGAGTTTTAGGACTAGTAATAGCTTCCAGGGATAATAACGGCCCATAATTCCTGATAGTACAGCCATATGAGGAGTTACGATGAGATTCCACAGGCAAAAACATTTAAACTTGGTAGTACTTAGGAAGCTTGACTCAAGCTCGGGGATCATTTAGACCACTAGTGGTCCTGGGCTCCACCACTAGGGATCCTAATCTCATGCATTTATAAATGAGCCCTTAAAAGTTCTGAGCCAGGAGGTCATGATCTGACCCATGAGACATACTTTGAGAAAACCCTGGTTTAACCTAATGTACCCATGTGCACCTGAGGCTCCGGGAGGGGCAGGGTTGATGTTCCAGGTGTTCTAGGGTACACAGTGGGTGACAGAGCCACCCTGGACCTCGGCTCCTTGGACACCCTCCTCCTGTCCTCCTTCCTGATGCCGTCTTTACACCACACCAAAAGCTAGCATGGTATAATTGCTTGTGGGTCTGCCTGTCCCAAGCTCTCTCCCTGGTCAGAGTCTGACTGCTGAAGGTCATTTTCTTCAACTAACTTCTGCCTCTCCATAGAGAGATTGCTAAACTCCTGGAAAAAGCCCTCTTCCTGCTCTTTATGCAAATTGGGCCTGGTGGAATTATTAGCAATGAATTTGTTTCTGCTGTAATCAGGGTTTTTTAACTCCCCTTAGCATTTCAGAAAATCAATGGCAATATCTAGGCTATTAAAAAGGAAGTCAACTTAGGTTAACAGAGGCCACACAAAAGAACTATAGAACAGGGTTTGTATTTCTGGAGTACGGAACATGGCGGGGTCAGGGGGTTGATTTGATGGATGCTACATGGTGTTTTGGCCAGCTTCATTCAGTTAAACCACTTTAGGTTGGGCTGGCATGGTGGTGTGAGGTGCTGGGGCTGGTACTACCTCTCATGACTGTATCGCAGGACAGGTAAAGGGAGACTGTTCAGGAGCTGGCCCTTGGTGGGTCATGCGGTATAGGGGTTAGGAGCCTGCACTTGAGATTAGCTATTCTGGCCCACACTAATTGCTGTAAATTCTGGTTATTAGATCATTCTGTAAGAGAAGGAAACTAACATATAGGAAGCATTTAACCATGGCCCCAGAATGAATAACCTAAGAAACAGGTACTATTACTTTCTCTATGGGATAGATAAGCCAACTAAACCTTAAGAAAACTTCCCTGACTTGTCTATTCTATTAATTATCAGAGATAGGAGAACCCAGGGGCCATGTAACTCCAAAGCTCATACTCTCAACCACTTTTTACTGCCACTTTCCTTTCATGTGATGTGTTAAGTACTGAAGAAAACCTTCATTCTCATTTCACATATGAGGGACCTGAGACACGGAATGGTGAAGTTCTTGGTCTCAGGACACAGAGCTAGCAGATGGCAGAACAGGGATTCAATTCCACTTCTTTCTGCTTTCTGAAGCCCTTAGCACTACTTCCCTATCAAGAGCATAGCGAAACCCCAAACCAGGCCTGCCCTCAGGAACTGATGGGACCTTGGGGTGAGCTGGCAGACCCCACATACCAACAGATTCACCGTGCAGCTCATGCGGTTGTCTTTGCTCTCGTCTGTCATCACACCCCGGTAATCGAGCAGCTTCTCCAGGAGGCCTTTGACCAGGTTCACAAAGTTTTCCACTGACTTGAAAATAGTCGGGTGCTCTGCGGCACACTCCATCAGGCTGCAGGCAGAGACGGCAGGGCAGTGAGCTCATGGCCAGAGGACAAAGAGTATGTCGGCAGAGGGGGGTAATGATCCAGGGAGTCCAAGTTCTGCTAGTTCATGTGTTGGCTCATTTTGCTTATTTATTCAATCATGTATTCAATATACACTTGTTTGTCTAAATAGTTTAGCAAGTACTTAAATTTTTTTTTTTTTTTTTTTTTTTTTTTGCCCACCATCAGAATGGGGGAAAAATGTCCAATGTGGGCAACGGTGTGGGGAAAAAGTCACTTGTACACGCCCACATTGGGAGTAAATCAGTACAACATTTTATGTAGCAATTTTCACAATATCTATCAAAATTGTAAATGCACATACCCTCTGGCCCAACAATTCTACTTCGGGGAACCTATTCTGCAGAACTATTCCCAGAAGCATGTGAAGATTTATGATACTTACAAATTATGTCTATAGTGAAATAGTTGAAACTATCTTAAATGTCTATCAGTAGACAAATAAATGGTTAACAAATTAAAGCATATTTACAAAATGTACTTCTATGAAGACACTATAAAGTATTAGAAATCAATATGCTTTGCCACAAAAAGCTCTATAAAATATACAGATCGGTGAGAAAAGTAAGCCTCAGAACAATATTTACTTTTTATTTAACCAACTCACATAGAACCTATGATGTCCCAGGCATTATTCCAAATGCCTCACAAATTTTAACTAATTTAATCTTCCATCAGAGTCTGATGAGATGGGATTTTTGTAGACAGGGAAACTAAGGCACAAAGAAGCCAACTAAATTGTCCAAGTTAATACAGTTGTTAAATATCAATATTCTGGCTTTGGCATTTGTGAGTGGAAATGCGTGTCTGCATCATGTGCTTCTGTGTGCTTATAAATGTGCCAAATCTGGTCAGGAAGGACAAACACCAAACTCTTAATGATGGTTTAAAACTCTTAATGGTGATTTCTTCTGACAAGCAGTCTAGGTGGGGGAATAGAGAAGAGAGTATTTGGTTTTTTTTTTTTTAACTTAAATGTGCATATATTATTTGAAAATTTTACATTTGTTATAATATTAATATTCTAAATTTTAAAAGCAAAAATTTTAAAAATGTCACATTCCTTAAGCATCTGTTAGTTGCTAGGCACTATGATAGGCCTTGTGTGGGGTGGGGATGGAGAGAAAGATAAAAAAAGAAATATTAAAAAAATGTCTACCTTCAGGAGGCCCACAGGCTAGGCAAGGAGAGACAGTTGGGTTAAAATTTTGATTAATGACTACTTTTTAATCACTTATTTTATACCATACACTGTATGAATCACTTTTTCTTTTTTTTCTTTTTTTTCGAATCACTTTTTCTTAAGAAATCATCATGATGATTGTTACTGGTAAAAATTGTTCCCCTCATTTTATAGAGGGGAGAATCAAGGCTCAGAGAGGTTAAACAACCTCCTCAAATCACTCTCATAGTAAGTGGTGACCTTGGGAATCAAGCCAAACATTTCTCTATTTTCCCACAGAGAAACACTGTGGTGTGTTCTCGGGCATCCTGAGTAACAAGCATTACCCAGGCTACTATTTGTTTCTGGCTAATATCCCTGTGGCAGCTTAGGTCCCAAGAGCTCCTAGTAGGGAAAGGTGAGAAAGGCAAGGACTTCAGAGGGTCATTTCTTCCCAGAAGACAAACCAGGCTGCAAGGAGGCGACACCTCAAACTGTGGTGTGATCAGACAAATTCATCTTCTCCGTGGGAGAAGCACCTGTTCCCTGGCTCTCGATGAGAGATGCAAATTGCCCTGTGATTTAGGCCTGTCTGGCTCAATCACAGCTGTGCCTGACGCCTTCTGGGACGGTCCCGTTAGCCCCATTTCCCAAGTAAATAACATGCGACGCTTTGTCCAGTGTTTGGGTGTGATTCCTCATAGCCTTCCAGACAGCTCAGACCCAGAAGGTATCTCACGGCCTGAGGGCAGCCCCGGCCAGTGGTTCTCAGTCCCTGCTACATGTTAGAATCTCCAGGGGAGAATTTTCTAAAGCTCAGTGACCACCCTAAAAATCAATGGCTTTGTATCTTTGGGAGTGGGGGCCAAGCAGCAGTATTTTATCTTTAAAGTTCTCTAGGTAATTCCAATATGCAGCCAACATTAAGAACAACTGGTTCAGTCCAGTGCTTTGCAAAGTTCAATGTGCATGGGAATCACCTGGGGTTTAACAGGTTCTGATTAATAGATTCTGTTAACAGATTCTGGTTCAATAGGTCTGGGCTAGGGCCTGAGATTCTGCATTTCTAAAAAGCTCTTGGATGATGCTAGTGCTATTGGTCCTTTGCAAAGCATGGGTTTTGAAGAATACTTTCTTAGTTTCTCTATTCTTTCGGTGTAAGGTAATAAATCTGCTCATATGGTCGGATTGGTGAGATGAATTGGCAGATTGTTTGGAACTCACCTGTCCTTTCACCATCTATCACCATCTACCACAATCCACCATCCATCCACTCAAAAGATATTTTTCTAGGAATCAGGGATTCAGAAATTATTAAGACACTGACTTCCAAGAAATCATAGTATAGCAGGGGAAGAAGATACAAAAGTAAAGACTAACCATAGCATACAATACTCCCATTTGTTATTTCCTATGTTCCAAATGCTGTGCAAATTCATTTTATTGGTTATCTTATTTAATACTTACAAAACTTCCTAGAGTTTGGCATTATTAACATCACCAACTTAGAGAGGAGTCATGAAGCCCCCAAGTCTGGGTTCTAATATTGGTCTTGCCAAGGTCCCCCAGCTGCTTCTCTCCCTTGGATCACAGTGGAGGACAGGTACAATCAAAAGGGTCCTGGGCATCTCCAGGTGATGTGGATAATTCCTCACACAGAGGAGGGAGAGGTGGTGGAGCACTGGGGGGCCGGGGCGGCGGGCGGGGGGGGGGGGGGTTGGGAGGGAACTCACACTGCCCTAGAGTGGATTTGCATTCAGCATCGGAGGCCTTCAGGAGGAGGAGCCCAGGCCCAAGCTCTGTGTCAATGCTGATGGAACTGGGCTTTCACTCATTCCTTTAAAACTGATGTATGGAGGGGAGCCTGGGTGGCTTAGTCGGTTAAGCATCCGACTTTTGCTATGTCATGATTTCGCTGTTCGTGGGTTCGAGCCCCGTGTCGGGCTCTGTGCTGACTGCCAGCTCAGAGCCTGGAGCCTGTTTCAGAGTCTGTATCTCCCTCTCTCTCTGAGCCTCCCCTGCTCACGCTGTCTCTCTCTCTTTCTCTCCTAGAAATAAATAAAAATATTTTTTAAAAAATGATGTATGGAGTACCTCTTATTACAGGTACTCTTTCAGGCACTGAACTGGTTTGGGTGGGATCTTTGCCCCAGGACAACATTCTCTGTCCCTTTCACCTTTCCAGCTCCCTTACCACTTCTAGAAAAATTCTCGGGCAGATGAAATACAGCATAATGGAGCGTCTAATTTCTCCATTCATTGTGGGACCTTCACATTAAGAGATAGACAGGGGCTCCTGGGTGGCTCAGTAGGTTACGCATCTGACTCTTGATTTTGGCTCAGGTCTGGATCTCATGGTCGCACCTCCCCCTATGCTATGTGCACTCTCTCTCACTCTCAAAAAATAAAAATAAATTTTAAAAAAAGATGTGGACAGATGGGAGTAGGCTCTGGGGATAGTTCTGAGGGTAGGAAGGAATGGGATTCTGTATAAGGTTGTATAGCTTGTGCACTGCACAAGAGCCCATGACGGCTGAAGTTGAGCCCTACTTCATACCTAGGCCTTGCGCCCTAATGCAGGGCTACTGCTGCCACAGGAAAGGAAGCCCTGCTGTATTCATAAAGTCTCCATCATATTGCTAAGCCGTGTACCACAGGACTGTGTCTGCCCAGAGCAGTTCCTCCACACCAGTAGAGGCCCTGAATGAAGGACTGAAGAAGGGCTGGAGGAACTGAAGATGACTAGACAGGAGGAGAAATGACAGGTATGTTCATGGCTTCAAATAAGTACATCAGTGTCCACCTAGAGAGCAATAACAATAATAGCTGATATTTCTAGATCAATTACTAGTTACCAGAAACTGCTAAGTACTTTACATGACTTTTCTTGCTTAATCTCAACAACAAAAACTGTAAGAGCTGGATAGTATTTTATCCCCAATTTGCAGATAAGGAAACTGAGGCTCAGAAAGCTCAAAGGAAGAAGCAGGGACCTGGCTCCTGGACATTCTAATGGGACCTTGACTCCTCTGGTTGGGCTTGATTAGTTTTGTAAAAATCATCCACACCTCTATCGTAGAAGGAAAAATAATGAGCTGCTTTTAATTTCCTCGACCTCTAAGGATTCCTTTTATAAATAATCACTCAGGAAGGATTTGAAAATCCTGCTGATCATCTGAAGACTGCCACAGAGCCCCATCCGCTTATAAAAATGGAAATTGCCAGCACTATAAATGGTTTCCCTTATGGTCAATATTTAGATTTTTCTTTTTAGAACTTTAAAATAAACATGGACTCAGGCAAAATGTCACTTTTTCCCCTAGGCGGTCAGTCTTGATACCCACCCGAGGAGCAGACAGTGGGATTTTCCCTCCGACTGAGTTATGTTTGTGTTCCCCGTGTTTAGTGAGGGCTGTGCACGGTGACAGAAGGGGGATGGGGCCTGCTGAGGTGGTGCTGCCTGGGAATCTGCCCTGCCTACTGAGCAGGCAGGGACAGGCACTGTGAGGGTTGGAGCAAGGCCTTTATTTTGCTTTTGTTGTTGGAGTTAAAATATTCAAAAAGGATTAGGAAAAGAAACCCAAATCAGAGTTCTATCAGAGAATCATACAAATCTGAGAATGTGCAATTAGAAAGAAATTTGGGATGTCTGAGCCACAGTGCTAAACCTTGGCAGAAGTCCTTATGGAGGAAACGGACACTGATATGAAGACAGAAACTGGGAGTCAGGTAGCTGAACAAAGTACATTTAGCAAGCTTTTACCTGCTGTGTGCCAGACGCTTTATAGTTATTCAGTCTTCAAAATAGCTACAGGATTATTATCCCCATTTTACAGATAGAGATACTGAGGTCAAAGATGTGTGATTGACCCAATGGTATATAGAAGTGATGGAATCAGGGTTGAAACCCAATGTCTTTCTCCAAATATATACAATTGGCCTATATGCACATGAAAAAAATGCTCAACATCATTAGCCATCAAGGAAACGCAAATCAAGATGGCAATGATAGCACTTTCACAGTCACTAGAATGGCTCTAGCCAGTAAGGCAGATATTAACAAGAGTTGGGGAGAATGTGGAGAAACTGGAACCTTCATACACAGCGGTTGGAATGTGAGTGGCCAAGTACTTTGGAAAACGGTCTGATGGTTCCCCAAAAGGCCAAGTAGAGTTACCAAATGACCCAGCAACTCCACTCCTAGGTAAATGCCCAAGAAAACTGGAAGCATTATGTCCACACAAAAACTTGCATGAGAATGCTCATAGCATCAACAATGCTATGTCCATCAATAGGTAAATGAATAGGGGCACCTGGATGGCTGGGTCGGTTAAGCGTTCGAATTCAGCTCAGGTCATGATCTCATGGTTCATGAGTTCGAGCCCTGCGTCAAGCTTAGTGTTGACACCTCAGAGCCTGGAGCCTGCTTCGGATTCTGTGTCTCCCTCTCTCTCTACCCCTTGCCCATTCACACTCTGTCTCTCTCTCAAAAAATAAATAAACCTTAAAAATGTTTTTAAAAAATAGGTAAATGAATAAACAAAATGGGGTGTATCTAAACAGAAATATTAGTCAGCAACAAAAAGAAATGAGGTGCTGATGCCTGCTACAGCATGGACGAACCTTGGGAACATGCTATGTTCTCAAAGCACCATATACTGATCCTATTTACATGAAATGTCCAGAATAGACAAATCCACAGGGGCAGAAAGTAGCATGGAACGGTGGCTAAAGAGTATACGGTTTCTTTGGGGAAGTAACGAAAATGTTCTAAAATGGATTGTGGTTATGGTTGTATAGCTCTGCAAATATACTAAAAGCTATTGAACTGTATACTTTAAGTGAACTGTATGGTATATAAATTATATCTCAATTAAATGTTAAAACAAACAAAAAAAGTGTCCTGACTCCAAGTTCAGTGCTGACCACTGTCCAGGGCTTCACTCAGACCTGTGCCCTGCAGTCAGGCAGAGCTGGTTTGGGTCTCAGCTTGTCCACCCAACTAGATTGTTATAGTTTCCTCAGACAAGACCCTTCCATGAGCCTCAGGGGCCAGCTCTATGAAATGGGGATCAGAGAGTAAATGCAACTAAATGAGGCAGTGCACAGACAGCATCTAGCATGGCATCTGGGCACTGAACGTGCTCTATATATCTTGGTCATGATCAACATCTGTCTAAGATTAAAACAAAAAGGAAAAACTAGTAAGAATTATTCCTCAGCAGAGAGACAACAAAAGTGAACATCTTGGTGGATTGTTTTTCTCTTCATAACAAAGCAAAGTTTCTTTTTATCCATCCCATTCCATCAATATCAAAGAAACAGCCACTCAAGAGACAGAGATTTGAGGTTTCTTTCAAAAACGGAGTTTCTCCAATACCAGGAGCCGTCAGATCGATCTCCAGGGGAGGAAGGAGTCTCAAGGCCCTGGAGTTCTGAGCTCTGCAGCCTCCAGCTGACCTCCCTGGCTCCTCCCGCGCATGGGGCGCTGAACTTACATTGACTCGAGCAGCTGCATGTATTGCTCGTCTCCTCGGCCTCCTTCCACCTCATGGTCCAGCTTGAGGATGATTTCATTTTCAAACTAAAGCAGTAGGAGATGAGAAATCAATAATAACAACATCAGAAGGCTGAATGTTGAGATTAGTCAATTTGTTATTTTAGCCAAAGCTTTAGGGAGCACCTCTCATTTCCCAGGGTTAGTGCCCAGGACTGGGAGTGCAAGACAAAACGGGATGCTATGCCTGCTTTTAGGAGTTCCCAGAGCACAGGGAGAAGGGGGAGTAGAAGGTAAGTGCTGGAGAGAGGAGGAGGGAGGGGAGAGAGAATGAGCGCGTGAAGAAAGGGGCATTTCAAGCCCTTGGACACAGTGTGTGCAAAGACATGGAGGTATGTGACCGATCACTGCAACTTCAGGTAACAGCATGTTGTCATGGACAGCTAGTATTTCTGTCTGCCTCGTGTTCCTCTCTCCATACTTTGGTGATCACACTGGCCCTAAACATAGTCTTGGGGACACAGGTGACCATACCTCCTAGCTCCAGGTGTGGGCATGTGACCCAGGCCTAGCTTTTCATCAGTATCTTTCATCATCTAGACACAAGATTACTAAAGGCTCAGGCTGAGTGACTGAGACTCAGATCCAAGGCTTTGCTGGAACTCTTAGCAAAGAGTCTGTCTGCTCACCATGAAGACAGAAGGCTGTAAGCCTGAGGCCGCCCCAATGAAGAGCCTGCCTGGAAATGACACCAATACAGAGGAAATGGAAAAGGGGAGTCAGAGAAAGACTGAGCCCCTGAGCCCACCCATACTTGAAGCTGTCATATGTATATGAACTGATGCCTCAGAAAGTGGAGACTGGTGACACTGTGACGGTCAGAGATCAGACTAGATAAGTGACCTGAACATGAGTGTGTACTTACAGTCCCACCAAATCTTCTTGTGTGAAGCCAGAGAGGGTTCATCTCCCTATTTTCACTGTCAAGAAGCATCTAACCCAGTTCAGTTCATGGCCTATGCAATATTTTGAAGGGTCATACTGGGACCCTTTTCATGGCTGAAATGTAAAACGGTTTGTCCTGTTTCAATAACATGCCCTGATGAGTCAATCCAAATCACACAGTCCACTTCCCCTCAGTTTTACCATTAAATAAGAAACTGGCATCTGGAAAAGGGAAGGAGACCCTTGGCAAAGGTCACTAAGGTCTAGGAAGTCTTTGGCTCCTCACACAGCTTCTCTATCCTTAGTCTTTAAAAGATGCCCATGAGGTCTGGGGGTCATATTTAAGGAGGATCACGTCTAAAGGTGATGATGCCTGAAAAGCAGCCAGCCCTGGATTGGTACCACTTCACTAAGTGTTGGGTGTTATTATACATGAAGAAGTATTTGTAATGCTTCAGATGAATGGCAGAGACCTTTTGGCAGGCTCCTTCCAGGGCACAAACGATCAAGCCCAATCTAGTTGGTTGGAATCTTCAGGTGATGAAAGGCAGAAGCTGAATTTACTTTTCCCTCAGCTCACATCTGTGGTGCCATTGTTCCCTCACCTTTGTGTGCTGAGGGCCAGAGGAAAGGACCAAAAGCTTGTGATGATACAGCACAGGTGAGAAAATTTCCTGTGAATTTCCTCAGTCAGGATGATTTATGGAAGGAGATACCAAAAACCTGGAAGATGGGTAGGATTGTGATAAATATGAAAAGGAAGAGAATTCTGGGTAGGAGGAATGGAATGAGCAAAGGTCGTGGAGGTGAGGAAGTAAAGAAAAATGAGGAGAGGAGTTAAGAAGGAACAGAGTTCAAGAAGAAAGAAAGGGAAAAAAAATTAGAATAAAGACTTAGATGGGGGCCAATCTGATGAGGGTCTGGGCTGCCAGTCGGCATATGAATCATGTACCTTACATGATGCATTGTATTAAACATCTTGTATGCATCAAATATTATCCAGACTTAAGGGTTGGGGCTGTCATGATTAGAGATGTCTATTGTGCCACGCTTAGGGCAGGAAGGAATACAGCTAAAGGACTGTAAGCATGGTCTCTGATGTTAGACTGTCTGACTTTACATGGCTGCTCCATTCCTCCACCATTTTGGGAAAACTGTCTGGTCTTTCTAATCCCATTTCAGAATTTATATCAGGCATCAGGGGTCAGCAAACATTTTCTGTAAAGGGCCACATTGTAAATATGTTGGTCTTTGTGGGTTAGTTGGTCTTTATTACAACTACTCAGCTCTGCTGCTATAACACAAAAGTAAGCATAGATAATATATAGACAGATCAGCATGGCTGTATTCCGGTAAAACCTTAGTTACAAAAACGGGTATCAGGACAGATTTGGCCTGTGGGCCCTATCAATATAATAGTGGTACCTACCACATGGGATACTTAGGAGGACTGGAGGAGATTTTATATGTAAAGCACCAGGGGAGAGCATAAACTCAAATATGCATTGGGTTTGCTCATCTGCTTATGATTACTGCTAATGTTATTGTTATTACTGCTGAATGTTACTGGAAAGCGGCTTTATGGGAGAAAAACAGCATTTTTTTCTTGTCTGAGTTATTCAGTGGTAAGTGCTGGCATGATTCCTCCTTAAGTGATGAACTTTCCTTTACAGCAGAGAAGTGCATGGGGGTAAATAAGCACTTGTCACAGGGTCACAAAAGAGCCCGTTGGGAAGGAAATTACAGGGTGTCAGTGGCTGTGCAGAGCTGGATGAAGCTGTACCATGCCTGAGCCCCTCAGGGCAGGTTGGAGAGCGAAGGTTTCAGTCAAGCACATCCCATAACAGAGGCCGGCCCATTTGCTCCCAAGCAGGCACTGTGTGCAGGGGTGGCTATGACCACAGCCTCTGGCATCCAAGAGACTTAGTTTGAGTCTTGATTTGACTTTTCTCCCCACTATGTGATCTTGGGAAAGTTAATAAGCTTTCTGAGGCTCAATTTTCTCTTCTATTAACTGGAGATATAAAACAGCACCTACTGGGGCACCTGGATGGCTCAGTTGGTTGAGCATTCAGTTCCTGATTTTGGATCAGGTCATGATCCTAGGGTCATGAGATTGAGCCCTGCACCAGGCTCCATGCTGAACATGGAGCCTGCTTAGGATTCTCTCTTTCTCAGGGTGCCTGGGTGGCTCAGTCAGTTAAGCATCTGTCTTTTGGTTTTGGCTAAGGTCATAGTCTCGTGGTTTGTAGGTTCAAGCCCTGCATTGGGCTCCATGCTGACAGCATGGAGACTGCTTGGGATTCTCTCTCTCTCCCCTTCTCTCTGCCCCTTCCCACTCATGTTCTCTCTCTTTCTCAAAATAAATAAAGAAAAAAAAACTCTCTCTCTCTTCCTCTGTCCCTCCTCTGCTGGTATATACATGCTTTCTCTCTCAAAAAAATTTAAAAATAAATACATAAAGCAGCGGCCACTTAGAGTGGTATTGGGAGAAGTCAATGGGAAAACACATGCAGAAGGCTTAGCATGGCACTTGGTACATAATAAGTGCTCAATAATTGTTATCATGACATCGTCAACATTGCCAATGTCAATAGTATCACCATCTCACTTAGTCTTTATGATAGCCAAGGGAGATAGATATCATCGTTCCTAGTTTTTACATGAGGAAACTGAGGCCAAGTGGAATCTTCATCTTGGGTTTTGAAGCATGGATGGAATTGACCTAGAGTAGGCCCAAGGGTCCAGCACAGGCTCCCAAATATACACTATGCCATGCCACTGTGCAGAGCTTAAAACAAAGGTCTGAATCCTCCAAGTCAATTCCATTTTCTCCATAGCTGCACAGCTACATCACATTGTTGACTCCTCACCCCACCCCTGCAAGGGGGATATTTGTTAAGGAGCATCTGCAGGTTACTTTCACAGAAGTCAGTGCTACAGAGGACCAATAGGAATCTTAAGAGAAGCTACTCAGAAGAAAGGAAGTGAACTCTAAGAGCCCAGTCCTCCTGAGTGGGCCTCTCCCTTCCAGCAGAATAACTCATGCGGGTCTCACATTTGCACCGTGCCTTCCCTGAATTGCTTTTGTGACCTCTCCCAACTACTTTAGAACATCTTGGCTATTTTCATTATTTTTTTTTTTTTGCCTAGAATCCTGCTGAAGTGTGAAATTTAGGCAACAAGAGCTCTTCTTCAAATGTCTGACTTTGACTTCGTACAGGAGGGGCAGAGATAGTGCGGAAGGCCGGGACGGCAGAGTGATAGCAGGGATACAACTGCCACCGGTAAGTCAGCCCATTGCCTCCTTTGTTAATGAAATGCTGGTTGTCTGGGGGTGGATGGAAACAGACTTGGGGGAAAGCTGGAGAAGACAATGTCATGTGACAAGGGATGCTTTAGGGAGTCAGTGTAGCTTCCTAATTTTCTTTGAGTTATCTTATCTCCGCCTGCTCCAGATCATTGCCTGTGGAGCTCGGGTTTGGGAAGCTACAATGGTATTATGATATTCATTTCACAGATGAAGATACTGGGGTTGAAAGAGGTTAAATAACTTACCCAAATTTATTCAGCCCAGAAGCAGCAAGTCTATGACTCCAAAACACATTGGCCAGAACATAGTAGGTGCCCAGTATATACTTACTGAATTGATTGCTCTTTTCTACATTATGTTCTAAGCCATTCAAAGCACCACTCTACTTCATGCTGAGACTCCATTTCAGTAGGATCTGCTCAACTGATATCTCTGTCCATTAGTTCATTTACCAAGCACTTACTGAGCTCATGCTGAGTCCTAGGTGCTGCTTAGGTGCTGCTATCAAATGCTGTTACTCTCTGAGAGGAGTTTTCTCTAGGACCTCCTGCCCACTATGGCTCGGACCCTTAGGCCGATTGTTCCACAGTCCAGTTCTACAATCCGTATAATAGTCAATCACTCTCCTCAGTCTCTAGGCCCCAGGACTCCAAGTCCTTGTCACCAACATCACCCACAAACCCACAAACCTCTCTGTACACAAAGAATTGGCCAGGAAAACAGCCGGTCTACCCAGCCTCCAGGGATTACCCAAACAATGGTCAGCTACCATCATTACCCTACATGATGAAAATATTCACTGGAATGTTTCTCCCTGTGCTGTGGCTTTTTCTATGAAATGTGGAAAGATGCAGGTCTAAATATTTCCATTCATCTTGGGAACATTGACATGGTTCCCACCCACATTCATGACAGGCACTTGACAAGTGCTAGGGGTTTAGGAATGAGAGACTAGCCTTGGCTCTAAAATATCTCACGGTCTTGTGATAGAGACAGATCTATGAGCAGATCATCATGCAGTGTGGGTCAGGTGATATGCCTGGGCTTCACTTAGACAGGACAAAACGCATTTCACCCTGACTGGGCGTGGCCATTGCCACAGTGTGGCAACCCAAGGCTCCTTTTGCCAAAACTGCCCTGTCCATAGTCCCACCGAGGAATCACAGCATGCCAGGGATGAGGCATCCATTCTGAAGCACAAGATAGGAACCCCTGAGATGGTCTTAAGTGAAGTGCTGTACTTGTGGGGGGTAAAGGTTATCAGTCAAATGTATCAGCTATCTAATTTGGGCTACAGGAGAACCCAGGGAAATTGAGCAATGAGGTTGCAAAGAGACTCAGAGCAGAAAAAGAGATTGCCCCATAGCCTCCTTTTCCCCACCACCACATCCCCACACCAGCGTTTAACCCCCCCACCCCGCCCCCCCACCCCGTCCCAGTTCCAGCCCAGGCACATCCTGCGTGAGCCCATCTGTCTTTTGCATCCAGATAAACCACTGCCTCTGGAAGCAAAATGTGAGGCCTCAGCTGAAGGATGAGTAGAATCGCTTCAGGTGAAGAAATCAAAGGAAGAACCTGAGCAAAAGCAGGGCAGCAAGAGAACCACAAGATCTTGTGTCCCAGGCCAGAGGCCTAGTGTAAACTGGGAGCAGAGGTCCTGCTAATGTTTCCTTTGGGTTCTGCTCTTTCCTTTAAGAAACTCAAATTTTAGAAAGGAAAGCCTGTCTGTCATTTTCTAGGCACCTAGTTTTTAGCTCATAATTTTGACATCATTCTCTAATGCTAGTTTGCATGCAACGCCTCCTGGATTTCAGACCCAGTGCTGGGATTTGCTCTGGATTTGGCCATCAGGGCTGCTTGGGGCTCCTGGGGGACTGGCCTCCTCCTTTCCTGGGGACACCTTCATGGCTGCTCACTCCAAACCAAGGAGTCATGCCTGGATCTGCTCACCCCACAGCTGAGCTCCTACCTAGCACACCAGCTGGTTTTTTCACGGGAAGCTGCCCCATTAGTCAGCTTGATTGTGCTGTCTCTTTTGATAAAGGAAAAATTAAGAGAAGCAATTGGGGAAAATTATTACAATGAACACATGCTTGGAGTGAGGAGCCCAAGGATGATCCCCATTCATGGAAAACAGGTGGGTGGATGTCATGGGGATGCCACAATAAGGAAATCCTTTCCAGCAAAAAAAAAAAAAAATCATACTCAGGCAAGCCTCCGAAGGCCACCAAATACAATGGTCAGGTTGTAATCCAGAAATGACAGTCTTGTTCACCTGCTCCTAGGATATCTTCTGAGCCAGCTGGTGCACACGTCTCTGGAGGGTGTACTGACCTGAAGGTAAGTGCGATGCCCTTCATGTCACACTGTGTGCCCTGTATACGTTTCCATGCTTCACATAGTTGGCATCCCCCTTAAAAGTTAGCAGATTGTAAACTGCTTTCAAATACCCAATCCAGTGTTTCACCTTCTACTGCCCCTTATCCCAACTGGTTGGATATGGTATCTTTCTTTATCTGAACTCCTTAACCTGATATCTTTTCAGGCTCTCTGCCAAGGGGACAGCTGGTCACTAGCCTTTCTGGGACTAGAGAGCTCCTGCTAATTAATCCCCGGGCAGGAGGGGACTCTCTCACACTGATATCATCAGAGCTAACTACAGATATTTCTCAGCTTATAATGAAGTTATAATGATAAACCCATTGTAAGTTGGAAATATAGTTAATTCAAAAATGCATTTAATATCCCTAACCTACTGCACATCATAGCTTAGCCCAGCCTACCTTAAACATGTTCAGGACACTTTTACATTAGCCTATAGTTGGGCAAAATCATCTAATGCAAAACCTATTTTATAATAAAATGTTGATTAGCTCATGTAATTTGCTGAATGCTTTACTGAAAATGAGAAACAGAATGGTTCTAAGTATATCTGTTGTTTACCCTCATGGTCACGGGGCTGCCTGGGAGCTGTGGTCTGCTGCTGCTGCCCGGCATCATGACAGAGAATCTACTGCACACCGCTAGCCCAGGAAAAGGCCAAAATCCAAAATTTGAAGTAAGGCTTCTACTGCATGTGTATCGCTTTCACACCATCGTTAAATCAAAATATCGTAAATCGAACCATCATAAGTCGGGGACCACCTGTAGCCTCTTTTTCCCCTTAGAACAACGTTTTCCTGAGTGTTTGGCAACATGGCACATCCAATTGATGTTTCTTATACAAATAAGTTTGAGATTGAGCAGGTCTGTTTACCATGGAATGCCTCCGTGCTTTGACTATGTTAATGTGCACTAGAAATCTCTAAGAGGGGTTACCCTATGCAGTGGATTCCAAAAGGTATTTAATTTCCATACCCTAGAAGCATGTGGTTGGATTAGTGCTCCATGGAACATATTTTGAGAAAGCACTGATGAAGAAGATGCCATTCATTCTTTCACTCAGGCAACATGCCAGGGACTGGACGATACAGTGGGAATGGCATGGTAGTGGCTTGTGTGTTGCAGTCTCTGCCTCACCTCTTTGTTGATGTGTGACTTCAGGCAAGTGACTTCACCTCTCTAAGCTTCGGTATTTTCATCTGTCAAATGGGTATTATAATGCTACCTAACTCTCTATAGGGTTGCAGTAAACAAGATCACAGGAACTAATGCATGGAAAGTACTGACAGTGTGCCTGATATATACTAAGCACCCAGTTAATGGCAGTCATTTTTGTCATCATCATCACCTTTCTTACATAAGGATGAAGAAGATGCAGAAAATGCTAAGAAATAGGTATGACACAAGGCAGTGTATAATCATCATACCTCAGACAGATAAAATGATGCAGGAATAGAGAGAAAAGGCCTCTTAAAGGACATAGGACTTCCCTGGACTTTGCAGGATCAGTAGGAGTTTAGGTGATGGCAAGCAGGACTGTGAACATGGCAGAGCACAGAAAGAAGGAAAAATGCATGGAGGAGGACACTGACCGAGGCAACCCCAATTCAGGTGAGCTGCAGGAATAGCAGGGGAACAGGTGGGATGTGGGGAAGAGGTGGGAATAATGGATGAAAGGGCTGAAGAGCAAGGAGGGCTGTGAATGCAAGGGGAAGGGTCTGCACTTTCCTGAGTAAGGATTGGGGAACAAGTAAGCAATAGTGGGGTGAGATCTAAGGATTGTAAGGAAATACAGTTTGGAATCAGTTACCTTTTAAGTAGCTGTTTTAAGGGAAATTGTTGGGTGGCAGGAGATGGTCTAGAGTGAGAGGCAGAGGAGAGGGAGAGGGAGTAAGAGCCTGTTAGGGGTAAAACCAGGTGGGAAGGCATGGCAGAGAGGACAGTGGGGCAAGATCTGAGGGAACCTCAGTGGAGGCACCCTGACAAGACTTGAACACCACCTTCCTGAACTGGGTCAAACTACCGAACACTGCCAAGAGCCTATTGTGTAGATGGGTGCTTATTCCACTCTCAGAGGCTTCTACAGTGACTGCACCCAGACAGCAGTCCTCATCCTTCAAGTTTGAGGGGACTTTTAATGACAACACTTGGCCAATGACACTTGTGTTGCACACAAATTCCCCACTCCCTCCATGCTGGGGAAAGCCTCCTACTGCCATGGCAGATCCGCAAGTCTCACCTGAGCAGCAGGCCTCTGACACCCTTCCTGTCAATTTTCACTCATGGCTGAGAGTGACCCCTGGGAAGGTCAGCTCTTTATAGAGAATATAGATCTTCCAAATTGTCCCAGAAGAGAAAGAGCTAGACAGAGGCGGGCATGAGATGGGGGCAGGCTCTTTGGACACACCTTGAGGGAACTCTTAGGTAGGGGAAGGAGGGTCCTTGCACTACTGAGAAAGGGACCACGCTGATACACAGCAAGAAAGTGCATTTTAATCTTGGCCTTGGGCAGCAAAGCATGATAGAATAGTGACCTAATCCAATCTGCCAGCTCATTCTGGGCACATGAATAATGTCCCTAGCCTACTGTCAAGCCCCTGAATGAAGCCCAGGCAGATGGAACGAGGATATCATTATGGGGAAATGGGCTGGGGATTAGGGAGGATGGCATGGGTTTCCAGCCTCATTTTTTACCTTTTTGAAATCCCCACTCCTTTGATATTCACACAGCATCATGTCGAAGAAGATTGGTATGGTGGCTTTCCGGAGCTCAGCCTCAGGGATAAGTGTCATCTCTAATATAGGTCCCACCATGCCTGGGATGAAGCAGATTTTGTTCTGGCCTGTAAGAGAAGAGGGACATGGACACATAAAACAGTTTTCATGATGCACAGATCCTCCTTAGACCAAGCCTGTGGAAAGGAAAAAAAGGGAGGCAGAACAGTAAAAACAATAGTTAATACATATAAGGTTGTTTATGGGAGCCAGGCACCATTTTGAACACTTTACATATATTAACTCCTATAAGAGGGGCATGCATCATCCAGAATGAGCTGTTATTAAGGATAATAACATTAGTTTGTGGAAAGCACGTCGCTGCTTACAAGGGTTTTCACCTGTATGATCTCCTTGGCAAATGGAGCCCTGATGGAAAATGTTGGTGATGGCGAATCACTGTAGTATTTGAAATTATGCCTGTCTGCATCACACACCATGTTTCTGAGATTAGAAGATGTGCTTTTAGCAACTATTTCATGAAACAAGAATAGCAAAGTATGCTCAGTGGAATAGTGAAGCACCCCACTCCCCTCCCTTGAGGGAACAGTATGGCCAATGGAATACTGAGTGGAACGGTGAGGCAGTCCCCTGAACCTTCTGTTGCTCTTGGCATTCTGGATATGCTGGCCTGCTTCCGGTGTCACAAACTCACTTTGTGTCCTTTGCTGCCAGGCCTATATACACACTGCTCCTTTGTTGAGAATAGTTTCCCTGTCTGGGCCCCAACACCCCCATTGTCACCGGGCTTCCCCTGGATGGGTTCCACTGGGTAGATGTGTTGAGAAAAGACCCCAGTGCATGACTTCCCACCCCACGTAGGTCAGACCCCCTGCAATGGCTTCTTGTGCTGTGCCTTCTTCCCCAACTTTGCGATGATGGCTTTATTTGTGGAATAATAAGATGGTTGTCTGTCTCCTCCATTTCATGAGAGTAGAGACGATGTCTATTCTCACTGTTGTACCTATGGCACCAAGTAGAGGGCATATTAGATGCTCAATAAATGTCTGCTGAATGAGGAAGTCAATTTGTCTAGCTCCTGCACTAACTAGCTATATGGCTTGGCTATACATCTTAGAAAAATGCAAAAGCAATACTCACCTGTTGAAAAGACCATGTGATAATATACCTGTGTGTACTTAACACAAAGCCTGGAAAATGAGCACCTAGGGGCACAGGTAGTGTGGCCCAGAGGTTAAGGGCACTGATCCTGGAGCTAGATTGCCTGAATTTGTAAACCGACTCCACCATCAACTAGCTGTAAGATATTAGACAAGTTGATCTCACCACTTGGGGCCTCAGTGTCCTCACCTGTAACCTGGGAGAATAAGGGATATTTATTTGATAGGGTTGTTGTGAAGAATAAATGGATTTTTACCAAGCACCTAGGGCAGTGCTTGGCATGTGGCACACTTTACATAGTGTTTGCTATTACTGTTCTGGTGTGTGGCCAAAATGAACGATTAAGGGCAGCCTTGTTGAGCCAGAACTAATCAGAGTCCTCAGAATACACACATGAGAGAGGCACGGTGGGGCGGTTAGCACTTAGGAGCTGCAGGGACTTCCTGGAAAGCTAGGGCAAGTACATCCAGGCAACCCTATCATCGAGGCTGATGCCTGGGTGTTCCATCACCAGCTGCCGCTTCGGAGTCTCCGAGTCCAAGAAACCCATGCTGGTTTTCTCTACTGTCTGATCAAACAATGGGGGTCTTACCCTGGAGCAGAGAGCTCCTGGAGGTGCAGAAATTCGGGTGGTATGGTGTACAGCCTGGGGCCGTTGCTTTCGATTAAAGCTCCAAAAAGGAGCCAAGAGGGAAGACAGCAATAAAATAAATTTTCATCCAGCCTAAATGAGGCTTAATGTTCAAGTATTTCCCCAGAATTCAGATTAAAAAAAGGCATCATCCTTGGACTATCTTCAGTTAGTGAGAATGAAATGGTGAAGTCAGATTGAGAGTTGAGTGAAATATAAAGACACTTTCCCAGGATATCCGCTTCGTTTTATGATGCATTTGGATTACACTTGAGCTTCAAGTCTTCGTTTTGGCCCAAATAGAAAAGGAAAAAAAAAAAAAAGACTGTACATTCTAGCAGGTTTATAGTAATTGCTAATCTAGGTTTTTGATTTTGTCCTTCAAGATCCTTTAAACCCACAGTGGGGTTTTAAAATTCAAAGTCAAGTGCAATAATAAGTAGAAAGCAAATGGGAAACTGTCAGATAAGCCACCACAGAATGGAGAAATTGCTTATGCAACAAAGGCCTTTAGAATACTGGAGGGCATTGAGTATGATAAGGATATATTTAAGATGGTTTAAAATAAAGAGCTGACATGCTGTAGACCAGGGATTTCTTAGATACTTTTGACCTCCATTCTTTGCAGTCAGCCGAAGAGATGTTTGGAAGAATAGGGGAAACAGAGAGAGATGCTGATCTCTAAATACAGTGTGAGCTGAATGCCCCTTACAATGCTCCATGAAGAAATTTTATTCAGTTGCATCAAAAGTGGAATTTCAGCACATTGGATTTGGTGATCAAATAATCTGAATGTGTGTGTGTGTGTGTCTTTATATACATAGACATATGTGTGCGTGCACACACACACTACATATTTGTAGCTAATTGAATGCAAACTCATTTGGAAAAAAAAAAATCCTCATTCAAGAGACACACCTGCTGCTGTATTCGAGAAAAGGCAAGGCAAGGAATCGGTAAGAGGGTCTTTTTTCATATAATGGAAGCTGAATCTCACTGAGCACAGATACCAATTAGAAAAGGCTTTTAAAGTGCCAATAAGCCAGCAGGATAAATCCAAATGCCAAATTGCATAGGCTTTGGGAAAGGCTCTGCTGGTAATGAGAGTGCAGAGAAGAGCTTCGGTGTGTGGGTGGAAAGGAGTCCTGTGTGTTCTCTGGCCTGGGTTTCTAATCTGTGCAATGGCCTCATCTATCACTCCTCTCAGGAGGAGGCTGGTATGAAGGCACTAAGAAGATGACCTGATGGAAAAGGAAGAGGGAGGAAGGGGGTGGGAGGGAAACCAGGACAAAGGAGACCCTCGTTGTGAACCTGCTGAGACCAGAGTAGAGTCAGTCACTGACCTTGTGAGGCTGATATGAACAGAAGGGGCACTCTTTGGGGAAGTAGATGGCTCTTTAAAGGTGGGCACAGACTGTGGAATGAACAGGGGCATGGACAAGTCATGACCTCCTGGATTTTGGAGTCTTGCAAACCCCTGGGGACAGGGGTAAGTAAGGCTGGGTTGATCCAGAAAGATCACTCATTCAGTTAGAAAGGGGAAGAAAGAACACAGATCTCTGCTGATCTGACTCGGCCTTGGAAAAGCTCCCTTCTGGCACTGCTCTGAGACAGGCAGTCTGTTTGCTCCTCGCCGTCCAGCACACACCCAGCTCCAGCTTCCCTCCAGGCCCTGCAGAATCGCTGAGCCCTACAACCTGGATCAGGTCCCACTGCCACCACTCCATGGCCCTGTGGCTTTGTGCCTGTCATTTAAGTTCCCCGAGCCTCTGTGATCTCATCTGTAAAATGGAGATAAAAATAATCCCTGTCTGGTAGGATTGTTGAGAAGCTTAAGCGAGTTCATATAAACAGAGGGCTCTGCAGAGCGTCTGGCTCATTAGAAAGGCTCAGTAAGTACGATGTTGATTGTGGTGATGGGGATGGAGAATACTGTAAGCTCAGCCTCTGCTGGATTCTGGAAAAAGCAACATATAAAGACATGTTGCAATGCATGGAGCTTCCCAGAGCTTTGCAGGGAACATTTTAGGGCTATCCGTTTACTTGTTCACTTCCAGAGTAAAGAGCTGGCCTGGGGAGAGGATCACGATGGATTTACCTTTTCTCCCAGGACTGACACTTAGGACACTGCAGACCCTCCTTCATCCCATCTAAATATTTTATAATCTGTCCTCAAAGATATTTGAAAAGCCCTAATCTGACTACGTTGACCCACAGTTTGTTTACAATCTTTCCATGGCTTCTGTTACTCTTGGGACCCAGCTCTGCAGGCCTGTTTGGTTCGATGCTTCTTCTCTGTACCATTCACCTTTCCTCTTGCCTGCCTGTCCTCCCTCCATGGCCTGGCTCCATGCTTCGGACACACTCTGTTCCTCCTCCTTGGGCCTGCATATGGGGCCTCCTCTGGCCACCATGCTCTCTCTTC
Source organism: Hyaena hyaena (assembly GCF_003009895.1). Lineage (NCBI taxonomy): Eukaryota > Metazoa > Chordata > Mammalia > Carnivora > Hyaenidae > Hyaena > Hyaena hyaena. The sequence continues at coordinate 532,245 of NW_024080734.1, read as the reverse complement.
CCTCTCCCTGCCCCCATTCTACACTGAACCCTACCTCCACCTATCCCCACACATAATCCTCACTCATTCTCCAATACATAGAAGCTACGGCCGCATGGATCTTTTGTACTTGGATCTTTTAGCACTTGAGGCTACTCCAAGTTGAGATGTGCTGTTGACTATAAAAAGCCCACTAGATTTCAAAAAATGATTTCTGGAAGTCAAAAACAAAAGCTAACACATCTCAATAACATTATGTATTGATTATATGTTGAAATTATAACCTTTGGAATATGGGGATAAACCAACTATATTGTGGCATTAATCTCACTATTTCGTTTTGCTTTTTAAAAACTGCGGGCATTATAGCATTTGTATTTAGTCAGATGGCTCACGTTCCAGTTTCGGAGGATAGGACTACTCTGGAGTGAAGGCTCCACACTATTCCTCATCGAGGCCGTCCTTGGCTCACTCATGAGACAGGAGTCTTTTACAGAGTCTCCAGGTGCCTCAAGCTTCTGCTCTGCAGCAACTTCCCCTTAACGAGACAGCTCTGCAATCAGTAGGTTACTATTCAGTGCAAAGAACCTGATTCTATGAAGTCAAGGGCTCTATCATGAACCTGTTTCCAGTTGTGACTCCAGTGCCTGGCATTTAGAGGATGCTCATATTAGTTTCCTGTTGCTGCTGTAATAAATCACCACAAATTTAGTGGCTTAACACAAACAAAGCTATTATCTTATAGTTCTGGATGTCTGAAGTCTGAAACGGGCTTCCTTGAGCTAAGATCAAAGTGTGAGCAGGGCCGAGTCCCTTCTGGAGGGTCTTAGGAAGAAACTATGTACTTTCTTTTGCAGCTTCAAGAAGCCACCTACATACCTTGGCTCCTGGTCTCTTCCTCCATCTTCAAAACCAGCAGTGCATTTTTTTAAATATGCCTCTCTGACTCCCCTGACTCCTTTTACTCACTTCTAAGGACTCTGTAGTTGCAGTGAGTCTACCTGGACAGTCCAGTATATTCTCACCATCTTCAAAATTCTTAATCATGTCTGAAAAGTCCACTTTGTAAGGTAATATATACACAGGTTCTAGGGTTTAGGGCATGGGCATCTTTGGGGAAATGTTATTCAGCCTACCATGGCGCTCAATATTTGCTATTAAATGAGTGAATCAATATTCAAATGGATAGATGGATGGATGGATGGATGCCTCTCTACTCCCATTTTCTTTTTCCTGCCAGTAGCTTCCCCCCAACCTTAAGAAACCATGCTTGTGTAGGCTGGTGGCTCTCCTGGAATATCTGTCCTTTCTGCTCTTTTTTTCAGGATGGACATGGATCCAACTGGGGTCTCATCCAAGAGCCATTTACCTGAGTGAATCCATCTTTACTGTCCTCACCTTCCTCCCATTTGCCAGGACTCGAGTCTCCACCACACAGCTCACGTTAAAGAACACATCTGAATTTGTTCTTTAAATTCTTAGTGTGTGTCTACTCTTAGGACTAAACGGTGCCTCTTCTTGGCAAGGCAGGGACAGTGACTTATGCTTCCCTACCTCTCCCACCCTTCCCTGGAGCTTAGTGCTGGCCTGGGCACTCTGTACATGCTTAAAAGGTAAAGGCTCAGTTGCTCTCATAGCTCTGTCAGAAGCGACCTCCCCACAGACGAGGCTATGATGCCAGTTGTGGGAATTTGTCTTTCTTTCCCATGAAGACTGTTAACACAGCAGCCTGATGTTAACCCAAGTGAATGTGGGATGGCTAAGTGCAAAGTCATTTTGGCATATTATGCATTGCTTCACTTCAAGCAGAAATCGAATGTTATGATGTTATACTATCAGGAAAAGTATATTACATTTGGCATAGTCCTATTCCAAAAACACAAATGGCATTAACCCCTTAGTGGCCTGGCCCTGGTAACAAGATGTGGTCTTTCTCTCTATCAAAACCTCTCCACAAGTACCCTCTCTCACAAAAGCACACACACACAGACATGCACACACACACACACACACACACATTTGTCTAGGCTTTTCTCTGAAGAATGTTAAATAATCTTCAAGCCTAAGATTATCTTTGCAATTAGCTATCTTATAATCACAGGATTGCTCACATCTTTCCTGATGAGAAGAAGAAGAAGATGATGATGAAGATGATACTGATGATCATGGTGATGATGCTCTGATTGCTTTGGGCATTAAAACACAATTTAAAAGGTTAGCATGCATTATGATTTACTCATTATCAGTAGTCTTTGAAAAAGAGTTCGCTATTTCATCGTCTTTGAAAATAATCTGCATATTCTGAAAAAATACTAGTCTGAATATTGGACTTGAGATCAAGAGATGGGTTCTTTCAATTCAGCTGAATCACTGATTTGTTGACCTTGGGAGTGTCCTTGTGCCTCTCTGGGCCTCAGTGAGCTCCCCTTTTATAAAATGGGGTGGGAGGTTGAATTAGATCAGTTAGGGATGTAACAGAAATCTGATTACCATGGCTAAACTGAGTGAGTTCTGCATTAGTTTTCTTCCTTAACAAGAAGTCAAAAGATGGTCAGTCTGGAGCTGCTCCTCCACCCTTAGCATACAGCTTTTGTCTTCAGAGCTTCAAACTAGCTACTGCAAGTCCAAGCATCTTGTTGTTTTCCAGAAAGGAAGAGGGGGAAGGACTATGGGCAAAAAATGTGTTGTGTTCATGAATTTTCCCCTTCCCTTTTTTGTTTTAAATTGGACAAAAAGGATTTCCTAAAGCCCCAACAAGTTTGTTTCGGCTGATTCTCTTTGGACAGGGATGGGTCATATGGCCATCACTTGCTGTAGGATATTGTTAACTGAGCAAATTGTGATCATGAAAAAAAGTAACAAACCAGGGTTCAGTTAACCAGGAAGAAGGGAAGAATGGCATTGTGTGGGCTCTCATCTGGGTCTGCCACAGACAGCTTCTAAGTTTCACTTGGTCTTGGATATTCCATGAACTGTACTTTAAAACCTATCATTATCTACTGCATTGGTCCCTAGTGTATACAGTGCTTCATCCCGGTTTGGATTAGCAGGTTAACCCCATTAGCACACTAGGAGAAGGCAGGCTAACGCCAGCATCTAGTAGAACCCAAGGTGGGGTGAGGATGGGGAAGCATGGTTCACTCCGTCTCCTCTTTCTGTTCTCTTATGCTTGAAGGAAGACAGCCAAGGAGGAAGGCAGATATGTGACTAATAACAGGAAAATCCCTTCAGGCTGATGAACTTTCCTCTTTCTGGAAGTCCAGGCCAAGAGGTGAGGAGGGTGGCCATCTTTGCAAAAGCATCCTTCACTTCTTATCTTATTCGGTAGACATCTGTCACTTTGACACTCTCCCTCCGTAACTCCATAAACATCTTAATTTGGGAAAATCTACCCCCTTCAATAGACATAGGCTTGGTGAGACCAATCAATGGAGAGGCCATCCAAGAAAGGCCAATGAAGTGATGTCCTCTGGAGACTGGATCTTTAAACAGGGTGATGCCTGAATGCAACATGCTAAAGGCAACACTGTGCCACCTGCCCTGGATCCTAGAGTGGTTGTGGCCCTGTCTTTCATATTCTGGTTCTCCTTGCCCTTCTGATAAGTACCTTCTCTGATTAAGGCAGGCACAGTCAGTTTCTCTTTCTAGCAACCCCAAATCTGAACAAGTATATCTTTTTTTAATGTTTATTTCTTTTTGAGAGAGAGAGAGAATGAGTAGTGGGGGAGGGGCAGAGAGAGAAGAAGACGGAGAATATGAAGCAGGCTCCAGGTGCTGACCTGTCAGCACAGAGCCCAGCATGGGGCTTGAACTCATGAACTGCAAGATCATGACCTGAGCTGAAGTTGGGTGCTTAACTGTCTGAGCCACCCCGGCGCCCCAAAGTATATCTTCTAATTGCAGTAATTCATCATTTGTGATTTGCAAACAGCAAGGAGTCTGCGATGCTTCAGGACAGACACTCTGGCCAGGGTCCTTGTCCTGAATCTGCTTCTTAACCCACTATCTGACTTTGTACCTACCTTTTTACCTCTCTGTGCCTCAGTTTCCTCACTGGTAAAATGGTGGGTTGGACTAGACCTGTAACTTCACACCCTTTTCTGAAGTGCTTCAGGATTTCTCCCCAGAAAATCCTCAGGGGTCTTCATGGGGAGCTCAGTTCTGGCCCATTATAATGGGAACTGAGCCCCCCACCCACTTAATTAGAATAGCTTGGCTTTCCACCAACTTATGTATTGAGCAGGAGATTCTTTTTTTTTTTTTTTCTTTAATTGGCCCTTAGCTAAAAATAAACATTAGAAAAATTCTGGACAATATGATCTCTAAAGGGCCCTTCCAGCTCTGATGTTCTGTGATTCTAAGCAGGTGGAATATTTGGTAACATCTTTCCATTCATCAGCATAATTGGGAGTGTAGGAACGTCTGCCAAAACAGAATCTATATCTAAATAAAATCTTCTGTGTGCAAAACAATGGCAATGAAGGACGTTCAGGAAAGAGCAGGCTGTGTGGAAGAGCTGGAGACCAACAAAGCGCAGATCCTGGTTTTGCAATTCTGGCAATGCCTGGGGTGTAGGTGTGGGAGAGGAAGCCCACCTTGGCTTTATCTCGTGAAGTAGAGTGCAAGGTTATACACAAACCAAACCTGGGCCATCATGTTTCACTGGGCATATGCAATGTTTTAAAAATTTCCAATTAGTTATCATCAATATTTAGAAATTGGAAAATGCCTTTAAAAATTTGTTTTCTGGCTTCTTTTGAAAAATGAGAAGTTGGGACATCGTTGGCTTTGCATTCTAACAGGATGGCAATCAACCAGGTCAGGATGGTGGCTGCCCCCTTCAGATGGGGGTATGTTTGCTTCACTTCCTTCCAGGTCTGGCTACTTCCTCCTATATTCCTGACCCTGAGGCCATGTCCTGACCACCAGGTAGCCCTGTACTTGCACTATGCTTTTTTTGTTTTTTGTTTTCCTATTGAAGAGTAATAGGCAGTGACACGTAAAATATTTCTTATATCCCTGTCCTTATCCAAAGTGGAAAAATAAGATAGACTGAGAAAGGCATGCTTTTCTAGGAAAGCAGAGCAGATATAGTATTTCTTTACAGTAGTGGTTTTCAAATAGGGGTGGTTTTGCTCATCCCTTTCCCCCTTCCCAGGGACATTTGGAGATGTCTAGAGAATTTTTTGGTTGTCACAACTAGGATGGATGCTGTTGGAATCTAGTGGGTAGAGGTCAGAGATATTAAATATCCTGCAGTGCACAAGGCATCCCTACAACAAAGAATTATCCAACTCCAAACGTTGACAGGACCCTGCGTTATGGGTGTCTGTAGGTGTAACATACCCCAACCCCTTCACTCTTTTACATTACCTCCTGGGCCCTGCCCTGCATGCCTGGTGCTTGATTAAAGAGCCATAGCAGGAAAATTAGGTTCTGTCCTGATGGGGCAAGCATGAAAATGATGATAAAAATTCTGACCATGGGTGTGGTCTCCATGGCTTTACTCTCCCAGTTTTTACTCTTATGAAACTTTTAAGTACCCTGGGACAAGGTGCTATTTCCCCAGATTCTACCCAGCGTCACTCAGTCCCCTTGCTTTGGACCTCACAGCTTGTAAATGACAGGGCAAGGCCCAAGGCAGGTATGTGGCAGTCTATTCTGGGCCTGGTTGTCCAGCCCACCCTTTGATTGTGTAAAGCAATCCATGGCCTTCCTGGTACCAGTGTGTGCTCTTAACCCAAGTCTGATGCTGGCAGCGAGCACAGACCCCAGACTGATGGTCTGTCCACTGTGCTTCCCTTGCAGTGAACAGACCTTGCTGGAAAGGGCAAGAAAGTGCTGTCCAGGAAACCCAAAGGAAACTGAAAGACACTAAGAAATCTGGCGAAGCAAGAACAACATCAGAAGAGGTAATTTAGGTTGAATCCAAAAACTAGGTACAGTCCCTATAAGTGCCTTCTCTGAACAGGGGTGACATCCAAGCCCAGGGCAGAGTAGTTTAGCAGCAAAGACTCAAGAAGGGCACATGAAAATTGGAAATGAAAATACTTCATTACTTTTAACTACTCACTAATCTACCCATCTATCCATTCATCCTTTCAGCACTTATTTATGGAGAAGGATTCAGGCCTGAGGCAAGGTGTGTGGTCCCTATGCTCGTGGGATCAAAACCAAGCTCTGGGCCTTGCAGCTGTTTGATCTCAAGCAAGTTACTTCCCTCTCTGAGTTTCCTGATCAATAAAAGGAGGGGGAATTTTTCCATCTTGCAGGAAGTGATTGAAGATTAAATAAGATCTTCTTAGTGCAGGGCTGACTCAGACTCTCAAAAAAATGTCTCCCTGATTCCATCTCCACTTCCTCCCTCCCATGGGTACCAAACAGTTCACACATGATTCCTGTAGCTCACTGGAACAGGGATGGCTTCTAGGGTCGCCTTCAAGCACAAGACATGTCACAAAAGACCCTCATCTTCCACAGAACCAATTCTACTCCGCGGGGTTAGAGGGTTTTTTGTAGATCACAACATCACTTAAGAAACTGGAGGCAGAATGGCACACCAGTCATCAGGAAGCATGCGTGTGATGTGTGAGGACATAAGTTCCTACAGCAGTCCTGCCCTTCCTCCTTTTTGTAAATTCCAGTTTGACTTCTTAAGCTCTCAGGGGCATCAGCAAGATCCACAGCTGTTTGGGGGCGGGACACGGGGATGGGCACTCTCTCTTATCAGGCACTTATTAAGGACCCGGGACACACACAGTAATAAACTGTTATTTCAAGCTCCCACCGCTGAAACCCCTGTGGCCCTGTAACAGATGGTCTTCTAGAAGGAGCTTGGCATGTGCAGATGTGTCTGTCTGGATGCATGTGCCTACTCACCAAGCTTGTACCACATATCACGGATGGAGAAGCCAATTAGCCGTCTCATGTCCCCATACCTAGGAGAAACAACAAATGTCTGCTTCAGCCTCCATCGCAGAGATTCTCATGAAACCCCCACTTCAAGGAGATCCAAACATTCAACCTACTTATTCAGGATTTTGTTGTATTTGGCATGCGAGAACTGCTCCAGCTGCAGAGAATCCTGAGTGATAAAAGCCACCGCCAGATGAAAATAGTTGTTCCACAGCTGTAAATGAAGGAGTAAAGAACAGTCATGGAGAGGGTCTGAAGTGGGAAAGCATATTAAATGCTGGGTAATGTGAATAATTTATGAAGATGGCAGAAGATAGTGGCAGAACCAGTTTAATTCTGTGCACTGCAATTGTCTAACTGGCACTGACTCTGAAATTAACATCCTGGCCAAAGCAAGGACAACGGATGGATTTCTCTAGGCACTGACCATGCTCCCAGTCTGGCGACAGGGCGAGGAGGGTTTTAGGGCTGCTTTTGAAACATTGCTTCATTTTGTGTTTTGAAAGACAAACAACTTGCCCCAGCTGAATGTCCTAGTAGAACTTGCCCTAATCTACCTGATAGCTCAGAGGACCAGCCTGAATCCCATTCTGTCTTAGAATATTTTTCTTCCTCCTTCCCCTTAGTTTAATCGCCATAAACCACTAACAGCAGCATCACCTGGGAACTTGCTAGAAATGCAAATTATCTGGGGCACCAGGATGGCTCGACTCAGTTAAACGTCAGGGTCTTGATTTCAGCTCAGGACATGATCTCAAAGTTCATGTGTTTAAGCCCCATATTGGACTCTGCATTGACAGTGAAGGGCCTGCTTGGGATTCTCTGTCTCCTTCTCTCTCTACCCCTCCATGTGCATGCTCTCCCTCTCTCTCTCAATCTCTATCAAATATAAATAAATAAACATTTAAAAAAATGCAAATTGTGTCCCTACCCTAGACCTACTGAATCAGACCCCAGAAGTTTGTGTGTTCACAAACACCCTGGGTAATTCTGATGCTCATTTGAGTTCAAGATCCTCTGAGGTCCTGGTTTATAGGTAGGTTTGTTGTAAGTTTCATTCTTACATGATCAGTCAGTACTAAATGCAATGGCTAATACCAGACACCACCCCACTGGCTTGTGGTAAAATAGAGCCAGCAAAGGATTCTGCACATGGAAAGTGTTCCAAAATATTAGCTGCAGTGATAATAATATTGATACAATCTACAGAACCTGGGGAATGAAGCCTTAGTGAACCCATCTTCAAAAGGGGGACCCCCTGTACTCACTGTAGAGTCTGTAGTAAAGATGACATGAGATGATGTGTTTAAAGGGCGTGGATCTCTATAAAGCCTCAAAAGCACTGGTTAAACATATTTCTTCTTTTGGTATGAAAGTAAATAGTACAGCCTGGCTCCATGAGTGCTCAGGGCTATTATTACAAGATGCCAAGCCCCTACAAGGAGAAGATGTAGGGGAGCTTTGCTGGACAAAGCTCATTCACTTTCAGCCCCCTCTCAACACTGACTAGCAAAAGGAAGGGTTACACTAGCTAGAGAAATCACCCACCACTGAGACCTTCATCTTTAATTCAAAGATGTTCATTGGAGGCTTCAGATGGCCAGGACTAAGTAAAAGGCAGCTTTACCCTTGATAACATCGATACTGCTGCCCAGAGTGTTTCTTTCAAATGGGCGTTATGTTTCTAGTTTCAGAAAGAAGAAAACAAGTATTTCATTTTTACCATGGGCCAGGTACTTTCCCATACATCCCTCTTTTAATTTCTTAAAACTTGGTAGCTATCATTAGTCCCATTTTACAGATGAAGAGAATGAGGCTTGGAGGGGGTAGGTATTTTTCCAAAGATCATTCAGTTTGTTATATATACAGTAGATCTGGGATTTGAACTCGGGCCCTCTGATAAAGGTTCAGGACTCTTTTTACACATATGGTCAGTCTTTGCCCGAGGATGCATTCATACATTTTTTATTGAACACCTTCTACATGCCAGGCATTGTCATCATGTAGGCATAGAGAGTGTGCATACACAAACAGCAGTCCCTACCCCCATAGAGCTCACATTCTGTTGGCAGAATGAGTTTTTCTTTTTGAAATTTATCTCCCAGGGTCCAGAAGACCAAGCCGCTCCCAGAGTACAATGAAGCAACTGCCTGGCCTATGGAGTCCATCGAGTCAACTCTCTACCCAGAGACTAGAGGATCTTTTTAAAACAAGGTGGGTTTTATCACTCCCTTCCTCAACATCCTTCAAAGGCTTCACATAACCATTAGAATCACATCTCAAGCCCTTTTGTTTCCGTAGTAACTCAGCTTATCCAAACACACTGTACAGGTCAGATCTCCCAGCCACTCTGGCTGTCCTTCCTCCTGGTGCCCCCATGACCTGCAGGTACTGAAAATGTGTTGCTTTGGTCTGCCTAAGCAGAGCTAATAACTCCCCCAATTTAGGACCATACGGAACAACAAGCCAGGGCAATAGAAACCTGGTCAAAGGACAAGGAAAGTGTTATTTTGAAGGTGAGAAATTCCTGATTTTTAAGAAATTTCTTTAAGAGTAATTGGGGGGATACAACAAGTAGTAGATATAGGACAAAGTAAGTTGAATTGCTGTTCCTTTCAAAAATAATTCCAGAAGTGTTCCCCTAATACATCTGAGGATACACAGACATGTCAAATTTAGAGCCTCTTGCTAGCCTCTGTTCTGACTTAGTTCTTCAAAAATGTTTTCTCTGTCACTTCATTCTTGATTTTTAAAATTTAGATATACTCCATATATCATAACATTTCCTTTTTAGAGTATAGAATTTAAGTTTTTAGTATAGTCACAAAAGGTAATATAACTATCCCCAGAATTAGCAGTCATTCCCCATTCTTCTCTCCCTCTTAGCCCCTGGCAATCACTAATCTACTTTCTGTCCCTGTGGATTTGCTCAATCTGACATTTCAAAGAAACGGAATAATAAAATATGTAACCTTTCATGTCTGACTTCTTTCACTAAGCATAATGTTTTTCAAGGTTCATCTGTGTTGTCACATGTATCAGTACTTCATTTATTTTTATTGCTGAATACTAATTTATTGTATGGATATACTACATTTTACTTACCTATTCATCCACTGACTGACATTTGTGTTGTTTCCACATTTTGGCTATTATGAATAATGCATCTATGAATTTCTACATACGAGTGTTTGCGTGGATGTATGTTTTCAATTCTCTGGGGGTACATACTTAGGAGTGGACCTGATTTCCTTTGTCTTTCCTCCTTGAAGATCTTTGTGGGCCATGAGATCATAGGTCCTATGCCTCTTTTTTCATAGTAGATCAGAAATGGTGTCCCTAAGTATCTCACCCACAGCCTGTCTCCAGTTTTGCCCATAGAGCTATGTGGAACCAATTCTGGAACTGAGGGAAGCAATGATCTGAGAGGTGAGCAGTCCAAAATCAGACACTTCTGAGTACTCATAATACCTCTGCTCTAAACCTTCCTTGTTTTTGCTTCTAAAGACCCAGGTCAAAAGGCAATAATGTGTCTTTTCAGGCCTAATTCAAATTCCAGTGCTTTCTCCCTCAACAAACTGCCTATTCCAAGGGGGCTGGTCTATTCAGAATCCACAGTTACAACATGAGCATCTTGGCCTCCTTGGCTTACCTATAGTGCCTAAGTTCTATTCTTTCCTTGAATCCCAGTTCAAGACCCACTTCTTTCGTGAAGACTTCCAGATGGCACATCAGGTCTGCTCAACCCTTCTAAATTTAAGTAGCTCTTGGGGCACCTGGGTGGCTTAGTCGGTTAAGCGTCCGACTTTCACTTAGGTCATGATCTCGCGGTTCGTGGGTTTGAGCCCCGCGTCGGGCTCTGTGCTGACTGCCAGCTCAGAGCCTGGAGCCTATTTCAGTCTGTATCTCCCTCTCTCTCTGACCCTCCCCTGCTCACGCTGTCTCTCTCTCTCTCTCTCTCCTAGAAATAAATAAAAATATTAAAAAAAATAAATAAATTTAAGTAGCTCTTAGTACGTGTAACCACAGATTTGGGTCCACTGTTCTACACCTACCCTGTGCTCCACTCACATTCCATGACAACATCATTCAGTGGTGAAGAAAATACAAGCATCAGTGTCTCACAGACACTGATGGAGAAAATAATGGCCACTACCAGAATGGATTGTTGCTAAGTGCTAGGTAAAATAATATGTGCATGAAGTCATCCACCACAAGCTCTCGGCACATGCCAGTTGCTCAGTAAATGGAGTGGTGGCACTGTCCATGGTGCTGGTCGTAGATTATTTGTATGCCCTGTCTTTCCAAATGTAAGCTCCACAAGCACCAAAGGTCTCCTCTGCTACTTCTGTGCATCCCTAATGCCATATTCGGCACAATGGCTTGAATGTAGCTGGGCTCCAGAAAAAATATTTATTTATTGATTACCATATTGTTAGAGAAAATTCTCCCATTGTTTCAAAAGTTCTAGATTTTTCTTTCCTCCCTGCTCTAAGCTGCCTTATGGCATTTCTATTAAGTGCTCAGCTCATCTGGCTCAGGCAAGCCACAGAAGCTTTAGTCAAACATATGGATCTTTTTTTCCTGGGGGAAGAGGTGAGGTGGCTTCTGACTGGGAATTTAATATTTTGAAATAATGGGACAATAGAGTTAGAACTAGAATAAATTTAAGGGCCATCTGGTCCAACTCCCTTATTTCACAGATGTAAGTAAACAGTGAGATCCACATAAATGACCATCCAAAGTCATACTGCTAGTGGATATAACTAGAATTCAGTTACTTTCAATTAACTCTCAAAAAATTATAAGTGTAATATACATATGGTAAAAATAATAAATGGTAGAAAAGATTAAATGATAAAAAAAGTTCTTTTCCATACTAACTTGGACCCTTGTCTAATTCCCTGGAAGAAATTTTTTTTTTAATGTTTTATTTATTTCTAGGAGAGAGAGACAGCATGAGCAGGGGAGGGTCAGAGAGAGAGAGGGAGTGACAGACTCTGAAACAGGCTCCAGGCTCTGAGCTGGCAGTCAGCACAGAGCCCGACGCGGGGCTCGAACCCACGAACCGTGAGATCATGACCTAAGCGAAAGTCAGACGCTTAACTGACTAAGCCACCCAGGCGCCCCTGGAAGAAAAATTTTTTAACAGTTTCCTGGATATCCTTCTAAATTTTTTTCATATATAAACAAACATGTATAGACATTTAAAAAAAATAGTCTCCTGTACTTTGCTTTTTTCTCTCACCAATATACCTTGCGTATGTTTCCATATTAGCCTGTACAGATTTACTTCCCTCTCTTTTATTGCTGCGTGGTATTCTTCTATAAGGTTATACTTTAATTTTAACCAATTACCTGTTTAGAAGCATTTACATTGACTCCAACTTTTTTTTCTCCAGCATTGGTGCAGTAATCAACATGTTTGTTTATACATCTTTATGCATGAGAAACTATAATGTAGTATATATTCCAAGATCTGGAATTGTTAAGACATAGGGTCTGCACAGATTATGCTGTTTGTTGTCTTTGTTGTTTGTTTCAATAGACACTGTAAGGCTGCTTTCTAGGGTTCCACTCCAGTTGTCAGCTCCATTTTCATGGGCAAGTTGTCCTACTTCTCTAAGTCTCAGTTTCCTCATCTGGAAAGGTGGAGCTAATAGGATGTAAAGGGGGGTAGTTAAAAGGACCAAATGAGGAAATCACTGCCTAGAAAACTTCTACTTCATCTTGCAGTCCAAGTTCGAAAATTACTTCCTAGGGAAGTCCTCCCAATGTGCCCTGACTAAAGCAGATCTACACCCTGTTTACAGGAATTTTGACATGTTTTAAGCTGAACTAATTTAGTTCCTGTCTCCTTTAATGGATGTAGGCAACCTTCAAGCAAGATCCCCCTCTTTTTATTCACTGTTCAATATCCAGCATCCAATGTTGTGTCTGAGCAAGCATGTGCTCAGGAAATATTTGTTGAATGAATTCATTAATGAGCCCAGTACTCCCCATGCATTCTTGTTAATTTGGGAATTTGGGAGTGATTTTGGGAGTGAAAGATTCCAATCATGGATTCAGGTTAGGAACAGCATGTCAGAAGTGGTCTAGAGTCCTCAAGCTGAAGCAGGTATGGCCAAAGAAGCTGTCCCCAAGCATGTGGCCATCTTTTGGTGTGGGGAAGTTGTCCCACCATGATCTTCCCTGGGTGTAGGGGGGGGTGCTGTCAGCCTCTTCAAGGCTCTGATTGGTGCTCTCCATGTGTGTGTGTACTCTCTCACACTTTTTTTTGCCATTACCAGTTACATTGCCTTTATAAAGACCAAGCCTGCTTTCAGTCCTTCACTAATGACTGGGAATATCCTTTTCATTTCACAGGGTCTACAGTACATGTTCAGAAATGATCCTTAGGTGGTCTTATGCCCAGAAGCTGATCCAGAAATGCCTCAAGGCCAGGGCTGGAATTGCCAAATGCAGAGCCAATTACAGCTTCCCAACTAGAGAGAATGTTCTTAGTAGTAATCAGACAACTGCCTAAGACAGAAACAAACTTCCTAGAGCCAAGGAGCACATCTGACGAGTAACCACAGATTCCTGGCCAATCAGAGTAGCCAATATGGAGAACCTAATCCCACAGCCAATCATTGCAGAGCTCTCTATCTCAGACTTCAGCAAGAGCTAACTAGGGCAGACAGTGTTGCTGAAGCTAAATAGAGTTGTTTCCTAGATTTGAAAGGCACTCTTTTTAAGAGACAGTGCAAAAGAGCGGAAAGGGCCTGGGATTTGCACACAGGACTGGAACTGAATTCCAGCAGGTCTTGCTTGGCAGCTAGGTGACCTTTAACAAAAAAGTCAACCACTTTTTTGAAACTCAGTTTATTCACTGGTAAAGTTGGTATATCCCAACCTAACAGGGTTATGAGGAGGATCAAAATGCCCTAAGTAGATGCCTAATAAAAGTTAGTCATCTTTGGGACACCTGGGTGACTCAGCGAGTTAAGCATCCAACTCTTGACTTCAGCTCAGGTCATGGTCTCACGACTTGAGGGATTGAGCTCCACATTGGGCTCTGTGTTGGTGGCGTGAAGCATGCTTGGGATTCTTTCTCTGCCCCTCTCTCTGACCTACTTGCACATTCTCTCTCTCTCTCTCAAAAATAAATAAATAAACTTAAAAAAAATTAGCCATCTTCAAAAGCTTGGATGCTAGAAGATGGGTTTACAGCCTCCTATCATGACTCTTAAGATCCTTCTGATAATGTGTTGCAGTAGTCCTGGACCCATAAGAATTGCTTTTAAACAGAAACCCTTGCTGAGGTGAATTTGAAATCCTCCCATGGTCTTCCCTGACCATTCAAATGCATGTGAAAGCCAAGCCCCAGCCTCCTGAATAGGGCTTGGGAATGCAAATTATTTTGGCCTCAGGCAGAAAACATAATTTCTATAATTCCCAGGTCTTGTCACCTACAGAGTGGCACCAACAGAGCTTCTTGCTTTTTGCCCTTTGTATCATAAAACCACAATCCCAGAAAAGATATTAGAGATAATCTCATTGCACCTGCCCCTCCTCTGGACAGTGGCTGCCAAGGCCAGCAGCGCTTAGTGATGGATGCTGTTCCTGCTGATATTAAATGCATAATTAATGAAACCGTGAGAAGGAAACAAGGCATGTTCCAGGCAGGGTACAGAGAACAAATCCATTCTCGCACAGGGTGAGGAGAAGGTAGGAGAACAAAGATAAGGTTGAAAAATGATCCTGTTCTTGAATACTTTTCAACAAATATCTATGGAAGTCTCATTAGGAAAAGAGACTTATTTCATTTTGTAATGTTGGCCATTTTTCTGTTTTATGAATTCTGTGGGTATGACAGCCTCAGGCAATGTGTGGTGACTGGATAGATGCCTTCCTCCTATCCTGTTTACTGAGGACTGACATTTGAGCTGTTGGACTTGACATACTTTAGGACCAACATCATCATTATCATCAAAATGATGACAATTATTATAATGAGCTAACATTTTATTAAATTGCTACCATGTTCCTGGTGCTGTTCTAAGTGCTTTACATGAATTAGTTCACTTAATCCTCTCAAAAATCCAATGAGGCAGCTATTATTAGTATTTTAATTTGATGTGTAAGAGACTGAGGCACACAGGAGTGAGGTAATTTGCCTAAAGTCACACAGCTCATAAGCTCAAACCTTTTATGTATGAAATCCCCACTTCTCTGGGCATCTCTCAGGTGCAGATTCTCTTTCAGGAAAACAGAATAAATCCTAAAATAATGGCATGAGAGACTGAAGCTGTACTTCTTTGGAAAGTATCCCTTAAGACCATGGAGGAGAGCCAGAGTCAGGAAAATCAGGTCTGAAGCTGTGACTGCTACCATCCTGGACAGAGTAGCCAGCAGTTTTATGGTCTAAACACTGCCTCACTGCTGGCCTCTAGGTGTGTTCTCCAAGCTGCCCCTCCAAAAAAGCAATGACCTTATTAGCTTCCCAGAACACATTCATACCTGAAGCCTGCAGGCATCTGGTTCACATTTGGAAGGGAATCAAACACTTCTCCTGATTCAAAACAGCCAAAGTGACAGGTTTTGTTTCCATGTCAGAGATTTATAACTCTCAGCCAGAACCTCTCCATGAACCCGATGCGGGGGTGACTCCCTATCTAGCATGCGGCTGTGGTGATCTGCAGCTGTGATGTCAGCCACTGCTGTGCTTTGGTCCCGACTTCGCACTGATGTGCTGTGACACTTCAGGCTATCTGCTCATCACCTCCGAGTCTCAGTTCCCACATCCTTCCAGCAGAAAAAGTACTAGTAGTAGTAACTAACTTGTAGTGTAGTGTAAGGGCTGAGAAAGAAAATGCCCATAGAGTGCTTCTCATGAGATCTGCACATGTAAGCCATCAGAAAATGGCAGCTTATCTTTCTATTATCATTATCATAACAGCTCAGTTGCCTAATTTGAATGCAAGGTAGTGGGAGAGAATCTTATTCAAAGATAATGTTTATTAAATACTTACAGGCTGATGCTTTCCAGCAGAATGGACATCATAGCCCTCAGCCCAGGCATCATCTCCCCAAGGAGACCTACTATGTATTAGGCACAGAGCACAGAGTCTCTGTGAGGATAAAGTCTTTATACTCATGAAACTTACACTTTACTGGAGGAAAGAGAGAAAAAAATGTGCCCGTAGACAAATAAGAAACATAATTTCAAATAACATTTAGTGCTATGAAGAGATTACAACAGGCTAAGTGGTAATCCATAAAGACCATGGGATCAGTGGGGAACACTCAAAGGGGCTCAGTCAGGGGAGAAAGCATTTGAATGGAGACTGGTGAAACCTTACAGTGAATTCTCCCAGCAAGCCCCTTAACACATTCCAGTTCTGCAAAAACTCTATGAAATAGAAAGAGTAGGGATTATGAGCTTTTTACAGATGAGCCAACTGACACATGGACATAGCCCAGGCCTTGTCTAAAGTTGCACAGCTAGTCATAGGCCAAAGCCCAGCTAAGAAATGAATAGTCCTGATGAGCAGGAAGAAAATACCATTGCCTCAGTTCACTGGCTACCTCCGAAGGTTGCACTACAAAAGATCCTGGGGGTCAGGGATTTCCCCAGAGGAGGGATCCCCTTTCAGGGACCTTCTCTCTCACATCTCCAGCCAGAGGTAGCAATCTGGACTTTCCCCTAAAGCTTTGAGAAATTGGCTCTTCTTGCCTACGCCTTGAGCATATGTGTCACTCCACTTGCTCCAGGGACATGTTTTGAGGCTCTCAAATCTCAGAGAGGCCCCAGGTATTGTCTCAACCCAAAAAGTGACTTCTGAAAGAATCATGAAATGCACTGGTGAGCTTTATTTTTCAGTGTGAGTGGTTGCTTTTCTAGGCTCCAGTGAATAGAAAAGGATGTGATACATTTCTAAAAGGTGGTACCCACTCTGACAATGGATGACTACAAATCTCTTTAGCATAAGATACATTATATAGCCACATTTGCATATGCTGCTCAGTTAATGATTATTTATTAAATCAAGGGCCTGGTTCTGAACCCTGAGCTTCAATCCAGGGTCTGGTTCCTTCCTTACCCACAATCATCTGTGGAAACTGCCGGAAGCACTGGTATACCTTACGTGTGCTTTGAGGTGTGTTTGATGTAGCAATCAGCCTAAGATGCTAGAGCCGCCTTGCCCGGGCACCCCAAGCACACCCTGGGTGCCTCACACTCACCTGGAACTCAAAGTTCGTGTGTTCCAGGAACTTCTGATTCATGGTTTCTGCAAACTTGTTGATTGCTCTCAGTAAGACCCTGGAAGAGGGGAAAAGTTTACTAGGCCATGTCAGCATGCTAGGTCAGGCACCCCTCCCCACCTTCCAGACCAAAGTTCCCTCAGTGAGGGGCTCAAAGACCCAAGAAGAGGTCAGCTGACCCGCCTGCTCATACTTTAGATGTGGGGCCCCATTCCCTCTGCAAGAACTTAGGAACTAACCATTTGACTTCCTTAGAAAATGTGCAGTATCTCTTGTTTAAACTCGTACAAGCTTATGACATAAAATTTACGTGATCCAGAAAGACAGAATTGCCCCCCCAACCACAAACAAGCAAACAAACAAACCACAAAATTTTATCATCTAAAGAAAACCATCCTTGAGTATTCTGATGAACGTTATGTTCAAAGGTCTCCCTAGATGTATACCCATGAATGGTATTTGAAAGATATCATTTTGATAAATAGGGCTAAATGGCAAATGCTGTTTCACAGCCTGTCTTTTCTACTCAGCAATAAATAGTGTGTTCCTTTCGTGCCAATGAATGCAGATATATATCATGCCTTTTAATCGCAGAAGAGCATGCCATCGTATGGATGTATCATGGTTTATGTAATTAGTCTTTTAGTGATGATCTTTCATGCTCAGCTCTTACAGACAGTGTTTCGGTGATCACACTTTTATGTTTGCCTTGCATCTTCTATATACACCTCTTTTCCTGTCTTCTTCTTGAAGTGGTAATACTTAGCAAATGCTATGCACATGTAACATTTTTGGCACCTGTTGTTGAATTGTGTTTCTCCCTAAATGTTTTCTCATCCATCTCTTCCTTCCCTTCCTCCTAACAAGTCCCACTGACTGGGCTTTCTGCCCCCCATCTCTTGCCTCTTCAATGTCAGGACTCCTTTGCCCATGGACAGTTCTAGACCCCAGGATAAGTTCAAACTCTTTCTCTTAACAGTCAATGCCCTTCATGGTTGGACCCCACCTTATCTGGACTAATTTCTCACTGCTATTCTGTGCTTTTTCTTGTTTTCTGATACACAGCTGTATTCCTCCTTTGTATAGAATACCTCTCTTCTTTTACATCTCTTTAGGGGAAGGTCTGCTGCATCTTTGTTCTCTCAAAGGACAGTCATTGCAATTTCTTAGAATTCATCATGGTCTAGGATGACTTATTTGTGTGACTCAATAATGTCTGTCTCCTCCACTTGACTGTACGTTCCTTGGATTCAGAGACTCCCTCCATAATCTCATCTATTCTCCAACCTACATGTCTTCGGCTCCCAAACTTACATCTTCCTCCCTGGTCTGTCCCCTGAGCTCCAGCTTGCAACCCAGTTCCTTACTCCACACCCTCACATGGATGACTAATAGGCGTCTCAAACATAATGTCAAAATTTCAACTCTTATTACCTGTAGTCTTCCCATCTAAATTAAGAGTAACTCCATTCTTCCAATTGCTCAGTAGGGGGAAGAAACATCTTTGATTTTTCTCTTTCTCTCATATCCTACACCTGGCCAGTCAGCAAAACCTCCTTAGCATTATTACGTTCAGAATACATTCACCATTTGACTTCTTTTTGTCACCCCATTGCCATTGACCTCAACCAAGCCATGATCATTTCTGTCCTAGATTTCTGTAGTAGCCTCCAAAATGCAACATGCCCAACTGTGATCTAGTTTCCATTGTGTGTCTTTATAAAATCTTCAAGGAGAGTGGCCAGATCTTACCTGTACTGCTCTCTATAATTTTTTATTAACAGTGAATAATCAACAACTACTTGTCCATTGAATGTCTGGCCCAGGGAAAATGCCTATTTGGCCTATTGGAGGCACAATAGGAAGCCAGTAAAGAAAGCATTAATTAGAAGGTTATTGCTTTGGGTAATGATTAGGGCCCAGTTTTGCTTAGGAACTTCTGAGAGACTGTATAAAGCATACCTGCACATCAGAAGTATCCCCTCCCAGGGATGAGGAAACTGGACTATTTATTTACTAATGCTAGCCCTTCACTAGGTGAAAATTACTCCTGAGGACATTAAGTTCCTAGCATGTCTGGCTTGGCTTGCAGGTGCACTGAGCTCTCTCTTTCAGCCAGTGAAAGTCTAGAGAATGAAAGTAGGAAGCTCTCAGGATCTGTGGTAAATATCCCTCAAAGCTGCAAGTATATTCTGGATGGGCCAAGAGTGTGGGCAGGGCACCTAGAGCACGTGTTACATTGGGCATTGCTTGTAAGGAACCTCAACTGGGCATTCATGAAGTACTTAAAGGTTTGTTGAACAAAGAAGACAGTGCATCCTAGTATCAGGATCCCAAGATTTGTACACCCACACATGCACACGTACACACGTGCACGCACATGTACACACAAACACACACAGCTGGATGTGGTTTCTGGCTTTGCCACTTGCCAGCTGTGTGGATTTGGGACCTCTGTTAATATCATGTTGACATCTCGGTTTCCTTGCTTCTGAAGTATCAACAATGTCATCCCTTTCATGGGGTCGCTACAGCCTTCAATGGCACGGTAAGTGCAGAGCATGGTGCCTGACACTGTGGTAATGACAGTAAGATAGCAGCTGTGGCTGCTTCAGACCCTTTCACATGGCTTCATTCATCTTCTGCGGTCGGGGACTGACAGCAAAATGGGCAGACAGGACAAGCTGCAGCCAGTAACCAGTTCTGAGGTAGGCAGGACCGTGTAAAGACAAAACAATAAAAGTTTCACAAAATCCTCCCCACGTCAAGAAGGCAAAAAGTGAGATTTCTTTGGTTTTGCTCTTCTGTCATTTGCGAATATGCTTTTGAAAAATATCTATACTTTCTCCTTAAAGATTAGCATCTGACTCCCCAGATGGAAATGCATTGAGTGGCTGTCATATTATATTGTAAACGTTTTGGAATTGGTAATGTGATCCCCAAATGAGGGGTTTTACATATTCTCAGAAGCAACAAATCTATTAGCTGTAGTCAGTAATAGTTATTATTTTGACTGTCAGCCCAAATTTGTCTCTGGTTCTCAAAGGCCAGTCAAATAACCAGGAGTTGGTAAATACTCTGTGTTACTGGTGGGTACTGACAGCAGATAGGACCTGGGGGCAGCAAGTCAAGGTTCTTCCCTCTCTCTGGATTCTTCCACAGCCACCTGCTTTCTTTGGTTTCTCATATGTGGGTTTGGGAAATTTGTGTCTTTTGGTTTCTCTTTAAAATAACTGTAAATCCTAAGCAATAATATGGTGAAGCAGATTGGAATGAAAACATACTCAAGTATCTCTGTTACTCTCAACAATAAGCTTGTATTATTGAAAACAAAGTTCATGATCAAATCTCAACTTAACACTTCCTGCATCTCATTTGTGATGCTTAGCAGGATCTATAAAATCAATAATAACCAAAGCCACAGTTACCAATGATGGGCAAGGCTCTCTGCTAAGTACTTAGCATGGATTCTTTCTGTTTTTCTGATTTTCCTTTTTAATTCTCACATTAATTCTCTCAGTTAGATGTTGTTTCCATTTTAGAGATATGAGTTTAGGTAACTTTCCCAATAACCCATCCAGTACATGTGAAACCAGGATTTAAACAAAAGTATGCTGCCTTTACAACCGAGGTATTTAACCACTATGCTATTCTGTCCATAAGCAAACCTCCATAATTCTGTTCAACCTGAGCTGTGAGCTCACCATATTAATAACAGCAACTACAGAAATAGTTATTCATGTACCCTGTGCTAAGTACTCTAACAGACACTGTTTCATGCAATTCTACAAACTGAGGTAGGAGCTAATGTTACACCCATTTAACAGAAGAAGAAACTGAATATTTGAAAAATAAAATGATCATCTCCCTACATTCGTACAGCAAATAAGCAGCAGAGTCCAGACCCAATCTCAGGGTTATCTTTCTCTAAAGACTTTGCAATTAACCAGAGGGATATACTGGCTCCCTTGAAGGCCAGCCTGCACCGTCTTTTGGAGCTGGGTCTGCTCCAACTCGTGCACCATTTTGCCCAAAGTTCCCACACACTTTGTCCCTATCATCCTGCTGCTCTGCCCACAGCTTCCTGGGCACAAAGCCAACACTTGACTCAGATAGCCTTCCCTGGGTGGCCAGCAGCCCATGGGTGACCTTCTGGGTACTCTGTGGGGGCACCTAGGCCTGGAATGTAGTTAAATCAAATGCTTTTAGGCAGTCCTATAGCATAACAACTAGGGAGAATGCAGTGACCTACCCCCTGAATAGAAGCCATGAACAGATGACTCTGAGAGGAAGCAAAAGCCACAAGAGAGAGAAGTCAGCTGCTGTAAGTAGGAAGAAACTGGCAGAAAGATCCTTGAAGGCACAGTAGGGTCATAATGATGATAGTTAAAACTTAACAAGACAGGGGCACCTGGGTGGCTCAGTTGGTTAAGTGTCCAACTTTGTCTCAGATCATGATCTCACGGTTAGTGAGTTCAAGCCCCACATGGGGCTCTGTGCTGACAGCTCAGAGCCTGGAGCCTGTTTCAGATTCTGTGTCTCTTCTCTCTCTGCCCCTCCCCCACTCACACTCTGTCTCTCTCTGTCTCAAAAATTAATAAACATTTAAAAAAATTTAACAAGTTATTACTAAGTACCAGGTCCTATGCTAAGTGTTCTACATGTATTTTCTCAACCAATTTTCACAATATCACTAGGAAGCAGGTGCTATTGGTATTACTGTTATTACATAGACTCCTGCAGGTGCTGGAGCAAGTCGACCCTGGGTAAGAGTCCCACTCTGCCCCCCCTTTGCTGCTGTGGCCTGGAGCTAGTTGCTTGACCTCTAGGAATCTCAACTGCCCCTTGTGTGAAATGAGCCACGTAAAGAATAGATAAGATGTAGTGTATAAAGCTGGTGGCCAATGCCTCAGCACATAGAAGTCCTCAATAAATGTCAGTCGCTGTTGCTGTCATTATTGTTAACAGCCTGGCCACCTGGTAGCTCCATGGCAGGAGGATCGAAGGCTGAAAATATTCTGATGTGACAACCAACCCACACCCAGAGGTTGTACTGTGGAAATAACAGCGAATGCCCTTTCCGGTGAAAACACCCAAGGGAGAGAGCAGGCCTCTCTGAATGCCATTTCCCCTTCCCCCTGCAGTCCATAGGATGCAGTTGATTCTACTGGTTAAAACTTGACAATGGAAATAAAAGAGCTGGAGAAGGGAGCTCTTACTCCTTCCTTTGAGGCAGTGAGAAATCCATTCTCCCAGAGCCTTTAAGCTGCTTCCCTCGCAACACACAAAAGCTCCGTGCACCCAAGAGGTTAGAGTGAATCGACAGCTTCCAGCTCAGCTTCAAGGAACGGCTCACCCCCAGAGCCCCTGACACTGCTCATGTAATCTGGGATTCTAGTGAGGGATGCAGTAGGCTCTTGGAATCAGGAATCCTGCAGCCTGCGAACATCAGGATTAGTTGTGCTATGCTGGCTAAAGAACCCACAAAGAGGCCTCCTTCTGGGCAATATGCACTGGAGGAGGTGAGGTCTACAAAAAGGAGTAGACACTACAAGTTAATGTAGGTAGTAGGAAGGGGAAGCGGGTGTCAGTGATTTGTCAGCATCCTGATGGAGCCACCATACGACTACTGGGCACTGCCCTACTCAATATCCTACACTTGACTTCTGTGACCCCACTGTGTGCCTCTTACGTGCTTTAGACAATGTTAGACCTTGAAATATGACACTGATAAAGGTAGATAAGACCTAGCCCAGATTTGCCTTTTCTATGAAATATTTTGTGTTACCATAGGAATGTGACAAGGAAAAAAAAATAGCTAACACTTATGAAATGTTTGTCATGTGCCAAACACTGTTCTAACTACTTTGCATATATTATTTAATTTCATTTTGGTCCTCCCAATTGTGATAGGTACTGTTATTAGTCCCATTTTACAGGAAGAAAAACTGAGTCATAGTAATTACATAACTTTGCCCAAGGCCATCTTACTATTAAGTGGTAGAGGCAGGATATGGACCCTGGCAGTCATAAATCCTAACTTCTCTGGGTATTCTTTGTGCTCTGAACTCACTGCAGTGACTGCAGCAATTGGTCATATTTCTATGGGCACATTTACCGTCTCACCAATTGGACCGTAAGCCCCTTGCCTTCTGGGACCATGGCACAGGCCTGCTCTCTAGAGCCCGCATAACCAGGACACTCAATAAATATGTGTTGGTTGATTTCATCTTGAGATGCTTTGGGGATGTGTACAAATCCCCAAGCCTCCTCAAAATGTTGGATTTCCAGATTGAGGTGTAGATAGAAGGGGAGAAAAGAGGTTCCTAGGTATAATTTTGTTAGTTTACAATATTACGAAGAGCTTCATCACTTAAAAATTTACCATATCATGTAAATCAGATCTTTCTGAAAGCTGCATCTTACCAAACAGAAAAAAAAATGTTCTAACAGAAGGCATTTCTTGCAGTAGACATGTTGCTATGTCTGCACACACAAACAGGACACAGCTGAGGAGACATTCAACTCTGAAAAACTCAATTTCCTCCAACAAACAGATAAATACATTACATATGACTAATACATACACACATAAATCATAAGTGATAATAGAGAAATTATAAAAACAGGTAAGTTATGGTAATATATAAATAAGGAAGGAAGGAAGGAAGGAAGGACGGACATTGTAAGGTATAGGAAGTATACTAACCAGCATAGGAAGTATAAATGATGTTCTGAAAAATCCTGCTCAGGACTCAGCCATGCTGCATGTTCTGCTTGTCCAATTTACATTGAGGTAGTCCACTAATTAGTTTCCTGACCTTGGACAAGTTACCTCTTTGGGTATCTTTCAGTTATCTGAGACACTAAATATGCAGTGGGCACATATATACAATGCACTTCATAAAATGAGCCTCACTATTTTATAGAATGAAGCAGTAGAGATAAAGAACATGGACTTTGAGGCACCTGGGTGGCTCAGTCGGTTAAGCATCCAACTTCGGCTCAGGTCATGATCTCATGGTTCATGGGTTTGAGCCCCGCATTAGGCTCTGTGCTGACAGCTAGCTCAGAGCCTGGAGCCTGTTTCAGATTCTGTATCTCCCTCTCTCTCTGACCCTCCCCTGCTCGCGCTGTCTCTTTCTCTCTCTCTCAGAAATAAATAAAACATTTAAAAAAAAAAAAGAACATGGACTTTGATTGGATGGCTTCTTATTAGCAGAGCAACATTGTGTGAGTTACTCATCTATTCTGTGTCTCAGTTTCCTCATATGCAATATGTGGGTTGTAATAGTTTACATCATAAATTTGTTGGTAAGACTAAATAAAGTAATACAGATTATAAGATTAACTAAAGTATTCACAGCAGTGGGGGATGTAGGTGTTCAATACACGTTAGCTATCGTAATATCACAGCAAATGCAAAAAGGTTGAGAATATTTCAAGTGGTCCATTGTGGACTGAAGATGAAGGACATCTACTAACTCATTGATGTGACCTGGAGAAAAACAGTCATTTTTCTGGTTGACATTAGGCACATCCTTCTCTAGTTCAAGGCTAAGTTTGTTGTCTATATCTGGAGATGGCAATGCTTCTATTCAGTGAGTTTTCTGAGGTACCACTATTGTGCTAAGTAGTAATTCATTCTTCCCTCACAAAAAATACCATGAAATGGAGATTATAATTAATTCCCATTTTACAGATCAGGAAATTGAGAGTCCAAGAGATTAAATGGCTTGTCAAGAAATAGAAGTGGCAGAACTAAGAAGTCTGAAACCCGGCTATATTTCTGAGTCTAACTCTTTTTTTTTTTTTTTTTTTTTAATGTAGAGACTTAAATACTTAGCTGATCCTTAAGAGATACTAATATTTCTACTTAGAAGACAATTCCACTTCCTTAGATCCTTTAGAAAATCATATTGTAATTTTCTAAGTATAAAGAAACCAAGGATTATGGTATCATCTCTGGGGGCCTGTCCCCCCAAAAAACTAAAGCTTGATGGGATTTGAGGAGGGGGCATTCCTCCAGACTCTTCCATATGCTTCTTCTAAGATGACTGTAGATGATGCAGAAGGAATTGCTGGCCTGGTCAGGGCTCCAGCCTCTTTGGGCTTCCATCATCCTGACCCTGTATAAGGAGTAGATGTCTGTGCATTTATTTGCCTATCCATCATCCATTTCTCTTGCTGGTAATAACACCTAGATTTTTTCTTTGGGTAATTACTCCTCCTATCTCCCCTCTTGGTCCTAGGCTTTGTGGTTTGGGTAGAACTAACCATAGCCTCCCAGTTGCAAGGTGAGTCATGTGACCCAAGCTTGACAAAATAGCAAATTTCATTTTCTTGTCCATAAAAGTTTATTAATGGACATGTAGCCTAAGCCAGAACTTTGAAGATTAGCCTGGGGACTGACTCTTTTTCTACCTATTGAAGAAGAGGCCTTTATTTTCTTTCTTTCCTTTTTTTTTTCAATATTTTTTATTTATTTCTGAGAGAAAGAGACAGCGTGATCAGGGGAGGGTCAGAGAGAGAGTGAGACACAGAATCTGAAGCAGGCTCCAGGCTCTGAGCTAGCTGTCAGTACAGAGCCTGACGCAGGGCTCTAACCCACAAGCTGTGAGATCACAACCTGAGCCAAAGTCGGATGCTTAACTGACTGAGCCACTGAGGCACCCCGAGGCCTTTTTTTTCTATTGGGGTTGCTAATTCAAGATATATATCTGGAACTTCTAGAGCCCATTTTCCCCACCACAAAGAGAGTATCTACTTGAGAATGAAGCCAACAGAGAAAAGAGCAAAGATAGAGGTACAGATTTCCTACAACACTGCTTGAGCACCTAGATACATCCATGCCTGAAGCCTTTGCTCTGAGATTTTTCAGTCGTCTGAACTCGTAAACTTGAGTCTCTTTTTACTTAGGCAAATTTAAACTAGATTTCTTCAAAAATTATAATCAATAAGTACCCACTGGATATACAGAGTTCATTATATGTATTTATGAATGTCAGGCTCTACAGTAGGAGCTGGAATCTCCTTAGATATAGTGCTTGCCTTCAAGAAGCCCAGTCTTTAGTGACAGAAACAGTCATGTGAAGAGATAATTGTAGTACAGTAGAATAAGGGCCATAATGTGGGCATGTATGGAAACACAAAGAAAAGAACACATTCTCCTACCAAGAGAGAGTTCTAGAAGCACCCACAAAGAAGACATTATAGTGTCAAGAATTTGAAGGATGCTTTCATACTGAGTTTGGTCTAGAAGGGAGGAAGCAATATTTTAATAAAAAGTCATAGAAGAATAAAACCGTAGAGAACAGTGAATAGTTGAATGTATCTAAAATAAAGGGTGAGTTGAAGATGACTCATGTGGGTGCTTCATGTACTTTGGCAAAACCTGAAGGCATTATTGACCAGCTGGTAGACAGGAGGAGGATTCACACACTGTTCAGGAGCTGGCTACTACCATAATACGAGATGACTGAACATTGACATAAGGTACTATCAGCTACATGACTTGTTGAGCTCAGTGCACAATGAAAATGTGAATCTTCTTGTTCAGAAATTACTAAGAATTTCAAGATGGTAAAGGCAGGACATTACACGAAGCATAGGGCTCTGTATAATGCAGGGTCGTAGGCAACAGTACAGGTTGCAGATTCAGGAAACTGGCCCTGACATAGGGGTAGAAACGGGCCCGCCTCTGATCTGTGATGTGAATGAGCCTAATTCCCACCAACACTTTAATCATTGCAAAAGTCAGACCCCCATCTGGGTGATGTGAACAGGGAGAATCAGGGCAAGGTTAGCCCAGAAAGAGAATTCTGACATTTTACTGCTGGGGTGATTTTCCTCCTCCCAACATAAGCTCCAACGCATGGACGTACTTTCTTCTGCCTTGAGAAACCTCTTATCTCCTTCACCACCCCCTAAAGCTGGCCCCAAGAGCACTGTGGGTAAGTGAGGAGGCTATCAAGTCACATGGCTAGCCACTTAGGCATCCAATTAGTAGAAGAATAACTTTTCAGAGGACCGAAAGTTAAGGGATGAAGGTCGTCTGGGACTGGAGTCAGCTCTTAGGCATACATGAGATAGAAGTTCTCAGACTATATCCAATGACAAAATTATTAATAAGTAAATGTTTAGAGTCTTCCCTCTTTGCCTCCCACTAGGGAGAATTCTGTGTCTGCCTCTTCAGCTTCTCTTTTTCTTCCATTCTCTAGGGATATTTCCATTTGCCAGTAAATTCTTGGTTTTGTGATATGGAACAAGGGTGACAGGTAGAGAGACAACACTTCTTGCCAATGTAGAGTGAAAGCCTTTCATGACGAGGATTTAAAATAAATATACAAAGCCAAAGGGAAATAAGAGGGGAAAAAAGGGGATGGGGCCAAGAAGATCCAGTTTTAATTTTTTTTTAAATGTTTTTATTTATTTCTAGGAGAGAGAGAGAGAGAGAGACAGTGTGAGCAGGTGAGGGTCAGAGAGAGAGGGAGTCACAGACTGAAACAGGCTCCAGGCTCTGAGCTGGCAGTCAGCACAGAGCCCGATGTGGTGCTCTAACCCACGAACCGCGAGATCATGACCTAAGCAAAAGTCGGACGCTTAACCGACTAAGCCACCCAGGCGCCCCAAGAAGATCCAGTTTTAAAGGGGTTTGTGGATAGGGATTGAGAATAAGTTTCTAAGAGAAACTTGAATAAAGCATAGGATGTGAGAGATATTGAGAACCAGAGAAATGAAGAAAGTGAATATCGGAAAATAGTGCTGAGTGTTAACATTTGAATTTCATTTTGATGAGATCATACTATTTGAGAGAAAGCATTTAAGGCTGAAATTGCTTATAATTATTTTTCTCTAATGTGCTGGGTTATGTGGGATCTGGGTTATACTTGGGTTACATCGGTATCCTATGGAATGTTGGTTAAGCGTCTGACTTTGGCTCAGGTCATGATCTCACGGTTTCTGGGTTCGAGCCCCGCGTTGGGCTCTGTGCTGACAGCTAGCTCAGAGACTGGAGCCTGTTTCAGATTCTGTGTCTCCCTCTCTCTCTGACCCTCCCTGCTCACGCTTTCTCTCTCTCTCTCTCTCTCTCTCTCTCAGAAATAAATTAAAAAAAAAATAAAATAAATAAATTAAGTAGGAAGACTCTGCTACACTTTCTATTTTCACCAGGGAAAAGGTATCCCTACTTTGTCTCTACATATGCTCTTTAAAGTGATCGCTGCGGTGAGGTAGCTGTTAGGAATGAGTGGCAGCTCACCTGTTCTGAACCATACTCATGGCCATCCAGTCTACAGGATACACGTTTTTCCCAATGAGGTCCTTGAACATGATGAAGGTCTCCATCAAGAAGTCCTGAAATTGTAAAGCAAAACACACCGGTCATCTTGTTTTGTAGGAACTGACTAGAAGTGCCCAGATCTTGTTGGCTGTTTACATTTTTTCTTCATTATTTTTTGGAGGGGCAGAAAATGAAAGGGCAAGTAACTCCAATGAAACCAGTAGTGGTGGGTTTTTAAATGGAAGCTTCAAGTTGCTTACCAGGAGACTAACAAACACAAGTGGAATGGGAATATGGAAAGTAAAAACACTCTCAAAACAAAGCACTAGCAATTCTGTCTTTGAGAAGAAAGAAGAAAATGCATG
Source organism: Hyaena hyaena (assembly GCF_003009895.1). Classification (NCBI taxonomy): domain Eukaryota; kingdom Metazoa; phylum Chordata; class Mammalia; order Carnivora; family Hyaenidae; genus Hyaena; species Hyaena hyaena. The sequence goes on along the minus strand of NW_024080734.1, from coordinate 503,457 downwards.
TATTGATGTTGCAATTTTATAATCATCTTCCCAAATATGTATTTAAGAAGGAAATAGTCTACACTTCGTGGAGGCATCTCAGGTCATTTAGCAAACAATTATTAACATGAGCATCTAATTATCAGTACTGTAAACACAGCTCATTCATATGTCACAGACACATCCATGGGAAGATTGGGGGAAACAACCCAGGACTCTCTTCTTCTCATTTGAAGAGGTTCAGAATGGACCTCAACACACCCCATCAGATACTGATTGCAGAAGGCCAAGATTCTGCTCCATTAGGAGTTCTTTCCTTAAGCCAGTGGTTTTCAAAGCATTTAACAGCAGAATTCTTGATCCAAAGAAAATATTACCCAGAACCTAACATATAAAATAGATAAAAGTAGAATAGCTGTGGTGTGTGTGTGTGTGTGTGCATGTGCACGCGCGCGCATGTGTTTATGGTAGAAGATAGTGAGAATGGGAGGAATATAATTTGAAAATCACTGCTTTAAGCTAAATTACAAAATTCTGGAAATGAGATCTTTTTCTTTTCAGCAATCTTTGCTTCTAGGAAAATTACCTCAATACTTTAAGTCCCAGTTTCCACATCAGCAGAATGGGGATAACATCTAACTCAAAGAGTTACTACCAAGATTAAGTGCACACTGTCTAAAGGATGCTCCTCATAAAGCCTGGCCCATTGTAAGAGCTCATTAAGTGCTTGATGATGACAATGGTGAGAATTGTTATTCATCCTTGATATCCCCTGGAGAAGTGTGGGTGTCATCACAGGCTCATTTCCTTCCTACAGAGAAGGCCTCTGGCTCATAAATGAAAACCTAGCTTCTGAGTGAGAAGGTATAGCATGCTGTCAGAGTCAGAACAGAAGTTCAAGTTCTACTCTGCCACACACTTCCTATGTGACCTTGAGCAAGCAGATTGTAGACTTGTAAAATGTGAGTACTAATCCCTATGTTATACTGTTGTGAAGATTATACAAGAAAGTATATATGACCAATAAATAAGAATTCCCTTTCCTACTTTCTTCCCACCATTCTTTCCCAAGGATCAAAAATTAGGAATCTGATCTCTCTATTTCCATGTCACATGACACAGAGAAATTGGGGAGAATCCTGAGTTATTTGGCTTTCCTTTTATTTTCTTTTGTGTAGATCCAGAAATAGATACCATTTCTTGCCAATACTGCACCCAGTGAGGAAACTCTCTCTCTACTGAATAGCTGAAAGAGTAGACATTGGCTTTCTAATAATTCCACTTATATGGGCCACCGTCTGAGATTGGTCCAATTCCAGAACCCTTGGTTACTCTAAGGAAAGTTGAAACTGAACCCCTAACCTCAGAACTCCTGAATTTGGCAGTAGTAAGGAGACAATGACAAAGGTGATTATATTGAAGACAGAGGGACTGCTATACCCCTGGTAGGCTGGGCTGGGCTTTATATTGGTAAGTCCTCTGCTTCGGAGCTGAGCCTATAGGCCACAGTCCCAGGCAGACAGTTCTATAATGATGAGTCCTGAGAGGCTAGAAGAGCAAGGGAGTTCAGAGGCCAACTTCTATGCATTTGTGATCATGATCTAGAAATAGCTATCTTTTACTGGGCACTTAGTATGTGAGAACCTCTGTGCTCTCATTAACCCCTTTCCCACACTATGACATAAATAACATCATCCCCACTTTACAGATGGGGAACTGAAGCTTAAGAGAGATTAACTTGTCCATAGTCACATAACTCTCCAGTGCCAAATCCTGGATGCAAATCTAAGACTGTGTGACTAATACTCATGACCGTAAGTCCCCAAATGTCCATGATTCATCAATAAACATTTGTTGAGGCATATTTAATTTTAATGTTTATTCATTTTTGAGAGAGAGAGAGAGAGAGAGGATGGGGGGGGCAGGGCAGAGAGAGAGGAAGACACAGAATCTGAAGCAGCTCCAGGCTCTGAGCTGTCAGCACAGAGCCTGATGCAGGGGCTTAAACCCATGAACTATGAGATTGTAACCTGAGCTGAAGTCAGACGCTTAACCGAGTGAGTCACTCAGGCACCCCTGCTGAGGCATATTTAGACTAGACATTCAGGTTTCATCTCTGACATATCTGAAAGATATCTTTCAGAAGTTGTATATGCAAGCCTCAATGGAAATTAGAACTAGGCAATCGCACGAATGTGTTCGTAACTTAGACACACACATACGCAAGGTTCACTGGGACATCTTCTTGCCCTAAACTCTCAAGACAGACAGTGTGGCATGTCCCCCCTATATTGCCCCCCACCCAGCATCCTTTGACTCACCACAAGTTCAGAGCTGGTCTGGAAGGTCTCAATATAGAAGGAATAGTGCTGGTCACCCATCTGGTTTAAGATGGCTGTCATACATGCCACAAAGTGGCTCTGTAAAAAGAAATAAAGAAAACTGTCAAGAAATAGTAGAGAGAGAACCATGAGTTTCATCTTTTTCATTTCCTTGGCTTCAGACTGGAAAACACCCAATCACCTCAGGCAAGTATAAAAGGCCCCCAAGGGGATCAGCAAGTGAAACTTCCCTCTGAGGAAATATCTCCTTATGGTTCATTTATGGGCTTGTTCTTCCACAAAGCATTTATTGAACACCTATTAGTGACTGGGACTGTAGTGGGAGCTCCAGATATAGAAGATAGGGCTTGACTTATCACTTCTCCAGCTGCTTGTACCTTGGGAAAAGACCACTGCAATGGTGTCAGGAGATCTACTCTCTATCAAGATCCTGGAGACAGTTGATTTTCTGATGAACAATTTTATATATCTAAGCCCCAATTGTTTCATCTGTAAAGCTAGAAAATAATCCATCCATTTCAACCCCCGCATATGTATCAAAAGGATCAAATGGCTCCTACAATGCTTTGAATTCACTGATTTTCTCTACAGAGGGGTCAGTTGTTGGACCATCATGACTCAGTCAGTGAGAAGCCAGTAGCTACCAGTAACCAGCACTTGTTAAGGGCCTTGGAGGATAAAAGAAATGAGAAGAGGTGGTCCTTGCTCTTCAGGAGTTCATGATGTAGTTGGGAAGGGAAGGTTAACATCCATGAGGGAAAAAGCAGACCAAGTGTCAGAGGGATTCAGACAAGAGAGAAATCATGCAAGGACTTGGAAAAGAGGCGGGTCAGGAAGGATCCATGGGATCAGAGAAGCAAGAACCACATTCTTTCATGCACCAGAATACATCACCATACCCCTTTCTGCTTTACCCTTCCAGATTTTATGACTCTGTATCAGGGTTTTCTGCTTAGACTACCATCTGCAAGCAGCATTTCAGAACATCTACTCTGGAAATGTTGTAAAGGAAGTACCAACCATAAATACGCCAGTGGAGAGGAGCCACTCAAGATTGTCTCCTGCAAGATTCCAATGAGACCACCATCTTGGTCAAAGGTAGTCCCAATAGATCTGGTCAAGGGCAGGCTTATGGAAGAGAGCCTGCTCAACATGATGCAGGTCTTTCCAGGGAACCCTACTGCTAAAAGGTATCAGACAAGTGGCATACCAGAGTGGAGGGCCTGGAAGCATTAAGTGTGAGCCAAGAAAATGCACTTAGTGTTACAAACTGCTATCTTTGTTTAGAAAAATACACACACACACATACACACACACACACACACACTTAAAAAAATACATATCCTTGTAGATTACAGTTTTATAATTTATAGTGGTCGAGATATAGCCTCAATGTCCCAAGAAACTCCTTCTGTGTTCCTCCACAGGAAGTATTTTGGATAACTGAATGTCCTCAAGATCACATTCCCAAAAGTAACTCCAAGAGATCAGGAATCTCCTTTGCTTCCAGGCTTTTTTCCAATTAGGATGTTAGGGATAACATGCTTTCTTAGTCAGCAAGACCCGCTGTATAATTTGTGGTGCTCAGAACAAAATGAAAATGAACAGTCCTTGTTAAAAATTATTCAGAATTTCAGGACCTCCCCAGCACCCATTCTGAGCACCAGGTGAGGCCATTCACCCATGAAGCAAGCCCTGCCCCCCAGTGACCACCACCACACACACACCATTGATGTTTAGAAAACACGCAAAGCTAGCAGAAAGTGCAAAGCTAGGACTCTTGGGAGTGACAGTGAGGACACTGTGTTTATGGGGACCAGGAGCCTCTACACTGGAGTGAAGGGTCTCGGTCATCCAGCAAATCCTCTTCTGCTCAGGCCCCCAGGGGGTGGTGGTGAGTTGGTGAGTTTGTCCTTTTCAAAGGAGACAGAACACCACCATCGTTTTTAACTTCACCAGGATCCACTTGAACCAAGTAAGAAGATTTACCATTGTATATCCCACTCACCAGGCTGGATGCCAGAAAGGAGAAATCAGAGAGTTTGAGAGGTGTGTGTGTGTGCATGTGCATGTGTGTGTGTGCGCGCACACACACGCATGTGTTTCCTCTACTCCCTCCATTTCCATTTCGTCTCTCCTTTCCTCAAAGATTGCAGCTTATGGCCACTAGAGGTCTTTTCTTTTCACATGGTAGCTGCCGAGCAGTTTGTTCGGCTTTTTATTTATTCCTACGTGAGCAGACCCACTACACTTCTTGCATATAAACAGTGAAAATTACAACATAAAGGACTCATTATCCCTTCTTTTGGAGTAATTCTGCTGCTGGCCAAAGCCTGGCTCATTTTGCAAGGAAAAGGGAGGACATCTCTGCAGGTAATTCCACTGCTTCAAGGTAAGAGATTTGGGCAGGTTTTATTTTTTTAAGACCCATGATCTTCTAAGAGAAAATGCTATCACCTATTGGACAATAGTTTACTTTTAAAGCTTTGGCTTAAATGAGTCCTGGGATTGTGAGCTTGTGTGTGTGTGTGTGTTGGAAAATCTACCATTGTCAGAACTGCAGGCTGCCCCAAATGCATAGATTCGGAATGCTTGTTATTTCCAATGGCTTGATTTGAATTTGAAGTGGGGGCGAGAAGCAAAAAAACAAACCTCAGAGCTCAAGTTGTTTGGAATTGCCTTGAAAAGGCTGCATTTTCTTAAGCCTTGTTTAGAGAAACTTCCGTGCTTCATTTTAAAAGAAAATAAAAGGGGGAAGGGGTTCAGACCCCATCTAGAGAGAGTGACCATTTTACAAAGGATCCGCTATTTTTTTTTAGGGACTTGCTCAGTGTGTTATAGCCCACCAATCAAGCAAAATTACTTTTACCATCTTGTTCATTTCTTCCTTCTAACTACTACATAGGAAAACCCAGCCCAGTGCCTTACAATACAATTTGTAGTGCAATGTGACTGAAGTTTGGACAAGTTAACTGCATTTGGCTCTTAGTGAAAAATGACTATGTTTTACATCCCACTAGAAGCACCCCTTTTTTTGTACTATGATGTCTAGCCCACTTTAGTACCAAATTTGTCAGAAATCACACCGATGTGACCGATCGATTAGTGAAATGGCATGAGACGCCAGCAGCAGGTTCGCATTCAGAAAAGACTCCCCTCTGTCATTTAAATTAAGAAACAAATAACAGAGCAAAAAAATAAAATAAAATAAAGAAATAAACCAAACCCTGTTTGTCACATAATGATAGAATGTTGGGATAATATTATGCATCTTTGATGTTTATCCCTTTTTTCAGTAATATCTTTAACGTGACAATCGACCTCTTTGCTTCCTGTCCCCTTCCCTTTTTATGAGTTTGAGACCTTACTTCTACATCCACCATGTTTTAAATGTTTAGAAAGAGGTAGAGGAATGGGGTGGGGGTGTGATTCACTATCAACTCAGATACTCCTAACACTGACATTGCTCAAACTTTACAGCTTAGGAGCCAAATCTCCCAGTCCTGTGGGCAACATGGGGAAGCCTGAGTACTGCATGGGGGACAGTATGGTGAAGGGATCCCCTGCAGTCCAAGCTGGTGAGAATCCCCCTCTTCCCATCCCTGGCAGAAACGGTGTAGGTGACATGTATTTACTACCCAGGGCATGAGGCAGCCACTCATCCATAGCCAAGCAGCATGCCAGGTGCCTAGATGGGAAATTGCTTCTTAAAACAGAATACAGAGGGGGAGGGGGGACTGGCAGGCATCTTAAATCCCAGAGAGAAACTGTATCTGAGACGCTGGCACAAGCCGGGCAGAGGCACCTCGACTCTGTTCGGGGCGGTTTAAAATGTAGCTAATGAATCACAGCATATGGAGAGACACGGTTTGAAACTAGGTCAAACGTGTAAAAATAAGCGCAATCATCGCGGGCACTTGGCTGATGAGGGGCTACTTAGCGCCTTGAGTGGCAGGGTTTATTTGCCACATAGAACCCTCTTTAGCGATCCGCGACAATCAATCTTAATTAATTCAGCCCATCAGTATGGAGAGAGATCTTGCACACCTGGGAGAGAGCTGAAGCTCCAAAGGAATACAGCCAGGGTCTCTTCACTGCGTGATGACAGGAGAGAAAAAGAGAAACCCAGTATTGTGTGATTAATATTAATTAGCTGGGATACTAGATGACTGGGATCAGGAGAGTAGCCCTCCCCAAATCATTCGGCTCCTTTACATAAAAAAATCATCATCATCATATTGATAAGGCCAATAGTAGGTTGCACATCTGTTAACTCAAAGATATCTATTTAACCACCTCTAACACAAACACACCCACCCCCCCACCCCCACCCCCACACATACATACACAGGGTCAAGCTCCCTGCAGTGTTGAGTGGACCTGGAAAAGGCTATCAGCTTGCCCTGCCTTGAAAAACAAACAAAACAGGGCGGGGGGGGGGGGGGCTTGATTGCTGCGGATACGTCCCCCACTCACCTGAGGTTGTGGGAGGGATGAGCTCACAGAGGGAGAGAAGCAGCTAACTTTGGGAGCTTGCTACCTAAATGCCAACATTACTACGCGATACCAGCTGGTGACACGTTGCTATAGTAACTTCAAATAATGTGCAGGGCCAAAATAAAATAAAATCTAGAAAGCACTGAGGAGAGGAGATGAAGGAAAGTTTTCATACCAAGGGAGGCTCACAGGGAGATGAAAAGTTCTATTTATCAGGACATTTATTTCCTTTGGAGACTAAGGGTGGCCAAATGCCATTCTCAGGCTGCTTCTCCATTCACCCCCACATCTGCCATGTGGTTATATAACAGACTTTATTCTTGGGTGGAACTGGCACTGTCTGTGCAGTGGATCCTGGACCGGAAGTGGGAGGCTGTGGTGTTAGGAAAAACAGGTACTCTAAAACCCCTTCATCTCCGAGCTCTGTCAGGCACTCAGAGTTACAGTTTGTAGTGATCTTTGGGGAATCCAGTGTATTGTTCTCTCTTAGCAACCATCCAGCTCTGGGCACTATGCAAGGGTTAGGGTGCAAGTGAGTGGGATGGATAAGGCTGTGCTCCAAAGAGTTTACACCTGGTTCTGCCAGGCTGTTGGGCATCAGAGTGGGGGCCTAGAAGCCAGTCTACCTGAATTCAGATCTCAGCTCTATCTCTGACTAGTTGTGTGGCCTTGGGCAGGGTCTTGTGCCTCAGTGTCCTCATTTGTGATAAAAATATTCCTTACTTCATACAGTTCTGGAGTTCTGGTGAGAATTAAATCAAAAAGCACTTAGAACATAGAAAGATCTTGATAATTATCAGCTATTATTATTATTCTTGTTGTTGCTGCCTGTGGTCCCGGGAAACTATGCAGATTAGCCAACTGAAATCCCTGCCCTGGGAGAAGGAGATAATGAGATCACCTGCCCATGACTATCTGTGGACACATCAAGTGCTCCCAATCACAGCTCAGCGCCCCTTGACTCCGAACGTGCCTTTGGTTAACAACATGCCCAGAAGTCCAGCTGTCAAGTAAATTGAATGTGTGCCTCTTGGACCAGAGTGTGTTGGGAGGTTTCTTTTATTTGGGGACGATTGCAGGCAGATAGGAAGAGTAACAACAGCACCCAAATTGTTCAAATGCATGAAATAACAGCTGTATTTTCATCAAAAACTTATTCCCACAGCTGTTTGGCTTTGGGATAATCCTTGTCTCTGTGTGCAGTGACATTCTTTGGTCACCCAGAGATCCCGCTGTGTGATAGAGTAAACCAAGTTGCCCTCTTTCAGGGGAAGCTTCTTGAAGGGCATAGATCCCAGGGTTTCATGTGGCCTGCTTCATGTCTAAGGCACAACATCAGAGGAAGGCAGAAAGGTGCATGTGAATGCCATATACTCTGGATATTCCTGACACATCCTATCTGTACAACATGACAGCTCTTATAGAGTTACCTGTGTGCACCCATGCCTGCTGCTGTGGGCATTAATGATGGCTCAACCACTCAGCACCGCCAGGGCCAGAACTGCAGGTATCTCCTCAGAGAGCTAGCATCAGTGACAAGGAGCAGGAAGGGAAGGGTAAACAAGGCTGCTTTAAATCAAGGCTGGAAAAGAAGACTGAACTGGTAACATACTCTTCCTCTGAGACTAACACATTCTGCTCCTGGTTGGTCTGTCCTGTGTCTCTGTGGTGTGGGTCACTTTAAATCTTCCAAACGGTATAGTGGGATCCGGGGGAGAGGGGCTGCGGGGCAAGCAAAATTCCATTCATTCATTCCTGTGCTCAAGACTCTAAGTTCGTCATGTCATTGACTCATTTCAACAGCCTCATAAGGTCAACTTAATGCCCATTTTACAGATTAGGAAAGTGAGATGTATGGAGGTCAAGCAGCTTGCCTAGATAGCCATTTTGTATATGATGGGACAGGAATTAAAATCTGAATCTTTCTGACTCTGAAACCTGTATCCTTTTCATAAATCCACTGTGCCTCCCATGTCAGCACTGTCAGCTCACCTGGGGAGAGATTTTTGTCCGTTTATTCATTACTGTATCACCAGTCTAGAATTGAACTTGTGCTTAGTGTAGTTTCAATAAATATTCATTAGATGAGAGATTGAATTTATTATAGTATTCCTCATCTCTAAAAGAATGTTATAGGGAGCACTCCACCCTGCACACACAAACTCTGAACAAAGCTAGGATCATGTGTAGACGACCGTTGCTTTGGAAAAGGCCAGAAATGAAAGAATTTTTGTTCTGCTTCTGAGTGTACTCCATCTTAAGTTATATTTGATCGAGCTACAATGAGATCCTTCTTTCACACATTCCTTAATTAACAAATATTTCTTGAGTACCTACTATGTTTCAGGCTTGATTCTAGCTGCAGGGGCTACAACCAGGAATGAGAGTAATAGGATTTGTTCTTAATGAGCTCTTATTCCCATTGGGTAGAGGGCCAGGGATAGAGAAACACACTAGAATGAATGAATACACAAGTAAGATGATTTTAGGCAGGGATATCTGCTACTAGTGAAATATTACCAAGCAATGAAATAGGGATGGAGTGGGAAGGAAGCTATTTTCAATAGGGGAGACAAAGGCAGCTTCTTAGAGAGCTGGCATTTGAGTGGATATCTGAATGATGAGAGTCAGTCATGCAAAAATCTGGCAGAACAGCATTCTGGGCCAGTTGAACAATAGATGCAAAGGCCCTGAGGTGGGATGTGCCTGGATTGCTGGAGGATCCAAGAGAAGGCCAGCATAGCTGAAAGGTATGAAATGAGGGAAGACGCTGTATAAGATGAGGTCAGAGAGACTGGAAGGGGACAGATCATGTGGGCCCTTGGGGGTCAGGGACAAGCATTTGGATTTTTCTCCAAAGTACAAAAGGAGACCATTGATTTGGGTTTTAGAAAGCCAGCTTTTGCTGCTGTATGTTTCAAGAACCCCGCTTTAAAGAGATAGTTTCCATGTCTTACCACACAAGCCCATTTCCCAGAAACTGTACCGGACTTATTCCCAGGGACAAGGGTCTGTGAAAAGTGCAAATTATGTTTTCAATGTTGACTCTTCCTTGTTCCTGGTAGTGTTACCTCTTTTCAGCAAAATGCTTCTCACTAAATGACTATTTTACAGCACACTCTGGCCCTCATTGGGCAGGCAAGAGAGTAGGCTCTAGTTTTATGTGGACCCTATCTATCTTCAGGCTTCGTGGGCTCATCTCCCTTTTATTTGGAGCCGAATGAGGTGGGGTCTGCTCTAGTGGCTCCCAGTCTCTGGTTAAAGCCATTCCCATCTGTGGGACCTGAGAAACCTGCTTGCCAGGAAGGACCCCTCTAGTTTTTAACTGAACAGAAGATTATTTTTTAATGTTTCTACAAACATTTGTGGAAGTGTGTGTGAGGCAGTTCACAAATGTGATTGCAAGAAGAACAGTTTCGGAAACAAGGATTTATTCTCAGCACAGATACCAGTGAGGGGCCTCCAATCTGCACTGAATGCCTCAGAAAAGGCTGTGCAAAAAAAAAAAAAAAAAAAAAAAAAAAAAAAAAAAAAAAAAAAAAAAAAAAAAAAAAAAAAGGCTGTTTGGAGTCTTGGACAACATGGTATCGTCCTCAGCTCACTTCTCCCTGGGATAAATCAAAGCCAGGAGCATCATCAGGATGTGGGCTCTGGATGAGAATCCTAAGCAGCTCCCCAGTGTCTCCTGTAAACATGTGCATCAGGGTTATGTATGAAACCAAGATCAACCTTCAATAGAAAAAAGATTCACAAAAAGATAGTATATTTCAGGGAGGAGGCATTGTGGGCTAAAGGACAATAACTACTGTTTAAAGGGCTAAGTGTGTATCAGGCAGTACCCTAAAACCTTTACTTATTCATCAGTAAGGACTTTTTATTAGGTTGTGGCAAGAGAAGAAAAGAAGTGGAAGAAGGAGCAGTTAATAGTAGTCAGACGTTTATGAGTCACTGTGCCAAAAGGTATAGAGATGGTCACCACCACCATCAGTTATTGAGCATTCGCTATAGGCCAATGGATATACACATGTTAACCCTCCCAGCATCTGGGTGATCTTGTTAAAACCACATGTGTTTTACAGATGAGAAAACTGAGAAGCAGAGAAGTGACATGACTTGCCTAGATCAGCCTGACTCCAGAATACTTTTGTTTTCCTCAGAAAAAAGAAAAAAAACATTATTGTTTTGTAGACATGATATAATCTTAGTAACAGGAAAAGTAAGTAAATCCTCAAAGTCCACAAAGAACGGAAAAGGGCACATTTTTTTTTACCTGTCTGTGCTCCCTGCCTAACTAACCTTGAATATTAAGAACATTCGATATTCCATTCAATTCAATAAACTTCTCAAATATTAAGAAACATCCTAGATACCTCTTGTGCTTATATAGAGTTGGAAGGATGGATAGATGGGAGGGATGGATGGACGGATGGAGGCAGCTTGGCAGACCGTTGATATGGGTAGACACAAAGCCACATAGACAGGACTAGCTCCCTTAATGACTGTGCTCTATGGCTTATGAGTCTCCCATGATTTTAGGCTCATCTGAGGATCCATCTTCTGCATTGCTTAGGGCATTGAAGGCCAAGAAGGGTTCAGAGTGGAGCATCAGTGCCACGTACTAGGAAACATATCTGGTTTTCCATAGAAGCTGCTTTCCTGGAAGGCACTGGACAGGGCATCCTAAGTCCTGGGAGAAAATGCCAGTTCTCTTCAACATGCTCTGGAACTCTAGACAAGTTACTTGATCTCTCTGGCCTCAGTTCTCTCATCCCTGAAAAAGGGATCCAGTGCTACCCATACTGCTGTTGTGAGGAGGAAGTAGAAGGCAGGTGCAGGGTCCTGTGTAGAGCCCAGCACACCAGAAGCACTCAGAAAACCTTGCCATGCTCAGCTTCAGCCCCCTCTCTGGTTCACCTGAACAGCTTGCTGATCAGCTGAAGAAGTGTGGAGTTAGCTTTCGGTTGACTCGTGGAGGATGATTTAAACCTCCCTGTGGACCTGGAGAGCTGCATTGCGGATGATGATTTATACAATCTCTCCCTGCCCTTTGTTTCCCTTTACACAGTCTCCGTGTTTAAAAGAGAGGAGGTGCAGGCAGACAAATGTGTTCACAGACAGCCAGGCAGCCAGGCAAGAAGGTTTTCAGGAGGGATGATTATTTTGTGGATAAAAGGATTGCTTTAGTTTACTCTTCTTTAAGAGCAAAGAAGATCTCTCTCTCTCTCTCATTGTGTTTTTTTTTCCCCCTTGGGAGGGGAGTACTTTTTTTTTTTTTTTAACAAATAGTTTATTGTCAAATTAGTTTCCACACAACACCCAGTGCTCATCCCCACAAGTGTCCTCCTCCATGCCCATCCCCCCCTCCCCCCCACATCCATCAGTCCTCAGTTTTTGTCAGCATTCAAGAATCTCTCATGGTTTGCCTCTCTCCCTTTCCCCCACCATTTCCGCCCTTCTTCTCCCCCTTGTTCCTCCGTCAAGTTCCTCCTAATCCTCCTATACGTGCAAACATATGATATTTGTCCTTCTCTGCCTGACTTACTTCGCTCAGCATAACACCCTCAAGGTCCATCCATGTTGCTACACATGGCCAGATTTCATTCTTTCTCATCACATTGTGTTTTAAACTTCAAACCCAACTTTCCAACCAGGACTCTCCTTGCACCTCCCCAAACTCCCCTAGAGAGGTTGAACTGTCCCTGCTACAAGTGACCTGCTAATCCCAGCATGCTCTTGTACTCAGGTCTGAGTATGATAATAATGGACTGGGTGTGTGTGGAGGTGGCTTTTTTGCAACACCTGCCTTGATTGCTTAACTTCACAGTGCTCAGAGAAAGCAATGATACACTGATGGTGTAGTTTCTAATCCACATTAGGGAAGGATTTTTTTCCTTTCCCAGTAATTCTTCCCTCTTCACTCCCAATTAATCAGTTAACAAATATTTACTCAGCACCTATTATCTGTAGGGAGCTATATCAGGTACTTACAACACTCTGAAGATCTCAGAGTAGTAGGGAAGAGTATCCCTGTCTAGCTAGCTAGCTAGCTAGCTAGCTATCATTTATCTATCTATCCATCAATATAGTAGTTTTCAACTAGGGCAATCTGTCATAATTGGAGGAGAGGGGAGGTTGCTAGTGACATCTAATGTGCAAAGGCTAAGAATATGCTAAACACCCTACAATATACAGGCCAGCCCCAACAGCAAAGAATAATCCAGCCCAAAATGTCACTCATGCTGAAGTTGAAAAACTTTGATTTGTAGAGAGTTATATGGTATGAAGCTAGATGACAGGTGCAAAATGGGTGCTATAAGTAAAGCTTTCTCTAGGCTTTTAAGAAGTGGAAATGACCTTTGTGGGTAGGGATGTTTAGGGAAAATTTCACAGAGCATGTGGGGTTTGAGGAACTGTGTGACTGAAATGGATTAAGCTAAAAATGAGAAAGGACATATTAGATCTGTAATAGAAAATACATTTCATTTTATAATTTGATTAATTTGATTGATCGGGAGTAACTGCCTAAAGAGCTGTGTGGGGAATGATTCTAAGGCCAAGTCCTAGCTCAGCAGGAGAGAGTGCACTGATTGATTAATGATGCCTGCTATAGGCAAGGGAGGGGGAGGGATAGTGCAGATGCTGAGAAATTGCTGTCCCACTTTTGTATGTGGAACAGGGTGAGGAAAGATGCAGAGGTGGAAATGAGCAAAGTGTTTTGGTATAGCAGAAGTTCACAGAGGGAGATCACGAGAGAGATTTGGAGGGACAGACTAGAAAGGCCTTGAATGCCAGGCTCAGGGCTTTGAACCTCAATCTGCACGTAATGGGATGCCACATAGGCACCTGCCTACTGGGTTGCCTTCAGGACAGCTCTGCTGACAAGGTCTTGAGAATGAAAGAAAGCTACCCAAAGTCCTTGCTCTTCACTTCTATAAAGAGAGTACTATTTCATTTGTTAACAGTAAAAACTGGCAGAATCATCATGCTCTGGTTTTTATGAAGCTGATCTCAATGATGAAAAAAATCCTATGAAGCTGAACTCAGAGATAACTGTTTGAAAAGCTGACTCCAAGGGTTCACATTAATGAGCTCCCGTAAAGCCCTTTTGGAGAGAGCATTTCTTCTGATGTTGTACGTGCAGAAAAAAAAAAAAGGCCTCAAGGAGGAGGGGGTGCAGAATGGCAGCAGAATGGTGGAAGACCATTTCTGGGGCTCATCTGCCAGCTGACCTCCTGGTGAGGACACCACACTGCCTACTGATCTTGTGCTTCCTGTCAGCCCTCAGATCCCCCGACAGGCTGGCTCCTTAGGCTGTTCCTTTCTGCCCTGGGAATGATACCTCATTGATTTATTGGTTTGCAATTTTCCAAATGACATCATACTCCATTTTTTTCATTCTTTCCCTTTGCTCACCTCCCTCCTCTTAAATTCCCATTTGTCCCACTTCCACTTCCCTGTCCTTTGGAATGGTAACAACACCTTCCAATTACTCCTCTGCAGTCCGCATTAGCTGCCTGCTGACTCCTTCTCCCCGTCATCGTTAATAAAGGTGACACTGCAGCTTGGCATGAGTGCAGGTCCGCCCCCCACCTGCCCCACTCTCCTCTCTCTTGGAGCAGAAGTTTCCCTAACCACAAAGCTCCTGGCTTTGACGCTTTCTTCCTGTACCCAGCTCTCATCTCTGTGTTCTAATCCACACTCCGTTAAAGAAAGATCAAGTAACACAATAAAAATGCCATCCAGAGAGCTGGCCTGGTGGCAGCCAGATATCAGATCAACTTACTACAACCCCATATCTATTAATTCTATCTAGAAAAGAAAAAAGATGTCACAGTTGTCTGGACTGATTTGTTTTTTCAACCCCCTGCTGACTCTTTCACCCTGGCAGGCCTGGAGAAATCCTACCAAAAGTCTAATCAAAGTTAAAGCTTAGAATTAGAGAGATAATGGGGAGGGTGCTCCTTGGGGGTCCTTGCAGCACAAGGGGAAAGCCATGGACCAGGGAGGTTAGGTGGTTTCCCCATGGTCACATAGCTGCTGTAAGTGGCTGAGCTGGTGCTAGAACACAGCTGTTCTGAGCACAGTGTTAGATCGACTGTACCATTCTCTACCAAGTCTCAATGCTGGCCCCTGACCTCCAAGATCCCTGCAAACAAAATGACTCTCCTTTTCCTATCTCAGCCAAGGGATTGCCCTGATATCTAGAATAAATGGACCTCCACTAATAATGAAGGCTGATGTTTGGCCTGCACATGCTTTATCTCCCTCACCACATAGGTTTCCAGATTTGGGGAAGAACAAGCCACTGAGCACTAATTTCACCTTTCAAAAAAAATGGAATGGGTGCCTCTATTACCACTATTCATCTCCACTTTGATTGATTATGTTCTGTGCCCAGCATCCCAAACTGGTTAAGAACATCAAATTAAAAACCAAACGATTGATCACTGAAGTCACTCTGCGTAATGAAAATCATCTGAATGCGCCTCAGGGCAGGAACAGGGTGGGATGTGGGAGGCTTTGCTTACAACACTTTGCTCTAAGATCCTCCAACTGGCAGTCCACAAGACTCAGTGCACAGAAATGCTCTGGTTGGCATGGTTTTTTGTTTTGTTTTTTTAACATTGGACTTGTGTGTCAACTATAGTGAAACAAAAAAACTAAAAAATAAAAACAAACACAAAAACATTTTGATTCTTTTTCAACATTTAAAAGACATACGCTATTCCATAAAGTTGTGACTTGGAAGATGCAGAGATACCACTCTGCATTCCCATATGGCAGCGCTGGGAGCTATCTCCTGGAGTGTACAGGGCCCATGGGCGCTGGATATGCACCTGCCAGGTACCCCAGGTCTGGCCTCCTTCTTGGGGGGCACACTTGCCTTAGCGGTGAAGTCCTCTGTCCTAGGAAAGCCCTCAGCCCCTGGCAAACCAGGACAACTGGCCCCTCCACCTAGTTCTTCTTTTACATACTTGCCTGGTCCCTGGGTGCATGTGCACATATGGCCTCTTCCCCATGGCCTCCTTCAAGCCCACATGCCTCCCCAGAATGATATTCAAGGCTGCCCAGCCTCTGAATTCTGCTTTTCCTCACTTCCCCCATCTATTCCAAACTTCTCTTCCTTCTCTTGGCATCTGAATAAGCTAAGGATGCCTTCTTTTACACAATTCCTTTTTTAAGACCTATGCAAGTGACATTCCCTCCTCTAGGAAGCCTTCTCTGATTCCACCTGATGCTCTTTTGTCCCAGGCAGAGCTAGGTACACCCTTCCTCTGCTACAATCATTCTTTCTCCTTTCATTGTATGCATCACCATTAACACAGCATCAAATGAGTAGACTCTGAGGGTGGCCTTCCTAAAGACACAGAGGGAGTCAGAATTGTGATAAAGTTTTAAAAAAAGGAAAAATTGTAAAACTTAATTTGAAGTCTCAGTATCTCTGTGAGTATTGTATGATTCAACAAAATGAAAACCGAAAACCATCCCGCAGGAACCTGTCCCTAATCCATGACAATATTTAGCATTCTACAGTCTAAGAACATGTGCGTCTCCTGAGCACTGACATCTAACTCTCTTTCTGCTTACAACATGGAATCCTAATCATATGTCTTCGTGTGTTCTCTGCTAGCTCTGGGGGTATTCAAGGTCAGGGACCTCCTTCCATATCGTGTATCTTCAATGCCTGGCTCACGGAAAGTGCTCACTAAATGGTCTTCCGAGTGGGTGAGTGAGTGAGTAAATCCCCATCCAAGCTACTGGGGGAAGTGTCTCATTTTCTGCGATTTTAAAGAAAAAACTTTCTTCTTAACTGTCCCAGCGCTCACAAGACCTCTGTTTCTTAGCTGATTGCCCTGAATCATATTATGAGCTAGAACAACTAATCTATGATTAGGGTCAAACCACCATTCTTTTGGACATTTATCATGAGATCATAAGATTACAAAGTGTTGGCAGCTTCAGGATCTTTTCTTATAAATAAAGAGAATTCCAGAAGTCCAACTTCCTACTGGACATTTCCCCTGGGACACCCCACTGGCAGCTCATCATAAACCTGCCAACATCATCCTTCCCTCTCGGGCCTCTGTCCCTGCTCCCTAAGTGTTTCTTCTTAGAATCGCCCTCAGCTCAAGACAACAGTCCAGCCATAGACCTTGATTCTGATCTCTCTACTTCTCTCTCCCTTTCCTCTCTCTCCTCTCTGTTCTTGTTCTCTCTCTCTCTCTCTCTCTCTCCTATAAATCACCTAGGCCTGGGGATTTAGAAAATTATATTGAATGTGTTTATTCTCTGCCCCCACTCTCACTGCCCTGATTGAAGCCACCATCATTGCCACCTGGCTTATTGCAACGACCTCCTAAGTGGACCCTGCCTCCAGCTCTGCCCCGTCTGATTTCCATATTGCAGTCAGAGTGTGTTCTTACTAAAATGGAAATGAGATTCTCACTCCTGCTTAAAATCTTCCATGGATCCAACTGACTCTGAGGATAAAAATCCAAACTTCTTAGGACAGGATGTAATTCCCTGCATGATCTGGTCCCTTCCCAACTTCATTTCTTCCACCCTTCCTACCTGCTCCTTTAAACACTACCACCAGGCCACACAGAATTCCTGTCCAACTCACTTAGCCAGGTCATATTCCTCTCATCTCTGACAGCCTGACACATGGTGTTTCCAGTCTCAACACGAGCGTGGACACGTGCGCGTGCGCGCGCACACACACACACACACACACACACAGCTTTAAACAATTTGCCTCTTCATGTCTATTGAACTTCAGGTTTCATATTTGAGATCACTCCCTCCACTAAGTGTTCTGGGAATCTCTCCCCCCATGCTGAATTGGGGGCCCTTCTCTGGGGTCTCATGCTCCCAGAATCATCACTTTGGTGGCTGGATCAGTTTTCAGGAGCCCTAACCTTATCTGCCTATCTCTGCTATAGGACTGTGAAGGCAGACACTAGGTTAGGATCCTATTTTCTTATCTCTTCGTCTACAATATAGTGCCTGGCACATAGTAGGTATGCAACAAATATTTGTCAATGAATGCCAAATGAGCTCAGATGGAAGAATAAAAGGGGCACAGGTACCTAAATGGCATGTACTAATTGGGGTCTGCTTTGAGGAGACACTCAGATTGTTAAAGGGCTCTCTTCTAATCAGATAGTTTCCTCAAGGGAAGTAGAATAAAGTCTGGTCTGTCATGATAAGTAACTTCCTCACTGTGTAATAGCTTGAGCCTGAGTGGGAAGGGCAACAGCTCTTAGAATCCTTGACATTCTTTCCAGCCTCATGTCCCATGGACACAGTAGGAAACTACACTGGGCCCAGAATTGGCAGACCTGGATCTCGACTCCTGTCCTTCCATTTGCTTCCTCTGTACCCCAGGGTAGGTTGCTTTCCCTCTCTGTCTTCACTTATAAAACAAGGGTATGGAACCCACTCCTTCTACTCTGAATGTGGGCACTTGTGGTCAGCCATAGCTGAATTTGCATCCTGATCGACCAAACTCCTAGCTGTGTAGGCCTCCGTAAGTAATGCAGACTTTGTGGAGCTGTTATATAGATTAAATATGATTCCATTCATAAGAGGATAATGCAGTGGTGCTTACAGAAAAGTATTCAATAAATGGTTACAATTAAGAGTGCAGGCGTGTCACGTGGTTAATTTTTTAATGGTTATAAGATAAAGCTACACAGAAATAGCTAAGATTTAAGCTCTTCAACACTGAATCATGTCAGTCCCCCCAAAAAAGATCGATTGTACATATTTGCAGCCCCCTGTATCTTTAAAATGAAGCATCCAATAAAACTGACATTATGTCACGATTAAGACAATAAATGTTAATTGTACTGAATCAAGCCACTAATTTTGCTCCTACCATAATGAGATTATATATTTCATTTTGGAATTTTAAAGCCCTTACAACTTCAAAGCATCATATGTCGCATGCTATTACTTCAAGATTGGCAGGATATTATTGTAAAGGAAAACTTCCCTGCCCTTGTGATGTCAGAGGATGTTCCCCAGGGCACCCCTCTCCACTCCCCTTCCCCCAGGTCTCATTTAGTTTCCAAGGTTCCAGTTGGCGGCAGAGCATGAAGATGCCTTTCCAATGAATAGCCTGTGTTCCTGGAATCCTTCTCTGGTACAGGACCCATGTGGGATCACTTTCACAGCTGGTCAGAACAAGGAGAGGCCTGAATCGTATCTAGTCCTAACTTTGCCATTGATGAGTTGGGTAATCTTGGGTTAGTAGCTTAACCTGTAGAGGCCCCAATTTCTACACTGTAAAATAATAAAGAGGCTTATGGCTCCAAATTCTGAAGGTCTATAATTGGTATCTGCAATTAGAGAGATTGCAGAAGTAGGTTCCTTCCTTTCTTGTTGTGTGGATGAGGCTGGGCTAGGAAGTTGTGGTTACCAAACTTTGCTGCACGTTAGAGTTACCTGGTACCAATTCCCCAGGCATCAGGACTTTTAATGCTCCCTAGGGAATTTCTGATGTGCAGCAAATTTTGGGAACCTCTGGTCTTAGGGAGTCCGTATAGCTCACTAGACCCAAATGAGGCAGGCTGCCCTGACTCCAGACTGGCCACTTGTCACAAATAAGCTACTCAATCCCTACAAACCTACTTTTCCTTACTTCTAAATTCATAAGGCTTTTGCAACCAATAAGTGAGATAATGCACAGGCACCTAGTGCTACTCAAAGCATGGTTCACCTGGGAACTCATTAGAAGTGAAGAATCTCAGGCCCCCATCCAGACTCGATGAATCAGAATCTCAAAAGATTCCCACGTAGATAGTTCTCAAATATTGAAGTTTGAGAAATGCTCCTCTAGCACTCAGTTAAATAAAATGTACTTTTTGTACCTTCTCAGCAGCCCTCCCCTTTCATTCATTAACCATTCATGAACACCTGCACAGCATGTGTGGGGCAGATTCTGGGCCCCTAGCACAGAGACTGGCATATAGCAGGGCTGCAACAGATGTTTGGCCATTTCATGAATGGATACCAAAGGAATTGGACGTGCTTCCTACTCTCCAGGAAGCTCATGGTCCATGAGGAAAATTAAGACATGCACTCGCATACCTGGGACAGAGTAACAGTTATGAACGATGAAGTCTCCCCTTTATTTGTATACTTGAGACATGGCAGATACAATGCTAAGCGATTTACATACACCATCTCTTTGAATTCTTACAACAACTGTGAGGATAAATACTATTATCTTCTGCCTTTTACAAATGAGGGAGCTTTGGCATAGAGAAGAAGAGTAGCTTGTCCGAAGCTACCCCCAACTAGTAGGTGGTACTGATGAGATCTGAAGCCAGGGCAGCCCCAGCCTGATCACTCTGTAGTACTGCCACTGTAAGATGAAGCACTAGAGACAATTTCTGGCTTAATGACTTTGAGTATGGCCCGTACAAGGGCAGCCCCATCCCCAGGTGCCACGGGAGGTGCAGCAGGAGGCCCTGCAGGCAGAGATGCTGCCAGGTTTCTATCGCAGCAGAAGCACTGGCCAGAGGGCTGAGAGCTCCCGCAGGCTGCTTGTCGGACACAGTCCACCACATCTAGCTGTTCCTGTCCCTTGGCCTCTCTCCTGCCACTTGGATATTTTACTTGCAAATACATTTGGCAGTTGATGCCAGCCTTCTCAATGACAAGTCCAGGGAACAGAAAGAAAACTCCTTGTCAGAGCTTGGGTATAAAAGCAAAGAAATTCTGAAAATCACATGAGGAGGTGCAGAGGTGAGGGGTCCCCAAGCAGGGGTCCTGAGCTCTAGGCTCAGGAGAGGTTGTGAAAAAGGAGAGGTTTGTGATCACCAGGGATAAAGGGTCTAACATAATTCCTCTGAGTCTTCCTTACCAAATAGAAGAGTTCCCAGAAATCTGCATCTAAGTCATGTTTGGCATAGTAATTAATTGAAATATTTATTTGCGCTTCAACCTTCCCATAATTCCCCTTCCCTTCTCCCCCTTCTCCCTGCCACTTCCATAAGGGTAGCCAGGAATTTTGTTCCCTCTCCTTGGAGGAGTGTTCTCAGTATGAACCAGCAGCATGCACATCCGCAGGCCCCACCCCGGACCTGCCAAATCAGAACCTCGAGAGCAGGCCCAGTGATCTCTGTTTAACAATCCTTCTAAGGGGCTCTGATGGGCCTTGGAGAGCTTTGAGGGCAAAGCAGCTTCAGTGGGCAATGGAGGCCAGGAATAAGGAAGGGGGCACAAGAAACAGAAAGAGACAAGAAGGCAGAAACTGAGGGGGGGGTGGGAAAGGGGGAAAAGAGACTCCCAAGACTAGCAGAGGGGTGGCCGGTTGAGGCTCTAAGTATCATAGATCAGTAACTCCTCCATGCCTGAGGGGACTCTGCCTCTGGGTTGGCCCCAGCAGTACTGAACCAGTAAAACCTTCATCCTAAGAGACATGCATGATCATATAATGGTTAACTCAGCAGTGCCCAGGGTGTACCTAAGACCAGAGGAATCTCCAGGAGTGCACAGCTGGGCATTAGACCCCAGGGACTTCTCTAGAACCTTCTGGGTCAGGAGGAGGAAGCAGAGATGGAGTCTGTGAATGCTGGCTGAGTTAGGCCAGGGCTCCTCCAGGGGAGATTTAATTTCATTTAGAGAAAGTCAGGGATTTGTCATCTTGTGCCTCACAACAGTTCATGGACGTAAATTTGTACCCACTACACCTGGATGACTTTCAAGAGGCACTTTTCCAAGAACATTCTTGGCCCTTCCCAGACTTTCTTTAGGCAAAGGCAACAGTGCCTTATGAACACAGAACACAGGGGTGGGGTGCTTTAATTCCCAGTACAGATGTTCCGGGGGCATCCAGTGGGAACACAGGCTGTGACCACAGAGACAGCCCAAAGGGCCACTTCTGTCCTTCTCATTTCTAAGGAAGAGAAAGAGCAGTTTCTCCAGACCAAATCTGGCCAATGTCCCTCCCATTACTTGGCTTCTTCTTGGTGAATAGTTTTTCTCCAGAGCCTCATTTTAACCATCAAAACATCAACTCTCATGATCTTGGGTTTAGTCCAGCTGGAGCTGAAGGGCTAACATCCTTCCACCTCCTAACCCATACCTGGCTGGGAGATGGTTGCAGAGCACCATGCAGGCAGGTACAGGTGCCAAAACTTTCTCTGCTCTGGGCAATAAGAATTCTATCTCACCATGAGTCTGGCCTCACTGTCCTATCTCTTCACTCTGACTTCTACCTTAATGTCCACCATCTACCATCTCATCAGGTAGTGCTTTTCTTCTCCTTTCAACTCCCAACCCTACTTCTTTCTCTGTCTAATGATTTTTAAAAAGCATTTCCCATCTTTAATGGCAATATTTTCTAATATGTCATCTTAAGCCATAGGCATTAAGTTCCTGGAAGTCAAGGATCATGTCCTACGTACATTTTGTATTGTACCCACTCCAGTCTGACACAAGTTAGGTTTCCAGTGAATATTTATAGAGCAACTCTGTAGACACCATCTATTTGATAACTCCAGATGAACATTTTGCAGGTCTCCTAAACTCAAGATGCTTCATTTAAATTCTTGATCTTTACCTTGTCACTTAACTTCAAATCTAATCCTTTTCCTGATAGAGGTAATGGCACCTCTGTCATCGCAGTTGCCTATATAGAAAGCTTCAGGCATTTTTGAGACTTTAATTTCCTGGCCATATCTACCTGTTGACCAAGTTCTTTCCAGTTCTGTGTACAAAATATGGCTGGACTTTCTCCATTTCTCTCTATTCCAGTTCAATCCACCACCATATCTCCCTAGCACTACAGCAATAACCTCCTAACTACTATCTGATTCCAATCTTGTTTTCTCCCCTTCAGGGAACAACCAGAGTTGAGTTTTTAAAAAATCTAAGGGGCACCTGGATGGTTCAGTCTGTTGAACATCTGACTTTGGCTCAGGTTCATGGGTTTGAGTCCCACACTGGGCTCTGTGCTCAGAGCCTGGAGCCTCCTTCCTATTCTGTGTCTCCTTCTCTCTCTCTGCCCCTCCCCCATTCACACACTATCTCTCTCTCTCTCTCAAAAATAAATAAATGTAAAAAAATTTTTTGAGTCTCATTATTCATCTCTCTACTTGGTCACAATTAAACCTAAAGTCTTTCCTTCGGTTTCATCTCCCACCACTCTGTTCAAACACACTGTCTTTCTCTAAGTTTAGAGAAAGTTAGCTGGTTCTAATAGTTTCCTCATTTTATGCTTCCTATGAAAACTTTATATCTTTCTTTCTTAGCAATTGTCACAATTCTTAACTAGATATTTATTTATGCATTGATATGTTTAGTGTTTGTTTCCTTTCCTAGGTGAAGCTCCTCAAGGGCAGGGACAATGTCTGCCTCGTTCACCAATGTCTTCCTAGCATGTAACACAGTGCCTGAATATAAGAAGTACATAATTAATGTTTTTTAATGAACACATGTTTAAATTCTAAACATTATGTTCAGCATGCTATGCTTATTCTTGCTCAGTTATTAGAGTTGATTAGCTAGCAAAAGTGAGACATTCCCCTGATGTAAGGTGAGATTAGGCAATTCAATTTAATTCTGTTCAGTGCAGTTCAAGTCATTTCAGTTACATTCAGTTCACTTTAATTTAATTCAACAAGTCTTGATAGGTATCAAGAAATCTGACAGCTTTTATGCTAGGGTGTGGAGAAATCAGTGATAAAATCATCCATCTCCTGCCCTCAGGAGGCTCTCCATTTATAACTCCTCATATTATTCCCAATGACAATTGTAGGACATATGACTAACTTATCTATTCTCATTAAACTGCAAGTATACAACTGGTTGACCTAAACTGGACCTCACTGCCATCACTCACTAATGTAATGTATTGGAGTGTCTGATAACAATTACAGAGATTTAAATATTGCACAAGACCAGTGGAGGTGAATAATGAGATGGTGATGAAAAATGTTGAATACAATGACTCACCCTCCATTATTGGTCCTCTCTAGTGACAGGAATTCTACAATCCATATTGAAAACCTATCCTAGGAGCTCATGTCCCTTTCCAACTGATAATTTCTCCCTTTCATTCTGTTCCATCTTAAATATATGAGATCTTAGCCTACTCACTTCCCCTAAGACGTGAGGTGAATAAGAGATGAAAACATAAGACATATTACTGATGTCCTGAAGTGAGATTATCTACTACAAGAATCAGAAGCAGTGACTTTCAGGTACCACCACTGAGCATATGTAAATACCTGGAGATCTGGCACTGAGTCCTCTAGCAGCTAAGGCAGAAGAAAAAGGAAAGATATCAATTTACACAGTTTTGCCTTCCAGACATGGAAAAGCAAGAACAGCTTTCTGTAGAAACTACATTATTTTCTCTATAAATTTCTCTATAACTATATACTGGTAGAAATTTATCATGAATCCTTATAAAAGGACTTAAACATCAAGTCAGAGGATCTCAGAACTGGAAGGCCTCTTTAAGGCCAACAGTCATCCTCACCATGATGCCCTCTGCTGCATCCCCAATAAAAGATTCAGTCAGTGACCTCTGCTTTAATAGCTCAAGAAAGAGAGAAAGGCCCACCTAATCAGGAATTCCCTTTTCCTGTACATAGAATTTTTAGAAAGTTCTCGCTCATATTGGACCATATATGCAGTCCTTGTGATATTCTTTGTACTAGCAAGACATTGAAATAATTCTGTTTTGGGAGAAGATTCCCCTAACGTATTCCGAGAAGTTTATGCTTCTCATACGCACCCACTGCTGCTCACTAGAATATTCTGCAATGGCATCTAAATTTGCATATGTTGTTTCTGCCCTGTCCTTAGCTTAAATACTTTGGAAGTCAGTAATTTATTACTGGAATCTATTTGATCTCGATTCTGGGAACCTGTGTCATTCCTTACCAAATCTACCATGAGCTGGTCATGCTGATAAAACACAATCATTTGAGGGACACAAAGCATACTATATATTTTTTTTCCTACCTTTTAAGTATTTTTGGCAAAAGAGAGAAGTGTGAAAAGGTGAGAGCCCTTTACCCTGAGTCAATTATGAGGGTGACTGGGTGGCTGATAAATGACAGCCACTTCTGCGTGAATAGTCTATTGCTGGGCATTGCTGGCACACCAGCTTTTTTTTCCTGGCCTTAGAACTTATTTAACAATCTTTAAGAGAATTCTGTGCCTAATATTGAATTTTAAAATGTGACGTTGTTCATATAAAATGAATATTTAAACCACATGCTGCAAATTCATACCCCCCAAAAGGGAAAAAATATCCCCTTTACCCTCTCTTTTAACAATAAAAAGGACTGGGGGTGCTAAAAGAAACAGCTACACTGGATGTGTATGGAGAGCTATAAATTAAATGTGTACACCAGGATTTCAACAAAAGAACCTTCCCACACCATCAGCGCTGTTATTTGAAAGATGGGGTTTTTGGACTTTCTGTTTGCCCTGCTCTTCTTGTTTGCCCACCTCTGGGGCTTTTCATTGCCCTTAGAAATCCAAACTTAATTCATTCATCCACTGATGGACACTTAGGCTCTCAAGAAGATGTGGTTTATCTATACCATGGAATACTACATGGCAATGAGAAATAATGAAATCTGGCCATGTGTAGCAACATGGATGGACCTTGAGGGTGTTATGCTGAGCGAAATAAGTCAGGCAGAGAAGGACAGCTACCATATGTTTGCACGTATAGGAGGATTAGGAGGAACTTAACAGAGGACGATGGAGGAGAAGAAGGGGGAAAATAGTGGGGGAGAGGGAGGGAGGCAAACCATGAGAGACTCTTGAATACTGAGAACAAACTGAGGACTGATGGATGTGGGGGGGAGGGGGGGATGGGCATGGAGGAGGGCACTTGTGAGGATGAGCACGGGGTGTTATATGGAAACCAACTTGACAATAAACTATTTAAAAAAAGAAATCCAAACTTAGATGGGGAAGGAAGGCAAAGATGGTGTCTAACAATCTTGGAATCTCCTAATTAACAATAGACAACAGATATGAGCATGGTAGTTTCCTTTTCCCGCAAAGCAAAGCTTCTAGATTATTTGTGTGTCCCTTTCGTCAGGATTCCTTCTCTATCATAAGGGCAGATAATCAAGTTGACTAAAGACTGTGCTTTGTTCATGTATGTGCATGTGTGGATATCACATTTCCCGTACACACATCCACTCACTCTGTTCAGGGAGAATATCCACCAGGTGAATTTTAAACGTGTCTGCACTGCTGTAGTTTTCAAGAGCACGGTGCAGAGGCGGATCAGTTGAGGTGAGCTGGCAGGGAGGGCCTCTCCTGGCACAGTGCTCGCTCAAGGTAGACTTTGCAGTAAAAACCGCCCCCTTCTGCTGGTAAGCTCAGTGTGTCTTTGTAAGCAGGCTTGTTTAAGGAAATAATAAATGCCTACAAGCAGGGGGTGTTAAGGGGGTGAGGAACAGCAACAGTAACTGGAACTCAACCAATCCTAGAGCTAACAGGGTCATGAACAGATTAGAAATCTGAGAAGATCAAACTCTTCACCCCATAAAACCAGGTCACACTGGAAAAGGACCCAGGAAATCTTGAGAATGAATTGAATCCATTTTTCTACCTTTGAGAAAGACTGCATTTGCTCTCTTCTTTGCCAGAGTCTGGAAAATCCAGAAGGATTCCCAAGTGTTCCTGAGCCTTCCTAGTGCATTGCCTCTGGTGTTCCATTAATAGAAATGAAGTTCTGATGTTTCCATTCACTGACTGTTCAGCAGTGGAAAGAGGTCCAGTTCCATCTGTGACCTTATACCTCTGAGCCTCAGTTTTCCCATCTGTTCAGTGGGGACGGTTATACCCCTTAGAGGGCTATGAAAAGGACAAAATAAATATTACACTAAAGTAATAATAACAGCTAACACTGGTTGAGTCCTTATTATATGTTAGGCAATGTGTTATGTGTTTTCTATCTCTTTTCTCATTTAATTAACCTCACAACAATCCTACGAGGTAGAAACTCTTACTATGTCCATGATATGGACATAGAAACTGGGAATCAGAGCACTTAAGTAACTGGCTGAAAGTCACACAGCCAACTAGTACTGATGGTGCCCATTTTCACTCATTCATTTATTCACCACCATTTATTGAGTGCTTGCTACACACCAGACACTGAGAAGCAAAACTCCATGCAGTCCCTGCCTTCAAGGCTCTTATAGTTTTGCTACTGGAATGCACCAAGTACAGATTAAATGAAGGTAGAATAGAATTCCAAATTCTACTCAGTGGGCCCCAGATCGAACCCTCTGGGACAAGCCTTGCCTGGTGCCAGTGATCAAAACATGCTTAGGGAGATCATCCAGGGACAGAAACCAGGCATATTGGCCACGGTGGCAGAAAGGTCTTGTGAGTTTCTTTGTGTGAAGCATTCCCAGAGTTACAGTCTGAAAGAACTCTTGAGAATGAATTGAATCCATTTCTCTACCTCTGAGAAAGACTGCATTTGCTTTCTTCTTTATCAGAGAGATTTAGCCAGGGAAACTCACTTTAAAAACCTGGTTAAACAGAGTCTGTATTTACAAACAGGTGAATTTAAGGGCATCCCAGTGCCATTAAATAGTGAGCACTCCTGGTGCATTTTAAATGGGATTGATTCAATGCATTTTTTTAGCACACAGCTTTTCAGGAATACAAAATATACATACCTATGCCCAGCATCTTAAGGCTTCCCAAAGGTAGATGATGCTTTTCTCCTTGTTTGCCTACATGCTTATACCTCTTAAAGCATTTGCATAGAAGTCCTTCCTTAAATGTAACTGGCATCCTACCTGAGATACTGAAGGTAACCTCCATGCTTTTTCTAATACAACCAGACAGGGGGACTTGGGGAAAGAAGATGGACTGGCATTGCATTGAGGACTCCTGTGAGATCTAGGGCAGTCTCTTGGATTAGTAACATTCTTATGGTTGAACCATTTCCCTAATTCTGTTCTAGCTGTTCTCAGACATGCAGTCCAGCTCTGAAAATCTGTTTCTTTGAGAGGCATATGCAGCATCTGTCATTTTTGCCATACAGCATAGCACTTATTCATCCAGGATGCATCACAGATGTTATTAAGTCCTGCCCTCGTAGGACAGAGGAGGAAGGTGAGGCTTTGGGAACTTGGCCAAGAATGTGCAGCAAATTTGTGGCAAAACTGGGAAGATCATCCAGACTCGAGACCACAACCCAGTGCCCTGCCCTTTGAAGATCTGAGGCCTTCCCACCCTCACCTAACTCTTTGTCTACCCAAGGTCCAAAACAGTGTCTTGTTCTTTCTTAGGACCCCCATGGCCAAGGAATAGGCACATTAGTTGCCTAAGGCACATCACCCTTGCTTTGACTTGAGCAGTCAAGACCTGGCAAGAGCACCTTGGCCATGAAACATGAAGAGCCTCTGTACAGTACCTGTTTATAAATACACTGTTTGTAAGTATACTTTATTTAACCAGGTTTTTACAACAAGTCCTCTGGCTGAATCTGTCTATTGAAGAGGCGTATAAATGCAGTCTCCCCTCCTTCCTTCTTTACATGCTTATTGAATATGCTCAGTGCAGTGTTGGAGCCCAGAGCCCTCCTACTGGAAAGAAATGCCCATTACTCTCTGTGCATGCCCTGGCACAGTCCAGATGACCTTCTGGCCCCAGTGGTTCTGAGCAGGGGCATTTCCCCTTCTTCTCCTCCTGGGCCACTTTGAGTTCTAAGAAAATGGAGAGGCCTGGCATTCTCACCTCCTCTGGGAATGACTGTGCAGCTCCCCAGCTGTCCATCATTCCTGAATCTCTGCAAGGCTCAGAAAGGTACAAAAGTGCTTAGCTCTACCCAGGTTTCTTCTCAGTTGGTGGGGGCCTATAGTCACCCTTCCACTCCCTCGAGCTCCTCTCTTAGAGATTTGTCAGTCACAGGAGGCACTGTCTACATTTGATTTCTAATGCCTCTGCTAAGGGCATCTGTTTTTCTTTAAAATTTTTTTAAAATGTCTATTTATTTTTAAGAGAGACAGACAGGCAGAGCATGAGCGGGGGAGGGGCACAGAGAGAGGGAGACACACAAACCGCAACAGGCTCCAGGCTCTGGGATGGCAGCACAGAGCCTGACGCAGGGCTCGAACTCACAAACTGCGAGATCATGACCTGAGCTAAACTTGGACAGTTAACCAACTGAGCCAGGTGCCCTGCCCCTGCTAAGTTTAACACCTGGAGAAAATCCCTGCTCATATTCCATGAACACTTCCCTAGCTGGTGGTTCAAGTCACTACTGATTTAGTCATTGGGTTTCATACATGTACAGCCCATGTAGACCCATCAGAACTTTTCCAGGCATCAGTGATCTTGACCACTCATGTAGTCACTTCCCTTGACCTTGGGGGACAACTCTTGAAGATTTCTTAAAAAAACAAGGACTCTGCATTTGGGGAATCAACTGTCTTTTGGGAAAGTCACTCCTCTCCTTGGACCTCAGTTTTCCCATTAATAAAATGGGAGAATAGGTGTGGATGAGCCCATGAATCCTTTCTGTGGCCAAGGGCCATCTGACTGCTGAGCTACAGTTGTGAGCAGAGAGGTTAGAAGGGTCTTGCTGGCCACCAGTTGACCGCTTGTCATAATTACCTTGACTGAGGCCTGAAAAAAATATTTTCTGCTTCAAAATATAAAAATAAAATTACAAATCAAAATGAGAAAGTGTTTAATTAAATGTCTACACATTAGGTAAATGCCATTAATTGTTAAATTTGGTTTTCATAAAAAATGTCATTATATTTAAAAACAATTTGTTCCCTAGGATTTCTCACTTTGAGAGAATTTTAAAATATGCCTGGTGATTGCTAAGGGCTAATAGCCATGAGTTACTCACAGCCGAATGCTTTCAACAGCCAAATCATAAAGAAATCCCTTTTAATATTTCACAGCAAAAAAAAAAAATTATGAATGTGGAATGTGGGTAACTTCCAATGTGTTTGAGAAGATGTGAAGTAAAATCTCCAAAATATAAGAATGCCTAGAGCCTTTGGAAATCTTAACACTGTACTAGTACTATACCAAGGGTGTATCATCCAAGAACTAATATTTATTAAGCACTTGCTCTATGCCAGCCTCACTTTCTGAGCCTTTCACATACATTAGCTCATTTAATTCTTAAGGCCATCTTTGAGTTAGGTACTGTGCCCACATTATAGGTGAGGAGACTGACGCAGAGGAAAGTAGTAACTTTCCCAAGGACATCGGTTAGTTACCAGCACAGCTCAGGCAGGACACCACTGTTCCAGGCTCACACTCAGAGCCACTCTACTGTACCAGATGCCTGGTGACCCTGGGTGTTTCCTGAGGAGGAAACAAATGCTGGCAGTGTGAGAAGGAAGGGATGTACAGCTCTACAAATTAGGAGTACAATTTATGTGGCATCAAAA
Source organism: Hyaena hyaena (assembly GCF_003009895.1). NCBI lineage: Eukaryota > Metazoa > Chordata > Mammalia > Carnivora > Hyaenidae > Hyaena > Hyaena hyaena. The sequence continues at coordinate 473,216 of NW_024080734.1, read as the reverse complement.
GACTCCATTCCTCGCTCAGCCCAGCTGTTTGCTGCTGCCTCCCCTGTGGTGTTTTTCCGCCCTCAACATCTCCTCTCCAGCTCACTCTCAGCCCCACCACATGCTATTAGTAACACAAAAAATAAGCTTTCTTGAAAAGAGCTGATACCCATTGACAGCTCCATCACCATTTTATACAGTACTTTATCTCATTCAACCCACACAACAAACCTCATCTTATGAACAAGGAATTTGGAGTTTAGAGACTTGAAATAATTTGCCTGTGGTCACATAGCTCTCAGAGGCAATGGGACCTACACTCTGGTCTTATTCTAAGGCCTAAACTCTCTTTTATAATAGGAATATATATGTTTTCTTTAAGCAAGTCCATTGATAAGTATCGTGAATAAAAAATGAAGCCCTCCTTTTCCCACAACCAATCTACTCCTCTCTTTCTCTGATCCTCTCTCCTTATGTGTCCACTGTTAATAGTTTGGTAGCCATCCTTCCAGACTTTTGCTGTATGTTTAAATATCTCCTTAGACATCTATCCATTTACCCATTCCTTCCTCACTTATTTATTCTGGCTTCACTCTCTGCATGTGGCAACTCCCAAGATGGAAAAGGCAATAGCAATGCCTTAATAAGTGTGTCAAAATTGCAAGGGAAAGGCTGACCAGAGCCCTCATATATAACCATGGGATGAGGAAAAGCTTGTCGCCTTGCCCCTTTGCAAAGTTTCTTGGGCTAATACACCACTCTTGTCTACTCCTGCATGGTCTCATGTGCTGAAATAGCACACTACCTTCTCAGCCCAGGAGGTCTCTGGGCTCAGCTGGCTCAGATCCCGCCTGTGGGGATCTTTGAGAAGAACAAGGCATCTGCATTAGACTTCTGGTAAAAATCTGACTCACTGCTGCTTCTCTGTACTTGGCTTAAAGGGGAATCATAATCAGAATTATCCAGAAGAGAGAATCAGGCAATAGACTGAGTTACGTGGGGACAGGCTCATGCTACATTGATTTCTGCATACTCAGTGCCAACAGAGCATTAAGTACACAGTAGGTACTCAATAAATTGTCAAATGAGTAAGTCAGGAGAATAAGAACAGGGTCTCTTCCCAGTGTTGTATGCAGAAAAGCTCTGTGACAGTGAATTTTTTATTTGAAAAAATGACAGAGTTTTAGGCCTCTGGTGGATTGTTTTTCCTTTTATTTTCATAGTCACAGTTCAGGGACAAAGAAAAGCTTCTATCTCTCTGAAATAGTAGGAGATACCCATGGGGTTTGGGTAGCTTAAACTACAAGGCTCTCTTTCACATGTTGTAAGGATAGGAATATTTAACAATGAGATCGACAATGTCATCTGTGCAGAAGAGGTGACTTCCTGGCTGAGAGATCCTCAAGATAACATTGTGCCTAAGAGTGGGCTGTCTGTGAGTTCAGGGCTCTGGTTCTGGTGCCTGCTTCTTGGCTGTGTGATCTCAGACAACGTACTGAACTTTTCTGTGTCTTAGTTTCATCATCTGTAAAATGGTTATAATAATAGCACTTGCCTCATTCAGCGTATGGACGAGCTCAGTGTTTGGTGTATATACGTGTGTGTGTGTGTGTGTGTGCGTGTGTGTGTGTATGTGTGTGTGTGAGATAGTCTGAAACTTCATCATCATGCTATTCTTAATATCCAAGAACTTGATTTCTATTGACAACTATCTGTTGAATGACTGATCAGTGTGCTGTACTGAGCAGGGTGAGATGCTGAAGTGGGTGTTCCACCGAAGCCATCTCTGAGTCCCCAGTGTCGAGCAGATGGCACATAGCAGCCTTTGTAGGTGAGTTAGCCAGATGTTTCCAATTCAGAAGCCTAAGTGGGGGAGGGGGAAGGAGCTCTAAACTTTTATCCATAACATCTGGATTCAGGTCCCAAATCTGTCATTTATCATCTTACGTGGAAGCATTAAGAAATCCTCTCTATATGAAGCCACATCACAGCTTTAGAAGGAATGTTCATGGAATAAACAAGAGACTTAAAGAATGTGATCCAGAAGGTCCTCTAATTCTGTCCATGCTAGGGGTAGTAAAGCCCAAAGTCTTCCCACTTTTTATAAAGAAGCGAGTGTAATAGGGGAACCTGGGTGGCTCAGTAGGTTGAGCATCCGACCTTGGTTCAGGTCATGATCTCATGGTTCGTGAGGTCAAGCCCCACATCAGGCTCCCTGCTTTCAGCACAGAGCCTGCTTCAGATCATCTGTCCCTCTCTCTCTGTCCCTCCCCTGCTCACGCTCTTGCTTACAAAACTGAATAAACATTAAAAAAAGAAGAGGGTAAAATAAACACTCCCCCTTCCTCTTATTTCTACTCTGTCCCTGCAAGAGTCATGATAAATGAGAGCATCTCGGGAGACAAGAGGGAATGGTTAGGACTATAGTCATCTAAAGCAGGCAGACCTCATGTCTGGCAGGCCCAGTCAAGCCAGGTAGTCTGACTTCTCAGCAGCTTGAAATCTCGATGATTACATGAAACCTCCTAAATTTCATATGTTTCCCTCTACCTCAGAATTAATTTTATAACTTTGAGTGGGCCAGCACCATGAGGGACAATCCAAGCAGTGTGTGCCAGTCACCCCACAGGCTGTGTTTGACCTTCAGTCCAGTCTAGTTCAGTCGGCGGAGCCTATAAAGCCAGGCCCTGAAGCTCAGATGCCACAAGAAGCCTGCCTACACTGGTGGTTAGTCATACAGAGGCAGGGACGGGATCTGATTCCGATACTCCAGCCAATCACGAGAGATAAAACAATGCTGTGAGAGATTGTCACTCTTATAGGGAATAATGACAAAGTGCCCCATAAAACACAAGACAAAATAGTTCCTTGGTGAAAATAGCACACCCGAGGTTTTCTGTCATTTGGAAAACCCACAGCAAAATCCAGGGCAAAAACCAAAACCAAAATAGAAACATATAACCCTCAGTGAACGATTCCTCTGCCTTAAGACAGAGCTATATCATGTGACCCCCAAACTCAAGCCTCTCAATCCTGGCCACGGAGCGATCTCCACTCCTGTTTACCCAGATTTGTCTTCTGAAAGCTTCTGTTGTTTGAAAGTCTGAAAAGGCCGTTGTGCTGAGATCATACCAATATTTATTGAGCTCTTAGTACATGCCAGATGTCGCCAAAGCTCTTTGCATATGTCAGTGCACTTAATCCTCAAAACCCTGTGAGGAGGGCTTACTTGTTCCCCTATGAGGAAATTGAGGCCCAGAAAGGTTAATAACATCCCCCAAAGGCTCAGAGCTAGAAAAAAGCAGCTCTGGGGTTTGAATCCAGACAGGCTGGCTCCAAAATTCAAGCTTTTAGCTACCACCCATAATGGTTCCTGCTTAATCTTATGATACCAGAACACACAGAGGGCAAGGATGCCCCCGTCTACTGAGAAGACAGACTACAAGATTTAGTTTGCCTGTAGCCTGAGCATTCTTCAGAACAGAGGGTATAAGATCCCCTATTGAGCAGTATCTATGGTCCCTGAAGGGCCAGACCTTCCTACCTTGTGACTTTTATTTTGCCTAGTGAATGTGAATTCTGCCAGAGGACAGTCTAAACCAGGATTCACTCTAAAAGAAAATTGAAAAAGGAGGGCAACTTGCTAACTGATAGGAGGATGTACGTATGTTCAAGTTTATTTGCATTCCTCACTTCAGAAATGAGACGTCTAGCTGTTTTATCAAGAAGTCTTAAATGACAGGGTGATATCCTGCTCTATCGGCTCCTTTAATTAAATGAACTCTGAAAAGTTACACCTCTGTGTACACTCAGAAACTCCCCTACCCTGGTCCCTTTTGATCTCTGTAATTTATTTTAAAGATCACATTGAACATGTTATTTGCTCTGGGGGCTTGGCCCAAAGAAATCAAATTCTAACCTGATCATAGCATTCCATTCCATGTCACTCCAGTCATTAAAAAGCTGCCACACTCCCCACCCCTAGTTACCACTGCCTGTGAATCACGTATAAATTCAGTCTGGAGTTTCAGGCTCCAGACACCTTTCCAAGTTATTTTCCACTTTTCATTGACTGATTCTCCTGCCCTTAAATTAAGCTGGGCTACTGGTCGTTATCTCTTTTGAGGAATATTTAAAAAACCATCCCTTCGTGCAGCATGATTACAGGTGGAATAAATTCTCTCCTTTTGTGTGTCTCCCTGAGGCTTCCCAGCATCTGTATCTATAATTCTGTCCATGCTGGAATCTGCTTTGTCTTGATCTCCCTCTTGAGAAGTACAAGCAACTGGAGGGCAAAAAATTATACCTTCAGTGATTCCTTGTCACATTTTACACATAGTAGGTATTCAGCAAATGTTTCTAAAATTGAATTAATCATCTGGGGAACTGATGCATGAATGGAATAGTCTTGGATTTTATGTTTACATTCAAGACAATCCTGAGGGAACCCTACCCCTGAGCTATACACTTCTATCCACATGTTCTGATTTTCACTGAATAGCAATTCTTCCTGTTGGGGAACACAGTTCTAAGTAGAAAGGGCACTCAGTGGCTTCTCTTACACCTCTGGAATTGAATGAACGTGAAAACAGTATGGAGATATTCTTTTAATTTGGTAGCTTAACAAATCCTTATATTGCCTGCCTTATGTTGAACAGTGCTTTGGCATGTGGGAGACACAAAGAAGTAACCAGGTGCTGATCATTGGGGAGCTCCTGGTCAGCACAGGAAACAAATCACTCTGAAGGTCTGGTCCTGAGTGAGTGGCCAAAATTATCTGTGGAAGGAAGGCATAAGGTAGGGGAGGAGGGATGGAGGGACAGAGAGAAAGAGAGATCGAGAAATAATACATAAGGGAAGCCTGGGTAGTTCAGTCAGTTAAGCCTCTGACTCTTGATTTCAGCTCAGATCATGATCTCATAGTTGGTGAGAGACAGCACAGAGTCTGCTTGGGATTCTCTCTCTCTCTCCCTCCCTCTCTCTCAAAATAAATAAACTTAAAAAAATATATGAATGTACATGTGTCTATCTTTGTGTGTGTGTGTGTGTGTGTGTATGATAGATGGTAGATAGAGAGATAATGTAGATCATGGATGGGTGGATATGAAAAAATAGAAAAATGTGAAAAAAATCATTTTCTTCCTCTCCATCCTGTCTCTCTCTGTAACATTATCCTTTTTTTAGGTTCTCTATAGCACTTATCACAATATTAAATTAATTTATGCACATGTTTGTTACCCTTTATTTTTAAAAAAAACTATTCAGAATCCCTCTATCACATATTCCCCAGAACCCAGGCCATAACAGACAAACAGCTATTTGTTTAGGTGAATGAATAATAGGAGCTGTCAGGTAGAATTTTCACACCTAGAGTTTGAACCAGAAAGTAAGGCAGGTGTGCTATCCAGTGGTGGCCCACTTCTCTTGGTGCCTTACAAGAGGAACCCTCTGGGTCCCCTGAGAATGGGGTCAGTCCCAGGGGGAAAGGTCTGGGGGAACAAAAATGCCATCTGTTGATCTTGCTTATAGCAATTGCAAAGACCACCCCCATCCCCACCAGGGCATAGCTTTTCATAATGCTCCTGGTGTGGCATTTATTTTTTATTTATGAAATGCTTGTGTGCTCACGCCAACCTAGCAGGCACTATGACACAGAAGGACCCATTCCTGTTCCTCTCTGCCAGATAACAGGCAATAAGAAGAACAATGAATGCATGCTGAAAGCTGGCCATTCCATCTCCCACAAAACAACTGCACTTATTGTTACAGTTTCATCATAGTTGGAAATCTTCAGCTCCAGTTTTAGAGGGAGAAAATAAGAAATAATGAAACAAAAAGGAGGCAGTTTAATATGGAGGGTCAGATAGGACCAGGTTCCAGGGAAGACAGACCTGAATCCTAAACAGGACAATCATGAATTAGTTGAGTGGCCTTAGGCACTCAAGGATCTGTCCTATCTGTAAAAAGGGGCTAATTAAGTCTACCTTGGAGGGTGGTGGTGAAGATAATGGATGAGAAAGTGTGTAGACCAGTGTCTGGCACTTAGCCCGGGCACCATCAATGAATGCCAGTGCCCTCCTTGTTCCCCTTAGAAAATGCTCCATCTTATTCCAAGATACACCTCCTCTTCCTAATCATGGCCCCATTCATTAATTCAAGTGGGTTCACAGTGACTATACTGTGTAGTGTGCCAGTTCAAAGTACAGGGTCTGCTAGCAGACTTCCCAGGTTCAAATCATGGCTCTGTCACTCATTTGGTGTGTGACCTTGGAAGTCTGAACTTCAGGTCCTGCAGTTCTACATGGGAACAATTAAAGGAACTCAGTAGAGCTGTGTGAGAATGAAGTGGATGTTGCATATAAGACATCAGAACTGTACCAAGAACACCAAAAATGCTCTAGTATTAGTCTACTCAGTACTCTACTTTGCACCCTCTGAGCTTCGTTCTGCCCCTCCAATATGGCTGAACTCCTTCCTGACTCAGGGCCTTTGCCTATGCTGTTCCTTCTGCCGGGAACACTGTGCCCCCAGAGCTCTGCACAGCTGGATGCATCTCAATATATAGGTCTCAGCCCAAAGACCTTCTCCACAGTGAGATCTGTGGTGCTCACTCAATCTCTATTAGCTTCCCTCAAGTATGACATTGTCTATGAGGAACTCCTATTGTGTGATTTTCAGAACACTCAGTATCACCTGAAATTATTTTTCCACTTTGTTTTGCTCATTTATTATCTCTCCCTACCCCACTAGAATGTAGCTCCACGAGAGCAGAAACCGGCCAGTCTTACTTCTTGAAATAGTGTCCGATGTATAGCAAGTCCTGAAGAAGTGAATAGATGGATGAACTAATGGGTGAATGAATGGCTATACCTCCAGTTGAGAGAGTGAGCTGGGACATCTGGCTCTTTGCAGAACCTTTGTTGGGCTTCTGCTCACCTGATGCCCAACACAGAGGCTGTGTTCAACGCCAGTTGCTAAAACTCTCCTGCACTTTCCTCCAGACATGAAAAACAGCTAATGATAGACTTGATAAAGGTAAAGATAAGGTACTAAAGATAGATCTTGGGAGAGACCTCTGGGACATCCTGTGACTACTCCCCCTCAATCACCCGCCTAGAGGACCTCACACATCTCATCCCTTAGATTCCTGCCTCCTGATGCAGAAGTCTGGGCTCGGGGGTGGTGAGGCACTACTCCCCTCACTGGTGCCTTCCAGAATGACTGGTGGCTGGAGGCCTGCTCTTCTTTTCAAGTGACCTGAAACTTGGGTCTCTTTCTCCCTCAAGGGCAGAAAGACAGCTAAATTTCATCTTTCTCACATTTGTTGCTGCTGAGATCACCTGTGGAATAATCTGGGCCTCTTGGGTAAACACAGCTTTGGCTCTGAAGAGCCTCATTCAGCCAATGGTTTGTGAAAGGAAGGTGGGCAGCAAAGGAGGGAGGTCAGGGGCTGTTGCACCAGGACTGGAGCCTGGCTGGCCTGGCCTGCGTGTCTTTCTCGAGCCAACAATGTGGGAGATGTTCACCTTTCTGGAAAAGAACCACGTCAATATTCTGGGTGACTCTTATGCAAGTAAAGATAAGTCTTGGGGCTAAGAGCCAGGAAAAATATCAGGCCACACAAAGGACCAAGGCCTTGGAAAAATCAAAATAATAAACAAAAAACAGAGGTACTGGCTTCTGGAGAAAAAGGGAAGTATTCTGCAGGCTGGAAGAATGAGTGATTTCCAAGTGGGAGGGATACACCCACATTCCTTTCTACTCCTTCTTAGTGTACACATAAAGAGACTGCTGACACAGCCCAGCCAGTCATTAACTGGGGCCATGGGAAACCTACTTCACTTCTCTGAGCCTCGATTTTCTCACCTCTGAAATGGGGATAAGAATACCTTAGGAAAAGAACTCTTAGGAAGATCCAATGAGATGTGACACAAAATGCTTAGCACCATCTGGGCACAGAGCAGCGGTGTTTATTATCATTTTATAATATAAATGATACAATGATTTATAAATAATGGCACTGTTTACTATCATTTTATTAACATAGGTTGATGTTATTCCCACAAAATTTTCACTCTGAGACCCAGAGTTCAAATATATTCTATTCTATCCTCCTGATCTTTGTGCACAAAATGCCATGTCTTCTCTAACTGGAGGAGGGATGAGAACTACCACTCACTATGCACCTGCTATGGCATTGACCCACTGTATGAATGATAACACAGTCCCAGAGAGGTGAAGTGCTAGTAAGTGGCAGAGCCAGGGCTGTTTGGTTTTAAACCAATACCTTTTGAACCATGCCGAAGGATTTTTTCTGGGTCAGGCAGAAAAGAAAGGAACTATATCATGTTCCCTAATCTGGGAACAGAGGCTCTTCATGAATGCGAATGCCTGTTCGTCCGAATATTGTCAAGAAGGAACTCTGAAGTTGTAATATGGATCTAAATCCTTCTAGAGTTATTTGCCAGCCATTCTCAGGGGAGGCAGACCTCAGAGAGGAGGTCTAAAAGGAAAGAAAATTAGAACATTTGGCAGATGGAGATAGGGCAATGAGACAAGACATCTGGGAAGCGAAGTGTTCCAAATGAATGGTGCCCACTGGACTGACTGAGGAGAGAGGCTTCTTCCTACTGAGACAACAGTTTCTGCATCATCACAGCCAATACCACAGGTGCTCCCAAAGCTGCTCGGAAGGGGCATGAATGCTAGTGTGGATGATAGCTCCTCGGTGCCTTTATAAACCTGTTTGCCCCTTTAATGCTCCCAACCTTTGTAAAGTGGGTATCATCATCCCCATCTCACAGATAAGGAGACTGAGGCTCAAGCTGGCAAAATGCTCCCTCAAGGTCATCTGGGTCTAGCACTTTGTAAGGGCTAGAGCTGGGATTCCATGAGAGCTGGGGGGGGGGGGGGGGGGGGGGGGTGAGGTTTCAAAGCCTGGCTGGTCCTCACTACACATGGTTGTTTGCTCTTTCTTTCTCTAAACTTCCATATTCCCACCAGCCCCACTCTTAGGGTCATTGCCTGCTGCTTGTGACTGGAGCAGTACAAGGTTACTGCTGCCATGCTCTATTTCTGATAATCCTCCTTGCTCAGCAGCCTGCCTTGAAGGGGCAGCTTGCTTTGTTCTAAGTTGCCAGCCACACCATTCTCATTGCCTTTCAGACACCTCTCCATGTAGGCAGAATATCAGGTAGTCAAGGGCTCACCAGTTTTCCAGGTTACATAAAATCAGGGTCCTCTGTCAGGGACTTTTGCGTGTCATTTCACCTCTGTGCATCGTTTTTCTGCTCTGTAAAATGGGTCCTCTAAAGAGACCACTGCAACAGTGAAAGCTACATGACATCATCTGGGTAAAGTGCTTAGCTCTGATCTGGCACATGGAGAGTGCTTTACAAATCCTAATTATTAGCCCCCAGACCTGAAGCATATAGAATCACACAGAAATCTCTTGGAAACCAGTTAGTGCCTGATTCTCTCAGTTTACAAAGATGGTAATTAAAGGCCCCCAAAGTAAGGTAACTTTTCTAAGTTTACACAACAAGAGGCAGTGATGACTTAGAACCAGTTCTTCTCATTCCCAAGCATGTGCCACTCACCCCAGGATAGGGGTCCTCAAGCATAACAGGCATTAGAGTCACCTGGAGGTTCACTAAAACAAAGTGTGCTGCACCCACTCCACAGGTCTTAGTTCCGTAGGTGTGAGTAGGGCCTGATAATGTGCATTTCTATCCAGCTCGCAGGTGATGGCTGATTCTGTAGGTCCTAGGACTCTACCTTGAGAACCACTCTCACAGACTCTGCAGACTCCAATGTCTGGGGGGGTAGGCAGATTGTTAATATAATAAGTGAGCGAGCAACTGAAGGCAACTGAAAATCGTTGCCAGTCCTTGTGGGAATAACCACTACTCTCCACATGAGATGGCCTTGTGTAGATAGGTGGATCTTATGTATCCAGATCTTCCATTTTCTTAAAAGAAGGCATAAGTATGCCCTTTGTAATGCAAAAACTCCTAGCATTTAAATATTAGCATGTAATTCACATTTTAAAAAAGTATTTGGACCAAAAAATGACATCCATGTGTGGAATTTGACCCGGAGGCCACAAGTTTAGGAACTCAGTATTGTCCAGGATCCGAGGGTAGAACTAACCCTATAGACAGCTGCTGCTTATTTGGCAGAAGAAATCAAATCCAGAAAATCATGGTTTTCCCCAAAAGGGAATGTACCAATGAATATTTAAAAATCAGGGGAGCCTGGATGGCTTAGTTGGTTGAGCATCTGACTTTCGCTTAGGTCATGATCTCGCGGTTCGTGGGTTCGAGCCCCGCGTCGGGCTCTGTGCTGACTGCCAGCTCAGAGCCTGGAGCCTGTTTCAGTCTGTGATTCCCTCTCTCTCTGACCCTCCCCTGCTCACGCTGTCTTTCTCTCTCCTAGAAATAAATAAAAATATTTTAAAAAATCTACTCATCTACTTCACATTCCTGAGGCATTCTCCGAAGCTGAAACTCAACTTCACATAGGTATATTACAAAGCAGGGCATTTGATTTGGGTGTGGTGAAAATTCTGTTATCCCCCATTATATGGAGTAGAGAAGCTTCAGGGGGCATTCAAAGCTGTGCAGACTCATCTAGCTCATCCTGGAACATTCCTATAGTTATTTCTCTCTCTTTTTGTTGGCTATTGATATTAATAACAATGTTTGCGATATGTATATGATTTGCCAGAAATTTTACATATAGCATCTCATTTAATCCAAATAATATTGTGAACAAAGTGTTATTATTCTTGTACTTCAGCTGAATTAAGCAAACCTATACTTAGAGAGAGCACCTGTAGTGGTCAATGATGAAGGAAAAGTTTACACCAGGTCTTGGGAGCATTAAAGACCGTTAACCTTCCAGTAGGTGATTTAACTGGTTCCTGTGCCCTGTGGTGTCCCATACGTAAAAGTCAAGGACTATCTTATATTTCTCTGTATACCTTATAGGGCCAAAGTCAGACCCTACCCAATTCATATCCTCAATGCATAAAAGCTGCAGCTAGTGGAACCAGCACCATCTTGGAGAAAAATTCTTCCTCATCATCAGAGGGGGAACTTGGGAGAGAAAATTACAGTTTTCTGTAAAATATGGAAATAGATGCTTACAAACAAGTTCAAATTTATGATAATTCCCTGATACCTCAAGACATCCCACTTGAACATCTGTGTGGTTCATGAACTGTTGCTAATCAGAAATGAATTGTGCCAATTCCACAGACCCATGTTTCTTGCATTTCCAGATTTTTTCCCCTCCAAGCTAGTCTCCTTCTAAGTTAATTAGACCATGGTAGAGGCATGGATACCCTTCCATGAATTAGAGTAGGCAGAAATCACTGGGGGAGAGAGAACAGACCAAGGAAAACAGTATTTTTCTTGCCTTGACAGTTGATTCTTTAACTCTCTCCTCTACCACCCATACACACACAGCCATAAATAAGATGCACTACAGACTTTCTCAGGTGTCAACATCATAATGAGTGAATCTGCTTTCTGACACCTTGGAAAAGGTCAATAAAGAAAAAAGAAATTAGAGACAGGCCCGCATCTTTCTCATGTCGAAGTTACTCCATTCATGTCAACGGCAGCAGTGGAATTGTTATTTTGCAACTGTAGAACAGATGTGAAGCCCGAATGATATGGTAGAATTTTATTTTTGAATGGTGCATATTTTTAAATTGGGGGAAAGGATGGGGTTTGACATTTATGGGTGACAGAGCTCCTGTTGCAAACGACCCTGCTGTTAAGCATAAGCTGAAACAGGCTGCCCTGGAGAAGGGGGCTCTGTTCTGGAGGGATCTGTCCCTACCCCATCCCTGCACCTGGAGACAGCTCATGATGTGACATGTCTGCTAGTTTCCTATGGCCACTCTTATTCCTCCAGTCTGTTTTCCATACCATCATCAGAGTGATCTTTTCTGACCCAAACAGAATTGGGTCATATCCTGTAGACTCTTCAATGGTAGCCACAACTCTTAGGATGAAGTCCTGACTCCTTAAAGTAGCCCAGGCTTGTATCACACTCCTTGCACAATCCATTGTAGCCCAAGGGTCTTCAAACAGTCACTTGTGCTCTACAGGGCCTGTGTACCTTGGTGACCTGTGCCTGGAACACTGTGTCACTCTACCTGCCCTCTGCAGGCTTCCAACCTCAGGCTGCCCAAACCTCCCAGACAAGGGCTCCTTGCCATGTCTTCTCCTTGCACCACATGCTTTCCCTTCAGAGCACTTCTTCGGTTTTTAATGAAAGACTTGGTTGTGGGTGACCTGATTAATACCTGTCTACCCCACTGAACCACAACTCCATGAGGACAGGCTCTACATTTCTTTCTGCTCACCTCTGAATACCTAGACTTCGCGTGGATCAGGGGTCCTCATTCTCAGCACTACTGACATTTGAGACTGGGTGATTCTTCATTGGAGTAGGAGGGGCAGTCTTGTGCACTGTAGGGTCAGCAGCAGCAGCTTTGGCCTCTACCCACTAGAGGCCAGAAGCAATTCCCAAGTTGTGAAAACCAAAAACATCTCCAGACAATGTTAAATTTTCCCTGGGTGGTGGGGGGCAAAGTCACCCCTAGTTAAGAATCACTGGATTAGGCCAGATGGCCAACAGACACATGAAACGATGCTCAGCATCCCTCCTCATCAGGGAAATACAAATCAAAACCACACTGAGATACCACCTCACGCCAGTCAGAGTGGCTAAAATGAGCAAATCAGAGAACTCTAGATGCTGGCGAGGATGTGGAGAAACGGGCACCCTCCTGCACTGTTGGTGGGAATGTAAACTGGTACAGCCCCTCTGGAAAACAGTGTGGAGGTTCCTCAGGAAACTAACAATAGAACTCCCTTATGACCCAGCAATAGCACTGCTAGGAATTTACCCAAGGGATACAGAAATGCTGAGGCATAGGAGCACATGTACCCCAATGTTCATAGCAGCACTCTCCACAATAGCTAAAACATGGAAAGAGCCTAAGTGTCCATCAACAGACGAATGGATCAAGAAGATGTGGTTTATCTATACCATGGAATACTACATGGCAATGAGAAACAATGAAATCTGGCCATGTGTAGCAACATGGATGGACCTTGAGGGTGTTATGCTGAGCGAAATAAGTCAGGCAGAGAAGGACAAATACCATATGTTTGCACGTATAGGAGGATGAGGAGGAACTTGATGGAGGAACAAGGGGGAGAAGAAGGGCGGAAATGGTGGGGGAAAGGGAGAGAGGCAAACCATGAGAGACTCTTGAATGCTGACAAAAACTGAGGACTGATGGATGTGGGGGGGAGGGGGGGATGGGCATGGAGGAGGGCACTTTGGGGATGAGCACTGAGTGTTATGTAGAAACTAATTTGACAATAAACTATTTGTAAAAAAAAAAAAAAAAAAAAAAAAGAATCACTGGATTAGAGCATTGCACACAGTTGGCACTTAATAAAGGTCCACTTACTTTCCAAAGCCCTTTTTATTTCCTTTTGCACAGCAGGAGGTCCCTTTCTAAAAAACAGTGGAATGCTAATACGGAAAAGAGTGGAACAAGGTGCTGCTCCAGCAGACAGATGGGGATTCTGGGACCCACCTACTCACCCTGCTCCCCACTGCAGCATCTCCAGGGCTCTGGAGAGCACAGTTAGAAAACTCCCAGGGGACTGGGGGCAGATAGGTTTGGGGGGAAAAACAAAAGATGACTCCGCCAGCTAACCTGAGCAAGGTGCTTAAATATTCAGAGCCTCCATTTTTCCATCTGTAAATTGGGAAATGAAAGTCTCTACCTTACAGGTTTTGGTAAAGAATAATTAAGTCAAAGTGAGCAAAGCATCTTGTACTGCCTGACACAAAGGAGGAGCTAACAAGTACAGTGTGACTTTTTCCCTGTTTCTCATATCCTTCAGGGGCTTTAACAGAGAGCTAAGTTGCTTATAAGAACTTTAAGCACCTTATTAATTTTATATGGAAACAAATATTTGGATATGGGCGATCCCTGAAAGAACCATTTATTTTTATGAAAAAAAAAAAAAAAAGAAAAACAAAAGATTTGTTTAAGGTGTCAGCTATTCTGGGTAGCTCTGTAAACATTCCTTGAATGACTGTAAGCATTGGGAGGCACCACAGGGGTAACTCCCATGGCTGGAGGATTATAGGGACACAATAAAGGCTGGCTGAATGAATGAATGTCTGGCTGTTTCAAAATGTAAAAGCTCCCAGGTTCGCAGAATTTTTGTCAGCCTGAGTTTTCACTATATGACCCACCACACCTGGAGGTGATGACCTTGGTTATGCAATCAACCACTACACTGTAAAGGGCAGGAGAAGTTGGTCTGGAAAATGAAGAAACAAGACAGAACAGTTGTCCAAGGTTGGCTGAATGGATGAAGGGACCCACCCCTCAAGTGAGAGAAGATTGCATTTCATTGTTGTTAGTAACCATGGGTAACATGGGTGGCATGCCTGATGCGTGCTGAGTCCCACACCCCAGGTCTCCAGGTATAATGAGCCACAGCAGAATCATGCCCGTGAGCCAATGACCACCCAGTAGAGGCACTACTGTCGGCAAAAGTTTTATATACAGGAGATAAATATAAGAGTTTAGAAGAAGGGATGATAGGGGCGCCTGGGTGGCTCAGTCAGTTAAGCATCTGACTTCGGCTCAGGTCATGATCTCATGGTTCATGGGTTTGAGCCCCAGGTCAGGCTCTGTGCTGACAGCTAGCTCAGAGCCTGGAGCCTGGAGCCTGTTTCAGATTCTGTATCTCCCTCTCTCTCTGATCTCCCCTGCTCATGCTGTCTCTCTCCCTCTCACAGAAATAAATAAAACATAAAAAAAAAGAAGGGATGAAAATAATAATAAGTAATCTTTTTTCACCTGAAAAATAATTATAATAGCTACCTCATAGGGTTGCTGTGGGTATTGAGTTGATGTATTGAAAGAGCTTAAACAGGGTCTGCCACATAGTAACTACTCAGCAGATGTTACTATCATCATTAACCCTTTACTGAACACTTACTATGTGCTGAACACAGATAAGCATGTGTCACCTCACCTCATTCTCACATCCTCAGGAGACAGACTTTGTAGTATCTCCATTTTACCTTTAAGGAAACCATAGACCAGGGAGATAAGGAAGATCTATCCAAAGTCAGGCATCCTAGCAACATAGATCCAGGAAGCAAACCCCAGTCTAGAGCTTGTCAAATATGTTCATAAAGGGTCAGATTCTTCTTTTTTATTTATAAAAAGTTTTTTTAATGTTTATTTTTGAGAGAGAGAGACAAAGCACAAGTGAGGGAGGGGCAGAGAGAGAGGGAGCCACAGAATCCAAAGCACTCCAAGCTATCAGCACAGAACCCAACACAGGGCTTGAACCCACAAACTGTGAGATCATGACCTGAGCTGAAGTCAGACGCTTAACTGACTAAGCCACCCAGGTGCCCCAAGAGTCAGATTTTTCTTTCTTTTCTTTCTTTAATTTTTTTTATGTTTTATTTATTTCTGAGAGAGAGAGAGACAGCATGAACAGGGGAAAGTCAGAGAGAGAGAGAGGGAGACAGAATCTGAAACAGGCTCCAGGCTCTGAGCTGTCAGCACAGAGCCCGACGTGGGGCTCGAACCCATGAACCATGAGATCATGACCTGAGCCGAAGTCAGACGCTTAACCGACTGAGCCACTTATGTGCCCCAGGTCAGATTTTTCTTAAACAGGTAATACATTTTTAGGTTTTGCAGGCCATAAAGTCTGTACTGCAGCTCTTCACCTCTTCCATTGTAGTGTAAAAGCAGTCATAAACAATACGTAAACTAATGGGCATGACTGTGTTCCAGTAAAACTTTATTGACAAAATCAGGTAGTTTGCTGGCTCCTCTAAATCACTGCTGTATACAGTCTCTTTAAAGATGTCTGCCAGCTGAAGATAACAACAAGAGCTGTCAAGACTGATTTAGGTCACAGAATGTAGGCTGGGGTAGAACCTTGGAGAGGTCACTTAACTTATTCCCCTGCCCATAAGCTGGCCAGCCCCTGCGTACTCACCAAATGCCACCCCTCTCCTCCCAGAGGCTCCAAGTCATGGTGTTTGCAAAGCTGTGGCAGGCGAAGTGGTGGGAGAGCTAATCTGTGATGGAGAAGGTTTGTTTGATTTTTCTCTAAGTATGTTTGAATTATTAAGTGTCTTGCTCATTAAATGAAGGGTGCTGTTATAATTCTATCACTGGAGACAAAATTGCCATTTAAATTGAGTTTTGCCAATTTAGCTAATTTAGTAAGTGGGCATTGCCACATCTTAATTATTATCCTCTGATCACAGATTATTGATGGGAACAATGCAGTGTTGGTGCACCAAATCTATAGGCTGGAGTGCACCCTCGTTGGAGGTTTGTCCACTCTGGGAAATGCTCTATCCTGTAGTGAGCAGGTAGACAGACAAGTTTCTCTAGTGATGTCCAAATATTTGCTAATTCATAAAGAAAAGGAGTCCAATAATCACCACGATAAAGACCTGCTGATTTTCTCTGCCTCCTTACCAAAACACACAAGATACTTATCATTATTCATTTCCATTACCTTGCAATTGGCTGTGTTTCTTTCTCTTGGTACTGGGTCTGCTATTGACTAGCAGTGAGACCTTCGATAAGTCACTTCACCTCCTGGTGCCTCAGTTTCCTCCCCTAAAATTGTCAGGCAAGTTCAGAGTTTGGGTGCAAAGCTGAGGCTAGGGTGTGGCGAGTGAGGTGTCCTGAGCTTGCATGACTCTCCTTAATGATGGCTTTTTAAATGCTCACTCTGAGCCCCTTCCCTGTAGCATCCTGACCCCAACTCTTATAGAGGCACTGGCATTCCCTTCTCTATAAAAGGATGTCTGACAGTGTTATCATTCTTGGGTCTCTTAAAAAACGCTTTATGCTTCTGGGGTTTGATTCTGTGCATGTCGTCAAGATGTAGACTTTGTTGATTTTGTTCTCTGTCTCCTGAAGGACAGACAGGTGGTTTTCAACATTTTCAGACAACTGGGGAACTAATTTGTTCTCATTTCCAAAAATACCTAGGAAACAAAAATACTTCCTTAAAGTACTTTTCTTTAAGGAAAAATACTTTCCTTAAAGCTGTTTTTCCTCCAAGAAAAAATATTCCTGCTAACCTCCTAAAGGGTAGCTGACTTGAATTGGCCTTTCATTAGTTATGTTGAGAGGCATAAAACTGTAGCTATGTAAGGATGTAGCTGTTAGAGAATGCTTTTTTCTGTGTGCTCTGCTGAGTAAATGTCATACCTAATTATTATTTATCTGTAGGACTTTTGAGCTCTAATGTTTTGTTCTACCAGAAATGTCTGATTTTTGATATTTTTAGAGAACCCGTTTTTCTCCTATGAAGTCAGTGTACTGTGCACAGTTTGACAAGTTTTAAGACAGAACGTAGCGGCTGGAACTCTGAGCAAAATAACACAGTAATGAACGATGACTTCCCCGCATCTGTGATGTTCATCACTGCTCTGCTATGAAGACCTTCATTTCACCGCTAAGTAGGTAGGACATGATAAAGCACTGAATTCTCAACTAGCATACATTAATGTTCGCTTCTTAATGCAATCTCCCAAACTTTGACCTGATACTCGAATGGCTGCTGTCCAAAGGTGTTAGTGGTTTTAGACCAAACTTCTCCACTTAGCTGCCTTTCAGCATGTCAGACCTTGGTAACTGAACACCAAAGAAAGGAAAGAGAGCTAGTACAACCCCGTCCTCTGTGATGGCTCAGCAGGGTCAGAAGGACTGCCTGATGTCCAGTTTCCCTACACCGGCAATTGTGAGTCAACATCTTCTTTGCTAATTTCAAATTTTGATCCAATAATGTGCAGGAGAGGGGATCTCTCCTGTGACTCATGGATTTTGGCTCTTGCAAGCGTGTATGAATTCACTCAGAAACGGCAATAGGGTAGTGAACTGCAGACCATGCCTGTTTGCTGTGGCTCCCTCCAATTACCAGGTCTGTGCACACATAGCACAGGCCAGTCCCGGAAACTCTGCCAAGGTGTCTTCACCACTGCTTAGCTGCCTGCTCAATGGACTCCCTCTCCAGTGCTCTACCAGAAGTTCCCAAAATTAAGGTCCCTGATTTAGGCCAGTATGTAGGTGGGTAAGATTCACATCTGGCTAATAGAGCATTAGCTTGCTCCTTTCTTGTCCTTTCACCTCACAAAACACTTAATTTTTTAAAATCAGATTTAATATTAAAGCTAGATGGTTAAAGATGTTTTGGCAACATATCCTATTACATTTTCCTATTTGTAGATGATGTGATAACATGAATATATCACATAGGTAATAATGGAACTGATGATAATAATGGCATGATAACCAACATTCATTGAGTCATAAGCCTGTGAGCAGCACTGTACTAACATTTGGCATACACTCTCACATTTCATACTCATTAGTGCCTGATAGGTCGGGTCTCAGCACTAGCTCCATCCTGGAAATGAGAGAGACAAGGCTTAGCAAGGTGAAGCATCTTGCCCAAGGTCAGGCAGCCCGGAACTAAAGAGCTGGATTTAGAGCTAGGTCTGTGCGAATCTAGTGTATGCAGTTCGCTTGGGAGAAGTGTGGATGCTGACAAGTGTTCAGTTCCCTGCCTACCTGCACGCATTCCCCCTGTACGACAGGTGCGGTGGTAGGTGCTGGTACCTTGCCCTTAAGGGTTTGTGTTTGTAAGTCACTGGTGACTATGGTTTCAACTATGATGCACTTCAGGGACAACTACTAGAGAACTCAGGAAGGGAATGTAAATCAGACCAGACCAAGGAAGTCTTACTCCTGGGGAAAGATGGTGAAGGGAACTTGTCCGAAGGGATTTACAATTCCGTTCCTCTTCTACTAAATGAAAAATAAGGAAAGTGATGCAGGCCATGTTCTGGTTCCTGCTTACTGCCACCCCATATGCGGCATCTACTTGGTGCCCTGCCTCAGCACTTCTCAACCTCAGAGACAGCCCACAGATGTGAGGTGAGCTACAAAACAAATACTGATCCATGCACAGCACAAATAAAGGGAAGATTAGCGCTCTGTGCTCTGCATGGTTAAGCCTAACATGGTTAAGCCTATCAACCACAGACTCTGGTCAGGCTGAGTGAGGCAAAAGCAGGCAAGGTCCCTAAGTCAGCACCATTAGAGATGACACCAGAAGTATGGTCAGGAATTGTTGGTACTCCCTGGAGTACACTTTGTTCACTCTTCTCGGTGATTACACCAAGTCTGGACTCCAGCCACCCCCATCAACTCCCTGCTTCATAAATCTGCACGTTGAAGGAAATCCAAGAAGAGAATGCAAAAGATGGCAACTGCCTAGAAGTTGGGGAAGTGGGTGGCTGACCCCACAGGTGCTTGAAGGCTGATACGCACAAGCACTCCTAGCATGCTATGGCCATATTTCCAGAACAAAAGCCAGCAAGGTCCCTTAACATCCACACATGTTGCCCCTTCTCATCAGGAATAAGAGTGAATCAAAGAAAAGGGCATGAGTTGGACTAAAGATACATGGTTTCTGAAAGGTGGACAAACGAGCAGACTGCTTCCCCAGCTGAAAGTGGTATCAGTATTAAAACAAAACAAAGCACTGAATTCATTTATGCTGACTCTTGATCCTCAGGATAATGACTAATTTACCAGAACAGGGAAAGCTGACCTCCAGCACTGGCTCTCAACCTTTGCCTGCACATGAGAATTACCTGGGGATGGCCAGGCTGTAATACAAACTAATGAAATGGGATTGTTGCAGGTGAGACCCAGGCGCCACTATCTGCACAGCCCCCAGGTGATTCCACTGTGTAGTGAAGGTTGAGAGCCATGGTCCCACAGGCTAACCTGCCACATTCCAATAGAGGAAGCTACCAGTAAACAGAATCTGATTTCCATGGCAACACGTCCGCTGAGCTCCTCTCCCTTTCAGAGCGCACCAAGAGGTGAATTATTTAGTTTCCTTGTCCCTATCCCCTCCATGTTTCAAGTGATGGGGCCTCAAGTGGCAGGGAATCTCTTATTTAATGACTGAAGGCTAGGCTGGGGGCATGATATAATCCTGCCTGTAAAGACCTGCTGGAGAAACCATTTCTTCACAGAGAATGGCAGACAGACATGGAATGTGCTGAGGAACAGTTAGGATGTGGCAATGGGGACAAGAGAGAGAATTGCTATAGTTTGAGGATGCCACATTGATACTAGAATACTCTGCTAGTCTTTCTCAGGTTTGGTTCCTGGGAAACTATGATATCAGATCTCTCCTTAAAAAGAGAGAGAGAGAGAGAGAGAGAGAGAGAGAGAGAGAGAAGGAAACCACTGTTTATTTTTAAACACTGCATTTGTGTTTGTGTATTTATAGGGAAATATTAGCAAGGATACACATTTCACTTTTAATGTTAGTCACTTTTGAAATTTAGGGAACAGTGAAAGGGACTTGTTTTTTTTTAATGTAGCACTTGCTTACAATGTTTGGATTATTTAAAACAAGAAGTATATATATAATTCTTGTATATAAATATTGGCTTGGTGGGCCAGTCTGGTTTTCACTCAGTAGTCAGTTTCACATGTCCCAGATCTAAGCCCCCCACCCCCAAAACCTACAGCAAGAGTGTCAGTGAGTCACACACACGTTTGCTGAGGGTTTCATGAGGAGCCCAGGAGAGTATCACATCAACTGGGAAGTCTCTAGCACCTTCCCTCCTCTTCCCCCTCACATCTCCCCCTGTGGCAGCTGCCTTCTCTGCCTCCCAGTGATCTCCCTATCCCATGTCACCTACCTGAACCCTTTTTCCCTTTCTCAGCCCAGCTCATACCAATAGTTTTCCTGCCTCCTACATCCCCTGACCCCAGGATCTTCATGCCATGTCCTCCTCACTTCATAGAATAGGGGATCTACCTACCTCACTGTGTGTGCATGTGTGCACGTGTGTGTGTGCAGGTGATCTTAAAGATCACATGCCAGCCATTAACATTAAATAGGTTTCCATCACCTCTGTCATATCCCCTTGTCCTATTTTATCCTTCTCCATAGCACTAATCACTTTCTGACAGTATGTCTTCATTTGTTTATTGCATCTGTATCTAACCTCCCACTAAAATATAAGCATCATGTGGTCAGGACTCTGTTCACTGCTATACCCCTAGCACCTAAAGCTATTCCTGGCATGCACTAGGCTCTCAGAGGTATTTGTGAATATATGAATGAATGAATGAATGAATGAACGAACGAATGAATGACATTTTTTTCTGACACACAATGACACAAGAGGAGCAAAGAAAAGAGCTGGCAAGAGGGAAGTGATCAAAACAGAGGTTTCCTGGAGGGAGGTTTTACACTGTTTCTGGGACTGGCTGGGAACTGCTTCCTGGATTTCTTGGCTGTGTCTCCTAGTGCCACACCACATGCAAGCCACTATAACAGAAACTTCACATTCCCCATTTTAACCCTCACTGCCACCCTACAAGGTAGCATTAGCCTAGTTTCACAGATTAGGAAACATTGGTCCCAATACTAGTCAAACAGCTAGAAAATGACAGAATGGGATTAAAACTTCAGTAGGTCTGATCCCAAAGCACTTTCCAGGAAACTCTGCCATCTCATAACATAACCAAATCTCATTTTCTATGCCATGCCATTTTAGTGCACTTGAATAGATGGGAAGGGTTTCTTCAAAGAAACCTGAAGCTTGAAGCAACCAAGCAATAATTCGTTTGCTGAGAAACAGCCACCTCCAGCCAAGCCCCCTTGGAATGGCTCTAGCTTGGGTGTCCTTTCTACTGACCCCCTGTGGGTAGCAAGGCACATGCACTGATGGCTTTTGTTAGCAAAGGGCTGATGTGTGCTAAGCCATCCTCTCAGTGTTCTTTGGAATGCATGTGCCTTTTAAGAGGGGTTCAAAGGTGTGGGGTCTGTACAAAGGAACCCTTCATGATCGAAAGCATCCCACATATAAGGCTTAATCCTGACATCAAGGATGTCAGTAACATAGTGACTTCACCAAGTAAGCTGACCAGCCAAAGACATTTTATCTTTCCCAGGAGGAAAATGAGATTGCATGAATTCACTTTCCCCAGCGTGTGCGCTCCCCTCCTCCTGGTGAGTGCATGCCATGGCTGTGAGCACATCTCATGAAGGAGGCTCACCCATGAAATTTGATGAGCATGCTTTCTCCCTCTTGTTGCTGGTTTTTAAAAACACTTATTTATATAGCTTAAATGTTGCAAATGTGCGAAGAAAAACAAATCCAAACCTCTCTCATGCTGAGAGCATGAGGAAAGAAACCAAGGTTGCTCAACAATCTAGAGAGGCTCACACATAAAGAGCTTTCTACCCATCACTCTAAGGGTGAAGAAGATGTAGATTTAAGAGAGAGAAACAACCCTTCTTGAAATTAATAATTCAGGGCAGAATCACAAAACTTAATTGTTCCCTGTCAGCCACAACTCATCCTGTCTTCCGTTATTTTGCACAAGTTGATTTGGCAGCATTAAATAGCCACCACATTCATTTTTAAAGGACTTTCTTGTTATCTTTAGCCTGTTAATATGTTCATCCTTCACCCTCCTTTAAGTAATTCTGGGCCGATTTTTACTCATTTGGAGTGAGTGAAGTTCTCATTTGATTGGAGGAGGGAAATTGTCCAAGATGAAATGTCATCCTGGAGGACTTACATCACCACCCCAAGAAGCTCTGAGGTCTCGCACGCCCAGACAGGCAGCCCAGAGGTGGCTGCGTAAGGAAGGAAGAAAAGCTGGAGTGTCTTCTGAAGCAGTGCTTTAATCACTACTTATATGTGGCTACTTAATTTAAATTAATTGAAATTTGTCAATTTGTTTGTCAGCCACATTAGCCTCATTTGAAGTGCTCACAGGCACTCATGGCTAATTACCACCACACTGATACCACAAAATACAATTTCTGTCATCACAGGAGGTTCTGATGGACAGCACTGGTTCAAAGCTTTCAGCCTCCAATAGCGTGGTTTCTTATTACCTGCTCATGTCATGGCAAGGTAAGCTGGGTATTTTGCATACAATTTGCCATAACTCACTTTGTGGAAAATCCAGATGTGAAAAGCTCTGGGCTTTGTGTTTGTTCTTACCCATATGGGATAACCTCACTGGTGTTAACGGGACAAGGGATGGGGAATGTGCATCATGTGGTCAAGGATGGATGTGACACAAGGAGAACTGGTCCTTGGGGGCCTGGCTTATAAATGTTTTATGCGGTTGAGAACATCTTTAACCCCTCCTATGCTAAGTGCCATTTGCATATATGCAGCAAGACACCCCTGAACCTGTGTAGGCTCACTGCATAGATACTGTGATTTCCTTTTCAAGGCAGAGCATACCAGAATTTCAGTCTACTGGGCCAGCTGCAGGTTCAAGTTGACCTTGAACGTCCCATTCACTCTTCACAGGGCACAAAGATAAAAGAAATACATAGATACCCCTCATCCTACATGTTTGGCCTTTAGTCTACCACCAAGCAAGCCTTGGCATAATTAATAGTGCAGCTATCTGCCAATTATTCTACTATTCAAGCAGCACTAGAAGTACCCGGGCATAGAGTGAGCATCATGTGCACTATTAATAATTTTCATCTCAATTACTTGTGTAGTATTTAACCTAATAGCATTAGATGTGCATTACTGGGCTTTGATTGCTGTTTTCTTCCATCCACCCACTCTTGTATAGCTGTTCTCTATGAAGCTGTCATGATTTGTTGACAAATCATATTTTTTTTTCCAATTTCTTACACTTTTCAACAGTTCGCATGTAACTGGAACTCCTTTTTTAAAATGTTTCTTTCCTTTGACCTCCATGACACTGTCCTTTGATGGCCTCTCCTTTGGATACACTATGCTTTGTGTCACTTACTAGTTTTGTCCTTCTGCCCGGAAAAAGTTACCCTCATAACTTGGATTTACTCTGAGCAGCACATACTGATGGCAAGGAGCTAAAATTGTACCCTGTGGAAATGGGCCGGGGGAACTTAAATGACCACATGAAAACAGTGGGGCATTCCAGGGCAGGGCAGGGCAGGGCACACTTAGACCTAGTTCATCCAGATGGAGAGTGGGTGTCCCTGGTCAGCAGCACTGCCTCTGGTTAGTGCCGCTGGTGGGAGGAATCAGTTTTTTGTTTGTTGGTTTCTTTGTTTTTTCCTTTAGGATGCAGGAAGTAGAGACCAGTCTCCTACAAGATGGTAGAAAAGGAAGATCATAAGAATGAGCCTGCCCACCTGGTATCACTAGGTATAATATGTGTGGCAGCAAGACTAACCACAGACCCTATCTTCTGGTGGACTGAGGATGCTGCCAGTATTCGTATGGCCTTGGGAAAGGCAAGCCAGTGAGGTGGATGGCCCTGAGTTTTCAGGGGGAAAGAGTTGGCTAGGAGGACTGAGAGAAAGTCCAGGCTGACATCATCATATTCCTGCCTCTTCTTCCTCTACATTTGTATCCTCTCTACCAGCCCTCTTTAAAAGACTTAGGGATGTGTGAATTCCCATATCCACTGAAACCCATGAAAGATTCCTACTGGCCATTTCATCTCATCATCCAAAGTCAACTAAAGACTTTTTCCTCCATGGTTCACCCTCTGATCATATAGGATTGTACCTTTGTTACTATCTTTGATTCCTTTCCCTATTGAACCCCACACTTAGTTGGTTACCAAATTCTGACAATTCTACTAAACATCTTTCTGATAGGCTCTTCATGACCTTAGAGTAGTGGTTCTCAAAGTCTGGGCTCTAAACCAGCAGCATCAGCATCACTTGGGAATGTGTTATAAATGCAGATTTTCACCTCTCACCTACAGAATCAGAAACTCTAGAGATAAGACCCAGACATCTATGTTTAACAAGCCCTCCAGGTGGTTCTGACTCATGCTGAAGTTTGGGAACTACTGTCTTGAATCACAATTCAAACTCCTTACAGTGGCTTCCAAGGCTCTAGTTAATCTGGCTCCTCCTAATTCTCCAAACTCATATGAAGCTGCTTTGCCTCTTCATGACTCCAGCCACAGTGGTCTTCTTTCAACTCCTAGAAGGGCCCAAGATCTTCCCACCTCAACCCTTTGTAAATGCTAAGTCCTCCATCTGGAATTCTCTTAGGTTCTTTGCTCTTCTTCCCACTTTTCACATTGCAAGCTCCTCTAATCTTTTAATTCTTAGCATGTATCATAGAGGTTATGCTTGGCCAAGCTACCTAAAGTGCCTGCCTCATATTTGCCCTAACCTTTAGATCTTCCCTATCTTTGTTCCTTAATTAATTGTTTTCTATTACAATTTACTATTTTCTTCTGTTTACTGACATTTTTTGAAGAAGAAAAAGAAGATGGAAACATGAAGATATCACCTGTCTTATTCATCCTTGTGTTTTCAGCATGGAGCCTGAGACACAGTGAAAGCTCAATAAAAAACTAGTTGTTGAATGCATGCATCTAGCCTGTCTTCACCCCTACTTATAGAGCTATAAACCTTAAGCCTTAGTTTGTTTATCTTCAAATGATCCTCATGGTCTCCTCTAGCTCTATGCCATGGTATGATGGGTGATACACTATATAATATGATGTAATAAGCATCTTTTACTCTGAATAGATCCTAGTCCCACCATAACTTGGTCAAACTTTGAGCCAGGTCATTGCTCCCAACTTGGAGCCTTATGCAGCCGTCAGATTCATCTTCTCTCAGTCACTATTTTCACCATGCCCTCTTTGGATTTGGCAATCAACCTTATGAAAGATCAGAGCAAACCATTCCTATTCCAAGGTTCAGGCAATTAGGAAAAAACGGCCTATTTCTAAACGATAATGCCAAGGTTTGTATGGCAGCTCATAAAAGGTAGAAGGTAAGAGGTTCATTTTACAGATGTTCAAGGCAAGTAAGAAAAGTGTGCCTCTATGTAAAGCTCCTTCCTTTTAACAGCAAGGAAGAGGCAAGGTGCTGAGATGAGGTCTGCATGTAGCATGTGAGAGACCTTGAGATGAGTAGTCTCTCTGTGGTCCCCAGTTGGACTTGGATCTGTAGTTGTGAGGACTCTTGGTCCTGGATCCCTTTGGCCTCACTGACTTCTATACCCATGTTCTCTCAAAGCATCCCACTTGATTCTAAGAGAGGGATTCCCTTTGCCAAGGTCAGCTCTAAGCAATGGGTCCAAAAACCTAAGCCAATTACTTACTGCTAAGGCATGTGCGCCATGCTGTGGGTCCCTGGGCACATGGTTATGCTCACAAAGTACCTTCAGGCATTTCACAGTTTGTCTTTGTGGAAATATGAGACCTAAACCAGGTAAGGAGACACCTCTTCTTTGGGGAACAAGAACTTACTAATTTCCAAGAATAATGACAACAACCATAGATAACATTTATGGAGGAATTATTCTATTGGTCTGGCAACCCATGAAGTACTTTACATGAACGATCTTGTTTAATCTTCCCAACACAATCATATAAAACAGGTGCTATTATTTTCCTGCTTTATAAGATGAAGTACAGAGGTCCCCATGAGTCACACAGCCAGTCAGTGTGGGGGTGGGATTCCACCCAGGACAACAGCTCTGACCCACCCGTTGCATCATCCCCATTACCTTTCCCATGAGACAGTTTTGACTTGTCACTTTATAGATCAGGAAATGGAGGCTCAGCTAGGGCTGCCCAGGTGCCCCATGTGCTCAACTCCTTCCTATAAAGTCCATTTTGCCCCTCTTTACTATATGTTAAATTTTATGACTTTTGAAAAAAGAACAGATGGGTGAGAGACAGGGGAGGGTAGTGGAGAGAAAGCATCACAGAGAAAAAATATTAAGAGAGAGAAAGAGAGAGAGCATGTGAAATCTAATGTTCTAGGTGGTTAAATTAGGGAAAACAATCCAAGACAGAACTGACAGCTGCTTGATTAGATGGAAGCCTTCACAGGAAGATTGAAAAGGAGCAACTGTGCCCAAGCATATTGTTCACTTTCAATTCTAGGGGCTTCTGGGACGGTATAGTTACTAGTGAAGCCCCAAATTGAGGAGCTGTAGCTTGGCCTTAATAATATGAGTACCCTCCACAATAGCTAAAACATGGAAAGAGCCTAAGTGTCCATCAACAGATGATTGGATCAAGAAGATGTGGTTTATCTATACCATGGAATACTACATGGCAATGAGAAACAATGAAATCTGGCCATGTGTAGCAACATGGATGGACCTTGAGGGTGTTATGCTGAGCGAAAGAAGTCAGGCAGAGAAGGACAAATATCATATGTTTGCACGTATAGGAGGATTAGGAGGAACTT